>NC_133580.1:59364874-59964874 GCF_964106895.1 Numenius arquata | reverse complement strand
TTGCTGAAGAACACAAAGTGCTGAAGGAGTGATCCCAGAGATGATAAGGAGGTATTTTTGTCAATGCTCAAGGAAGGGGTGGGTTGTCTGAGAAATGTAGGTTCATGCTTGAAAATATGACAAATGAGCAAAGGAAACTGGCACCAGAGGTGGATTGCAAGCTGGGAGTCAACAGCTTGATGCGGTCTGAGAACCAGAGGAAAGGAGGAAAGCAGGGAAAGGAAAAACAGCCCCTCCTCTTCAATATAGTGGAGGAGAGTACCCTGCCCAGGGGCTGAGAACTTACTTATGCTGTCACAGTATTTGAGGAAGGTGGAACTGATAAATTGAGGAGGGTGCGATAGATTTAAAGAAAGAAGGTCTGAAAGCAAGTGCTGTTCCAAGATGACAGCAGTTGTCTATTTGTAACCACAACATCTCTAAGGCTTTATAACATGGGAATTCTAGACTATGTTCCTCAGTCTCTTAAAATCTTAAAAATTTAAAATATCTAACGTGGAGATCCTTCTGCCTCTCTAGTTGACAGAACTCCCTTTACTATAGAAAGATCATTATTTCTAAAGCAAGGCATATAACCTTTTAAGTATGTGATATTGAATACGGGAAGTGCCTCAGCAGAAAAGCCTTGATCCCACCCCATGGAAGCCAACTACAATTTCAAATGGAGATGCAGGATGACAAAAAGGACTTGGTTCAACAGTGCTTCATCTCTCTTGTGGGTGCCTCCTCGCCTATGCCATGTTTTCACTCTATTTTAAACCCAGAACTGAACACTGTGTTTAAAATGTGTTGTGGTCCCCCACTCAAGTTCAGAAAAGCCTAACTGAAGGCCACAGTGCGCCCAGCCTAGATACTGGTGTGGATAGCACCTGATGGAGTGGGATGCAGTTTGCACAGGAGGCAATCTGCAGCACACAACTCAAAGCACTGCTCCGAAAAGATTTTCCTGTGTCCCTCAGACTGTGGTCAGATAGTGTTGTGACATGTTGGTCTTCGCAGCAATACCTGCTTAAGGAATACCCTCCCTACCACCTCACTGCTAGATGGTGTCCTTCTCATGCCCCTCATGGAAGCATGGGACCCCCTCAACTCTGCCAACTTGTTTGCACAGCTGTGCCACATCTCCAAGCCTGTTCACAGCAGTTTTTGTAAGCACCACTTAGGGAAGGCACTTTGGCACCTGGATGAGATGAAGCATAAAGAACAGGGGAACTGGGTGCAAAGAGTATCACCACTGAAGATGAAATCGCCAGTATCACCAGTATCAACACTGAAGATGAAATCCTGTTAAACTACAGCCTCATCCTTTAATTCTGGAGCTGGGTGAAAGCAAGAACACTTTCTTCTCTTCCTCCCTGCCTAGGTAAATGACTTGGAGTAAAGTCAGCAACAGAAGGGGCAGGAGGTGCGGGTTTTGCAGAGCATCTCAGAGCAGTGTCTGACCACGGCTATAACATCTTCACCTTGCTACATGCAGTAGCTGTGACTGTAACACCAATGGAGTTATCAGCTGTCAAGTAGGTGCCAAGAGAGGTCTGAAATAGACCTTTGTTACTTTGCACCTTGGGTGAAATTAAGAGACACAGATTGTCTGTCTTACAAAGGAGCTAGATTCGAGCTGAAAACTTTTTACAGACCTACAGTTTTACTACTGACTTCAACTAAAGTTGTCACCACCTAGAGAGTGATGAACATGGAGGCGACTAAAGCTGTTTGCAACCCACACTGTCTCTTCACACCTAGGTTGCCACAGGCACCCAGTCCTAGAAGCATGTTCTGAGGATGGCTAACATGCCTCAGCAGCACTGCACTGCCAGACGCAGTCAGCACAAGGCTGAAGGAGACAGAGATGGGTCTCATTTTTTGCATAATCTCGCACTGATGGAAAAAGTCACATAGGAAGTTAGTCCTACATTCAGAACTCCCTGCATTCAGAGGCCATCCAAATCTCTGGCCTCTGCCACAAGGTTACAATCTTCTGAACAAAGGTCAGAGTATTCCCAAGATGCTCTCAGACCCAGCAAGAAAGTAGGAGAGTGAAAAAGTCACTGCTATGTTGTTTTCTTTGAGCGAGCAGCAATAGTCGATCAGCCAGCAGTCACAAGTAAGAAAGCTCAAAACAGTCTTTGAATTACAGGGATCAAAATAGTGATGTATCCATGTAAATTCTGCTTCAGAAAAACTGGAAAATAGGACATCTAGAATGTCAAATGTATCTATTTCTCAAACACATATCGTAGACAGAATAGAGTCACATTAAATTTCTGATATGTCCTAGCCAGAAATATTTCCTTTTGAGGCATTTGGTATTTTGGAGAAGAGGTAAAGAAACATCATGAGCAAATAGGGATAGATGTTGAAGAGGGAAAAGAGCCTTTATGTATATGTGGAGAAAGAAATATGTGTGTGTGCACGCGTGTGCGTGTCTGTATGTATATACACATATGATCATTTATCCATCATTTATGCAGCCCTGGCTGTAAAGGAAAAGCAGATGTAGTTGTGGAACTCAAATCTATTGCTCCTTTGAACCCCAGGTCACATCACTTATACTAAACCTGAACCAAGTGCCATATATAATAAAGAGCTTTATACTTTAACAAGTTAATCCAGTGGCGGTAAAAAGTCCACAGTCTCTCTCAAACACAGCCAATTTGCTTTACTTCCTTTCACTTCTATTCAGCTCCACAGAGCTATCTACTTCCTGACTCTAATTCTTCAAAATTGTGCCAAATGTGTTCCAGATTTTTACCTTAATATATCACGATAGGATCTTTCCAGCCCATGAGAACATACAGTCAACAAAGCTCTTTCCCCTTCATTTCCTGAGCTACTGGCAAAAGCAATTTCATTTTCAGGATGTTAACATTATTATTTCTGGCAAAGAAAATAATAATTCATCATAAAAATGCTGATAATGTATCAGCAAAAATATGTTTTGATTGTGGTTGCTATCTGCAAACACAAATTTATATGTAGCTTTTTGCAAATTACAGCACACTTTGAAGGAGAGTAACAATAAAATAATTGCTGAAGGTGGCTGTCAATAACAGGACAAAGTGCAGCCCAAATTAACCAGAAAACTATATTTGATCCTAACATATCAAACTAACATGAAGGGATCTCAGTTTTACTGAGATTGCTAATTGTTGCTTTTGGGTTACATGCTGAAATTTCCTTATATATATACATGTATGTATATGTATATATTATTGCATTGACTGGCAGTTCAGTGGTGTCCAGTGGAGTTGCTCAGTGGACTGGAAAAAGAGTACCTGTATGGAGACCCACCTGCTCCAGACTCCTGCTCCCTTAATACTTCAGGTCGGATGCCTGTTGGAGCACACACATGAAGCAGACACCCAACTTTCCTTTTACAGAAGTCACGAAGAAAAAATTTGCACAAGGTTTTGTGCAGGTCTACGTACCACCCTCACCTGGAGTGAAGATACAGCTGAACCTCACTCCAGGGCTGAGGGATTCAGAAGTATCCTTGGTTTCTACAGCTTGAAAAGTCTTTCAAACCCTTAAACATAGCATTCCTCGTTCAAAACTTTTGAATAGCAAGAAATCTAAACAATCAATGTATTTTCAAAGCAATTATATTAGTGTTTCCATTCTTTTAATTCAGACTAATCATAATAACACAACTATTATCCAGCAGCTCTAATTACATTACCAAAAAAAATCATTAGATGGCCTTTAAATTTACCAATTCCTTGATAGAATGAACAGAAATTGCAGTTGGTTTTTTCATATTATTTCTAAATGCCTCAAATACTATTTTACCCAGGGAATTTTCTATTGCTTTTGTATTAACTAACACCTCCTGCTTTCTCACAAACGCTAAACAAAGCCTTTCCGATCATTTAATTACGGTCTTTTCAGTCCTATTAGATAATTTCCTACAGAAATATTAGTAAGTTTTAATTACAGCAAGAAAAGTTGTGAAACTTTTGAAAGCTTATATATAATCTGGACAGAGAGTTAAGCAATCATGCTTTCTTTACCAACTCAGCCAACCTTAACTAAAGGATTCCAGTTCTGTGACTTATGGTGCTGGGTACTCTTTCCGTGCAATGTAGAAATCAAAGCACAACTGAATTAATGCATTTCCTATTTCTAGACAACTTAATGTTATGTAAAGAAAAAATTATTTGTATTCTAGGATGTTCTTGTTTTGTTTTGACCTTAGGCAAACAATTTTTTTAACCTGAATCTAATATTATACAACTGTTTCAATTAATGACAGAGCTTAACCTTAATGCTTTAAAGTTTTTTAATGCAAACTTTCTCTTCTCCTGTTCCATACCATCTTCCTTCTCTTCTATGGATTCCAGTACCTAAGTGACTCTGCTCATTTCTGACTCGTTTCAGAGCATGCTCAAAAATCACTGATAGCTCCTATAGTTCTTCCAGCAATAAATCAATAAGGTACTGACCAGACGTTCATGTTGAATAACACCAACCTAAGCAATTCCCAGTTCAAATCAAATATTAGAGGCCAAAAAGATAGATGTTCCCAGCACTGAAATCCGAACTATGAGTTGCAGAGTCACGTCCTCAGAAAGCAGCCCAGAAGAGTCACTGTCTCCAACATCAAATTGGATAATGATAGTACAAGCAATGTAACAATGCTTAGAACTGACCAACCAAGCATCTGTGTCTAAGCATTCCTGTTTTAAAATTCTCTGCTCTTTGACATTTCACTCAGAGGCTTCTCTCCTCACTTGAGTGGAGCATCTGCTAAAAGCAGACACCTACACATTTTATTTCAAAAAACAGAGCCCTGCTCAGCAAATTCTCTTAAAACACAAGGTAATGAAATAAGATCTCCTTTTGCTGCAACAGTAACATGCTTAGAGCCATTAGCTAAAATATGGAAGACCATTTCAGTTCTGTGCTAGATCTGACTGAAAGTATTCAACTTATCAATTTTTGCTGCCTCAGAAACTGCACAAAAAAACAACTCGCAAGACAGTTCCTTTCAGTTAAAATGCAACATTGGGAAAAAAGCCTCCAAAGCTATTTTGCAGTTCTTCCTCGTACTAAGTTGTGAGGTACTTAACAAGCAATAAATGCATGCAAGGCTTTCCACTAACCAGGATGAATTAATTTTATGTTAGTTTTTGGAAAGGAGAAAAAAGATTCGCAGTGGGTACGATTATATTACAAAGGCCAACTTCAAAAGGTGACTTAGAAATACCAAGTTGAAGCATAGGAACGTTATTTATGAGCTCTGACTGATTGAAGACACTTCATTCTTAGAGAAATTTCAGATTTGTCAGAATGAAATCAATATGATGGAATAAACAAAGAAAATCCATTAACTGAATAAATCTAACAACTGTTCCTCTCAAGTACCCTTTGCTTTTGCTCCTATTCAACTATTTATTGTTAAAATTATATTTGGGGGCATTTTTAATATCAATATACATGCATATGTATGTAGAAATGTACGCTTCTAGGAAAGGGATTTTGACTTTAAAAAGGTGAGTCAATTGGGTGATGTTTTCTGATGAATGCCATAAAAACCCAGATGGCAAAAGGTGAAGGCTTTTACTAGAAACAATTGCTGCAGGGTTATTTGAAGTTTTGACTGCAATTATTTTAGAATTTTGGAGAAAAGAAAGTAAAATAAAAGTAAAGATCTATTATTACAGACATTTTTTGTATCCAGGCCATGAAGGTGTAATACCAGGGAGCTAACTGGTTTAAGTTTTATTGTAATTATTATGCAAAAAAAAAATCTTTAGTAGTAGTAGTAGTAGTAGCAAGGTACTGTAATATCTTCCAAACTATTCCTCCTAGAGATTTAATAACATTTAAAAGCAAATCCTTAGAAACAGTCCAATTAATACATTGTGAAATGCTATAAAATCTAGAAACTTGCAAATTTTTGACAAAATAAATTGAAAAGCTCAGTAATACTGTAGCCTTGCAGAAGGAAACTAACCTGGGAAAAGCACACGTAATTTAGTATTAAGCAGAAGATGGGTATAATATTGGCTAATTAGCAGCTGAGCTAATGAAACATCAAGTCCATGAAAGATGGAATAATGTGCTGAAAGTTTAATTAAGGCATTAGAGTTGTATACATAAACAATTACAAAGGCCAGAGCCACTGAGAAAACCTTGTTTAACTCTCCTTGTTCAATTGCCAGGTACAGAGCTAAAAACCCAAGCCTTGCATAGCTCCCATTGGCAGCGGGTGATGTGATCCATGCATGTTGGTGCATAAGCCAACTCATAACCAAATTAGGCAGAAAACCAAAGTCAGGACAGTGTTGTAACCTGCTGTAGGTGTCACGCTTGCCCTACTTGAAAAGCAAGAGTGTTCAGTGAAGGAGCTGCAAACTAAGCCAAATGCAAGAACATACAGCAAAAGTGGGTCTCTCAGAGGCGAAAGCCAAGACCAGAAAGGATTATCAGATACCAATTAAAGGCAAAAGAACAAGAAGATGTACCACAATATAATTCGTCAATTTAATACAGTGTGGGAGGCACGGCAGCACAGTGCACCATGATCAGTGAAAATGCACTAAACAAAAACTAAAAAACTAAAAATATGCACAGCCTTGCTAAAAACAGGCATCTGAGTGAGGGCATAAAAAGAGTCCTTGTGTGAAAGTAACATAAGTTTGTAATTATAAAAAGCTGCATAAATCCAAATTTTTACCTGGTACAAAACAGCCCCTGTTCAGGGTTTTTCATTCACTTAGACCAGATGAGATTTACTTAGGCCAAGCTGAGGATCAGGTGGGGTTTAGGTTTGTTTTTTTTTTTTTTACTTTCTATCTCAATCTACCACATGGTACATTTTTCTGTAGAATTCATACTGTAGAGGTTGAACCCAGGGCACTGGTGGGTAAAGCAAAGAATAGTAAGACGGCTTTAGAGAGAGGAAGTTTCACAAGAGAATTCTTGCAATCAAACCAATCTTGCTATTTAAATTCTCATAATTAGAAGGATCTCAGCAAATTGTTGAGCTCACATTTCCCTTATAGAAAGAGCTGACTGAAAAAAAATAGAGTCCTTGTTGATGCTAAGCATCAGTATATGTTGCACATAGTTCTGTGAGATCCTTATCCCCGTCTGTCCATATCAGGACTGAATGAGAGTGAGCCATGGTCCTTCCTAGCATATGCATACAGATTTTCTTTCCATGGAAGCAGGTTCACCGCACATCCCTGTTTGTCATTGGAATGCGGTCAGGATGTATGTGGATGCCCTAACAGGCCCTTCAGGAATACACCTAGGCCAAACACTTTAGATTGAGACAAAGTTATCCAAGATTTGTACTAACGTAACAGAAATCAGAATTTGTCTTTTGTTCAGTACCATTCTCCATGATTAACACAAACCCTAAATTTACTACCTGCGAGAGAAGACTAGGCACCCTATGGCTAGTTCTACACAAATACCCGCTCAGTCTGTAAAGCCTCCTTTTACTGAGAGCTGACAGCCATCCAGCTCTGCTTCCACAGCACCGAGAAAAGTGGGTCCCTTCTCTTAGTAAGAATTGCTCTAAGAGAAAGTTTTGCAGCCCTCCATGTGGTTGAAAGGGGAGTTTGCATCTTTCCCTTATGACCCCTGCCCAGCACAGCCTTTTCCCTGCGCCAAGTGTCAACATCTTATTGCTGTGTGGCTTTCAGTTGGCCGTATTCCTCCTCTGCTGGCACCAGTCCAGTAACCTGCTGATCTGAAAAAATAAAAGTTGCCGCAGAATTCCACCCTGAACAGTGGTTCTCAGTACTTTCCAAATGTGGCTATTAACGTTTATTTCTCCAATCATTCAACCCCCTTGTCAGTAAAGCACTTTGGAAGTTTCTCTACCTTTTACTTAAGGCATAACTTCCCTGTTTGTCTGAATTCTTTCTGCATGAATAAAGCCAAGAGTATTACTTATTTACCTGGCTTTATTCACAGAGAACAATAGATTTGGTATTATCCACTTCCTGCTCAGAGTCAGGGAAACACTTCCCAAGTATGTGCAACTCCCCCGCTCCAGTGAAGTCGACAGAAGAAAGAGAGTTTATTCTGTCCAAACTTTTGCTGATGTGCAAATCTGAACCCAGCAGCAAAATGCATCATAAGAACAACAAGTATGAGAGCGAACATTCTTTTCAGTGTTATTAAAAGTGCTGAAAATGTATTTGTTAAATTATAACCTTTCCTGCTCTTTTTTTTTTTTCTTTATTTTTCCCTCTGTTAGAACAGGATGTAGTCAAAGAGTACTGGTGGGTAATTAATTTTGGTTGGTTTCAGTGAATTATAACGTGGTACAGTTCAACTCTCGTATTACTCACTTTCAGATAACTGATACAGAGACTTACAGACTCACCACAATCTTTCCTACAGAGATAATAACACTCATTTATTAAGATGACCACTACAATCAGAGGCAGACAGAAGACAAAGATGCAGACCAGTTTTTGGTTCATGCCTTCTAAACTTTCATCTTTAAGCGATAAAATAGAAATCTGAAATCAAGCAACCACCAACCAGGGAAGTATGGGTTGTGGGGTTTTATCCTCCTAAAAAATACATTTGTAACTGTTCTCAAATACACTGTTCCACTAATTTTATCTGTACACTAATTTCAGAAGCATGTCCTGTATTTAATCTTGCTATGTGCAGTGCTCTGTAAATTAACTGTTATAGAAATTTACATCTGAGTCCATCTATGCCAATGAGTTGCTAAGGCATTGCTGTGGCATTATTGCGGCTGTACTATTTATTTATTATGGCTTGGCCTGCATGCAGTACTAATTCTACACCTTAAAAAATGCCTACTTTGCTTTAGCAGTTAGCACAGATCAATTGTATGACATATGGTATATTACTTATCTGCATACAGTTCTGTATTACACACACCAGCAAGACAGCACTACAAAGCTTAGATTTGCTAAGTCTCATGCCAGACTTTGCTTAGTTCTGGTGGCTTTTCCTTACAGGTGTTAATCAGAAAAAAAGCTCTAAAGTGTTCTATACCTAAATTTCCCACAGCAAGATTGGGAGACAGAGGCAGAATCTGACTTTAAACACAAAGAAACAACTCCATTTTCTGCTCCAGTTTAAGGATGTGATAAATAAATAAGGCTATCCAAAGAAAAATGAAAGAAGACTTTGAAAGATTTTCATTCAATGCTGCCACATTCATACATAGCCTCGAACATCTGGATCTTTTTGCACAGTTTCATGCAAAGGCAAGGAGACCAGCTTGTTCTGAGTTTGTCATCCAGGCTGCAGTCAGTGTCTTTTCATTGACTTCTGTGGCAGGGAATGAGACCTCAGACCACAACAGTGTGTACCTAGAGTAACTCCACTGAAGTCAGTGGAAGAGTTTGGAGTGCCTGTGGAAACAAGCCAACATTTGGCACTCCGGGATCAAAACAGAAAATGACAGTCCTTTCACCAAGTGCTGATGGACCACAACTGCTCTAATTATAGTGATACGAGCGAGGTACGAACTTGGTGAAGTTGTTGGCAGGTTTGGCTCTGAGAGTGCTGTGCAGAGGTTTCTTCTCAGCTGCCATCATCCACTTTGCAGAGACTTAGTTGAAGTCTGCCGGTTAGCTCAAAAGGCTTACAAAGTACTTATATTTACACTGTGGCCAGTGCAGTCTTTATCAGCATGAAAAACCTGAAGATTTATTCATTCTTATCTCTGAAAAAGTTTCTTATTTCTTATGTAACAAAAGGATTTCTTGAACGCAGTAAAGGCTTTCAGAATTACAGAGAAAACTCAATTCTGGGAAACTGATAAAGACCTAAATATAAAGGAAATATAAAAATATGTATTATCATAAAAAAACATTTATTTATTTTGATTTTCCTGATAAATTACAACTAATGCAAATTAAACATTGTGGCATGTAATATTGCAATATATCCAAAAAAATGGAACATTTTGCTATTTACATTATGCCCACACAGAAAAGAAGGCAAAAAAAAAATATAAAATCACTGATGTAAGGCTGTAAAGTAAGGCTCTACAGTCAAATACTACAGCACAAAGCAATTTGGAGCATTTTTCTAACTTATTCACACCCTCAGCAATGCAGTGTTCAATGACACGACCACATACTATCTTCTAAAACATCTGTTTCACACAAAAAGCTCGGGAATATCGGTGCTTCTGCAGAGGGCTTGTGCTTCTTTGCCCATCTTTGTTTGCACAGCAATGGGCAAACACTGACCTTCTCTGCTGGTGTACATCACTGGGTAGGTGCGTATTGCCCTGTTCATAATTGCATTGAATGGAGAATTATCATTTTTCTCCACTGCTTGTTGTGCTGTTCTCACCATATTTTAGAATTAGTTTTGAAGTACAGTAAGGAAAAAAGTTCTGTTCTGCTCTAGGGTTGTCACACATCCTGTGTAGTCACTGTTCAGGAGTCACATGAGCTTAAAGTGTGCTCAGTCCAAGGGGAGTCTTCAAACCATCCCACTGTCCCACTGTCCCGGATTCTGCTCAGCATGTAAGGAATCAAAGTCTTAGCATCTTGGAAACTGGCAAAACCAAGATGATTTTTCACAGATGGTAAACACATCTGTCTACTACCATGACAAATACCCCGAATAATTAAATTGATTGAAAGCACTCAAACTTCTCAACAAACAAGTTCAGAGATATTTTTTTGCCTGATGTAAAGAAGAAACAACAGTATTTTCCCTTAACTTCATTCTTAGAAATGGCCAAACCATTAAAAAAATAATTTCACGAGACAAACATTCAGCATGACAAATGTGTGCCCAAACACTTTAAATTTAGCAGTTATACACTGCTATAAACATGGCCTTGCGGCATAAATGCATTTATTTTGATAAATATGTTTACACTGCAGGATATAAAACGGCTAAGATAGGAATTGGATTTGGGATTATCTACAAACTGGTAAACAGCATTGAAAAGAAATAATTTTTTATAGATGTTTATTGTATAATACCTAATCTCTTCCTATAATTTTACTTAGGGAAAATAGCCTATTTTATATCTATGACATACATAGATATACCTGTGTTGTTTAAGGACTGAATTAACTTTTGTATGGGAGGGTACCCAACATCACACAGTCCCCATCCCATATTCTGCAGCCCCCCCTCACCTCTGTTAGTCTGTGACAAGGAAAAGGGACACAATCGCAGTATATTCTCCCCAGAGTGGCGACGCTTACATCTGCTGTGATAGGCAGATGGTGTCTGGTTCTTTCTGAAGAGAATGTCTACTGATGGGCTGCGCTGAAGCAGCACAAGGAAGGAGCTGCTCAAAGAAAAAGACGGGATGTGTAAAAAAAGAGCAGGGGGTAGCAGTGGGGCTAACCATACTTCTTCCCTAATAACCTTCTTTTTCTTGAGTCGATACATCAAAATGTCCGTTCAGGAAAAATCTCTTCATATATATTAAAAATTCAACACGTAGTACTAATTTTGGAAACTACATATTTGCAGATAAATGTCACTTTTTCTCATTCCTTGTAGAGAGATTGGTTTTCAATTATTTTGCTGTTTTATAACTCTTTATAGATTTTTGTCACTCATACATTAGTAGGTTTTGAATTTGCCAAAAATTGCTTACAGTAGAAAAGAAGTCAAACGCTTGCAATTGTTAGATGGCACCATCCTGCCCTTTTGAGGTTAAAGCAAGGCAGCATTTCCTTACCCTCTTTCAACACATGAGCCGGGAGCAGACAGTCGGTTGAAACAGTGATGATTACAAATGACAACTTGTAGCATGTGTTATCACAGGCACTCTATACAGTAATTCTGCTAACAATGCATTTCGCTAACAACCATATGGATTCAGGGACAATTGTTTTTTCTGGAGGAAATCAACCGCAGACACATTATTACAGTATGCCTTTCCCAGGATCCGTACCGGACAAGCAGAATAAATGCAATGTTAATTTAAAATGTCTTTGGCAGACATTGGGTGAAAACTTGGCCCCTTTAAAGTTAGTGACTAAATAGTGTATAGATGCTAGTGTGGCTGAGGTTTTTATAATTACTCATATAACTATTGGACTCTCAAATATTTTAGGTTCAATTCAGCCTGTTCACAATCTGACAAAGAGAAATCTTTTCTCTCAATGACTTTCTCAGTTGTTTTAATCAAATAAATTACATCACAGGCTCGCAGGCAGGCAGGGACGTGGCAGGTTCTTGAAGGTGTCAGATGTGAACCTTGCTGAGCTTGAAGTTTTCCTGAGGTAACTGCGAATTTTAAATTCATCTCTTGAAGGACACAGTTCCCCTGGATGGCACTTTGAACATAAAAAACAGGGGTCATTAAGGAGCAGCTGCACACGATGGGTTTGCAGGAAGTAAGTGATTAGATGGAATTACCCAGTTTTAAGTATGCCTGGACAAAAGCTGCAGGCACGTTTGGACAAAGGCATGGTGCAACCACATAAACTGAAAACTAAACATATACAGAAATACTAAATGCATAAAGAACAAGGAAATGAAAAGCCCTGGCACCACGCTTCCTAAATCTTGGTGGCAGCTTTCTCCTGAGAGTGACAGACAGCACAGAAAGGACCCTCCCTCAGCCTTTGGCAGCTACAGCACTGCGGTACAAATTAGCTGTCCTACAACCCGCTCTGACACCTTAATGACAACTTTAGCCAAATTACCATCCAGCCAAAATAGCCTAGGTTCACGGGTTAAGTGTGCTGGTGTCATTAAGCTAAGTATAAGGAATAAACATGACCAATCTTCATAAATAACAAAGGCTGGGCGAGGAACAGCTTTTGAAAACCAGAAAACGGAAACACAGTGGAAAAAAACAGAGGAATTATGTTACTGTGAAAGCTGAGGGCATGGCTCAGAAGGGAAGGCATACATTTACAGCTTGAAGACTTTTAACAATATTTTTATTAATTAGGGAAGCATTTTAAAAGCTTTGGGTCAGATTCTTCAGGTCCACTGATGCAAATCCTTTTGGAGAAGTTTGATCCTCCGTTTTTCATAATTATCATGTTCTGCAGTTATTTGAAAGCTATTCAACTAACTAATCAAAGGTCCCTTTCCTAGCATGGTGGGTACCTCTATACCCTAAAGAAGCAATTCCAAAGGCAAAAAGCACCAAAACCTTCAAAAGACTTCCATTTGCTATTTTTGGTAAATATTTTCCTAAGTTTACCAGGCTTTGTGGTATCAGCTCACATGGAGGCTTCACAAAAGACGGAGTCACAGCTGCCCCATCATGCTTCAGCTTGTGAAATAATTAAAAATCACTTTCAGCAAGTGACAGAAAAAAACTTCTCTATTATTCCAATGTCCAGAAGAATATTTCTCTGTATACTTAAGACCACAGCCTCGTTTCAGTGGGATGTCCATTCATGTGAACAGAATGCCAGGAAGTGACAAATCCAACCTGCTGCTTTGGAGAACCATGTTATCTGCAAATATTTTTTACACCAAAAAATACTGCAATGGAATACTAATATAACATTCTCAGCAATCACAATTAGATAAGTAATATCAGAAAATTCACCTCTTTCTTTCTAAGACCCTCAGCCTGCAGACCGGGGAGTATGTTTGCACTGTCAGACTAATAGGAACGACCAGGGAGTCCCGAGAGCCTTTTCGGCTGTCTCCTTCTGTCTCTCTCGCTTTCTCTGGCTGCCCACAGAGTTGTGAAGCCATGAGAAGAAAAATCCTGACTCCTTGCAACTCCACATATTCTTACTGCTCAGACACCTCTCTCAGAGTCTTTCTAACGTCATTTATCTGGGAAAATGGTGTGTTTCAGTATCAGTCACTCAGAAAAAGAGAACATAGAATATCCTGGGAACTGTCATTTATATTTTCCAATTCATAAGCAGTTTTCCTTGCAAATACTTTAAACATCCTCTAAAAACAGTGTTATGGAAACCCCGTGAATCCAGTTCTCCATCATTCAACACTTCTCAGTCACCTGTGAAGCTGTGGTCCTCTTGACACTGGCTATTACATCTTGTCCCCCAAAATGGGGACATTAAAAGGAAATCTGAAGCCAGAAAGGTGAGACCCAGAGTCTCTGTTATGTTGACCTGGGTGGACTCACACCAGGGAAATCAGGGTGTGAGTGGTAGCCTTACCAAATCTGAACGATAATACTTCACATTCCTTTGCAAAAGCGTTAATGACTGTGCAAGGTTGCAAGAGGAGAGGATAATCAGGTCTAAAATTGGAAATTCTCTTCCTCACATTCAATTTTTTCCCTAACTCCCAGAGGAAGGCCACTCTCATTTCCCTGAAATGCAAAAATGTGTTTCTTATTTTTAACCTACCCATTGTCATCTAGGCCATTATACAGTGATGATTATTCAAAAATTTCCTCTTACTTTAGTGACTTGAAACGAATGTAGCTCACTGTGCTGCATATGAACTCGGAGTAGCACACCCAGTGACAGGACGCTTTCAAACAACCTTCAGTCGTATGATTCATTTCCCTACGGCTGTTTTACACAAGTACTAATATATTCAGAATTTCCCTGCCAACAAGGATTGGCCTCTCAACTTACTCGTTTGGTGAGGGTATCTTCCCTTAGGCATTTACCTCATTATATCCAATTATCAGTAACCATTTTACCAGCAGAGTTCACTGCCTAACTGTGCCTTGCCAAGCGATACGCTCTCTCTTTCTCCCCTACACAGATATTACCGGCCACTTCTGGCACAGCATCGCAAATTTGGTCCTTGTATCAAGATCATATGTATAGACTTGGTACCTGCAGCAATATGGAGAAATACTTAGCAAGCTTCATGATGCAAGCACCAGAGACAACCATACAATCCCCACATGCCCCTGGTTTCCACAGTGTTTGTGTCCAAAACCAGCTTAGTACTGAAGCCAAATATTTAAATGGCTGTAATTGTCCTCCCGTTAATAGAAACACCAACATAGGGCAATTGAAGAAAGGACAAAGCGAGCCAACACTCCCCATATACTGTGCAAGCTGACAAGTACATACACAAGACTGCAGTGTTGCTGTTCCAGTCGTCAGGGACAGGAGAGCGGTCCCAGCCCAGGGAGATCTGCTTTGAATTAGCAGCTTAGCACTTAGCCTGCTCTTCGCTAACATCTCCAGAGACTGAAGGAGTTACACCGCGGTTGGACACGTTCTAGTTGAGAAGTGTGCAGCTCAGAGCGATGCTCCATATGTGCTTTGACAGAGCTGGGGGATGACTTTACAGGTCAGCTGTTTTCCTCTGAACAGGTGGATACAAGTAAGAGCAAGATAATACCATCACAGAGCATCTGCTACATGTCGCTGATTAACACTGACCATAACTTGCCAGAAATGATTAGCACTGTAGAATGAGTCATTTTACCTCAGCATATTCCAAGGATAAAGAAACCACGCTTATCTAAAGGTGCCTAAGTCAGGTCTAAATGAGTTAGTTTATGCTGCAGAACAAAGGTAGCCATGTTATCACAGTGTGACACTGGCTGCTCAACAGAGCTAATTAATCTGTACAGAGTGCGGTGGTAATGTGGCTATATTGTTTCTGGCAGCAGCCCAGCGTGGGCCTTCCCACAGCTCTGTTGTTCTTTCCTTCAGGAACGTCAGCCCCACAACAGCAGCCACTTCCCAAGCACGTCACGAACTAGTCAGATTAAAGCGGAGGCAAACTCCGCTGCCAACTGGGAAACACAATTGATTTATTCAGATTTGAAATACGGAAACATACCGCTCAAGCACACTTTCCATGTAACAGTCCCTCTGACAAAACTCCTCTTCAGAATCACAGGCCAAGTATTACAGGACAAAGTGATGGGTGAAGAGGAGAGGTCAGCAGAAAGAGGTATTACACTGGAGATTGCTTGGTGTCATCCACGTCATGGATAGAAGAGGATTCTTTGTAAACTATACCTTCTCCTGGGGCATCCATCTGACATCAGTGATGGCTTTTCAGTGGATTTCCATGCAACTACTTCATTTTATATCAGTCACATTTTCTTTACAGGTGCAAAAGAAATATATAAATTTTATCAGCAAAATACCTGATCTGTTTCAGAAGCAGCTGCTTGATAAGCTCAGTGAGTGCTGATTTCATCAGTTTATTTACTAGATAAGATAACAGCTCTCAAGTAAGAGGATTTTGTTTCTGTAATTATTTTTCTGTTATGCCTATTATTGTCTTTAAATTTCTATTATTACTTCTAAAAGACCTCTGTGAATTCTGTGTTGTTCAGAAGAAATAACTTTGATAAGATTCCTGCAAGAGGTGCCTGTTCTCCCGAGGCTAATTATTAATCTTCAGTTGATTAATGAATTACCCTAGAATAAAACCAAAATGCCCATGCATGACTCCACATCAGGGTATGGGCACAATTACCTAGGCACATATAGATGGCTTCTTTTTTTTTTAAACAAAGTTGTTAAGGTATTAAAATATTTTACAAAAGCATTGACAGGTTTGTTTTACCTCCATCCTTTGAGGAATAAGGCTAAGGACAGACCTCATTGTGCAATCAGGCAGTAGTACCACCTCAGTTCCAGAGATACAGGAAGTTTCCCAACAGGTGCTATAGCACTGGATGGAGACTTTGGAAATGAGGGACAGAAGTTCAAATGCCTGAAGGCTCTTGTGAGGCACGTTGCCAACCTCCTGTGTCCTCTCCCTTTTATTGCTGATTGTTCATATGCAGCCAATTCATTGTGAGGCTTGACACAACATTTACAAAACGTATAGAAGTGCTCTGATAAAAAGCCATCCACGAATTCTGTCATCATCATTATTTGCATTTATCTTACTATTGAGCAGTGTAATAGACTTTACTGTCATACACCACCAGTAACCTATGAATCACTGCCGCCTAACTCAGCAGGGCATGAAGTAGCTGTGGAAAAATTTGACTGGAATGTAATTTCTTTTTCCTCGGTATTCAGACAGAATTCACCTTTCCGCTGAGAAGGGCCATCAGTTCCACAGAAATTCTTGATGAACCAGGTCCTTCAAGACCTTGTTGCTTGCACAAGCCAACGATATTCACAAGTGTAAAAGACTTTTTAAAACTTGTCCCAAGCACTTTGTCAAGTCTTCAACAGGGTAAAAATAGCAAGGACAAGGTCATTATAAAAAACTTACCAGTAGGTGGCTTCATAGGTCTCAGAGGCTGCAATATTATCAGAAAATATCTCATGAAAGGAAAAGTAATGACAATTTTCTTCCTCTTCTTCAGGCTTCAGTGTGCTTAAAGATACTTGAAACAGGCTTCTACTGAAGTAAAATGATGCATATTCAGTAGATTAAATGTGATCATGTCTACACACACCAGCTGAATCTCCAACCTTTAACTGAACACTTGGCATCCAGACCATCGACCTCTTAATACAAGCTATTTTCTGTAATCAGTTGATTGATATAGACTAAGGTGGGGTAAAATGATTTTGCTTAGTCATTGCCACAGCTAAATTGATCTGTAAAGGCTTTGTGCCATAGAAGGATTTTGTATTCAGGTGAAAAAAGCATGCCAGTAGTACTGGACATTTGTTTGTAGGAGAGCTGCCTTTCACGTGTATCTTGTCTCTTAATATCCTCCATTCCTGAAAAGAATTACAAAATTTTTTCAATTTCTTTGAAGAGTTCAGATATTTAATGCACTCAACAGCATGACTCATAATAAATCACACAACAGTTTGCTTTTTCAGCCATATCTTTAAGTCTAGCTGCAATTAGGTCTAGAGCTATGGAACTTAATAACAAAGCTAATGCATCGTTTCAATGAAGGACCCATAAACTAAGTTGTTTTAAAAAAAAAAAAGCCACACAAAAAAACAACCAACCAAAAAAAAAAAAAAAAGAAAACCAAAACCAAAAAACTAAGAGACCATAAAGGGAGCCTAGCAAATGATAACCCTGGAGCAGGATTAGCTACACATGGAAGGCATGACCCAGGAACTACGCAGAGCACAATAACTAGTGCAAAATTCTGTGCGAAACACCCATTGTTCTGTGTTATATTTGTCCCCTTTTGAGCCTCTAAAGCATCTCAGAAGGCGGCTGCATTGGGTATCCCATACTGACTGGACACTCAAAAGTCCTAATAAGGTATAAGATATGGAGAAGATATTTATGCCACACATACTTTTCTTTTTGGAGGCTTGACACACAGTTTTCTAGGCATGGCATTCTGAGAGTAGTTTCTATTGGCATTAAAAAGAAAAGTCAGAAAATTGATTAATGCCTGTTCCCTCTTCACAGTGAGACTTCACAAGTTGACTGACTCTCTTACTCCTTCTCAATGGCACAAAGTCACACCGCATCTGACCATGACAATTACACTGACACAGGCAGTGGAGTCTTCTCTTACATAAATATACTTTTATGACAGCAGAGGAATGAATACAACTCAAGGAGCTCATGAAGAGGAAAATCACAGGTAACCTGTAATAATACCACTATTACTGTCAATAAAACTAGCCTTAACCGTATCTTGAGCAAACAAAATGATTTCTTGCTTTTTTTAGTTAATGCCTGAAGATGTTCCTGTTTTCATATTTTCTTGGAAAATTAATTGTTCACCTGAACAATTTTCACTTACCAGTCTCCATTTTAAAATGTCCTACAATTATTTTTAGAAGCGCTGACCCTTCACAAACATAGGACAAAGAAAAGGCAGCTCTGGAACGGAAGACAAACTCTTCACTTAGTGGCAATTTTGATGCATTTTCCTCTTGGCAATAGGCCAATAAAATAAAACAGAGCAGACAGATACTCGCATAGCCATTGGAGCACTGATGATATAAGCCTAGGTCATGCACGCTGTCTTTTCTATGTACAGTTTCCTGAAGCAAAGGTTGAAAGCAAAAAAGATTCTGATGGCATGCGCCCCTAGTCTAGGATTAATATTGTGCCTGAGGAAAAACGTGGTATAGCCTGAGACCTAGAAGCTACACTTAAAAACCTAGATTCCTTGAACAATCTCAGGCATTGATCATAGCCATTAGAAATTAATTTCACTGAGAAAACTGGTATTCTGAAAATTTTCCTAAAAACAGGTTTGTTTAATAGGAAAAAGTTGAAAAAAGTCATCTCAGCTTTCTCAAAGCACCTCAGAAATGGGAAATTATTTCATTTTGACAGTGTTAAAAACATTTCATGCTGATTTCATTGTTAATTTATATTAGGCTGTGCTACATTCCATTGAAAATCACAGCTAAGCAAAGGAAAAGGTTGAACTGAAATATTTTTAACCATACTAAAATAATAAATTATATATTCTTGAAATGAAAGCAGGTGATAAACAAAAATGAAATCCTTCAGTGGTTCCAAATCACAGTAATCAGATTTTTTTTTTAATTTAGAATTTTACTGAAAGATACTAAACTACCAGATCCTCTCTCTCCCACAAACACAAATCCAGTTTCTGACCTGCTTTACTATATTCATTGCTTGTAAAGATTATTTTATTACCTCCCTATGAGCTAAATTGTTCCTGTTTGGCACAGACTACTGGAAAAATCAATGCAGACCCATACTACTGTGGAAGGAGTAACAGGAAGCTCTGGGGTTTCTCAGAACTCCCTGACTGTCCTGGGAGATGTGTCAAATAATTTAAGGCACCCTTTCAGTGAGGTACAGTATATTCACCACTATTAATCTCCCTGTGCTGGTAACAATAAAGCTCAATAGCTACTTTTATGGCTGATTATTTTTAGAAGTTGCAATGGAGGAAGGAATGGGAATGAGCACTGTAATACCCTGTATGAAAAACAGAGGAAGGCACAAGACTTACTGAAAGGAAGACTCTGAAAGTTCAACGAGATGGCAGTAATAAGCTCAGGCCACAAAAAAATGAGATGCGGTAGGAGTACCTATGTAAGTATTAGTTTTAAGAGAGAGAAAAAAGTAGTTTGATACAAATGGAGTGTCTGTGTTTTATTTCATGCAGTACGTGAGCCCACAGGATGACATACAGCATGAGCTGCCTTAGTGACCAAAAGGGAACAGACCAGACACACAGAAGCAGAGAAAAGGAGGGAGGAAAAAAAATCCTCATGCCTCATTTAATTGGAGTACAGAAACTCTGTGTAAGGGTCACACATCTCAGGTGTATACAACTCTAGGGTCTCATGAATCACCACTGTCAAACAGTACTCAACTTCACAATAGGAATCAGTGTGCAATCTACAGTTTACTTTTTCCTTCTCACATGCTGGTCAAAAACTTAGTTCTTCATATTAATTTAACATTGCTGTTAGGTGTTAGTTTTCATTATTTCATAAGCGCCTGAAACTGCGTCACTTATAAAGCAAACAGATTGCTCTTTGTTCAGGTGGTGGTTATTCATTCAGTCATCAGGTGAGCTACTGGAAAATAAATACTGATAATTTGGTTTTGAATGCTGTATTGCACAGACCACATAAAGGTCCCTCTTGGGAGAAGGATGACGGTAACTGGTTTCTCTCTGATTAGTCATTCTGTACTATGGCACCTTTTTCATCAGGAGGATGGGTATAATACATATGGCTGCATAAAGCCTCCCTATGCTCATGCCCTACCTTGGCCTTTTGCCCGCATTTTTATGAATTGCATAGAAGAAAAATTAAATAAACAACAGATAAAATTTTACTTAAAAGGTTTTAAAGCTAATAAATGTATTTCACCATTACAGTGTACTTTGTACCACTTAGTAGTAGACAGCACTGACAGAGACTTTTGGACCAAGTAAGTGCCAGCCAACTCTGATTACCTAGCAAGCTGCTGCAGCTGAACTGGTTTACATGGCCCTGGAATAAATCTGAGGAAATAACATTCAAAAGACGGTTTAGGAAGAAATGGACAGTTTTCATGGCAGAGACCGTTATCCAGCTAGTGAATGAAAGTGGTGGCTGTGTGATAGCTGTTGCTGTCCTACAGGTATGAAAGTACAATTCCCATGAGACAGGTACTTGTGGTCCATCTGACTCCAGTATTGACCTAAAGCCGAGAGGAAACTGGCCAAATTATTCATTGCCTTCCATTTACTCCTCTGCAAAGAGTCTGAGATGTTGACAGGGGGAAATTATTCAGAAAAAGAAAGCCTGAGCACAGAGTTTGCCCCTAACCCCTGAGCTGAGGGAAAACTGGAAAGTTTTCTTCCTGTTCTCTACGCTCTCGCAATCTATAAAAGACATTACTTTGCACAGCTCACAGTGGGAGCAACACAGAGTTTTGCCATGCTATATACTTTGAGAAAGCAAAAAAATTTGTTTAAAGTCAAAGGCAGAAAAATCGATAGAACTCAGTTTAGCAACTCTACATGTCCTGTCCCCAGTACAACATATTAGCTTAAATATAAATATTAACATGAATTTCCCTTTTGTATTCTAGAATTACTGAAATCTGTAGACCTAACTTTTTGTTGTAGTAAAGAATCATTATTTTTTTGCATGATTTCATACAAAAAGCTGTAAGTGCAATTAAAGAATGAATCCCCGCAATTACTCATATATTATAAAATTATTCTCAAGCATTCATAATGAAATGCCAACATTTTCTGCATACACTGGATACACATGCAAATCTCAGTTGTAATGCTATATTCTATTCTTTGAGTGCATAGTTATAATGCAAGAAGACAAAGCAAGGTATCATGGCAATTCCATTAAAATGAACATGGAAAATAGTGACAGGCTACACTGAACAAGCCAAATTCATCTATAGTGTGAGTCTGACAATGTCAGTGGAATTAAATCAGAAATTAATTTGGGTATGGACATCTGTATATAGATACACTGCCGGATTGTTTCCCTGAACAATTTTTTTTCATTATGCAAGAAACCCAGATTGAAATCTAGTGAAACTGTACGGGCTAATCTGACTCAATGCAAGCTGGAAAGTTCGCTGTATAATCAACACCCCTTAGCAACATTGCATTATCTTTGCTTAAGGTGTACAGGAAATGATAAATGCCCGTGAATCCTGATGTGCACTGTATCTGTAAATTTACATGAAAGGCAAGTTGAACAAATCTCTTTCTGGGACATGTGTGAACTACCGGTGAAATACTTAAAGGATTTGCAGACGTGAAGGTGAGGCCACAGAGGGTTTAATTCACTCATGTACCCTCAAGCAGCCACCTTGTTTGTTAAATACTTGATTATTGCATAATCAAGTTGCCGGCGGGGGAGGGGGGGGGTGTGTGTGCGTGGGAGAAAGGAGAAGAAATAGAACAGAAGCGGACAAGCTGGGCTATGGAAGCTGAGTAACAGCAGGTGTTTTATCACAGAGCACCTGAAAAGAAGAAATGTTACTTTTTAGACATACTGATTTTTTTTCCTTTTTTTAAGAGTGTTAGAAGTTTTGTGCAGAAGTTTTACAATAAAACAAACCAACAATGTCTGACAACTTCAAAACTAGGCAAGGAACATGATTAAACTTTTGATTCAGTGATTTTGGGACTACAGTTTAAATATGTTTATGACACTGTATTCCATAAAGTCACAGGTCTGAACAATGGTTTTCAGCATTCAGGAACAATTCCTGTCATGTTGCTAGTACACACTAATACCAGCCAGCAACACCACATCCACATGACCACAGCCAACAGACTTTTTTATTTTTCTATGGAACTCTAAGTACAAAGACAGAGGGGAATTTGTGTGCAATGTATTTATCCATTTGGCAATTGAGTTGAAAAGCTTTTATTTTCCGCTTTTTTTTTTAATTTTTTTTCTTTTTTTTTTTTGTAGTAAATGCAAGAACACAAACTATTATCTTAAAGGAAAGCCCTCGACTTCAAGAAAGGATAACAATGAATGAAAATCAGGTAGAAGGCTGGTAAATATGTACTGATTTCCTAGTAGTGGGTTTTCTTCTGAAGTTGAAAGAAAGAAGAAAAGTAAATTTTTTTCTTGTAACAAAGTTTATGCATCAACCATTACTTTCTCTCATTAAAAACATTTTTGGCCCAGTTCTGGCACCCTCAGTGTTAGCTGCACTATATATGAACATCCTTCGCTGCCAGGGAGCTACTTGCACTGGAGACTTTTTACAGGTCAGAGTTTCCAAACAGAATAATTTATTTATTTTCATTAATCCAATGTGATACCTGTGTCCAGATTCTCGTCTGGCATGAGTTAGGATAGTATCACAAAATTACACCATTTTAAAAAGCTGCTTTAAACGTATAAACACAGGTGATCTGTTGATTAGCCCCAGATGTTCCAGCTGTTCTATTGCCGGCTTAGCCACTTAAAGAAGCTGAAATGGGCTAACCAACAACCATACAGGAACAGTCCATCACAAGTGGTCTCCTCACACTTAAAGTCCGTTCCCTCAGTTCCCAACTACCAACACCCCAGAATCTTTCTCATAACTTCCCATCTTCAAAAATAATTAGACATTTTTGGCCCCTATTATTCCAGGCTTTTCTTTCTCTGATGGTTACAAATTTTCTCACTTACAGACTAAATGACCATTCACGACCATTCAGAACCCTTAGTTGTAATGCCAAAATTTGCCCTTTAATTAAGTCACCTCCCTTCCTGCATTTATCTCCTCTCCTAATCCATAAATATTTACTGTCAGGTCCCCTTTCACCCTTAATTTTGCTGTCAAACCAGGCAATCTGTTAGTTCTTTCTCATAAGACTATCTTCATAGACCATCTCCATACGTGTTCTGGATTGCTTTCACTTCATTGTCCCACATCACTTCATAGCTGAGATGTAGACTGTCATAAGCAACCCCCACACTGTTTCATAAAACATATATATTTAATAAATATGTACTCACATATGTACCTATATGCCTATTGATTGGAAATATTTTTAGTCAGCTTAGAAGCAAAATATTAAACTGCAAAAACCAAATTCTCATACAATGCAAGCTCATTAATTTGTCCTAGTCTTTCTTTGATTATTTTGGGGCAAACACTTTGCAAATCCAAAAGATTCCCTGGACACTTTTTAACAGTGCATTTAATTAGCCAGCTGAGCTCTTCTTCAGAAGGTATTACTAGAGCCAGGTATCTAGTCCCAACAAAATATTGAAGAATTGGGCATTTGATTACATAATTAAATCACCCACAATTAAATCAGATGGGAAGAAAACAATAAAGGGATGAAAATACTTGCACTTCAGGGAAAACTTTAACTGCTTGCTGTTAAGAAGAATTTTCTTTTTAAGTGCTTTGCTTCCACAATGTTCACTCCAGTATTTCTGTTATACTCCAGTCCATCATTTGAAGGAGTGGCTGCAGAAGAGCTGGAATTTCAAAAAAGGGGCCAGTTCTGTAACAGATTCTTGTCTTCACAGACTGTAGCAAATTTCTCACAGATCACTGTGAGGCTGCAATATCAAATTTTTTTGAAAATACACTATAAGCAACATGGCTGAGTTTTTTTTGAGATATCTATAACTATACAATAAGTATAAGCAAGGGCCTCCCTGCATACCATTCCTTGGCATGGAGCACAAACATTGGTCTTATCATTCTGAGAACGAGCAGTTTTCCCCACAATATGCCGTTAATTTCAGAGAGTTAGAGGAGGCCTAGCTAGGATGTAAAGTTACAGAACAGAAAATTGGTTCGGTTTTACTTCAAACCAGGACACTGACTCAAAATCCACTTGTGACTGAGGTATCACAGCTGAGGAATCTCTGAACTACGCATTTGATGTGATGTGTTGGTAGGTATCTTCCTAACTTACAATCTCCTACTCTCTCTTTCTCCTCATATCCTTTCCTGTTTACGCATGTGGCAATAACGAGCTCCTGAGCCAAGCCCTGACCCTTGCCCAAATCTGACTCACACAGGAATGCAAACAAACGTTTTCAAACGCAGATTCACAATAGTGAAGTTTGAAACCACTACTAGAACAGGAACTGGTACTTATAATGAGATCATTTTTATTCGTACTTCTGTTATATATAACGCCATTAACGATATTTAGGTAATATTTTAACTACATGAATGATTGACTACACAGTGGGGAAATTATATTATCTACATTTTACAGGCAGCTCAGAGCTCAACCAGGATGCCAAAGTGCTCTTGGATCACACTGTAAGGCATTGGCAGGACCACATTAGAGCTGGCAGGCTGGACTAGGACACAACTACATGACCCAGGGTAGGGTCTAAGTGCTGCCCAAAATAGCAGTCCTACTTTAGACGAGCAAACATTGTCTCCTGCTAAGATTAACCCATTAAAAAGAGGCAGTGACATGCAGCACAGGGACAAAGAGCTGTGCCTGGCACCAGTGTCGGTGTCTTTGCAAGGAGTCATGCAAACTTGCCTCCTGCCTGAAGGACTGCCTTTGTGCTATGTGATGAGCCATGCAATCCTGCTTGATGATTTCTCAAGAAAGATGAAGCCTTCTTTCTGCCTAGGTCTCATCCTCATTAAAAATGCTATTACAACCTGCTTCAAATACTGATGTGGAAGGTGCCCTTTCACTTGCTTTTGCTTCTCAATGAATAAGTTAATAAGTTTCCTCAAGTAGTGCAAACTGCTTTACCCTTGCCCTTCACTTCTGTGTTGTTAGGTGAGAAAAGCTCAAGAGCATTCTGCCTTCTCATTTACTTTGATTATTTACAGTCCCACTCTTACCTTCACTGCCGTAATTGCTTATGAGTTACACAAAATCAGTCACTTGCCTTTATTCATACTGAATAGCCCCATAGACTACAAGGAAGGCACGCTGAGTGCAGCATACTTCAGTTTATGACACCCATGAATCTCACCAGACTGAAGAACTTTTAACAGGGGAAGTAATTCAGAGAGTAACTTCCACTGTCTCTGCAAAAAAGGACACGGCTTCTACCTCACCCTTCCTCAGACTCTCTGTCTCTAAAGTTAACCCATTTCATGACGGTTCCCAGCGTGTCAGGATACTGTGTTGATTCCCAATAAACTGAATGACTCGAGTACAAGAGTACCATAAATGTCAACAAATGTATGCACCTTCCCTTCGTAATGTAATTTTTAAGAAAACATGTACCTACAGAGAAACAAGTATTTGTAAGTAGAGACCTTAGATCTGAGGTTATCCAGATTTCAGGATTAACAGAAATTCAACTGAAAGCCACGATCCGAAGTCTCACCCCTAGTTCTGGCATAGCTATGAAACTTGGGCAAGCCTTATTACTGTGAAAATAAAATTTAAAAAACAAACAAAACCAAAGCAACAATTAAAAAAAAAAACAAAAAAAAACCCAAGAAAACAAAACAAAAAACAAAACAAAACACAAACAAACAAACAAAAAAACCACACACAAAAAAACCCACCACAAAAATGTACTGAGAACTATTCAGGAAAAACCATAAAAACCCAATCAAATCCTTCAACTTCAGCCTCAGTTCAGCCCTCTATTACAAGCCCATACACAACTCATCTTAAAATTAACCTGAGACCAAAGAAATTTGCATCTCAAAAGCTTCACATTTTCAGTTTATCACAATTCTCTGTCCCTTCCCTTCTTCTTCTATTTTAAATGTGACCACCAAAGAGTTTATTTTGAGAGGGATGCACTTATATTGAGAATGTAAACTACAGTGAACCACAGACAATAAAACCAGTGAAAATTATTGCATGAAATTGCAGCTACCTTATAGCAGCCAAAAAAATCCTCTCCAGGTTCTAAACTTTTCTTAGATGAGCCTGTAAAATTTCTACCTACAAAAATTGTGATATGAAAGCTGTTAGATACGGAAGTAGCCAGATAACTATAATTCAGCATGGTCATGGCAGAGAAAGAAGGCTCTTCCTGGTCTTCTGATACCCTAATCCACTTTCTCAAGTATGAAGTCAGAAGAAAAGGCCACACCAAAGTGACAGCAGCAGCAGTCACAGAAGCATAGCCTGCTAAAGCAATATTCAACAATAGGCACAACCCAACCATTCCTCTACCCCTCCTATCTTGAATTGTGCCTTGATGCACAATCTGCTCTTTTTTCAGCTCTGCTGTACAACCAGCATAAGGCATATTGCTTGCGTTATTAACAAGACTGAAAATAACCACTGAGGCTGTGAAAAATGTATTAATCCTTGGGATAAGTACTTATTGACACCCTAATGTGTTGACTGCCTCCTCTATTTCAGGGCTCTAAGGAGCTTTAGTATCAGGAAGTCACCTCATTCTCCCAAAACAAAAGAAACTCAGGTGTGGGGTAAATTGTATATATTCTTTAATGTACTATAGACAAACTATGTTTATATTGTCTTCTGGGTTTGCTGCCTGAGAGCTTCTTCCCCCAAAACACAAGCAGTTAGATTTTTTTCCCCATTACTCTTTTAATCTTTGCTCAGCTACCACCATGGCATTTGGGACTGCTCGATACAGTTTTCAAAGCACTGCATCTGATATTTATGAACCTATAAACTGGTGCTGTTTGTTTGAAACAGCTCAGGCTGTTGGCAGGGCTTGTTGTCGGTTTTGATTGCAAACAAGTTCTGACTGCATTTCAGGTTCATTCAGAGTGAAACCTTGAATAATCCAGTAAGAGCCACTAAACAACTTCAGGCATGCTTGTATTCTTATCAGCCTTGGGTGTCTTAAATACCTTCTGAGGAAGGGACAGATATGAACTTGTCCCCACTGTCCTTCTCCTTACACGTATCCCTCTCTTCCAGCATCATTAACAAACAGCCACCATGGTTTCAAATGAACTTTCCCAAGCAAAGCCTATTTTCCAGCCCTAAGCTTGCTGATATATACATTTACTGGGAAAGAACGAAGACTAAAAGGTATACATTTCACATTGCCTCAACTCAGTGTGGTATGCAGACTAGATAATTTCAATAATGGCTTGGCAGCTATATATCCTTCTAGCATCATCAGTGCAACCACTCTATAATGGCTATAGTCCAGCTCTTGTTCACTCCAAAGGTCTTCTAAGCTAAAAAGGGGAAGAAGCCTGGGAAACAGTACAATTTCAACCTGCTTTCCTACTGTCTCCTCTTTCTCCATCATCTCCCCCATCTCCATCATCATAATTCTTCTTATTTTTCCACCGTTTTAAAGACTGTCTTCACATTGGGCAGTGGAAAAGCTCCAAGACTGCAGAGCACTACAAGCTATGCTTAATGACTCCTGGTGCCACAGTAAAGACTGAAGAAAGAGTTTCATCGATATCTCATCATTTAGATGATGCTCCTCAGAGTTTTACTTTGCAAATAAGAGGTTCACACAGCCCTACTTGCCAAGGCAAGTATAAACAAGCTCCACTTATTAAAGTACTTGTATGTCCTCCATCATCACAGGCATTAACTATATGAGTAAAATAAACAATACCAGGGAATGTTCTTGGCATGAAAATGTCCTTTTCCATGCCATTCGAATAATCTCTAGCATGGTGTTGACTGGGATCAACAGCCTCTCAAGTAATTCTCAGCAAAGGCTGGGTCTTAACACAAGGCAAGGACCTTTTCCATCAGGCAGTTTGCCACTCTGTTTAAAAGAGTTTAACCTTAAGATCATGGACAGACTGTATCGCTTGGCATCGAGGCTAAAAATATTCCCTGACATTGTTTAATTTTCTAGTAAAGATGTAGTAACAGTCTCTAAGTATCTCTCAATACTTAATCTACTGAGCTTCATCTTAAGATAGGAAGAAGGGAACAAATATTGTTACAAATTATGCATGGCAAAGGCACAAGGAGAATAATGCTTATGTTCTCAATAGCATTTAGGCATGCAATTCTCACAACTTCAAATACTGAGGCAGGTCTAGCTTTATTCACCAAGGACATCCATGGGCAGAAAAGGCTTTGAACCCACCATAGATTAGAATCCAAGCAAATGGAACAGTTTTTCTTTTTGTGGACAAAGCCTGCGGCTAGGATCAATGCCAAAACTGACGCTGTAGTTCTGCCACCACTAAGCCACAGTAAACGTGACACTTAAGCAACTTCAGATATGACTCACCCCTTGCCAAGACAGCTATCTGAAGCACGTAAAGTTTCCCTTTTGTATAGGTCTTCTCTACTAATTATGAAGACAGCCTTGATGACTATTTTGGTATATATACCTTCATTTTAGAAGGTCAAAATTATGTGAGATTAATCTTACATTTAAACCATCTGTGAGACTGAATAAAGAGTGTACAGGGGGCAATATGTCTTAGGGAGGTAGGATTTAGACCTTTGGCTTAATTCTTTGCAAGAACTCGAAGCAAGAACTTGGAGAATTCACAATATAAGATGAAATCATTTTACTAACAGTTTTGCACAATTTGTAACCTTTTCTTCCTCCTACTAGTAAATTTTAGGGGCAACTTTTTTCACAGTCGAAGACTCAGTAACCTCCAGATAAATCACAATAATTTTATAAAATTCTTATCAGTTCCTTTTTTTTCTCACAACCAAAGGTAAACGTGTAACTAGCTAAAGGTTAAGAAGTCAGAAGGATTTATCGCTGAAATGACACAGATAAAATCTGCTAAGGAACATCTGCTCTAAGAAATTTATAATTGCAATACTTCCTAAGAGCTCTCTTGATTATCTTGCAAAGGTCTGCATACTAACAAATCTGCTGAATATCAGTTTACAGTGGATGTATACTTACTTCTTAACACATCAGAAAAGCACAAATGCATGAGAATTTCAGGCACAGTCTATCATGGGACAACCTTGATCATAATAGATGAGCTCCAGCGCCACATGCTTTGTCATATTCTCCATCTCAGATCTATATTTCCTCTTCTCAATCTTGAAGCAAACAGTGCAGGAAAATTTTTTGCTCAGATACTTCTTGGATCTCCAAACAAATGAGAATGAATGTCTTGTTTTCTTTTGGTGAGAACCATCATTTTTTGCAATGGAGGCATATAAATAAATATACACCAAATGATATAACATGTCATAGAGCAGACAGTCACAAGATAAATTTGCCTTTTTTAAGGGCATAGTCTGAGCATAGATGTTGAGAAAATGAAAATAGTACTGCTACTACAATGTACAGCATGACTCCTTCGACCTGGAGATAAAGGAAGACAAAACAACAAAGGCATATCACTCTTAAGGATATAAACCCAGAGCAACCTGAACGCCCTGGTTTTGTGTACAAGCTTTCTCGAAAGACAGAAATATTTCCTTTAGGTTCCCTTTTCTTTATCAATATCGCATTATTCCCAGAAAGCAGTACTGCAGGTCACTTACAGAGAAATCACTCGTTGTTAATGGAAAAACAAATCAACAATGTATTTCCTCGGCTAATGCACTTCCCTAGGTCACATTATACAGAAAAGCTTTTCAAAATCATTTGTTTGACTGATCATATTAAGATCTGAACTGTTAGCTACTCTAAGTAGTAGAGCTTGTTTTAATGCAAGGGCGTTAAAGGTACAGTTCAGTTGTGTTCACATGTGGAAGGAAGGAAGGAGCCATTCTGCTGCAAAGTGGCTGCACGTATGTGCGTGTCTCAGGAACCCACAAACACTCTCAGCATCAGCTCCCACAAACTCTGCTGCAAACTCTGCTCATGACCCTGCTGTAAGTAGGGACAATCCCAGTCAGCTAGCAGAGCTCCTACTGGCTTTCTGAGTTGGTGTGCCAGAAACCTGAGATTTTTCTTGGGCATTTGTGTGAATTTAAAATAACTGGCATGTTATGGGATAGTGAAGGGGGCATTTCATGGTGTACGGTCTGTTTAAGCACTATTTATCACAGGAAATATGGCCACAGTAAACTCATTCACCTTTGTTTCTTGCAGCTATCAAAACCAGGTTTTTATAAAGACAGACAGTTACTTCCACACATGCACATGAGCATGCTGGTATACATTACATATGCAAGTACGATATTAGTCTACTAGTGACCTGTTAATTGCAATCAATCTTAAAAAGAGAAGGTACAGAAATGGAGGTATATCCATCCTCACTGAGACAAACAGGGTTTCCCTGGTCAGGAGATGGAGATACCTTTAAATTGGATAAACTTTCCTTTTAATTTTTTAATTCCCTTTTTTCTGCTCTTCTCAACTCTTCTGATCTCATTTCTTTTCATTTCCTTTCCACTTCACTCTTTACTTTTCCTCTTTCTCATTCCTCTCTCATTCCTCAAATGTGCCATCTGAACATCGGAATTCCGTCATGCCATCATCATCCCATGTGATCAAATTCCATCTGAACACAAGAAAGCACATCCTGAATCTGAGGGTGCTCTAACACTCACACAGGCAGCCCAGGGAGGTTGTGGAGTCTCCAACCTTCAAAAGTCATCTGGACACAGTCCTGGGCAGTCTGCTCTAGGTGGCTGTTCTTGAGCAGGGCAGTTGCACCAGATGAACCCCCCAGGCACTCTTTCATCATGGAGCTGGACACCACGGGGCAGCTGCCAGCAAGGCCCTCCAGAGTCCATGTGGTGGTGGAGTGCATCTGCTCAAGGGAGCAGCTGCTGAGGGAGAGTTTGTTCTTTCTCCACCACCCCGACAACGAGCTGCCCAGGGATCAGAGCTTGCTCTTCCTGCGCACCCTCTGCACAGACTCCTACTTGGACATGGAGAAAGTCACCTGCCATGTCCAGCAGTTGGTGAGATCAGCCTGGCTGCTTCTGCCTGAGTCACAGCACTGCCAGCTAACGGTGCTGCCCTCCCCCTGGTCCTGCAGGTTCCAGCTGATAGGCTCCTCCAAGATGAACATCTTCACTGAGATCATGTTTGCTGGGGAGTGAGGCAGTTGAGGTCCCTACCAAAGGCTCAGGTAGGGCAGCTCTAGAAGCAGAACACTGTGGCCCCAGAGCTGGGCTGTTGCTGAGATGCTGCTTTGCAGACCCATGGCAAGGCATACCCAGCAGGACAATTTCCACCTCAAAGGTCTGCAGCTCTTCTCCCATATCCTGGTGGTCACAGGCTTTTCCACCCATGCCTGTTACCCTGAGGACTACTTTCATCTCACACTGGTGGGGCCTGGGAGACAATTCCGGACACTGGGACAGAGAATCTGCTCAATCTGCTCAGACTGCCTGGGGAGTGTGTGCTCCAGATCTGAGCAAAGCAGGCATGGAGATGACACCGCTCAAGAGGAGCTAAGCAGAACCAGAGCCTGGGAAATCTCCACCAGTCCATTGCAACTGAGGCTGCTGTTACCACCTGTGACAGAGCCGATCCCCTCTAAGAGGAAAGAGCCGATCCCCTCTAAGACCTTTACACGGCACAAAGATGACAATAAACCAGCTTCTAACCAACCCTCTGTCTGTGAATGTCTATGCAATGCTTTTGTGGAGAATGCAGTAAGGGAGCACATTTTGAGGTAAATAGTACCCAAAGAGAATGCTTCCCCTCACCCCTTTTTCCTTTCTTTTCCAGTTTTCTGCTCTACTTCCATTTAAAGGGGAAGATGTCTCTGTGCATGTATGGTGGATGGGAGGGAACGAGGGCAAGGGAGCCAGACCTTTCCCAGTTGTGACCACTGACAGACAGGAACCAACGGGCTCAAAGGAAAAAAACATGACATTCCACCTGAACACAGGAAAGCACGTCCTGACTCTGAGGGTGCTCAGACTTGGTGGAACGAGATCCCTGACTGGAGTGCTGGGATGGAGGGGTACAGGCTGCTGAGGAGGAACAGGCAGAGCAGATGAGGTTGAGGTGCCACACTGTATGCAAGGGAGAGGTTTGATTGTACAGTCCTTACAGTTGTTAATGATGAGTTGAGAGCCTTTGGGTGAGGATTAGGAGGCTGGAAAACAAAGGAGATGTTGTACTGGGTGTCTACCACCAATCGCCTGGCCAGTGTAAGCACTGATGAGTTACTCTATAGGCAATTAGGAGGCATTTCTGGGTCGGTGGCCATTGTCCTTATGGGAGGTATCCAAGTCTCAAGGCATGTAACCTTGCAGTACAGGCCATGTTTCTGGGCATTGCTGGCCCTACTGCAGCTGTGTGGCACATTCCTGCATTTGCTGCACCTGCAGTGTATATCCTGTAATGGTATAATGGGGAAGAATTTGCTTTCTTTGAGCAAAGCCTTAGAGATCTTCACTCCAAATCAAAGACAAACTGAAACCTCTTTCTGAGGAAATCCACCCTGGCAGTAATTATGTGCAACTGAAGAAGTCCAAAATGTGATATTATTTTAATTTTTTCTGTATCTATTTAAAAGTGACTTTATTTTTAATAGTTATTTATTATTGTTTTTTAATCTGAATAGAAGTTTCTAAATCTCTCTTTTCCCTAAACCTTTAACACAGGCTTAACTTCTCGGGGAAGTTGGAGCCAGTACATGCAAAGAAACACAGTTTGTCAACCTATTTCGCCTGCTTCTACTAGACAATTATTTCCCTTTACAACATTTTATACTTCAGAAACTCAATTTTCTAGAACAATTCAGTACCAAGAGCTGACTAAACCAGATACTTCATTATTTGTGTGAAACACAAACACAAAGAAGGATCTTCAATGCAAAGTAAGTGATGGGCAGGAGTTAGGGCTATATATTACCCAGAGGAATTATGCATTGCCAGCCTATTGCTGTATTCTTTCTCTGTCAGATGAGTGCACATTCACCATTTTAGTCTTAGGGTTTTTTCCAAGGGATGCTATTATTATTATTTCACATCAATCAAAATAAAGTACAAAGTAAGTAACTTCAGGTCATCAAATAAAATCTTTTCTGACTCGAATGTGAAGAAAAAAGAAACTTTTTGACTCGTGTCAAAGTCAGAATTAAATCTGGTTTAGTTATATATTTTCATCCTTTACATTGACAAGTACAAAAGACAATCTTCTGAATCAAAATAAATACGACACTATTTATTTTCCAAAACAAAATGGAAGATAACAATTCTTTGTGTCAGAATTTCTCTTATTTGAAAAGGTATATCCTAACTCTGTATTAATTTACAAGCCGCAGTGCAATTTTTGGTAATGCTTTGTATTATGTGGTACCGCTACTGTCTTTTCAAATCTGATGTGAGTGGCTGAGAAATTATAACCCATCTCAATTTACTGTGATTATGGCTGGTCCACTTCCTGGAAATCCTCTAGAATTTTTGTTCTGGAAAGGCTGCAAGAGGGGAAGTCTCTCACCATCTGCTTGCCCCATTCATCTCTCTAGCATCCTAAATTGACCACTAGCATACATGCACAGCAGTCTACATAGACCTTTGGAACCCGTTACAGATGTTCTTATGTTCTCAGCATTTAAGATAATTGCTTTAGAGAAGGGAGTGTATGGATTTCCTAACAAGTTTTGTGTTTTGTTTTGTTTCAAAAAGCAGTGGCAGTGCCTTTCTATTTTATTTTTTTTTTAATCTGTTTTTCATTGCTTAGCGCTGATATTTTGCACTCCCAATGTAAACAGATTGCCCTTTGATGTCAGGACTAATTCCTTGCATGTTGATGGAGCAGAATATCAGAGATGAAATCAATCATATGGCTCTGAGAGAAGAATCCATCTGTATCATCATGCTAATTTGAGAACATATTTGGAGCCAAGATAAAATACAATACTGCATGGAGCTAAACATCATGCTGATCAGCAGAGACACAACTAAATGCCCCTGAAGTCCAAGGAAAATAAAATCAGTGAGCAAATTGAATCAAGTTGTCCAGCTGTATTTCTTTACAGAGATACAAATATGTGTGGTGCTTGTATACACACATATATATTAGTAAATTATTAAACTGGGAAATGTACTTGCAGACATAGCATTTGGATTTGCTGTACCCTGGTGGAGTTTCAGCGCAAGTATTAAAGGACGTTAGATTTTGTCACTGTTTCTTTGGATCAGACAATGGAACAGCTCTCACCCAAAGTGCCACGGCCTCGTGGCAGTTGGCGTGGGGTGGACTTAGTTGACAAGAGCTGTTAGCATATGGACTTCAGTTAACCCTACAGGATAAGGGAGAAACTTAGTTCTAAAAATAGAGTAGTACATTGAGTGTTAACAAACTGTCATACGCTGTGAGATTGTCTTTGTGGCAAGCTATTGAGATGGGCTGATTGTGAGCACCAGCGCCAGCTAGTTGTTGGGTCTTGAGGGAATTTGAACAAGCCAACCAAGAGTTAAATTTTCTTTACCCAAGGCTATAACTATTGTTGTGTTATTGTTCACTCAAGAATGGAAAGGGACCTCGCAGCCCTGCCCCATGACTACGTACCACATAGCTACCACATAGCTACGTATGGAACAACTACAGTGACTCCCTCCTGACTTTTTCTAGATTGCCTTGTCTATCCCATGGGGCAGGGAAGTTGTATAATTTGTAATATTGCTTACATCTGTGATTAAAGTGTTCTGGCATCCAATTCATTTAGTCTCTGTACTGACACTCTGGTCTTGAATCACACCACTTCTTCCTCATCTACTATATCTAACAATGTTTCAGGAAAGGGATTGTTATTACACAAATGCCATTAATGAGATAATTAGATGTCAGGAGTGACCTAGAATAGAAGTGTCCAACTTTTCATGTTAACAAAGCTCTCACGAAGGTATGTGACTCCTGTACACTATGGTTCATCCCTGTCACGTAAGCAAATATGCACCCATCCTGTAACTGAACTGCAGATGCCTGCCACCATCCACATCTGTTTGCAAGTATATGCAGCGCCACATGAACAGTGTCTACTTTTATGTATCTGTCACTTTACTCAAAAGCACATAGTCCACTATCATGAGACAGACGTGTCCCCATTCACATAATGAGGCATGCAAACAGCCTCGGATCACCTAAACTCACACGCATGCACATGTAGAAGACATGCTTTTTCAAGCATGTGTCGTAGCATTCTGATCATGCCATGGATACACAGCTGGTGATGCAGTGGAAAGGACTGGTTATACAGGGAGTGATGACAGGTTTCTGGAGAAGGAGGGCAGGCAGGAGCAAATTGTTCAGACTGGCACGTATGGCCTCTGGTATCCCCTCCCATAATCCACCTGACAGTCCTTCCTAGGCCTGACCAAGCCTTGATAAGTCCTTCCAGAGGCAGTTCTCACTGTTAAAAAAGCACATATGGTAATCCATTTTGCCCAAATCTGGCTGTTAATGTGGGGAACATTGAGGATGAAAACACATTTCTGCAAGACCTGAATGGATGTGGCCTGTCTCCTCCTTCATGCTCCAGCACTGGGCAGAGGGAACACAACTTATGTTCTCCTTCTCCAAAGTCTCTTTATCTCTCTGCTGAAGAGAGCATGGTCCAGACATCAGCTGGGGGACCAGTGACAGGACTCTATTGGTCCCCTACTTAGACTAGGATCAGCCTGGACTAGGGAGACTAGATGAGATGTGAGAAAAATCACAGCACGATGAATCTTAACAGAACCTGACTTTTAATGAATTGTTCAAATCCATAAAAGTGATGTCCCCCATCTGTTATAAAAAAAAGTGTAATATTCTTCATGTCACTTATCTGGTTCTGAACGCTGTGTGGGAGAACAGGAGAAAGATTAAACTAGGCTAGGAGGATTTCATAACATTCTGTGGCATCTCCTCTCAGTAGAGTAAATTGCACTGTCTACTGCAACTCTTCACATTCTTGTATTTTTATGCTGCATTCCTAAAAAGCCACAAGGAATGGGACATGTCTTTGGGTCAAATTCATATTCACACAACAGTAGCACACATTCATACAGCTACTAGCAGAAATCACAGCAAGCTTTTCCACTGGTATTCAAGGTAATCTGCAGGAACTGGGAACTCGGGATACGGGACTGGAGACTTCTAGGTCAAATACAGTCAGCTGAAAAACAAGGACCTCTATTTCTTCACTGATTAATCATACCAGTTCAAAACTGCAAATTTAAGTGTTAGCTGGACATTGTGATTCCTTTATTCTAACTAAGGAGGTACGGAAAAAGAATCAGATCATGGAATTATGATTCAGATTAATTTTATCCTGCTTTGGGTACTCTCCATCCTCTTGTATGCAATCAGCTAAACTTGCCCTGTAGCGGAAAGCTTAAGACCTGAACTGCTCCTTTTTCTCTTGCACTGCATGCCCAAATCTGTACTGCCTGCATTTTGCAGGCAGCTAAGATCACTTTGGGTACAGGTAGAACCCACTTTGAATTCTTTTGGGCGGCTTGCCTACAGCCACAAGTGGGTAGAGCACCTCCATCCTTTGGTGTGCAATCAGCTCAACTTGTCCAGCATAGGCAATCTTAAGGGCAGAGCAAAAGTAACATCTTCTGTTAGGATCCAGTTTATCTAAGCATAATTCCTGATGGTTAGGCAGAGTACTCCTTCTATAGGTTCCTTCTACAGCCAAAGGGCAATTCCTCTCTATAACGGCATGCCTATGGTGCAGAAAGAAGGCACCTCTCCTGCAGAAGGGTCTTATTTTTCTATTTCTTACACTAGGTACTTGACATTTAAGTACTTAAGTTTAGGTGAGACTTCTCTTAGCCAATCTGTAAGGTCCTTCTTTTCCAGCTGTGTGTGTCCCACTTTTCAGGAGTGGGAACATGATAAACAGAGGGCTTTTACCACACAAATCTCTCCCACCACTGGATAAGCCCTTTGCCTTTAACAGAGAACCTATGGACTGCTGGCCTCCTGCATCCCAAGTAGAAAACCAAGGAGGTATATGAAATACTTTGATTTCATGTAGTCCTGAACTCGCATAAGTGTACAAGTATGTATAAGCCTAGAGTTGAAGGAGAACCACAAAAATGTGAAGATCACATATTAGGACCCTCCTCTGTGATGTGGGTGTAACTTGTAAAATGGGAGCACTGGCAGATATTTGTAGAAGAAAGGGATTGCAATATTCTACTTGGTTATTTTCCCCTTCTTTAGAAAGATGTAAGAAAATGCTTCCTCTGCTTTTCCTTATATGTGGGATGACTCAATAAAACCTGAAACTCTGCTATCTTCAGCATTGTTTAAAGATGAGAAATGCAAGGAACACATCGGCATGAGGGAGACAGTTGATGCAGAGTATAAATTGAGCACAAAAAGATTGAAAATGGCATTTTTCCATGCCTTTTCCCACAAGTAAGCAAGGAAGTACTTACAAGGCACCCATTATGGGGTGCCAGCACGTCAAAGTATTGGCAGCATGTCTAGGAAGGTGATCCTTCCCCTCTACTCAGCACTGGTAAGGCCACACCTGGAGTGCTGTGTCCAGTTCCGGGCTCCCCAGCACAAGAGAGACGTGGACAAACTGGAGAGAGCCCAGAGAGGGACCATTAAGATAATGAGGGAACTGGAGCATCTCTCCTATAAGGAAAGGCTGAGAGAGCTGGGACTGTTCAGCCTGGAGAAGAGAAGGTTCAGGGGACCTTATCAAGGTATAGAAATACCTGAAGGGAGGGTGTGAAGAAGATAGAGCCAGGTTTCAGTAGTGCCCAGTGACAAGAACAGAGGCAGCGGACACAAACTGATGCACAGGAGGTTCCCTCTGAACATCAGGAACATTTTTTTACTGTGAAGTGACCAAGCACTGGTACAGGTTGACCAGAGAGGTTCTGGAGTCTCCATCCTTGGAGATACTCAAAAGCCATCTAGACAGGGCGACCAGTTGCAGGTGTCTCTGCTTGAGCAGGAGAGGTGGGCCACATGACCTCCAGAGGTCCCTTCAAACCTCACGCATTCTGTGACGAGTTAGAAAGAAAACTATGCTTCTTAACTATGCCCTTGAAAATCTTGGCTTGGTGGAGCAAATTAGAAATAATTCCAGTGCAGTCAATGAGCTACAGGGGTGAAAAAGACCAGAACTGGGCTGTAAGTTGTTGTTCCATTACCCTAGACTAATAGCCAAGTTGAAAAAAAAAAGAAATTTGTAATGCAATTGCTTGAGTAAATGGCCAGAGATATTTGCAACACATCCCTTCCAACTCTAACCATTCCGTGATTCTATGATTCACGTGTTTTCAGGTCTACAGATAACACTACTGCAAAAAATTGGTTTCTTCCTCTATGATCAGTGACAGTGTTAAAAGAATTGTACTGGGAGTCTTTCCAGCCCTCCAAGAAAAATACAGAATCTTCTCCGGTGCTGTTCCTCTCCTGTGTGTACTTCATAACAAAGGAGCTTATTTCTATCAGAAGGAGCTGAATTCCACTAGAACTAGAAAAGGTACAGATCTGAGCAAGCAGATTAACCTTTTCTGCACAGCAGGTGTACAGTCATCACAGATTACTTCTGCTCCATTCCAGGAGTGATTGAGCAATGCTGCACAGAGACCACTGACATCCCAAGAACACAGGTGAGGTGTGTAGCCTATGCACTGAGACAAGGATTTAGTCCCAAACGCTGATTTTCTTTTCTCGACTTTTAACTAGGCTTGTTTGACCTTCTGTGTCGGAAGAATTTGAATAAACATCTTTTCTGTAGTAGCTATATCCCCTCTGAACATCTGACAGCCCAGAGGTTTACTGCAAATGTTTCCATCTCCTTTTAAAAACAGGTCATTTGTCTAGTTGAATCAGATTTATATAAGACACAGCTTACCGGGGTAGCCAATGTGCATTAGCACTCTTTTATTAATGAGTTCTACACAATGAAACTCAACAATTCTTTCTGCTGCTCTCCCAGAGAACAGAAAACAGGCAAGGGGTTTAAAGTGACTTTCTAATCAAGCTGCACCTCATTAATGGAGGCTTTTTTTAATAGCTTTTTATAGTGAGACTGCTTAAAAATACACTTTAATTAACTCCAGCTCATTTTTGCTTACTTTTCTCGTAATTTGATTTAGAACAAAGACTGTTGTCTTTGTGTGAGCTGATGCTCGCAAACAGGAAGAATTCTTTTACGACAACTTTTTAAACAAATGAGATTTAATCTTTTTAATTCAAAAAACCATGTCTTTCTAGTCATATTATTCACTAGGCGGATATTTACATAAAATCTAAATATTTATATGTGCAGTTATTTATATATAGATATATTAGCCAGGCACATTTTAATAATGAAATATACTCCAGTACATACCAGTACAGATGGACAGAAACAACAACCTAGAAATAAATTCTAGTAAATACTAGAATATATTCTTATTAGAAAACAAAAAAATAAGTAATTAGATCTATTTTTTTAGAAAATCTAGGACTTTCTGAGTGGGAAACGGAAGTAGATTTTAGCTTTGTGAGTAAAGATTTACCAGTCCTAATAATGAATATTTTAAGCATAAAAGACTTTTCTGCGGAAAAACGTCTAAACAAGGTTTTAAGAAAGAAACATGGCAGACTAATGTGACAGAAACGAAGATAGGAAAGGAGGATCCTATAATAAAGGCTAGCAATATGTGAAGCCACGGCTGAGAGCTGACTCCACCTGAAAAAATTTCCATGGAGAGGAAATGGCAAAAAACAAGGAGGTGATAGAAAGCCAAATAAATTAAGATAGACACAGCACAGTCTGCCCAAGAGATTTGCACTGACTAGATAGCTGGAAATTGTATGCAAGCAACTAATCATGCAAGAATTACTGGAAGAACATGGCAATTGACCATGCTCCGACTTTGGGCAGGTTGGACTGGATGTCCTGAGATTCCTCCTAGCCTGAACTATACTATGATCTAGATAGGAATTAAAATGCATTTTCCCCCTTTTTCTGTTCTGATCATCAATTTGAGCCATATGCCCACCAGACATAAGGACAACAACTTCCTACAGGGAAGGAAGAGAGTTTTCAAGAAAAGCTGCAGGTTATTCTTGTAATAAATGCCTTTTTTTTTTTTTTCACTTTTTAATCAATAAGACACTACTTTAAATTTGTAATTTCCATTAAAAGGAAACCCAAACATGTTACATTTTCCCTCTAAGGATGATGAGGGGATCAACCTTCTTTTCTGTCACTGAAAGAATTGAACCAGCTCATACAATATGGATTTTCCAGGAACATAGGGACATCTCAATGAGGAACCAAGGAACACAGCTTCCTCATACAGCCAGTGCGCACCCCAGGGGCAACTACTACCTGCAACAACCCAAAACACATTTGAAATGAGATGGGAATCAGATCAAGACCTGAGTTGGACCAGAATGAGCATGTGTCAGCATGAAACATTTCAGCGGGTTTGGGTTCCTCTCCTACTCCATAAAGGAACTCTGCCACAACACTAGTCATAAGGTTATAATAAAACTTCTTTCACTCTGTCCAGTATAGCTGCCTTCCACTCATGACAGCCCTGTGAAAAACACACTGCTTCATGGGTAGGCAGGTAAGAGACACTCCATTTTTCTGATAATTTTGATATTTCAAAATAGGTTTTCTACCAACTACAGTTCAGCATTTAACAATTCTGAGAGCTGGATTCCTGGCTAATGGATACTCTTGCAACCAGGGAGCCAGAATGATCCACGGACCCCAGAACTGCAGCCAGCCCCTGGGAATTTGGGGAAAAAAATCAAACCCAGAAACCAGGAAATGTCTGGACAGGATTTCATAAATAAATGTATTTCCTTCAATATCCAGAAAAAACCATTCTCAGTTTAAATACTCTGACCTGACTATATGATTTGGGTAAGCATTTCTGCTGAATCTATCTAACCAGTTTTCATCTGTACCTTCTTAAAAGGCCCATAGAGAACTGGTGTCAGTCCTGTCCCTCAATGTCTAAGCAACCTGATTCCATCTCTATACAAGGTAATGAGTTTCATTAAAGCTGTATTTTCTAGTAAACAGATAAAAGATTTGCTTTTCATTCTTTGTAACAAGTGAAATAGGGAATAAATGTTCTTCCCCTGTAGCTAAAGAAATTTGAAACAAGTCCAAACAGCTTCTCTATTGAATTTATACAAACAGCATCTCTAAGCTCATAAAAATATATCACTGTGAAGCCTGCAAATATGGCTTCATTTTATTACTCTTACAACGATAATTTGGAGCAATAAATATTTTACACTGAACTTGTATTCTGTCTGCAATGTGGGTCATCTAATTTGCTCGGACTTCACTTTATATCTGGAATTCAGGTTTCATAACCAGGTTGGTCTGTGCCTGGAAATCCTAATGATGTTAGCGGCAGCTAGTTACATGCAACGAACACAGACCAGCCCATGTTACACATGATTAGTATTTAATGAAAGCCTGGATCAAACTTTCTTTTTCTCTGTTAAATGTACCTTTCTCTGCAAGGTCAGTTGATTTCCATGGAATCACTTGCAAACTTGGGTAAAGCTGTGAATCAGAGTGGCAGAGTTGAGTCTCAAGGGTTAGAAGCCATGACAGGGAAAAAAAAATAAAGTCTTTTAAAAGCAACAGTGCACTTAAAGGAACACAGTTATGCTGGATATCATCTGGTACGTGAAAGCATTCAGCCTTGAACACTGTGCCTAATAAAGACTACAAAGCATCTGCGTGCCTGGGCATGTTCTTTTCATCGAAGGCAACCATACCCCTACTGTAGCAACCAAAACCACCTTAAACCTTTTAGCTTTAAGAGCTTGTTTTAGGCTTCCAGTCCATTTAGTGATGTTACGTTCTACTTGAAATAAGCAAAGGACCTCACAATCAAAATAATTTTTTTCCGTAGTGTAAAGCCAGGGGACAGATGACCACACAGTGGGTCTCAGTCTGGGTCTCGGCCCTGAGCAGGTGAACACATCACACTGCCTGGGGGAAGGATGGATCCAAAGTGTCCTGTCACTACCCCGTGCTTCTGAAAACACACAGTATGTGTCACCTCCTGCTGATCGTGTGAAAGTGGGCCACGGATTTACCTGCTTTTAGTCACTTATTCAACTGGGAGCAAAGTCCTTCTCACTGGAATGCCATCAGACTGCGTCCAGGAGTGTGCTGAGCACGGAACACGTCACGATTCTCTGTCCCCTGCCCATGTCACACACTAAAGGCTGGCTACAGTCTAGCCCTCAACAATATACTGCAGTACCAGAAGAAACACGTCTGTAATTATTACCTATGCAGGTTTGTATTTGAGTTGCAAAGTATAAATTCAACAGAAAGTCTTTTCTTCACCTAAGCAGGAAAGCCAGTAAAGTACTCTTCAATTAGAGTATGCAGATTAGTTCTTGCCTATTACTATTAAGTTCTCACAGATCATGTAGCATTGGCGTGACAGGGATTTGCTTCTAAAGAAAGCAATAATGATACACACACCCCCCAAAAAAAACCTAGGATAATATATTCCATCAGGTGGCAGGTGCAGGAAAACAAAGGGGAGCAGAACAAATGCAGAACAGTACTCTCAATCACAGCGATGTCCCCTAAAAACTGAAATGGAAACTGTCATTTTGAAGAGCATGAATATCTTTCTCTTAATATAATCTGAGCCCAGGCATTCTTAATTTAGAGTAGCCAGAAGACTGAGCAAAGAATTAACTTGTCTTATGGAGACCTTCTGGCTATTTCCTTATATTTGTACATGGCTGTGAGTAGAAAAAAGTCTTCTAGCTCTCAGGCTGAAGGTATAATAAACCTAAATAACACAAGAGGCTTTCTGACATTGAGAGATGTCTGAAATTACAAGTCTGGAAGCATAATAATGCTTGAATGGGAAGGCGACTCCAGTCAGTTGTTTACCCTGCCTCCTTTCAGCGACTTCAGGTTTTTTTCTGGATTTGAAACTGCACAGCCGGTCTCAGATGCATAGATCGCTGTCACCCACCCTGACTGAAAAGGTCTGTGCGCTGCAAGCAACTTCCAAGGGATATAATAGCATTTAACTTTTTTTCCTCCCATTTCAAGTGGCTATGTACCACTGAAAATAGGGATCCTAACCTTTTCTCACCAGCTCTCAGCCACACACTCTTGTGTTGGGGCAAAGCCTCGGTGAGGCAGCCCACACGAAACCAACAGGAAATTATTGTCTTTGCTGGCGGTTTTCTGCTGCTTTAGCAAACTCAACTGCCCCATGAGTGAGCGTGGCAGCAAGAAGGTGGGGATGGGGAAAGCCCTTCCAGCATCTGCTCTGCTGTCCTTGCAGGGCTCTTGCTAGCCTTGGGATGTCACCCTGAGCAGACGGCTGGGAAAACCTGTGCAGCAGCCACCGCTCTGTGCTCACCCCTGCCTCTTGCCCAGAGCTCTTGTCACCCACACAGCTGTTCTGGAAGATTACACTGCACCAATTATCACTTTGTACCTATCCCCTTCTCTTTATATAGCAATACCTTACCTGAAAGGGGTACTCTACATTCTCAAAGGAAAAAGCTTAATTACTTGCAAAGCTATAACGAGTCTCACACATCTTCTAGAGCTTGGATCTCATCCATTGTCAATTTACTACTAATCTTTTTTTCCTTTACTTTGCTACACCCAACATTCTTTAGATCAGGTAAAAGCCATCATCCTGAGTCTTGCATCACTAAGTAATAATCCCTGTTTCTTATTACAAACAGCACTTCATTTAGGGAAAGGAAAAGTCTTAAATGTTTATACTGAGCTACAGGATTTTGACAGGCCTCTTATTTACAGCAATATAAACCTCAGTGCTCCTCAGTGCTCGACTCCTGGAGCTTAAAGTGTCAACCTGAGAATGTTTGCATAAAGAAAATGTATTAGAAGGCCACGGCATTACTGCACACTTCACAGAGATCATTTTAAATAAAAATCTAAACTGTGCTATGAGGCAGGGCTGTGAGGAATCTGCATATTAATCCTTTATTTATTTCTCTGGGAAAAGTTTAATATTATCACTTAATTATCATTCATTCTCCTTTTTCACTGTAAGGGTCCCTCCTACAAGCCTCATTTCCACCTAGCTTTCATCAGCTCACCTATACAGCAAGCCCGCACTTATTCTATGTAAATAAACCTTCCCTGAAAATATTTTTATGAGATTGGGCATTTTAGATTTTCCTTGCACCTCCTTCAGTATTGTTCCTACACCAGCCTGGTCCCTCTGACACAGTTCCTTTCCATCTGCTACATTCTGTTTGTTTCACCTGTGTTTTATTGCTTAATCTAAGATGCAAATTTAATTTAAAAATGCTGGACCGTAGAGAGAATATATGGTAAAGGTGGGTCCCAGCCTGGACCATAATACTACATCTCCTCAACATTGTCATTACTAAATGCACAATCATTGCTTCTGAGGAGCTTTGATGGTGGAGCTTGTTAGCAGCAGCACTGGACAACTGACAGAAGCAAGCTCAACTTTCAAAAGGTTTACAGTTTAGCTTTTTGTGTGTTTGTTCAATTCTGTTACCCATGTGGAATCACTGTCTCATTCCTACAGTTTGTTTCCCTATTTCAGCTGTACCTTCTACCATGGACAGCCAAGCTACTGTCTTCCACCTCAGGGACAGCTCTTCTCTGGACAGCCCAGAAAGCCTTCTCTTCCAGAGAAGAACCTTTCCCAGAGCGGAGACACGGATTCTGTTCTGCCAACACTAACCTAACTCCACCTGTGGACTGCAAAATCCTAGGCCCTTCTTTCAAATCCTCACATATCTTGGACGCTACAAGGTTTCACCACCCAAGAGTTCATTTTTGACCGTTTCTTTTAAGCTACAGCTCTATCAACAGTGATATCAGGCCCAGCAAGCAGCACAGCCTTACTCTGCCAGTGTGGGAGCAAACCGCTTACAGAGTGAAAGGACGTGTCCCTGGATTTGTAGTAACTTGTTATTTCTATCAGAAGCCACATTGCCCGGTGGCCATGCTGTCATACCCAGCCTGAACACCTCGTAAGTGCTTGCCGTTGGGGATAAAGGAAAAACACAATGTGCAGGAAAGGGGAAAACTTCAAATGTATTTCACCTGAGCGAAGGCCAGCTTATAGCCTCACGCTCCCAACTATGTACATCTTTCCATCCTTTCACTTCCTTCGCTTTTCACATCAAAATGGTGCATTTCTCATGTCTTTACATTCTAGCCTCGAATTAGACCTGTCTTCTTTACCTTTTAAACCTGAAGTAGCATACCTGTTACTTGCTGAATTTAAAATAACATTATATTATATGCCTATTTAAATGTATTTTATAACTCAGCCCCTGGATTCCCTTTGCTGACTGGATTACAGCACTACTTCCTCCCTGCTTTCCCTTGAGTATTTGGTAGTGACAAATCTAAGAATCTGTGAGCCTAAATTGTCCTGAATTGCTTAAGTCATAACCGCATGACTTCAACCTGACAAATGTAAACTTTGTTGTGTAACAGGCAGCTCCAACGTAGACCATATAGATAAAGCTCTAAGTATTTCCTTAATTAAGTAATTTTCATGTCTTTGCTCTTTTAGGTATCTTCCACCTCTGCATTTCCAAGACAGCTACTGTGATAAACGGTTGGAGTGGTGGCACAGGATTTGAAAGTTTTCTTTCCCGCTGGGAAGGAGTTCCCTCCTTGATGCTTATGGCAGCATGAATCCAACGCTCTCCAGGCGATGCTGGAAACAGCTGAACCTCCAGCGCCATCCATGCTGCACCACGGCTCCTCCTGGGAGCCTCCAGTGAGTCACCACCTCCTCCCTCCCCGCCCTGCAGGCATCCCACCTCTGCCGCCTTCCGTCTCCAACATCGGCCCTGTCCCCAGCCCTGTCCCCAGATTATCCCACCCTGCCTCTGAATGAGTTGGCATCTCCTCAGGCAGAACTGTTTCCTCCGAGCAGGCTCCCATCTCATTCACGGTATGGGCAGAACACCCCTCTCTTCAGAGTGTATGACACACGCCACTCATTCAGGATATGCTGGGATTTTGGAAAAATCAAACATCCCATTTTTCACATCCTCTTTTTCAGACTAACGAGGGAAGTGTAAATGAATATTAGCAACACCGCATTGATGATTTTAATTTCCTTTCTCGTTCTTTTGGCTTTTGGAATTCTCATTTCCTTTTTCTAAATTAGTCATTACTCAATTAACTGAATAAAAATATAGCACATGTACAGTTAGTGTCACTCTCTCTTACCACTTTTCCCACAGTTGAAGAGACACTACCACCATCACGTCAAACAAATCTGCTTTGAGGAAATTACATATTTTCTTGACAAAAAGAAGTATGCAGGCAGAACAGACCTACACTTCCATCAAGCATCAGACTTAGTAGCCCAGAATATTTTAATTTTAAAAGTATTACATGTCAATGAAATGTACTTGAGATAGCTGAAGAACTGAGTAACCGATAGATCTCGAAACCTTATTGGCAATTGGGATTCATTATCAAAGCACTGTGAAAATGTTTCCATTGTGAATGTTAAGCATTGGTATCACACTCCCTGATGAAAATTTGTGAAAACTGAAGAAAAATAATTAAATCTACACTTCCTTGAGCCTAGAGAAAATGCCTTTCAGTGAGACACTACAAGAGATCACTTTGTTTAGCTTATCCAAAAAAAAAAGAATACTGAGAAGTGATTTAATTAGAATAAGAAAGTATGTTTTTGGGCAAAACATATCTTTACCTGGGAAGGTGATAATATAAAGGAATGGCTTGGAGCTACAGTTAGATAACTCCAGATTAAAAGGTGCACAGACACCTTCTGTTATTATTTTGACACCAAAGATGGCTCATGGTTGGAACAAACTACCTAAAGGAATAGTGATGTTTTTCATCTTTTGATTCCTTTATATCAAGACTGGACATCATTACACATGAAATGGATATCATGGTATCTGATCTAGCGATTACATAGAAGAAATAGTGATCCCTCACGACTGAATTGTGTGGGTCTGTAGCAGTCGAACAACATCTAAGCTTTTCGGTTTTGTTTTTAGCCTGTTTGCAGGAAACCCAAAACCTACTGTCATGCACGGTTAAATAGCAAGGCTAATCTCGAACAAAAGTATTTTTCTGCTAGACTCTCAGGCTTATATCAAAACATACAGGAAGGTATTAAAATACAAGTAAAAAGACAGTACTATTGTTATTTTTTTTAGTAAACACATTTGGGAAATATTCTATTTTTACCTTAAAAAAATTAAAAGTAATTGCACATGTCTGTTTGGGCTAAAGAAATTACACTGAAATGATTTAGTAACCTTAAATACAGGAAACATCTGAAATACTAAACATGCAAAAAAACATAAAAGATATTCACAGTTATACCACCCTGTTTTTCCTTAAGTAGTTGCATTTGTTTCTTGAAAACCTTTGACAAGATTCTGTTTAGAGATACCACTTTTAAAACATAATTGAGTGCTTTTCATTCCTTAGATTTTCTATTACATATTTATTTTCCTAATTAAATTAGCCATACAAAAGTATAACTATTCAAGGCTGGAGGCAGACAAACAGTTGTAAACAAAATAACTCCACAAACACACCTACTTCCTGTAATCCATGTGAAATTGCTGGTGATACTTAAATAAACATAGCATCTTTGTTCTATAATCCCTCAATAGAAACCATTATTAGAAAACAGAGTTCCATAATTGATTGCTGCTGCTCCTGTTATAATATCACTGCAGGCCAAGGCTGAAGGAAAAGGACATAAGAAAATATACAGAATGAGAATATTTGAATAGCATTCATGCACTAAGCTGGTTTTTGATGCAGGAAGCAAGCGTGACCTGACAGTCCCACAGACTGGCACTCGAGGAGTGAACGAACAGGGAATAAGTCACAGCCAGTGGTCCTGGTATGCTGCAAACCTACCCTTGGTCCACTTTCAGCCTCCTGTCAAAGGTTGGAGAGGTGATTTAAGCCTTTCTCATCCACTGCTTATTTAAAGAGACCACTCTCAGGTGCCTCGGTCCAGCTCAAGCCAACCTCCCAGTCCCCACACGGCAGTTTCCAGCAGAAGGATGGAAAAAGCCTGGCTGGTAGACATGTACAGTGAGAAGCTGGTCCTGCAACGCTTGTGCAAACAGCTCCACCAACGTGGATGGAAATTTAAACATCAAACCCTAAATCAATATAATCACGTGCTGCTGGAGAACAGCAGTTCTCAAAGCAAGCTGATGAACAAGCAACTATTCTTTGCACACAAAGCTACAGAAGAAAAGAAGTAAAAGTTTGGAACAGAAAACGTTAAGGAAAAGTTCAGGAAGTCTTAAACTGACCCTCAGCTGCAGGGAGGTTCCTGGCTGCCACCCAAAACCAGTCGGGGGAGCGCTGATCTGTGATTAAGCAGGTTACCTCTTCAGGCAAACAGTACTAAACTCTGTGTACAAACAGCGCTAATCCACCTTCTTTAGGAACACCCCACCTCTTCCAGAGCTGCCAGACAGCGCGAAGCCCCCCAGACGGGAGTGGAGTTGAATGGATCCAAATCAACCGAGAAATGAGTTTCCCCAGCAGCCTCTTTATTATTTTTTTTTTCCGAGTTGTTTGGGCCTGCTTTTTACTCCCAGTAAATTTCAAGAGAGTTTGGCTGTTGAAATAATGGGCGAAGACGCAGCATGTTAATGCTGGTTTTAATGCATTTCTTCCTTGAAAAAACCACGTAGATCAGCTCTTGGCAAACACAGGCCTATTTCAATAAATTAACCCTATGACTTAAAATAAATCCCCAGAAAGCCTTTTTCCCACTGCTTTTTAGGGGGCGGCATTTCTGTCACGCCAGCCATCCATCCCGCTTTAAATTCTTCTGAAGAAAATGCATTTCAAGAGGGGGCTGGGGGGGGGGGGGAGGGGGAGAGAGGGGGGGAAGAAGGGAATCAAAACCACCTCACAAAGTCTAAAAAAGATAAACAAGAAGTGAATAGAAGCCACTTATTCCCGCGACCTCGCCTGAGCGTTATTTTTGCAGGTACAGGAAGGAGACAACCAACAGGGCGGGGGGGGAGGGCTGTTTTCCGTAGATAGCGATTTATTTCCCCAGACGCGTAATATTTTTTGTATGAATTATTATTTTTGCTCTGTGTGTGTGTGTGTGTGTGTGTGTGTGTGTGTATGTGCGCCCACACACACGCACGGCGGTGCCGAGGCGCTACCCGCACCCCACCGTCCTCCTCCCGCAGCGGGACGACCGCCCCGCCGCTGCACTCGCCTCCCCGGGTCGCCGGTGGCCACCGTCTGGGCGGGGCGGGGCCGGGCCGGGGGCGGGGCTTATCCGTGACGTATGGCGGGGCGGGGCCGTACAAACAAGCTGGCGCCGGGCTCCGGTTGCGGTGCTTCCAGCCGGGCCGGGCGAGCGGCAGTGGGCGCTCGCTTCCCCGGCTCTCCTCCTTCCCTCCCCGCACGCCGCTGCCGGGCGAGCTTCCCCCGGCTCCGCCGCCGGCACCCGCGGGCGCCCATGGAAGAGCGGGGCGGGCGCTGCCCCACGGCTCCGCGCCCCGGCGGTGAGTGATGCGCGGTGGGGCGGGTGTCTCCGGGAGCGGCGGGGGTTGCCTTGGGAAGTTCGGGGTGGAAGCGGGTGTCGGGGCGATTAGGGGGGGTCTGCTGCCCCCCAACCGGGAGATGTCCGGGCGCTGGCACCCCGCGCTGCCGCCCGGCACCTGCTCCCGGGCAGGTGGGAGCTCCGCAGCCGCGGGAGGCGAGCGCCGCTGCGGGGCCGAGGAGCGCGTCTGACCGACCGCGCACAACCTGCCGGCACCGGGCAGGGATGCGCGGCAGGTACCCTGCACCCTCCTCACCGACTGAGCCAGGCTCTGGGTGGAGGGGAAGAAAAGAAAGGAGGTAAAAAAAGAGAGAAATGGCCCGCAGCACCTGGATTGTAGCTCTGTCCAGATTTGGCCCCTGGGCACTTTATTTCTTTACCTCCGTCTTTCCCTTGTGGCTAAATGACGAGGGCATGTAACGGCAGGATGGCGGGGGTGTGGAAGCAGGGTGGCAGAGCTCAGAGCTCCTACCTGACAGCAGAACAACTTGCAAAAGCTCCTCTGAGCGTCTTTGATCTTTTCCCACGCTGAGTGCTGGAGCCGGCTGGATGCAGCGTGCTGAACTGGAACCTGTCAAGCTGTGTGGGTCTGGAGGGCAAGTGGTCTTTGGGGGCTGGCAGGAGAGCAGAAAGCCTTAACTCGAGCTCACTTCTGCTTCGAAGGACTGGCTCCCTAGAATAGTACAGGGATAGCTTGGTTATTGCAGTTCTCAGTGTGCTTTTCAGGGATCAGGGTGTAAGATGTTCAAATCTTCTGGGGGTAAAAGGATGCTAGGAGGGAGGGATGGCAGTTCCCAGCTGGAAGAGTTCTGGTTTGGTCTTGTCTTCCAGCCATGCAAAAGATCAGGAACAGGCACCCAGCTAAGTACAGGCAATTCAATCACTTTGGTTGACTGGGAATTAAATTACTCTCTTTCCTCTCTATGTTAATGCAGTAGGTTGAGGGCTTTCCCTCTCCCAAGACTGTTCCTCTTCAAATATTGGGGATTAAAAAAAAAATCATATGGGAAGTCCCATGGATACAAGGCTTGAATGGCATGGGGATGGAGTGTCTGCAGGGATCATTCTTCTGGCACTGGAGACCTATTCATAGCCCTCTCCAGCCGAGAGCCTCTGCAGTATATATGGTATATGTACAGCAAGTAGAACATTAAGTAGAACAGGTTCAATTCAGTGTATGCCCATATATTGTCTGGCTCTCAAACTTAATATGTAATTATATATATGAATATAATAACTATTACAATTTACATCTGCCAGCATTTCTTGCACTCTCGAACAAGTGCATTTCCCACATTGCTTAGAAATGAGCAGCTATCAGTAAGAGTACAGTTACTGGCATCAGCTTTAGCTATCTCTTGCACATCCACCCTTTCAGTACCCACTTTTCTTTTTTTTTCCCTTTTTGGAAAATGCAGAGATTTTTGATATTACATAGTCAAAAATGAATGCCTCCAGTAGGTCAGCAGTAAGATTATGCATCTGAAGCAAAGCCAGCAGCTGCAGTGGAGAGGCACTAATTTGACAAAAAATTCGGACCCCAGAATTTCCAGGTTCCAGTTTGTGTCCCCTTCTTGTCAGCATACTACCTTGGCTATGCCGAATTAGCCATATGCTTCCACAGACATTACAGAAAAACAGAGTGGGTGGAAAACAGTTTTCCTATCCAGAAGAACACATGCACATACAGATACAAATAGCTCTTCTGCCTTTCATTGGAGGAAACCAGAAATGTTTTTATTAGTCTGAGTAGTGTGGGATCTCTCCCTTCCCTCTTCTAGAAAGGGCCAAGAAGCATCAGAGCCCCAGAATACATCAAAGCCCATGGATTTCCATGAAAAGTTTTGATAATTAGAAAAAGAAAACTGAAAATATTCCTGGGCAGTCCGAAATGGAAGATCCTGGTGGGTCATCTCACTTCTCACTCCAGAGCATGAGGGTTCCCTCCAGGTCACCATGTAGTGCTTCACTTAGTAAATTGATTGGTTTAGCTAAGTCTAATACAGTGACGACCTCACCAGTGTGCACTCTGCTCCAGTATTATCCTGAAGTCAGGAGGGTGAAAGACACAGAAATTGGCTTGGAATATGAATTAAAAGACTGCTTGGAGGTTTGGGGGGTTTTGTTTTTATTGTTGTTTTAAATCTTACTGGTATTTGAAACAGGGCCTACACCTAGAGAGAGTGGTACGAAATTGCTTGGCAGAGGAAATGAGAATGGGATTGCTTAATCTGCTGTGTTCCCTTTTTCAATACATCCAGTTAAGGTGAGCCTTTGTAGAGAAAGGGAGCGAGACAGGACAGAGACACCCTTTCACACAGGCGGTTTTCTTGCGGACAGCTTTGATGAATTAGGAAGCAATTCTATTAACCGAGCAATAGCTTTCTGCTTCCTCATTAGAATGTGACCCATTTTGCTTGGGAAGTGGGAAGGGGAGTAATATCTGGATTTTTGAATTGAACATTTGGGTTTATGAGAGGATAGAGGAGGCAGTGGTGCAGTGTACCCTTTCTCTTAGTGAAAAAAATTGAGTCCTGACAAGTATTAAAAAATTGCTAGAAGGTGGTGGGGAGATTCCATATTAACATTCAGTAGAAAAAATTTCTCTGCATCCTGAGCTATTCAAGTTTATTTTTATTCTGCTGTAATGTCCCATTTTATTTTTACCTGCATGATGTTCTCTGGAATCTAGGGTATTCTCTCTTCTAAAAATTTTTATGATCTCTTGGCATGAAAGATTGCAGTGGTCCCTTCTGACCTTAAGAAAGAGAGTGCATGTTATATATAACTACAGTCTATTATAAATTTGCTACTTTATTGCTCACACTGGAGCTGAACTCCTTCTTTAGAAGTCATGAACTGGTGACCTAGCTAATTTGTATGAACCGTATTTATCACAGCAGGTGCAGAAATATAGCAGATTTCAGCCAAAAATACTTCCTACCAAGTCAGCCTTTCTCAGCTTGTTAAATTCCTCTAACCAAAATTTAGAGGCTTTTTAAAGTATATTTCTGAAGTCTTAGAGCTGATAGACAATATATCATCTTAAGAGCAATGAAATTATGATTAGATTTCTTAACATGCTGACTATAAAAGTTAAAGCCATGGTTTAATCGCTACTGGTTTTGCAGCATTTTTAATATAATTTGGGAAATGTACCTAGACAATATCATTTATGCACTGTAATACAGGTTCATACAGTTACCTATTTTTTCACCTCCCCTCTAATGCACAGATGTCTTTTTTTATATATGATGAGGTGATCAATAGTTTATGCCCATAGAGGTCTATGGCTTCAGTAGTATATAGTTCTATTTAATTGAATACAATTGTCTCTGTAGCGCTCACTAAAGTAGGCAATTAGTAGTTAATTACTGGGAACTGGAATTTGAGCATTTGGCACATGTTGTTTAAAACTTTTGTTAAAATGTGATTGAAAAAACTGTGAGGGGGAAGTGTGGGAAGCATTTCTTCATGAAGAGGGCATTATGAGACAGTTTAATAGTTAAAAATAGCAAAATGCACAGTACATTTCCAAGGGAAAAAAAATTTCACAAACTAGATTAGATTTTTTTTAAAAAAATTGCACCCTTTACTGCTCTTGACTGAGCTTGAAGTGATAACTGTCCTAGAGTTTTATGCTAACTGGATACAAAGTATCACTTGAAAGATCTCATATAAACAACTAAGGACTATATCCTATGGCAGACACCATCTATTCTTCGAGGATGGGACTATATACTAGTCATATCAATGGCTTCTTGAAGAATTTCAAGTACGCTACAGTTGAACTAGTTCAGTTTTTTTTAAGCACATCACTGAATACAAATTTTCAGATGACTGACTTCATCAGTTTAGAAAGCCGTTTATAGAGTTGGTTAGCTCAGTTATGGATTACTTTTTCCCCTGATATAAGAAGCCAGTATAGCAGATGTGTGGGTTGCACAGAACAGCTAGCTTTGACCAGCAATGTTAGTCTTGTATTTTGCAGTATTGAGTGCCCAAGTACGTGCAAAGGAAAACACAGCCCATAAACTGTCCTGAGGTTCTATCACAACTGCAAAACAAAATATACTTTATAAGAACGGAATGTCTCCCTCAGATTTTTCAGCTCTAATCTCCCTCTAGAGACAAACTTTAGCAACTGATCTATGGTTCTCATTCATGCCAGTCTGTGCTTTTTCAGATGCCTGGGCAAAGATCTCTCCAGCGACGGGCTTCAGTTCTGCAAGGAGAGAAAGTGAGGACACCTGAAACTTAACATCTTCATCCTCAGTCCCTAGAGAAACATAAAAACACAGCTGCCCTTTCATGAAGGTGAAGTCACCTGCTTGTTCATGGAAAGGATGTAGTCTTCCCTCTCCTAGTCACTGTCCTGGCAGTAACTGTGTCCCATTAGCTCTGCTGAACCTCTCAGTGGGTTGCTGCAGGCTTTTTTTGTGACGTATCCCCCTGTCAGATTTGCCAGGAGTCTCTACCTGACACTGACCGCCCTACAGACACTACGTATGTTTCCTCCTACCCACTTGGGCACCCAACTTAAAGGTTGTTATGAAAGTCAGAACTAAATCTACGCCCAGCAAAAACGAAGTTAGCAGTCCAGGAAAAAGCTATCTTATTTTTTTAATACTAATTTGACTAAAAATTATATATAATCTAGGTAGGTGAGGGGTCTAGAGCACGAGTCTTACAAGGAGCGGCTGAGGGAACTGGGGTTGTTTAGTCTGGAGAAAAAGAGGCTGAGGGGAGACCTTATCGCTCTCTACAACTCCCTGAAAGGAGGTTGTAGTGAGATGTGGTTAGGTCTCTTCTCCCAACAAGAGAAAGGACAAGAGGAGATGGCCTCAAGTTGTGCTAGGGGAGGTTTAGATTGGATATTAGGAAAAATTTCTTCACTGAAAGGGTTATCAGGCATTGGAACGCGCTGCCCATGGAAGCAGTTGAATCACCATCCCTGGAGGTGTTTAAAAGACGGGTAGATGTGGTGCTGAGAGACATGGTTTTGGCAGTGTTAGGTTAACAGTTGGACTTGATGATCTTAAGATCATCAAGATCTTCCAACTGAGATGATTCTATGATTCTAGTTTTAGCCATCCCATTGAGTGAGGGTAAACATACTGAGGCATTAAAATACTTTGGTAATGCGGTAAGAGATAGTCAGAAGTCATAAAACAGTGACATATGTTTCAAAGACCGCTTTAATATGCTTAAAAGTTGATGAATTTTGGCAGCTCTGGTCCTCAAACTGCTTTTACTGAGAAAAGCTTCCATTTATTTCCAAGTTACTATTACTTTTGAAGAGGTTTTAATCATGAAAGCTGAATTGATTGGCAATGTCCACATTGAATCTTGTTGAATAAACAGTATGGCACATTTTGTTAATTAATTGGAGAAAGCTGTAGAAAAGATTAAGCAAAAGCAATCAGACTTTTTGAAAAGTCTTGGTATAATCTTTACAGCGCCTATTAACACAAACTGTTTCTTTTACTAACTTGCTCGTTTACTTGTAGCGAGCACAATAGTAATGACTGTCAGTTAAATTTTTTTGTACTAATCTGGAATACAAAGTCACTGAGTGAAGTCACGTATGATCTGCATGACTTGTGGAAGCAGCGGAGAGTATTCTTAAAGCAGAAAAGTTATTTGGCAGAGTGGCTGCTATTAACTCTTCAGTGCATGCTTATTATTGTTGAAACAGGTTTTTTTGAGCCGTAAATTATAAAACTACGGAATATGTTTGCATCATTTTATATAAACTGCTGTAATTCTAGCCAGCGAACTGCAAATCTGCATAAAGTGTTAAAGAGTCTTAAGAGAAGAATGACAACCAATTTATATGCCGTTTTATTCCCGGACACCGCTTTGCCCGCACAACATATGTTGTCTGCTCAATTTAGAGGCACACTCGTGTCCATTGTATTGCATTAGTCTAACACAACAAAATAATTGATCCGGATATCAAACCTAAACAGTTTGAGAGAATCAAAAGACAATGGAAAGAGAAGGCAGACAAAGTTCTATTGCTTGCAAGAAAAACAGCAATAGCGCAAAGGTACTTTGAATAATTACTGATATGGTTCATTGGGTGTGCATAAAGACAGTAAATGCTATGGATACTGTAGCAGTGTTCTGCAGTGTGAGAACACCTGATGCACACCTGAACAAATAGTTGGAGAGGAACAAAGAAATCCTGCATGTCTGAAGCAGAAGATACTCTCATGTTATTCTGAGGCCTCATGTTGCAACAGAAAACAGTTGCTTTTGTTTATTAGAAAAAATTTTTAAAAAAATGAGTTAAGAATGGGAAGACACTGAGGCCCAGCTCCACTGAGGCCCTTGGTACCACACCTGGAATATCCCACAAGTCTGATTTCAAAGAGCCATGTCAGCCAACACAAGATTAGAGTTACAGTTAAGGGACACCTTGCTGTGTCTTTTATTTCCCCCCAACACTCCCATGCTGTACTCAGCCACAGGAAGATTTGAATTAAAAAAGTTGGCAACTGAGTAGTACGTGAACTATGAATTAAAAATGAACAGTCCCAATGAATTGGTGTATATATAGTTTGTTTAAAATAAAATCCCAGCAGTGTGGTTTCACTAATATCTAAAGACAACCTATTGCAGAATGTGGCTATTAACATCAGTCTGACTGCTAAGAAATAAGGGTTCCTACCGCTAGGCTTTAACTTAACTCCTTTCAATAACAGGAAAGTTCCAGTGTTCCTCACTGGAATCCTATTATGCTTTTCCAGTAAGGTGTTAAGACAACAACTCAGGCTTACTATTTATGGAGCTAGTTACTCTTAAAATATACTCTGGAGTAAGTGGCTATTCCTTTAATCTGTGACCTTAAAATTCAGTGAGAGTTGATGTTTTGCTGCTCTTAGGTACTGAGCAGACCATCGGTCACTGATTTAATCCGACTGGTGCTGTACCATTGGCTCACGTTGCTGCTGAGTGTGGTGGCAGCATAGCTTGGTGGGGACATCCACCATGAATTTAGCCTTATCAAATTGTCTGTCACCCAGTGTCCCCCCCACTGACATCCTTCCTCAGTGTGAGGCTAATAATTAAGGTTATTTCTTGTTAAAACTGAAGTAGATTAAGCTGAGAAAGATTAACAGGAATGTTGAGGACAGGGAAGGAGAGCAGAAAATTAATGATGGCAGCCAAAATGTGGAGATCTTTCAGCCAGATAAAACATAACAGGGACCAAAAATGGAAAGCTGCCTCACGTCAGACATCACAGAACAGCCCAGGGCATAACCTTCTGCCCAAGACAGGGCATGCCCACCAGCTTAAAGACTGCAGGCACACACTCTTTGGACTTCACATTTATCAGGACACTTTGCTTCCCTCTCCTCCCAGCCTTGATTTCTGCTTCCTAACTATATCTCTGCCTTGTAGCCCTTTAAAAGTGATTAGAAAAAGGGAAAGCATAAAAGTAATAATCGGTGGCAAACATCAGGAAGCAAACCTGCTCCATTCAGGATGGAGTCATGACCTCTGTAAATGCAAAGCTATCAAAAAGAACTTTCTAGATCACTTAGAAACACATCATTAGTCCTTGTCACTCTGGGACTTGGCTTATTGTGGAAAAGTCATTAGTTTCTTTTCAGATTCTCTGGAGAATTTCCAAAACCTAGCCCTTGCGTTTCCTCACGTTGTTCATGTGTAAGTTCGTATTTCAGCCCTTGTTAGCTGGTACAGTACGTGCCGCTCCAAGCTTAAATTCATAACTACAGTAGCCTGCTAAGGCAAAGCAGTCGGGTGCTATGCCATCATGGTTTCCACTTCTAAATGGAGTTAGGCAATACCAAAATCATACTTACACCAGCCCTCCACCAAGGTTATAAAGTCTTTGGAAGGGATTGTTATTTACAGAGCTTGTGTACACAACCAGCTCAAAACATTGTAGTCTAACAGCTATGTGATGTGTGAGGCCATTAAGATTTCACTTCAAACATTGCATTAAAAACACCCTGACCTTTAAATGGAGTTCAGTGGTGGTATTTAGTAGTCTTTTGATAAAATTAGTTGTTTACATCACAGCAGCTTGATGGGTAACCCTTGAAATGACCTTCAGAAATCTCCATTTTGTATTTTCTTTCCTGAGTATCATGACTGGAACCACAGCTCTTTTAGCATTTTGTTGATGCAGTCATTCTATAGACTGTGGATTCATTATTTTATCATTTTGAAGTCTTAACTTCACATAAAAATGACACAAAAATTCAACTTTTCCTTGGTCTACTGCTCACCCAGAGCTCTTCCTAACTTCTTCCTAGGAGAACATTACCTTCCCATGGTTGGGCAGCTCTATCTATATTGCGTGAGCCTTTTCCCCAGGAGTCTTAATTTCTAAGGTTACTGTCACACAGTCCTTTAGGAGGCTATAACTCCCAGACTTCCTACAAGACCCTCAGGTTTTAGGAATGCTCTTTTGGTCCAGTCCACGCCTTTTCCTTTTTATGTTTTGTTTCCAGGATAAGCCTTTTCTTACAGACAAAAACCCACTTAATTATCTTGTTACCGTGGTTCAACTCCAATGAAATTGGATTTTAAATAAAAAATAAAAAAATTAATACTCCATATGAGTCTTGGGTGCAAGAGAAAGATTCAGAATGTTCATGTCTCCTGATGACTGGAAATCATTTTCTCATAGGATTATCGTATGCACCTGTCTTTTGAATAATTTAATTATACCAAATGATCTATGAGCCCAGAGTCGGGAAAGCTAAAGAGGGTTCAGTTGTGAAAATCAAGATACTTGCAGAGTAGCTTTAGTACTGATATGTCTGAGTATAAAATAATGTGCTTTTTTTTCTTTTCCCTCTTTCAGCAAAGTTTCTGTTTGAGAAATACGCGTTCACTCAGCAAAACAAAAACAACTTTTAAAGGTTGTTCTCAGTGGAAAACACTCTATGCCCCATTACCTGCTTGAGTGAAACCAGACTAAGAACCTCTGTCATGGCAGCTTTTCTGCTGGGAGCTGTGTTGCTTATTGTTCAACCTGAGATAGTGCCTTCCAGACCGGCTATAAATTCAAAGACTGAGACGACTTCTCAGTCTGTTCAGCGAGAGCTTTTAAAGAAAACATCTCAAAAAAATGACTTCAAGGAGAACATTCATTCTAATGGATCGTGCCGGCAGCTGCCACAGACTATCATTATTGGAGTAAGAAAAGGTGGAACAAGAGCTTTGTTGGAGATGTTGAGTCTCCATCCAGATATTGCGGCAGCAGAAAGTGAAGTTCACTTCTTTGACTGGGAAGATCATTACAGGAATGGATTGCAGTGGTATATTAATCAAATGCCATTCTCTTATCCCAATCAGATCACCGTGGAAAAAACTCCAGCATATTTCACATCACCTAAAGTGCCTGAAAGAGTTTATAACATGAACGAATCAATGAGACTACTCCTTATTTTAAGAGACCCAAGTGAGAGAGTCCTATCAGATTACACCCAAGTGTTCTATAATCACATGCAGAAGCACAAGCCGTATCCATCCATTGAACAATTCCTGATTAAAGATGGTGAACTCAATGTGGACTACAAGGCAATAAACAGAAGCTTGTACTACATTCACATGCAAAACTGGCTGAAGTATTTTCCTCTGGATCATATCCACATTGTAGATGGGGATAAACTAATCAAAGATCCCTTCCCAGAAATAGAGAAAGTAGAGAGATTTTTGAAGTTATCACCACAGATAAATGCTTCAAACTTTTATTTCAATAAAACTAAAGGCTTCTACTGCCTGAGAGACAGCGGTAGGGAGCGTTGTTTACATGAGTCAAAAGGACGAGCACACCCACAAGTAGATACCCGGTTGCTCGAGAAACTGCATGAATATTTCCATGAACCCAACAAGAAATTTTTTGAGCTTGTGGGCAGAACATTTGACTGGCACTCATTTGTGGCAAGTTAGTGGTCAGCTTCAGAACCAACGTTCCAGTGTAAATTTAGAAATTTTAAAAAGGGCATTTAAGCTATAATTTATTTGTAAAAATCCATAAATACTTCTGTACAGTATTAGATTCACAATTGCCATATATACTAGTTATATTTTTCTACTTGTTAAATTTCAAAGCATTTTGTATTGTTTTTCATGGTTGTTAACATTGTGTATGATGTGTCTATATGAAGAAACTAAATTATTTCACTGCAGAAGATGGTCTCTTGAGAATGCGTTGTCTTTTTAATAAATTAGAAATTCATTTCAACAGAACCTTTCAGAAATTATTTGAATACTTTGGCCTTTCTGGAGTATTCTGGACTTTCTCCTCCAATTGCTAATGAATATACTAAACTTTACATTTCCATTTTTCCTGCTTTAAAGAAAAAATGTGGTTTAATAATTTCTTTTTCAATGTTGTTGTACTTGGCACACTCTTCCATCCTGTTTCATAAAATTATTTCCTGATAAAGTGATGGTACTTATACATATTGAGACATGCACACCCAAAGGACAGTGGAAGTGTCTGTGTAATATGACATAAACTGCTGTACTTCCCTTCCTACTTAATGTTATAACAAGTGCTCCTCAACTTCTTTGGCAGTACAGTACAGGTTTCCTGGCAGATTTTTAAAGATTCTGTGGGGGCAAGCTCATAAAAGCCAGAGTTATGGTCAGAAATATGGTCAACCTGAAAAATTCCTACAGTCTCTGAATGTATATATACTTTATAAAGAAGGAGAGTTGAGAGAAGAGTTTAAGCAATATAGGGACATTTTCAAGGTTGCTTATGACTGTTCCTACATTTTATAGCACATCTATGCTTTGCCATCTCTGAAAACAAACACACCAGAAAAATTAGTTGGTCTACATTCCAATAAGCAGCAGCTTCATTCATATAAATATTACCACACTTGTACCCCGTTTAAGGCTGTTTTCCATGAGTTGAGCAGGTGCTTTGTGCACCTGAAAAGTGCCCATGGACTACTGTTCATTTAATCTCCTTCCAAGAACCGTGATGCTTTCTTGATTAGACTTGTGTGTTGTGGGATTAACCCCAGTTCCAGGAATTTTATGGTCTTCCATCTGCTAGAAATGGAAGTTAGATGTTAGTGCATCGGTAAAAATTACAGCTGTCCTTGTAGTAGTAGTAGTTACAATCTTGCTAGCCATCAATTTTTGGAGTTAGAGTTAATCCTGGTTCCGCGCAAGGCTGACTATGGAACTTTCATTCTGAGCTCCTAATTTTCATTTTATGGTCACGAGTTTAGCCATTGAAGGTGCAGTGGCAACACCATGTAAATTTGAGCTTGTAACTGATTGTTACAATCCTTCATAAAATTTAAATGTAGATTCATTAATTTTTTTTCTGGGGAGATGGTGCAAACTTGGGCACTATGACAAGGTATTGTCTGGATGCAAATATCCTATATTATGCTGCTTGCATGAAAATTTGCAGATGCTGCCCCTCTCTCCCACTCCTTGTGCACCTGCCCAAGCTGTATTCAACCTCAGAGAGGTCGGTGTTGTTTTATAAAGTAGACCTTTGACGAAAGCCTACAATGAAATGGTATTGTACTCAATAAAATATTTTCTGAATTGCATCTTTCCTTTCTCTTTTGTTCATCGATTTCTAGATTGGAAGTCCAGAAATTAGGATGCAACTCCGTTTTAAATGTTACTTAAAAATTTATCTGTAGCCTGGTGCATTGATTAGAAAGCAGTTGTTTGCTAGTGGGCTGTGCCTGCGTGTTCCATTGCTGACCCAGAATATACAACAAGAAGCGAAAGTTTCTTGTGGCAATAACACCGAATTTTACATGCGGCAGATGCCAAAAATAACAGGATTATAGTACCATCATGCTATTAAAGTTTTAGAAAGGATAAATTCAGTGGGTTTTGTGTAAGGTGTGGCAATATTCTTTTTCTATGCTCATTATTCCATTTCCTTGCTAATGTGACCTCTGCAGGAACCATCTGGACCTAAGAGATTTTGGCCCAGACAAAAGCCTTCCCACCTTAGTATAGTCCCATCTTCACTAGTGCCTCCCTACAGTCCCAGACTAAGCACACCACATTCACCAGCTTTTGGCTGGGAAAGGAAAAATACTACCAGGGTGTGTGACCAGGAGCCAGAGGAGTACAAGAAGGCAGGGGTGCATCAAGTTCACCTGCAGGAGGTCATACAGGGCAGCATAAGGCCAAAGTGTTGAATTGCAAGTGCTAGAGCAAGATTGACACCAGATGTTGGTACTGAGAATACTTTTAGGTGTATAATGCTACTCAATACCAGTATCTTGCCTGTCACTCAGCAGGACACATGCACATGTTCCACCCAGCCCAATATGGCTTGTCTCTGTAGAAATTGAAGTAGATCATGGACCATTGGGTCACTATTACTGTGGTAGTGCTAGGACCAAGGATCATGTTCTCTGTAAGTTCGGGAGGATAAGTGACCACTTCAGGGGGACACCCTGAAGCAGAAGCTCACATGACCATGCCCTAGATCCTAAATTCAAAGGGGTCCACAGACAGTGTCACACCGCATGTGTACACCTTGTGCAGGGATGGCATGATTGTACAGAACCTTATCCTGGAGGTTGCACAGCTAGCTGTGTGGTAGCCATGATGGCAATGGACAATAAATCACACCCACGCTAATAATAATGGTAATATTTACCTGCCATAGATGTTCTAAGTTCAAGAGTTACAATATTTAAAACTAGGATTCTGAGTGTGAATTTTCAGCTTAACAAGGGCAGCATTCACTTTCCACACTGTATTTAAATTTATTTGCCAGACTGTTTCTAAGGAAGTGCTAAACAGCAACAAAAGCCAACAGAAGACACTGAAGAGAGAATGAAAGAAAGAGGCTGAAGCACATTCCGATTGGGACTGTAGAGAGAGTAATAGTGAGCTTTGAAGTCATGCCATATCTATTCATAAAAGAAAAAAAAAAAAAAAGAATTCCCTGAAAATACCTTTCCAGTGTTGTGCAATACAGGTATTTATTTCTGTAAAACTATACCATCTCAGGTTTAAAGTACAACCACTTGGGTGTTGCTCGAGAGGCCTGTTTCCTCAGGGCAGCAAGCCAAGTCTGTGATCGCTCTTGCAAATATAAAATAAATACAACACTTTATGAGAATTCAATGTCCAATTCAAAGCCTACCACTCCCCTTGAGTACAAGAAGAAATGCCAATCAAGTCATTAATTAGGGAGGCACTGCAGGACTAAGTCTTGTCCTTTGCTTCCCAACGTGGATTAGTGTGAGTCTTCAAAGCCAGATATTGTACCTGCAGAGGACAAAGTTTAAACTACAATGGTTATCCCGTGAACACTGCTGAAAGGGAAGGAAGTCTCCTAGGAAAAAAGCCCAAAAGGTATTACTTCATCAAGAATATTGCTGGTGGTGCTGTATGACCCTTTTGCATGTCCTTTGCTGTTCCTTGTACCTTTTTCCTGATGTTGTAGGTGAAATAACATCTGCTGTGCTTGAATAAATCAACATTGTTTTGGAACTTCTCAGAAAAAAAATCCATCCTCTTTTTAATCTTGCTTGAGCCTATTTGCGTGGGGAATATGGTAGTGCTGCACTCATTGATGACTGTGTGAGAGTTACCACCACGGAATGTTTTAGGTGAAAACTTCATTACTCTGGGGCTCAAAGCTGATCATTTTATATTTCCTTGTCTGCATGCATTTTCAGACTCAGTTTCTGCAGGAAGTCAGGATTCTCATTCCCTGTTGGCATCCAAAGAGATTTCAAATGTCTAAAGAGAACTAAAATGGGGTAAGGCATATTTTCATGTATCTTTCTTCTGCTTTTTCTCTCATGGCTGACCAGATATTTAAGAAAATTCACGCATGCACCCTACAAGTAAGAGGCTGTACATAAAAACATCTTCTTAGAGGAATATCCCTTCTCCTTTCCCTTTTTTAAAGTCTTTGACTTGGAAGTCCCAAATTAGCTCACATTGTGAATGAAATTTTGTGGGAGTATATTAATACATGTTCTCTAATATATGTAATAATAAATAAAGTAATAAAATGTACAATAGGGCAAAAGTATTAAATTAAACTAACATATGTCAACAAAGTGTGTTGTACTTGCTTCTAGGTACATATCAGCTGAAATTGCAATATTTGCAATTACGTGCCCCTATAGCTGTAACATTACTCTTTTCTCATTCTTAACCAAGTAACTTTTATTTATATGACTCTCCCTAAGTGCCCAGTTATTCTGGAAAAATTGTATGTTCAGTGTTAATTCCTTCGCTTTGCAATTGCATTGGAAAGGCCAGTTACAGATGGAAGCCACGCAACTATTTTATGAGTAAAAAACCCTTTTATTAATATTTTGCTTATAAAAAATAAATGAAATTGCATTTATATCTCCTAGAATATTAGCAAAGGAGAGCAGTACTTTCTTTTCTTGCAACAATAACCCATCCACAGTAAATTTTCTGCTTAACTACCACACAACAGTTGATGCAGTTTTTAAGTTAATAGCGCAATAAACTCAACAGTGATGCTGCAGATTTTAAATGCCTTCTGCGATATATAAAATATGCAAGTCATGGTGGGGAGCAGCTGGATGCATGGGAACATCTGGTCTCATTGGTCTGAGAACACTTTTTTTTTTTTTTAACAACATGAGATGTGAAATTATTGGCTTGGATATCAGTTTGTGTTGTCTATGAAAGCAATGTCTTCAGTTAACTTCTAAGTCAACGATACCATGATAATTACATCATCTTTTTACTTGCTATTGACATTAGGCTCTGCCAAAACACAGTTTAAGATACAAACCCCAAAGAGCAGGTGCATAAGGGATCCCTTAGTATAAAAAAATTTGTAATACAACTCAGCTTCGATTGTAAAGGTGCATTGGCTTGAACAAAGGACTGTTCTAAGTGAGTGGCAAAATTCTTCTTTATTTGATTTGGATCAGGGTTACAGAAACAGGAACCTGTATGCATTCACAGTAAAACAGTAGAAAAACTAACACGCCCTCCCCTCCTTGGTTTCAAATCTATCAGTCAGCTGTATTTCAACAATAATGAACAGGCCAGCTTCCAGGACTCAACACAGTTCAGACCAGATAACGCTTAGTTACAAAAAGAAGAGTTCTTGCAGTATTTCTTACACCAGTCTGACTTCTCAGGGTATCTCCTATTACTGAATTTTGTGAAATTCCTCTTTCCCCTCCAGTATGCCGCTGTATCACATCTGTTCTATAATTAACTACTCTATTAACACTCTGTAAGAAAGTAGATCCATGATCTGGCGGCATTTTTATAATGTACTGTTCAAATGAATGGGGAATTGCAGCATTATGGGGTCCAAAATATACTTTCTGTATGTTTGCTCCGATCACAGAATCAGAGAACAGTTTGGGTTGGAAGGCACCTTTAAAAGTCATCTCGTTCCAACCCCCCTGCAATGAGCAGGAACATCTGCAACTAGATCAGGCTGCTCAGAGCCCCGTCCAACCTCACCTTGAATGTTTTCAGGGATGGGCCATCTACCACCCCTCTGGGAAACCTGTGCCAGTGTTTCACCACCCTCATCATAAAAAATTTCTTCCATATTCCTTCCATAAGTGTAATATATTTTAAACTTTAATTGAATAAAATTCAGCTTATTTGGTCTGTGTCATTGCATTACAGGAGGAACTACTGTCACACCATCGCATGCAAGTAGTTACCTAATGCATCTGAGAAATAGAAAGGCATAATCAGAGGAACATATTTTCTTTGTTGCTAGAGTAGCAGCCATGGCAGTATTATGCAACTTTTGCCCATACTATAAATGGTAGCAACATTTCTTTTGAAGTAATGAAAACCATTCTCTTAATCCATGTAGGAATGGGCTCTTTTTTCCCCTTATGACTTTGTGTAAAGTACAAAGAGCAGGAATGCCTGTTATATAGCCAGATAACAAAAGTTTACTGAAATGTAGCTAAACCAGAGATAACATAAGTGTGCATGTGCTGGAAGAAAAGAAATTGGAACCATACTGTGTCTTTTTTATTTTAATGTCTTATCATTCTCTTGCCTGAACATGTGTGTTCCTGTGCGAGGGGAATGAGAGAGAAAAAAAGACACACTTTGCAGAAACAGAACACCTAGTCCATTCTGGCTGTCACACTGGCTGGAACCAGGGCTAGACAGCCATGTGAATAGACAAGGACACCAGAAGTGGATAGTAAGGCAACGCTGAATACAGGGGAACATCTTATCATAGCCTCATTCCCTACGTTTACGTCCTTACATATGATGAACAAGCACTCTTAGGAAAAACAATTTCTTGCCCCATTCTTGTCTGTGCCACCCAAACAGAGAAAAGGCATCCGAGTCCATCCAAGTAGCAGCTGGTTCCCGTGCCTTAAGGCCTTTTTTTAAAAGTCAGTGTAGTATAATGCAATTAGACTTATTATTCACCTAAGTATCTAATCTTCCCCTTTTTTGTTTTTAAATTTGTACTGAGTTTTCCATCTGCTACAAATAAAAGGGTTTGATGAATAAATGATTTACAGCCTGCAGGAGGAGAAGAGTTCATATTAAACATTTTACAGACAGGAGACTTGCAAAAGAGGATATTTTCTCATAGAAAAAAAGAGCATCTGTGGACCAGTTGGTTTCTTGCTGACTAAGCCAACTGGGTATGATACTATTTTTGGCAGCTTCCTTGTTCTTGTGTGGGCTTCAGTTATATGAATTCCATAAGCTATTTATTGTTGAATATAGCTATATATCATGGAATATCATGCATATTATGTTTTATGATGTTGGCATTAGTTTTCTAAGTTTATGTTAAAATCTTAGGGCTGTTTTTTCGTACTTAATAAACTTGAGTCAGCTAATGCTCAGACATTCATAAACCAAAAAGAAAATAACATAAAAGTTAAACTGCCTCAAATGCTCCTTTTTTGTGACTCATACAACAATTTTTTTTCTGCAGCCTTATGGAAGAAAGTTAAATTTCAAGCCCGGTAAATAAAGGAAAGGATTTTCTATCCCTTACAAATAGGGCAATGCATGAAAAATGGATTTTAGCAAGTGAATTAACTGTTCAAGAAGTTCAACAGGGATTGACAGCTCAGGAAAGTGAAAAGGAAAGCCTTCCCTGTTCTCAGAACAAGGGTAAAATGGGTGTCACAGACTCTGTAGGGACCTGCAGAGTTCTAGTATGTTCCCTCCACCTTATCACAAGCAGGAGAGTTTTACTGCCTCTCATCAGTCCCCAAAAGATGCCTTTTCTTCTCCTATGCCCCAGGTTACTAGCCTTGAATTGGTCTGTTTAGCTGTGAGTATACTGGAAATGACAATTTAAACATAAAGGCAAACGTGGCTGAGTAGAATCATCTCTCTTTGCCACCTACATAACTGCTTGCCTTACAAACAGTTATGCTGAACCAGCTGGGAGGAGAATGTGGCCAGTGCCGACTGCAGGAATACATTGCACTGACATTGCTGCTAAACTCTTCATTACCTTATGCAGCAGACAGCTTTGGCATTGTTCCTACTAACTGAAGGGCCTCAGCTCTTCAAAGTTGCGGCCATTTCTTTGGCAGACAGGCCATCATCTCTTGCGTTTGATTGTCTAGTAATAACTACTTGCCGGGGGGTGATGCCCCTAAATTTCTTTTTCCCCAAACTAGTGATTCAGAATGTGATTTCAGCAGATACAAGCCACGGTTGAACACTGAGAGAAACTGCTTAAGCTGGCCAAAGCTGGTCAGAGCTGTGCCAGAACAGGAGTGGACTCAGCTGAAAAAAGAACCCAAACAAAAACTGTTTTTTCAGCTGCATCAGGTCTCTGGTTCAGGTCATCACGCCGTTCTGCAAACACAGGCAACGCTGAGCAAGACTTGAGCATGAGACAGCTTTTCATTCCAACACTGCTACTGAAAATTAGCCTATTGAAATACAGAAGTCTTCAGGTATTACAGCACTTTGAGATATTCCTGCCCTCTATTTGTACTGCCTTAGGGCTGGTACAACTTTTTGGGCATTATCCTGTAAATTGGATCAGAGAACTGGTATATTTTTTTTAGATTTGCTTTAAAGCACTGGTCATACAGAGACAACTAGAGAAGTGGCATGCTGTGGCCATTGTGGAAGGTGATACAAATTTTTCCACTCAGTGCTTTGTGCTGTGACACCGCAGCCCTGGTGGGTACATCGCAGCATGACCTGTCTTCACCCGTTGAATCTTTCAGGTTCAAACCAACCTGTAAACTGACAAATGCTCTTGATAAAAACCTCTAAGAGGAATGAATGCCCATAACTCATTTTTACCTCTTGACTGATGTTAGACATAATAGTATTCAAACACTGTAGGTAAGGAGGAGCATGTGGTAAATGACCTCCAAACCCATCTGTGAGGACAGCAGTGAAAGTGCAGAATTCCCCATGGCTCTCAAAATGTTCATCTCTCAATGGGTTCCATTTACCTTTCCGTTCAAGCCTTAATTTCTTTGCCTGTCTGCCAACAAAGGGTAGAAGATCTGAGATAATTCCTGTTTCTGAAGGAGACACCTTTAGTACCACCCTTAGCCAATTTCACAAGGGATCTGTGACACAGCTTCGTAATTATAGTTAAATATGTGATGGGTTCAATCAATCAGAAAAAGAATGACTAAAAAATGTCTTTCGTATTCTAAAGGGTATACAATTCTTGATCATGTTTAACCAAAATTCTAATAATTGGGAAAATATTTTTCTAAGAAGCGGGATTATTACCTCATTCTGTTCTCAGATACACTGATTAAACCTAGTGCCCTCCATACAATCATCTGAGAAATGGGAGACAATACTTTAGACATAAATTATAGTATGCAATCATATCTTCTGAAGTACTGAGAGAGCAGGAAGGCTACCTTTTCCTCTTGCTGGTGAACTTGTAATTTCTATTATATTTAACACCAGGCTTGCTTTATACCCGTGAGATGAGAATTCTACTTAGAATATTTTAAATACCATTAATAACCCTGATAAATATCTCTTTCTTACCTGTAAAATCAATTTCTGAAAACTTGTTCTTAACTTGGCAAGTGGAAATGTATCTAAAAAAACTCTACAGACAAATTAATTTGTACAACTCTGGTTGCTGCTACAGAGTGATACTGACAATTCTCCTATAAAACTGGCAGAGTCAGTGGATTTAGAGTTAAAGTTGGAAATTCCCAGTCTCACTGAAGTCACCACAGTAGAGTAGCACCTTGGTGCTTAAGCCAATGCGTCCATGTCCCACCAGTGGCATACATCACTCAAGTATTTTAAGGAATCAGATTTGCTTTTATGCATGATTCAGTTAATGGCTGCATTCAGCACATTTGATTTTTTTAATACAGTATACTAATTTCTAAGGCTATCACAGATATACCATTACTTGACTAAACATCTTTCAAAGTACCAGTGTCACAATCACTACGATGAAACATCTACAGTTCACTGATTATAATTTATACTTATATAATACAATTCCTTCATAGTATTTTAAAAGATCCCTGAAATGCAAATGGTGTTAAGGTGGAGAATGACATTCAAATTATGTTTAAAAGTCATACAAAAAAGCAGACAAGTCAATGTTTTTGAGGAAAACAAATGCAAACGTCTATCTTTAATAAGGACAGTGAAAACTTTAACGTGTAGGTAAAACAGGAACTTATCCTTAAGCACATCCACCAGAGCCCTACGTGGTAAACTATGCAGTATCAATTTACCTTGCTCTGAAAATAGAAAAGCTGAGAAATGAATCAATGGTCCCCACAAAAAGAGAAATAATAAGTATTTTAAATCAATGCCTTTCAACAGTATATTCAGCCAGAAATAGATACATTGTAAATTTGCCTAGTGAGAAGTTGGCATGTAAGAGCCGTATTTTTAAAGATATTTATGTATCTGGAAAAGCAGAAAGGTAGCCACTGGGATTTTCAAAAGCACCTTCATAAGTATCAGATTCTTTGTAGGGGCTTGAATACTGTGTCTCTGATAGCCTCCTGAAGGCTTTGTGAATGTTGTCATAGGGAAATGGGCTCTGCCTTCAGAAAAACAAACAAACAAACAAAAAAAAAAAAGGCAAAGACAACCAAGCAAAAATATGGAGTCCACAACTGGAGAAAAAATGCTACATTTTAAATATCTTTTTAAATATCTTTAAAATGAAGTGATGAAACTAAAATCTTCTAATCTTTAAAGACACCTAACGCTTAAAGGAAGATCATTTCAGTGTAGAGTATAATTCTTCTGTCTATGCCATCTCCAGCAATGAGCTCTCTGTAGTTTAGCTGAACCTTTTCTGAAGTCTTCTCTTCTCCTTAGGCAAAATTAAAACCAAAACCAACCAGAGGGCTGGGGGGACCTACCCCAGCTCTACTTTCTATGGAATAATTGCAATCATATCACAGGAATTTAGCATTGGAAGTGAAATAATGGAAGATATCCAAATCATCAAATAAAATACACAGACATTAGACATACACTAGACTTTTCCAGATGGTAAACCAAACTCTCAACTCATTTACAGTAATGCAGGTTCATTAAAGCCAACACACTTTGTTATCATATACTTTTCATCACTGGAAAAGGCACTTGAAGAAAACAAACGTTATCTGTAGTTGTTCCATAATCCCTCTGCACTTCTGAAATGGTGCAAAGGACTTTATCAAAATGAAACTAATGTCCTCTCTCTCTGGTCCCAGAAGAGAATAGCAAGGTTGTTTAGCCATCCTTCTTAAACTAGGCAAACTGTATGACAGCAAAAAAAAAAATCTTTAAAATTCCATAGCAGAGTTGGATAGGGCCAGATATCTTTCAAAGAGCAAGAAATCATGCAGAAATTAGCTAAACTCCAAGCGTTCATGAAAACAATTCATATCTCACAAAATCCCCTCCACCCAAACAAGCACATTTCAGTTTTCAGTTACCGCCTGTCAATCCAATGCATGCTATGTAAACTTGCCCTGCACAGATTTGACTTGTTCATTCTTTTACTGAGCTAATTTAAAACCATGCCTGCTCTACAAATTTTCCAGCAGGACAGTCAATAATGTGCTAACTTGATATGTTGCTTTACAGTTTATCATGAAAAAGACAATGAAGTTAAATGCAGCAGAAGGATGTAGACAGTCCCAGCAGTTGTGGTTCATTGATAGTGTGTTCTGCAGTCCAAACTAAAGATTTGTAGTGGATCAAGTTATTTTTCTTTTATATCCCTAGAAAAGTGCACTAATTACCCATATTTTGACACCTGTATCTCAAGTGTAAGGGAGAGACAGCTAATGAATGAAAAAAGGTCTTTTCTTCTGGCTTTCTTTGAGCTTGTCTATCAGTAAAGGAGTTACCAGGGGTTTTTTTGCTTATTCTACTATATTAAGTGAATGCCTCATGCAAAGAAAATGCCAGTTTCCTTCTCTCCTTTTCATACTTCAAAATAAAATAAAAAGAATATGCAGGGGCTGTTGCTGAGGCTAATTTGCTCATGCAGGCAAGTAATACAGCAATAAGACAAAGCAGACGACTGCAGATTGGTTTATGAGATGTGGACTGCAAGAACATCCATCATTCCTTTGAAAGGCACCTATTAATCATCTCCTAACAACTTTTTAGCCTCCATAGACAGTCTCTGAGAAAAAGCAATGACTTCTAATCTGTCTGTCCAGGTTGAAATGCTAGTTTGAAAAGCAGAAGCAACCACAGACACTGCCCTTTATTGAATGAAATGTGTCTGAAGGATCATGCTAATCTGATGAGATCTCTCACATGATCGACACAGTGAGCAAAGAAAGACTTTCATAATCTGCAGAGGAAGGCCATGACTATGCTCAGATGCCAGCTGTAGTTTAGATAAGAGGACAGAGAAATGTGGAGTTGCTAAGCATTTTTGCTCTTTTTTTCTTATTATATAATTCATATAGATGCTCATGGAAGAAAGAGAACCAGCTCTGCCTATAATTCCTAATTCCTCTGCCGGAGGAATACAGTGGAATCTCTGTTTTCCCTCAATTTGGTCTAGATCAGGAGGTGTCCTCAAAAGGGCTCTCTCCTGACACATGCCATTACCATCAAATGTAGGTTAGCTCAAGGAGAAAAAGTAAAAGTTAACACAAACTTCTGAGCTGGATGTTAATAGCTATCCTTGACATTTTAATTAATTAATTCCATAAGATGGCTTTATTTACTGCGTATGTCTAGAGGTTTTCTCTCAAAATCATGGGGATACGGTATCACGGAGACATGGTAGTGCTGTTCCTACTGAGTGTGTGCTAAGGCCACTTGTCTTGATTGTCAGCTGGGAAAAAGAGGATTCAGGAAAGCAAAATGTAGCTTTAGGTGAACCTTGATGTAAGGACAAAAGGGGCTATAATGCCCTCTTTCTGCCTGTTTCTGTAGAAATCAAGAAGATGAGAAGAAAAGAACAGGCAGAAAGAAAAAGGTGCTGCAGCAGTGAGGTCAAGGATTATTTTTAATAGATTTATATATTTAGCTAAGTTAAGCTAAAGATAACACTACATTCTTTTCTAATAAACCCAACAAAAAAACCAAACAGATACATAAAATATAGCAGTATAAAGTGTTTGTAAATAAAATAATAAACTCTTGAAAGGATCAAGCTTTTCAATATTTTTGAAGTGCTTATATTGATATTTCATTTGCAGGAAGTAACAACGCTCCTTTAAATCATTGAGAGTAATTGAACAGATCTGGCTGTAGATTGTTTGCTGTTCTGAGGATTAAATACAGGAAATGTAAGTTGCCACTCTATAGTTAATGGTCCCATAAAATAAACAAAGTCTTATTCTGCTTGACTTTTGTGGGTGAGTATCAGAATGAAAATTAATTTTTCACCTAAATAAACTGGCATCAAATCATTTAAAAGCTTATACGCTTGCTAGCAAGATATACCTCATGTCTTCTTACAAAAATTAAGCAATGCAACATGTCATACCTTATACAGTAGTTTGCAAAAATTATGTTCCATTGCTGCTCTCCCTGGTTGGCTGTAAAAAACATGTACAGGATTTAAACAATGTCTGAAAGACCTTGACAACATTACTTCAGATGTCCAGATGGTATATAACAAAAATCTTTACGGCTTTACTTGCAAAACCAGTCACACAATTCTGAAATTTTTTTTGTGCTATACTTTCTGCTAAGTGTAACTTTGAACATGCTTGCGTTAACGTTGTCAGGTAAGATTCCAAAACAGAATAAGAGAACTACAGGTAACTCATTATCGTTCCTTAAAATTGCATTCAAGTATGAAATCAGATTGGGATTCTGGAATAAGAGGAACCCTGTGAAAATGTTGTGGGAAGCAAACAGCTTTTATCCAGATCTTGTCAATTAGACCCCTTAAAATCATACCATTCTAGCATTTATCACTACTCCAATTTGCCCACAACTCTCAATGCCTTTCAAATCAGTGATTTTTGAATGAATGTGATGGGAGTTAAAGAGCCCAGATATGCTGCTTGCTATAGCTATAAAAGAGACTCCACCCAAATACTAAAACTCATATTTAATAGTTTATCTATTCTGAATACCTAAAATATTTTATATTTTGCCTAGAGTTTCAAGGACACTGAAATTGTTTTGATGAAGAAGGGGACTAGGGTAGCACATTTTAAACAAAATTATTATTGGGTTAGTAGGGCTAATGTAATTTATTTTATTCTCACTGTACTTTTCTGAATGTAGCAACCTGGTTCAGTGTTTATTTTCCCTTCAGCTCTTGTTCTACTCAAAATTAAGGGAGCCAAAAAGAGCCACAAATGTTCACCTAAAAACATTCGCACTTCCTAGAAGCTGCTCAGCAATAAATATAATACAATACTATTAACACACTATAAACCAAGTTCAAAGTTAATCCTTTATACACTTGTGAACACAAAGCAGCAAAGGATGCAGAAAAACAGCTTTGCAAGAAACCTTCTTTTACTGAATAAAGAATATATAAAAATAAAATTAATAGAGAATAGATAAAAAAGGTGAACGATGTAATGTTTTAGTTTTCTATGTTACCCAACACAGATAACCTCTGTACAAGGTCACTCTGGACAAAACAGGCACAATCTAAATTGTCTATCATCATCTTGCCATCCCTCAGTCTTCCTTTTTTGAGTCTGAACCCTAGAAGAATCCAGACTTTTACGCTTTTTTTTTTTAATATAATGCTAGAGAAGCAGTGATGAATGTCAGTGTCACAGCTAATAGATATCTGAAACTCTTTCTTTTGGATCTTCCTGAATATACGTTAAAGTCGCTAGACCTTAATTCCATCCCTCTTGGGTGGGATTTCACATCTTAACCTCTCGCAGACTTGATCCGAGTCACAAGAAGACATTGGTCATGACTATTCTCTCAAACACATCTACAGATTTATAGCTATATGATGACACGGTGATCACACCTGCAAAACAAGAAGCAAAACAGGAATTCCTGAAAGGTAGGAACACCTACAGAACCGTGTGAAAGCTTTGATTTTCCCCTGAACTGGAGATAAAGCAAAACAAAACCAAAAAAAGGCCAACACCCCGCTCAGCTCACTATACATGATGTTTCCCCATGTCTTTTGCAGTCTGACTGTCAGCATTCCATTGATTCATCCCTCATAGCCTTTCCTAATCTATTCATGCCCCCTCCCCTTTTCTAAAGCCTTTGAAGTTTCAGATCTCTGCTGAACCCAGGCATAGCCCCAGGAAGGGTACCCCCAGTTCCAGCCTACACGGAGCCAGTTTGTCTCCCAATAGCCCAGCAGCCACTCATATCTAAAATTCTTTGAAGTTATATACCTTAGGCTGCCTTATCTGTGTCATTGTTCTACCTTATCACTCACTTCTTTAACAACCTTGTTGCCATTTCCCATGATTTAACTCTATGCATTCAGGGTGGCAACAGAACAAAACTCAGCTGAGCAAGAGTTATAGATAGCCAATACTAGATTCATAATAAATTCTCAATCATATATTCCCAGCCTTATAGCTTGGATAGAAGAAAATGCATTCTGTAAATGCCAATTAATATATTCTTTTTCAAGTCTAAGTACTTACTTAAATTGTAACCAAATTAAGCAGGGTAACATTAATTTTAAATACAAGATACTCCATGACTCGAATTTATTTACACCAACAAGATGCTTATAGCCCTTCGAATATTTTCTGGAAGCTGTGAAAAGCCAGGCCTACTTAGGGTGTAAATGTTTACCTCGCTTCCCTGAATGGAGCCCATACCGAATTTGGGCCCTTACGTTCCCTGTCTAATGCACAAGAAGACTTAGATCTCTCAGAAGGGCTACCCTGCACTGTTAATATGAAGTTGCTAAAAATAGCCAGTAGAAAACACTGCACCATGGCGTGCTCTCTCCTGTGACTCTGGGGACGGTCTTTCCAGTTCTCCTGGAAGCAGGGTCCAGCATCTCCTCCTGAGGACAAGGGCACACCTTTCACACAACTGAGGAGGACTTGGTTTCTTGTAGAAGAAAGCTGCACTATGGTGTTGTTCCTGTGAATGCCAGCAGGTAGTGTTAATTTCACACAGCTTTAAATGGCTGCAGCTGAGCTAATTAAGTCAGGGTCCCTTTCCAGCCCATGGAAAGAAGGAAACATTTGGAGGGGTTGGCTGACCTGACATTCTTTAGACATTGATTCTTGAATAAGAGCAATCACATCCGGAATGTGCTCTCCATTGACTGCTAAGGTAATCCAGTTAGTTTCCACCTCAAAAGTAGGCACCTAGAGCTCAGTTAAACTAAACCCACCTACCCCCTCCCAGTGACTAGAATACTTCGTGAAGTAGAAGACTCTCTCTAACCTGAGTGGGTTCAAAGCCATGCGTTGCTTCTCCAGCTGGAGAGCCCTTAACAAATGGCTGTGTGCCCCCCATGCTGCCGACGGAATCCGTGCTGTCGAGTAGAAAAGCAGACACCGCACAGGCCAGTCAGAATCCAGGGAAAGCAGGTTTGTACTGTACTCTGATCTAAGCATTTAAGCATTCGCTTTTCTTTTGTTTCTCTTGTTCCTTTTCTTTTTTCCTTTTTTTTTTTTTTTAACAAAGTTTACAATTTTTGAATGTAAACACGTAAATAGCCCCAGAATCAAGCATTAAACCCAGAACTCCTTTTCCCTTAAGTAAGCATCACCTCACAGGTAAGTGTATTAGCCACAAGTCTGTAAAACAGAAGACGGTCATTTTTCCTCCAGCAGGTAGTTATTTAAGGAAAATCGCCAGAAAGCAATGCTGAGAGGGACGCGGTTCAGTAGCTCTGTGCTGGAACGACATTCAGCAAGAAGTTTCTCCCCCTCCACTAAACCCCTGACTTTGGCATTGCTCTGCTTCACTTCTGACTTCCTAGCCTAGGTGGGAACCAGCCTGTCCATCCTGGGCCTGCACAAATGACACAACTTTATGAATCTCACCTGAGGAACTATCAAGTGATGAGAAAACATCTCAGTGCCTCGTGGTTTAAGCAGCTATTGTGCCAGCAGAATTTGGACCATGTGTGTCCAAACATTTAGGTGTCAGATTCCTGTCCAGAGACATTTTAGGTGACTGCGATTTTTTTCCCTAATGTTTCCCAACGACAAACAAATTTTTCAAATTAAGGATTAAAAGTTTTCTAAAAGCCTGATTAACTATAAAATCACAGTCTATACATCCTTTAGGATGTTTTCTAGTAAATTTCTTCAGACAGTTCTTCTAACTTAATTTACATTAAAATACCATATGAAAATGGTCGGGCTTATGTGCATCCACCAAATTGTTAAACAGAAATATTTTCACCTATTTGTTTTACTAGTATTTTGATTATAGAATTGTAAGAGGAAGTGAAAGGCATCTGTAACAGCATTGTTAAAACCAGAAGTTGTTTAAACTTATTAAAGTGCAAGCATCAGGAAAATTTGGGTCATGCAGTAAATTTTGGCATGAAACTCCTCAATATGGCAATCTATGCGTGTTAGAATGTCAAATTGATTTTCACTTTCATATTTAGCCTAACCAAATTTTAGGAGGAAAAAAATTCACAAAGTGACCAAACATTAAGTTCAATATATATAAAGGAAGGAAGCCAAGTTTCTAATCTCTGGGGGAAAAAAATCAGTTAGGCATTGCTTAATAAGTTATTTGGCAGAACTGTTTTCAATATTTTTTGGTCCAAAATAAAATACTCTACGGACTTTGTTCATATACCTTCATTGGCCATGCTTTACAAATAAACGAGATTGGTAAAAATCTTATGCCTGCCAAGAAAGAACCCCCCCTTGATTATTGGCATTTCAATGCAATTACAGAATTCAGGTTTAAAAATTAGACTGAATGATAAAAAGCACATTCTTCATAAATATTTAACCTTCTTCAGTGTGACAGTAATTATAGTGTGGAGCTCAGTAGCTGCATATTCCATTTAAAAGATCTGTCATGCCTTCCATTCTAAATGCTTCTTTTCAAAGGTTTGCAATGCCAAGATAAAAAGAAAACTCCCTCAAGGTGGAAACTTGGAATAAAGTTTCAGCTTCTAAAAATTATTATTAATGGTAGATTCTGAGGATGAGAAAGACTGTTTGAAATATAGTGAGATTTTACAACCACTGCTTTCTTTTTCTGAGCAAAATATTTAATAACATTGGATAGTCATTTAATTTTTGCATTCTAAAAATATCTGGACAAAATTGCAAAATATTTTCAAAATGAAAACACTGATTTTCATGAAACATCTTTTTGTTTTGAAATGTCCTTTGATCCTACTGATGACATTTCATCATTTAAAACAATAGTTGAATAAAAGACAAATTATTTGGTGCTGCATACAATTGATTTAGATCAAATGAAATGTTTCTTTTCCAGAAATTCCAGATAACTGAAACAACTATTGTTCAATCAGCTTTAGGTAGGTATAAATACATTTTGATAGATAAAACCATGTTTTCATATTATGGAAAGCTAGTGAATAACTTTGAAGAAGGTTTTGATAATGCTTAGCTTGAAATCCTAAGTTGTTTAACTAGGGGAAGCTAATTCTTCCATTTGAAGTCTGACGGTCTGGGGGTGGGGATAAGGTGGGAAGAGGGAAAGTGCTAAACCTCGGCTATGCTTGTTAGTTAAGTGAAGATAACAAGTCTTGTCAGGAGAGGGTGGTATTTGTGGCTGTGCTGGCACGCAGGCATTTGACCGAGGTTTTCATTTGTGATAGAAAAAGGATGTGTAATTCTCCTGCCAGGGCAGAGTCTTGTTTTGCTACAGTCAGATCACCTGAGGAGCAATCAAAACTTCCCCCTTTCTTGCAAGGAGAGAGCAGGAGCAGCTCCCAGGAGCTATTTTCCCATTCTCTGCCCACACAGTGTGGATAAGAAACTAGGCTGTTTTGTGTGTGGGAGGTTAGGGGGAGGAGGTAAATAAAGACACATATGTTTATATGGCACTTCATCTCCACTGGAAGTCAGCGAGGTTTGGAGCCCAGCTGCTGCTTAGGCAGCTTTGAAAAGCTTCTCCTCTGTCCTTGGAGCTGAACTATTATTAGCAGCAAAATTCCTCTCCAGATTCGTGGCTGTATCAGTGAAGAGTAACTGACAATATCTCTAAGATGCTGCGTCCTCCCCTTTAAGATTAGTCAAAGAAATGCAGTCGAAACTTGAGTTTCACTTCAGATTCTCTTAAGCACTGAAAGATTTAATGAGAATTTTTTCGTGCTTCACTTCTTTCCTCTTCTAGGCTTTTTCTAAAAAATGAAGAACTTTTCTCTTTCTTGGGTGTTCATAATGGCTTTAGCCCTGATTACCTGTATACTATCATGGCCTATTTTTATTCATTTATATTGCTTTGTATTTATGACATTGAATTTCACTGCATTTTTGTTACTCTAACAGTTAGTTAGCGTGAAGATTTTCTGCATCTCTTGACAGTCAGCTTTAGATTTGTCTGGTTTGAATAATTTTGAATCTTATACAAGCTTTGTTACTTACCTATTCATCTCTTTTGTAGATTTTTTTTCAATGTGCTACACAGTACTTGGATCTCACTGCTAACTTTCTCTATTGTTCCAACCAAACATATACTCCCACCCTTTTTTTTCCATATCTTTTAAACAGTTGCTGACCTGTGAGGGGGCTTTTCTTTTTTTCCTGTGACAGCTTCATTTCTTCAACAATATTAGCTTGATCATCCCTACTGATATGCTGTTGCCTTTAGAAGACCCCTAGCAGATGTGTGAAATAGGAGATTCCGCTATAGAATGACTCTTCCTTCAGATAAAGTGTAATCATTTCTCTGCTGACTGTAGTACATAGAATACTCATCACTCAACATAAAGTGAATTTAGCTGGTTAAGTTATGAACTTCATATTTCTACATTCTCTCTAAGAGGACCCTTAACATTTATTTAATATATAAAAAAGATACTGGTATTTAGATGTTTTTTCAGCTAAGCAACCTAAAATGCTGTGTGAATCTACACGTTTGTCTAGTATAAAAGCCAGATTCACTGAACCTTAATTTCTTAGGATCCTTTCTGTTTCTTCTGAAAGTTTAGTATTACATTGGCCACCTTTTATTACTTATGTGTTCAGGCTGATTAAATAATGGATGACATACCACAGTCATTAACCAAATTCACTTCACTGGGTCCTATTTCCCTTCCTACTGCTCTAAATTTACTGAATTTCAGGAAGGGTAAGAACAGCAAAAAGGAGTGAATAATAAAATAATAAGGAATGGAAAGAAGAACTCTAGCTATCACTCAGAGACAAAAAGAGACATGAAAAAAAAAAGGGATTTAAATGCGGCAGAAGTATAAATTTTTCAAAACTAAACTTACTTTTTTTTTCCCCAAGCACAATATTCTACGGAGGACTATTCTGTTCTCAACACTGTGTAACAGATAAAACTCATCTTGTGGAAACTCACTGCTCTACTTGCAACTTCACCTCCTTGAAGGTTTGAGGCACTCATTTTTTGTCCTTTTGGGGACCCATGACATATTGACTGCAGCTTGCTTTGATTATAATCTATGAAAAAAAAGAATTTTAAAATGAAGTAATCTCCATTCACTCTTAGAAGATTTTCCTACTTAGAAGGTTTTCCTCTAAAATTAGACCATAAATGACAAGGTGAGGATTGAAGCAGGAATCTGGATGATAAATATTACTTGCAAATAAACAAGCAGGCCATAAATTCATAAATTTGAAAATATAAGGAAAAATAAGTATGTGATGACGCTGTCATTACTGGGACAGGGCTACCCCTCTTTTATACATTGTGCTACTTCTTCACTATAATGTGTCACGTTTTAACCTCTTTGCATAACCATGACTGTTGAGTAACACAGACGATTCCCTCACGTGTGCCTCCAAACCCTGTGTCTGCATTCACCTATACTCTTTCCAAATTCTTTGTACATCTTAAGAAGAGACATGAGAATAAGAAGATTATCTGACCTAGTATATTCTTTGAAGAAATCCTAGTTATTAGTGAACAGATCATTTTTATGGTCTGCTTTCAAGGCAGAAATAATTTTTGGTGGTTAGTTCAGCTGGCTTGGCTATTATTTAAACATTGTTAAAATGAAAGAAGCCACAATAAATGAAATTTATTTCACTGAAGTTGCTCACATTTATGTGAGCATAATGGTGTGAGTATGAACATATACGAGTCCATAATTTAAGGGGGTTTTGCAGTTCAATAGGCTGAGCTGCTCTATAACTCTTGCAGTGAACCGACTCTCTTAGTGTCCATTAGTACTGAAAGACCATAAGCACTTGATTGTCTTTGTCCTCAACCTCGTTCAGTAGTGAACACATCATCAAAGGCAAAATTTACACAACAGCTCAGGCTTAAGCACTGAACAGAACTGAAAGGCTTTATGTATGAATGCCGGAAGACTCTGGAATGATACCAACTGTGAGCATTTTTACACAAGAGGATACTCTAGAAAAGGCCATCTCTTTCCTTTCTGTTGCAGATGATGGTAATAATTAGTTTCATCCTGGAAATCAAGCACTTGAATCACCCTATGAGATACAAATCCAAATATGCTACTTATGCAGTAAATTCTATTCTGTCATGTGCACTGAAATAAGTTCTCTATTTCTGTAGACAGGAAGTTCTGCCCCTTTTCCTTCCAGGACAAGACAGAAATCCTGCTGCAGCACACAACTCTCCAGGGGCATTGCTATGCAACCTTCTCCCTACCTCTCACTGCCTCTGGATTAGTGATCTTTGCCTTCTCCTGAGAAAAGCCTTCTGAGAAAGTCATGAACTCAGCATGACCCACCTCTTGGGCCTCACTGCTGCCATGCAGTCTGGATAAGCGTGATGGTCTCCTAAGGTACCCAGAATGCTTGAACTTGCCAATCACCACATGCTCTAGAGGGTACAGCCATACTAGGAGTATATTTGCAGGTTCAGGATATGTTTACATGCTGTGTTGAAAATTATGCAAACTTAAGAAATTTCCATGCCTATGTCACCCTGCCACTTAAACCTCACTTCTGCACTGCTGTTTATTCTCCCTTCAGGGACCTCCTCCTTTATCCTCATATGGTATGTGCCAATAAAACTGGTTGCAGGCCTTTTCTATGCATTAGATCACTAAAATGATCTAAAATTTTTATCTCCCCTTGGAAATATCTATTTCTATCATGTTTTTAAAAACCAGCACATTTTCATGAATCAGGTGACAGTTCACTGCGCTAGATAAGAGTGTCCTAGCCAAAACCTTATGGAGATCCTGTTCTTCATTACCTTTAGAAGGCTTCTTATATTAACACCATTATTCTAATTAGCCAACTATTAATCTTTAAAGAAGAACTACATGAATTTGCAGATAAAATGGAATTTCATAATTAAACCTCAGTTTTAAAGGCAGGAAGTATCCACATGTAGATAGCAGACAGAATAATACATTCTTTGCTAATTTATAGCCATATAATAAATAAAAAACGTACCTTCAATAATCGGTTGTCAGTGAAATGCCTGATCTATTCAAAGCAAAAACTTCTAACTGGGTATGCATAAGTAGAAGATAGATTTAATTCTTATCAACAAGCTATTATGAATCTTTATGGCAAAGATGGATGGAGAGAGGGTAAAAGGGAGGGGACAGAAATGGAAATATCTTAAATGACTAGATGCAATTCTAGATGATAGATATTCCCAGAAAGATTCACATGCCAAGATAATAACTAGAAATAAAAGTCTAATCATACAGCAGCAAAGTAGAGAATGTGGTTGCTGGTAAGATTCCTGAAACAGCAGCAGAGAAAGAGAAAAACAGACAAAATGGAAAATTTGAATAGGACTACAAAAGATTGCACACTAGAAGGTGAGGTGTGATGGGAAAAACTACATGTGAAGGTTGGAGACAAAAGATGAGGAAAAGAGACACCCCCTCCTTTCTAAAAGACTTGCTGACTTTTTTCAAAACCTGTATCAGGCTAGAATAGAAATGGGATGTTATAGTTTGCAGTGAAAGCCACAGTAAAGGATACAAGATAAGAGCTCTAGGGTTGCATACAAAACATCTCAGCCCAAGTCTATAAAACTTCACAAATGAGATTTCCAACTCAGCATAACCAATGCCTGTGTGTCAAAAGAAAAATGAAAGGTTGAGTCCTCTGTTATCAGGAAATAATTTAGTGCCATTGACTTCAAATAGAGATGGAGCAATTAATACCAGCACAGGACCTGGCCTGATCCATTAGTTTCTATACTAACAAGGAGGAGCGCAATTCCCTGTTAATTTGTGACAAACTTAAAATAACTCTGACTGTTGTAGCTCAGAAAGTGGAAGATGAAACAAGCACTGCAGAGCAGTTGGAGAAATCATTTTATGAGAAATAGCTCTTCGTTCTCCTTGCAAAATCAATACTATTGCTAATAATCTCACTAATGTTTTTACATGCATACAATGAGTATATATACATTGAGGAAGGGCCAATCCCTGGGAACTGGCATTTCGTGAGTGGTTATCTCTTACCACCTTCACATGAAGATCTTATACTTTATATAAACAATTAAATGTTTATTGTAAGTCAGATTAAATAGTCCAGCATGTAGATCATACACTTGAGAATCAGAAGGCCAAGTGTTTAGCTTCTGAATACAAAATTTTATCCTGGAGCACAAAAATATTTTGAGGGGGGGAGGGTAGTGTTGCTCAAAATTGTACACTTCCTTCAAGAACTGTCATTGGAATAAATTATCATTTTCAGAAAGAAAAGTTTATTGCAGATATTCAAGTCATTCCACTCCATCTCACATCAGTCCAGTTAGCGGACAGGTCAGGAACTTACTCTGCCAGGATGTCATTTCCTTGTTCCTTTGTCAGCCCATCAAAAAAAAAAAAAAAGAACTCTCCTGGCTCTTGATTTAGCTGCACGCTTGCCTGGGCTGCCAGGCCTCCCTGCTGGACTCTACGTGTCCTGAGTGGGAGCTGCCTGCACGTGGTGGCCACCTTACAGAGAGACCCACAGCAAGGCTGACAAGAGTATGGTCAGAAATATTTTAAGAACTCCATGTCGTAGTTTCTAAAATGCAATGTTTCAAATACTTCCACTGTACAGGAAATCCCATATTTCCTATTTTCTGTTCAATTTAGGAAGAGCATTTAAAGAAGAGAAAGGCCCTGATGGGTAGACATATAATCACCTGTAACAATTTACTTTTAAACTTCACTTGTAGCTCTGAAACCCTTTCCCTATGAACAGATATTCAAGCTCTGCCATTACGTAAATAGGTCCAAAAATTGATCCACTGATGTCTTCCACTATAAACAAAAAACCCCATGCTTAGAAGGTGCTTAACTTGTCACAGCTTCCTTTTGTCATAGGATTCCTCTGGGGGCCTAATTCTTTGAAAATTCTTTCAAATCTTAAATTACAGTTCCTAAAGTGTGTATGGTGACTCTATCAGTGACATTTTAAAATACATTTTACTTCATTTGCTGTCTTCTACCTACAGTTTGTCAAAAAACAGAGAAGAGTCTGCCGAAACCCACAGGCTTTTGGAAGCCAGCAGCTCCATCTAAGGAGAAATTTGAAATAAACCACATGATGACAACAGCTGCTGAGCACAGCAAAATCTACCAACAGCTAGGCAAGCTGAGCAAACTCAAAAGCACTGAATAAGAACAGAAATCTGCACCACAGTATGATAAGGAAACAAGAGATTTAACATCCATGTACAAGAGCAGACATGAGATCGTCTATGCTGATGGTGTTGTCTGGAGGTTTTTTGTTTTGGTCAGAATTTTGCACACATACACACATTTTTCACTACATTTTGACAACTTCAAGTACTGAAACAAGGGAAGTTTATTTAAATTATGAAGAATCTAACAAAAAAAATTATTCAGGAACTGTGAAGTCATATGAGATACACTTGGGCGTAAAAGGAAGTCCATCTTCAGTACTGGTAGGAGTTTTCTAAAACAGCTGGAGACCAAAAAGTTCAATAATACAAGCAGCTGTGCCTGGTTGATTAGGCAACAGTGTTCACAAGAAGTCTTCTAGACTCAATGCTCTGTGTGCTGGCGTATTTCCTTTGTTTAAGTTCAATAGGATCTGCATGCACAGTGTAAACAAAACATGCACATACAATTGAGAAAAAGGGGATGTTACATCCGACAGCGTCACTGGATTCCCCTATGATAGCAACAATTTACTTAGAAGAAGGCCCCCACAACAACCACAGCATGTTCACCCTGCAACAATTCTAAATCCAACATGCAGATACTCAGTGTCTTTGTAATTCAACCTCAATTTCATCTTCACCTTTCCTGCTTGTCTTTTTTGAGTATTTATATCTGCCTGGCAAATAGTCTCACTGGGAAATAATTTGCAAGCAAGGAAGAAACTGGGCGTATGTAAAACATTTAACATCCTTAGGATGAAAAATACACACTGCTGACATTTCTCTTCATAGAAAAATGTGCCCCTTTAACAAAAAAAAAAAAAAAAATCTGAAGTGGTGTTTGCAACCCCTCCTTCCCCGTGACACTAAAGGAAGCAGTGCACATATTTTGCTGTTGGGTCACAGTGCCTCATATGAGATGTCTAAACCTCTGCTGTGTATTGGTGTGGTAATTCATGTAACTGTGCCCTGATACTCAAGTCAGGTTAAGTCACCACAGCAAAATAAAAATCACAGCCATAATAAAAGTAAGGCAGCTCTGCTTACTGATACAATGCCATGATGTAATTTGGGCTCGCTCTTTCTGAATGCTTGATGATGAAAAGTCCCTTCTGCTTCTACTATTTCCATAGCATTGAATGAGGTCATCCTTTGCAAACACAAGGGATCTGAAATAACATTTCTAATGAGGTATTAACTGTAGTATAATGGGAAAAAAACCTTCTGAACTTTACAAAACTGACCATGATTTGTAACGATTGTATATCAAAGGGTGTCAGGGGAGGGAGTGCAAATGAAACTATAACTGAAACAAAGACAGAAGAATAAAGAAATAAAGATAAAAAGAGGCAACCACACTGATAGAGTTGTTAGGGCATTAGAAGAAAAACAGCATTTGCAATTTATCAAGTGATTAAGCTCAGATACTACTCATTAGGGAGACTCCAGCTTTCTGAACAATAACATTTGGCAGTTGCTAAAAGTAGAGGTTTATTTTCCATTAAGACTTAGCATCAAGAATGAAGATATATCCTCTTAAGACTCAGTAAAAAAAACAAAAACAAAAAAAAAAAAATTTGAGTACCTGTGCAACTGAATATGAACTGTCCCTTTTAATGTCAATAAAACTACTTAGGGTTTCAAAGCTTGGCATGTGCACAGTGTTGAGTTTTTGACAAGCTTGTTCATGTTTTATACTAAAATCTTGTTATCAGAAAAAAAAGGGAACCCACCTTAGATATATAGTTAAGAATTTATTGTTAGTCCGATTAATATTTTAGTGTGTAATCAAAATACAACAGTAAGTTATTTTTTGCCCAGGTATAATTTTACCACTGCATACATCTTGAATTATCTAAGTATCACAGAAGAACCCTCTTTTAATACTACAGGAAATTATATACTATCTGCCTAGGACCCCTTTTGTCTAATGCTACTCACAGTCTTTTAATACTTCTCTAGGTCCTAAAGTCAACGGCCGCAGGCTTCTGTAAGTGGGTAGGGGAGTCTTACTTGAGAGGACTTGAAAGCAACCTTATTTCTTTGTCCCAATTAATAGAAAAGGCTGATGTTTGTTACCAGCTACATCTACACACTTCTAAAACAAGCTAAAATCAGCTTAGGCTAAGGCAAGCCCAGACAAGTTCTAAGACTCTGCATTGCTAGGTCAATGAAAGCCTGTGGCTTTTTACTAGTAATGGCAAAAACTATTTTTACTGGGCTACCTATGTGATTAAAACATGTAGATGTTTGTATACAGTGCAGAAGAGAAGGGTATGTACACAAATGTGACTTTCTACTACAAGAGGCCAACCTACTGACTGTTACTGTGAATACAGGAACCCTAAATGTAATGGAATTAAAAGTGATGTATGCAAACCTGTTATACATCAGGGTGCTAAAGCATAGGTATAGTCACATTTCTCTCACATCTGACATGTGGCTGATTTCTAGAATTACAGAACTGTCTGCTGCTTCAGTATTGTATAAATATTTGACATCATGTTTCTGAGTATTAAATATGTAGAATAAGATAACTCCTCCTGCAGTCAGATGGCTTTGCTAGTGGAAACTAATGTCTGTCTTAATTATTTAGAACTTTTGAAGAATTATCAGCTGAAAGTACAGAAGAATGGGAAAAAAAATCTAGTTGGGTTTCTGAAAATTCTAGGAGAAGATATTCAGGAAATTAAACTGCCTTGAGTGATGGATACAGCTTTCCCATGGGAGTGCAATGATCCATTATGTGCAGAAAAGGTTAGTGGTTAGCATAACAGGTGTTAACAGTGTTGGAAAGAGTCAATGATGTTGTTTATTTACATATAGTCTAAAAAGGGAGTAAATAACAAAGCTTACAGAAGACAAAAATTTACATTAATTGAATTTAAACAAGTTAAAACTGAAGAAAATTTAGATGGGTTTAACACAGGTAGCCAAAAAGACAATAGGGATTCAGAGTTAAATTACCACAAAATTTGATGGTATAATATATGATCCCTGATACTCTAAAAGCTTTCTTTTAGTTTCCTTCCCAGATTTAGGAGAAAAATTTGCCCAGAACTATATCCCATATAATTGATCTTTCCATCTCTCAGTGTAATATGTAGTCACTTAGAGAAAAGATACTTAATGAGTTGGACTTCTGTTCTGGTCTGATAAATACATTCCATTGTAAACACTGCAAATATAAGAAATGAAGTGTTCACAGAAAATGTACAGCTTGTTACTCTAATAATTTTAATAACTTTTTTTGTTATTAGGACAAATGAATGGCAAGTTGCCAAACAAGCATAGGGGGAATTAGGGTTATCCTGTCTCTTGGACTTGTCTCTTGGATAAATTTTAAATAATAAACGAAAGAGACCAAGAATGTAGTCACAGGGCAGTTATTTAAAGAGTAGACCAGAGTAGCCATGTGAATCAGGCATCTGTGATAAAAAGCTGGCAAGCTATTCTAAATGTTATTTGTACTGGAAGTTGAGCAGTAAATTCTAAGGTTGTTAAAATACTGAATTTAAATATATTAGATACAGACTGGCATTCTATAAACTGAATTTACTCCTGGTTGCCAAATTCCTTGAATTATGTCAAGACCAACTCTCAACTTCAGGCTTGACTTAATACTTGACATTTTCAAGTCATAACTGCTTGAGCACTACTATAAAATACAGGGCTAAAAATGTTTGTGTGGTGGTGTAGCATCTCAGGTTTTCTGTTTCAGATTGCATCTCAAAAGTGATCTTTTTAGTGCTGTGGTCAGGAATAGAACAACATGTTGGACTGACTAACCCAGAGATTTTGATTCTGCTATTCTGAAGTAGTTGACATGAACAAACAGATGACATTCTGTCTTGAGATTACCAACACACGAAACAGATAACACAGCCTCTCAGTTACATCAAATTTCATCTGACTTTTTTTTTAAAACACACCATCTACTTTCCACTCATCTCTAATGGTCTGCAAATAGCAAGATATCATGTAATTCCACCATGCAGCCTAGGGTTTATCAAAGATTGTTTTTTTTTTTTTTTTTTGGGGGGGGGGAGGGTTGTGGGGTTTTGGGGAGTTTATACTGAAATAAATGTGCAGTTTGTGGGATTTTGGCTCTTTAAACTTCAGTTCTGTAACACACAACATGAACATGAAAATGTTCCAGTCCAGTCCAACTGCATACCAGATTGTGTTATCAAGCGTATAGGCAACGGGTCAGGGGAATTGAGAATTGTCATTATTTGACACTTGTGATACTGCATCTGCTGTACTGGAATCCAGTTTTGGGTTCCCCAAGATAAGAAAGATGTTGCCATGCTGCAACAAGTCCAGGAGGTAAGCCACTAAGACAGGGAGTTGGAGCACATGGTTTATGAGAAGAAGCTGAAAGAGCTGTGTTTGTTCAGCATTGGGAAGAGAAGCCTGAGGGGAGATCTTATACACAACTACCTAATGCAAAGATGTAGAGAAGATGGAGGCACAGTCCCTTCACAAAGGTGCACAGTGAGATGACAAGAGACAATGGACACTTTCTTACCTCAGTGAGAATCTTGTATTCTCAGACACTGTCATAACAGGGCCAAAAAAGACAACCTCTAAAATTCTGAACTGTTTTTTTTAATATTAAAAAAAATGAACTAACTTACTATTTTTACTATTTTACATTCTTCTAGCATTCTCATTTTCACACTGAGAAATGCATACTCCACGCTTTATCCCAGACAGCTACCTATGTGGAGATGAGAGATTTTGAGAAATTGCAAGTGTTTAAGGTTTGTTGAAGAGCATCAATTTTCAAATGCATCAACAAGACATAAGATCCAACAGTGAAGAAGGTGCAAAAGTCTCGCTTGGAAGCAATAAGCCTGTCCTAGGGGGAAAGAATTTCCTTCCTAAAAGCTGCACAAATTGAGGTCTGGAGAATCAGACGCCAAACAAGAACAGTCTTCAGTCTAACGCTAATAACCAATTTGTATTGTTGGGGACTCAGGGATGATGAAATCCCTTTGCTTTAAAAGAACCGTCTTACTGAGTGAGCATTTTGTCAAGCTGTGCTTGATAATACAAAAAAAACCTACTAAAAACTGCATGCAAAGACTCAATAGCAATACTAAGCTCATGGATAGCTTGTTTTCTTTCATGGATCAAAAAAAACTTTACAAACTTTACAAAACAGTATTATTTCCCTCTTTGAAACAGAAGAAATGGAGACACCAGTGTTAAATGACTTGACAAGACACCAACTTGGACTTAGACCTGGATTCTTTGAATATCAGTCCATTGCCCAAGCCACTGATCAGCACTGTTTCCAACTGCCTGACACTATGTTCTGAGCACGCCTGTATAACTGCACGTATTTTGTATGTAAAATAATAAGCTTTTTTGCTCTTTTTTTCTGGTTTGTTTGTTTTGGGAAAAACCAAACAAGTATGTTCAGTTTGTGTTCTAAGGTGTATGTAAATTGGCTGATCATGTCTCTATTAAGTCCTCTAACATTTATACAAACCTTAAGAGTCTCAAGACTTTTCTATTTATATAAGCAGCCACTGTATTTCACAGTTTGTCCTGTCAGCTTCCATGAGGCCCACTACATATCTCGGCAAGAGTTACTATATTCCCCAAAAATCAGCGATTGCTCTTTCAAATGGAGCTGCCGCTACATTGGAGAAAGTCTTCATAACAATGGGCTATTTTTTGCTGTAGATGGACTTCTTTTCCCCCCTTTATAATTTATTTGACCTAGAGCTTTCAGCAAAACTCTAGAATGTGGTATGTCTCATTTCTCAATGGGAAGGCGTCTGCAGTAAGCGAACTCCATATTGAATTAGTTTCTCTATTCAGTAGAGGAATGCAGTATACAATACCATTTGAGCAGTGTTCACGTTCAATATCATCAGCATAAAGAAAATATATTGTACTGGCATTCAGTTTTGACATCTTTTTTTATGAAAAATCTAATAACTTGGTAGTTAAAGTAATTAGATGGGGCTTAAAAGGACACTGTCACATGATGGAAATTTTGTGATAAAGTTAACTAGTGGTTTATGTTTTGCCATTGTGAAGGATGACATCAGCACTGGCTGAAGTTATCACAACAGTAATGTGTAAAATGGAGGAGACTGCCAGGTGTTACCTTTGACTCTTTGAAGAACTGTGCTTTAAGTCCAGATCTGTCCAAAAGTAAATTTAATTAGTAAAGTGCTTTGCATAGCTGGAAGGACAATAATGTTAGAATCTGCTGTTTGATGGATTCTTGTGGGAATTAAAACATCTAAGACAAATGGGTCTCTTCCAACCTAGACGATTCTATGATTCTATGAAATGTTCAATTTTTTTTACACAGAGAAAGACAGACAAGATGCAGCAGATGTAAACTGACCATCTACTTACTATAGATAATATTATTATTAGTAACTATAATGAAGCAACATACAGTAGATCAAAAAGCATCCCTTGTATGCACCCTGACAGGATTAAATTCACCTTGCTGCAGAGGATAAGAACAAAGTTAATGTACCATATAATCCCCCACATAAGTCCAAAAAGCTGTGTTATTTCAGTTGCTTTTCAGTCAGGAAGGCAAAAGCAGGGATGCTGCTTTTGGAACAAATAATTTATATCTTTGAATTGATTTTGCATGCATGCTTAGACTCAGGGAAAGCACACAGCATTCATCCTGACAATTGCTTAGCAATGCATAACAGAACCAGAGGAGACATAGAAGACCCCTTAAAAGGTCAATTTCTTCCACTGACTGTATTTCTTAAATCCAAAGAAACAGACAGCGTTTAGTCAGCTACGTATGTGCTTTGCACAGTTAACAATGTGCATGCTCAAGATCATGACTGCTTGCTTAAAGCCACTCATGAGTAAGCTTTTGTCATCAGTACTGGGTTTGACCCTGAAATCCTAATGTAGGAAAATCCAACTAGTGCCGCTTTGTGATCCAGCTGCTGAACCACAACCCAACCTAGACAGCCCATTGGTTTTGTGCAGTATACAGAGAAAGCCTTCCCACAGTTACATGGTAGGCTGACACAGAGCCACACTCCCTTAATTCTGAGAACAGGATTCCTTAAAGGGGAAAAATAGTATGGGAAGAGTTACAATCTTCTCCATGCCAGACAATCAAAATGGCGAGTTGGCGACAGAGAGGGCATAGCAGTCCAGGGCTCGAAGATTATTTGCTCTAGTTGCTTCCCACTGGCTCTTTATAGTTTCTGTAAGAACAGACCTTTCCTCAGGAACCCAGAAAATCACATCCAGCATTTATGATTAGTAAACCACCTGCTCTCCACTAAGCAACCTTTGTTAATACCTTTTTTCCAGTAAAATCGCTCCTCCAGAGTCTGCGTAACTAACCCCACAGTGTATTTTGTACCCATTCTCGCAGTTTTCTAAGACATTATTTTTGACCAAATTATTGTGATTCATTTAGCAATGTACCTGTTCTCTGTTGCTCTCCTCCCTTTACCACAAAGAACCCTGTTTATCTAAACAGCAGCTCCCTGCTTCCTTCCCCATCCTTCAAAGGCACAAGAAATACAGTAAACACAATGGTCAAAACCCACTCTTTCCTTATGTTCCACTAAGCAAAGACAGTTCTGTCAATATTGGAAAACAAGTAGTCCCTTCTCCATTACTTCAAATAAGATCTCTCAAGTTTTGTATGACGTCTACCAGTTTAAGTCCTCTTGTTGGGCTCCAATGCGGTCTCATCACATGTTATAGTTCAGCTGCAGTCCTTCTCAACCACCAGCATTATAACCATAGATTTTTAAACATTGCCTCTCTGAGGTAGCACTGACTGTACAATTTCCCAAATCCCAGTCTCCTGTCCAGGGCTGTCTGTCTGACCTAGGCAGAGCTTTGGTCTGTTCATCTGCTCACATTCATTCCCTCACTCTCTCTTCTTTTCTCAGACTCAGCCCCCTTCTTACATCTCCTTTGATGGCCAGCTTTCTCTAGGAAGCAGGTGAGGGGTTTTGGGAGCTTTTTTTTTTTTTTCCCCTTAAAAATACTTGTGATGTTTGTTTTTTTCATTGAATTAAAAAATTTTAAAACAGTAATTTTTTTGGTTATAATCTGCTGTTCCAGGAACAATGAATCTCCTCTCCATGGCAAAACCCTGAAATATTATGTGCCTATTCATACTCATCAATGAAAATAGAATAAAAGACCTTTTCCTTATTGTAAAAAAAAGTTACACCTGAAATGATAACCACTAGCAAGTGTATTTCCGCTGATATCATGTGCCTGTTGCCTGAATTTCATTTTTCCCTGGATTTCAAAGCAAATGCTTGGATGCAAAAAAATTACTATAGGTGAATAACTATAGGTAATAACTATAGGTACATTATGCCTGAATTATGTCAAAAATACATATCTTTGTGAAATGCTTAATGAAATTAATCTGCTGAAGTATTCATCTTCCAAAAGCTTTATGAGTAACAACATTTAATGTTATATTGAAATAGGATTGTTTTTATCATTCCACAATCAGAGGTCTCTTTCTATACTTGGCTCGTGATGTCTACTAGGAGCAAATCCTAAATACACTGAACTTGCTGGGAGTCTTTCCTGTGATTTCATCAGTCTTGATGAAGACCCACAGCTGGTCATAAAAACACAGGCTCTTTCTGTGGTAGACCTCTGTAACACACTTAAACAACTAATTGTAGCTTAAGTTATTGGTCAGAATTTCCTGAAGAGTAGTTTTTCCTCTAACGCATACAATTCCCAGAGTGACTGCGTGGAATACTACTGTTTAACTGTGTAACTGGCAGATGATAGAACAGTTTGCAATTAAGTGAGAATCAGTCCTTAGGGTTAATTTACAATAATGCAGTTCTGTGTCAGTTTCTGTACAATTTTACCAGCTAATTGTGCTTTACTGTATGGTCTTACATTGATCTTTTTCAGCAACTGGCTGAGAGAATTTTTTTTTTTTTTTTTTTTTGAGAAAAGATGTGATAAACTGTTAGATGGTGCCTTTATTTCAGACTATACACTGATTGAATAAATGACTCAAGATAATTGGGAACTTGGTGTTGGTAGAAGTGCCATATTTTAAATAAAAAACAGAAATGGGGACCAAAACACAGTAGATGCTAAATTTTCATAAATATATGTGTAACAGAGGTGAAGAGAACCATAAGGCAGGTGCATACACAAAAACACATGCACAATTGCACAGTTAGTTTATGCAAGCCATTATTATGATTGCAGATGCAAATGGTAAGTCAGATGTTTAACTGTTCATTTACTCATGTAAGTACTGTTTTCCTAAGCAATGACATTGTATATATGTAAATTGAGAAGCAATCTGATTTGTTAGTGTTATACTCACTTTGCACAGGGGTAAATAACTACCAAAGATGAAAGGAAATGGAAAATCATGGCTGCAAAGTTGAATGGCATTAATTATTGGTGGCACTGCAGCTCATTATATTGCAAAATCTCTTCCTGATAAGATGCATATTCAATAGAAGACAAGACTAGAGGGGAAAAAAAAAAAAAATAAAAAAAAAAAGACGACTGCAACAAGAAATATTTCAAAGCTTCTGCAAAGATGATAAATGTCCATTACCATGGTCTGGAATCTCTCAGAAAGAAAGACCTCTTCTGGGATATAAACTGCTTCCATTACATTGATTATTTTTCTGTCAGGAACATATGTATTGATATACACTCTGTTTGTTTCAGTAAGAGTCCGTTAGTGAGACGGGAATATCTTGCAGTCAAAGACAACATAAGCAGGGATGCCTCATACATTTAAGATACGTCTTTCAGTCAAAATACTATGCATATTCAGCTAGACAAAAATTAATGCACTACCCAAATGCAAGCCCCAGTGCCTGGGGTACAAATAACTATAAAGATTTCAGAAAGATTTACATTTCTGTGTTTTCCATACATTTCCTGAATCCCTCCATGTCCCTGTCTTCTGAAAGCTCCTTCCGGTGTTGTTCTGGGCTTTTCTTTCCTCAAAATGCCAATCCTAATCTGAACCCTAACCTTAACATGAATCCTAAACCTAAACCTAGAGCTAGGGCTGAGGTTTCACCTTCGACCAAGACCGAACCCATGGCAAGGTAAAAAGGTTCTCAGGAGAGAACTCTGCAGCTCAGCACTCGATTTGGCAGCCCCTTCCCAGCCCTATTCAAGTTGTAGCTCAAGGTTTACGAAACCGGCCCTAACTTCATTTCAGGAGTTGTGATAGAGACAGAACCTAGAGTGGCAACTGGAATGATATAGGGATTGGTGACGTGGGCTCAAAATAAGCCAAGGCAGTGTCATAGGTATAGTGCGAAGGTGTGGTGCTAATATTGTGAAAGAGAAAAAGAATAAAACTGCAGTTAGAGCAGGGAAGGAGTGGAAGAAGCAATGGACTGCAAAAGCAACTCTTCCCAGGGGACTTCTTCCTGTGTGCGCCCAGGAACCCTGGTCTTGGGCTCAGTGTGGCTCCAGAGTTAAGGTGTAGGGTTGGGAGGGAGTCAAAGAATAGAGCTACAGTTGGCATGGGGCTGGAAGGGGGTTCTGAGAAGAAGGTGCAGGCTCCCAAGGACTTCTGTCCTGACAATTTCTTCATATCAGACGCTGGGCTGGCCTTTTGGAAAGGCTCTGCTGTTGCACCTACTGGTTCTGTGCTTTTGATCCCTCTTGGTGGTGTGTTGAATAGACTTTGGGAAAAGTACAATAGTATTATTATAATTTTTAATCCCACAATCCCAATAACAATTTCCAGTCTAGTTTATGAAACATTTCAACATGAAAGTATGTAATGAAGATGGAGAGGACTTGTTTAGCATAATAATACAGGAATACGTAAAGTGATGGGCTTGTGAGATATGAAGAGAGAGAAGAAAGAGTAAAAAGAAAGTTTAGGCTGAACCTCAAGGAAAACTGTCTCACATTATGATCCACTGATGAACTACACAGGTGAAAGAGCTTCTACTTATGATATTGAGTGAAGGATGGGATACTAAAAATTAAGCAGTTGACAGGGAATATTGGACATGGCTTAATAAGTCTTTCCATCAATCATGTCTCTTTAAGAAAATGCAATTTTTCACACTTCACTTAACATTTTGAAAATAATATCTTTGGATATTTAAGCTAAAAACATAGATACTATTTTGTAGGGAATAAAACTCTTTCTGTGTATGTTTTCCACTGCCTTTAATAGGTGCTGTAGACTACTTTCCCTGTTCAATAATTCAATATTTTTATTTTTCCCTGACTCCCAACCACAATTTCTGAGGCTGTTATGGTCATAAAGGACATTTCTCATGGGTTGAACAGATTTAAAGATAGAAAAGCTTAAAATATCAAGGACAAGAAGTTCTAAACAAATACAGTTCTGAGAAGGAAGGGATCAATCTCAAGGGAAATTTAAGTAGAAATCTAATGCCATCATGACTATTGAAAGTATTGTTTTCACAACTAATTTATAAAGAAATATTTCCTGCCTGGTTCATCACTATTTAAGGTACACTTATGGTAGTAATTATGGGTGTCTTTCTTTGCATTCACATGTACCTGCTGCTGTTTATGATATCATCATTCAGCATCATTTTATTCTACATGCCAAAACCTGACAAAGTTTAGTGATTGCCTGTACCTTGTCCACTTGCTGCTTATCTGGAGTCATCTGGGAAGGATTCAGTACTATTTCTGCAAAAGAGGCCTTGCACAACATGAATAGAAAAAATTAATTATATGTGTGTGTGTAATGAGGCCAAAAGACCATGATTCCTTTAGAGACCCCTAAATGACAGTTTTGCCTAAGTTCTACTGACTCTTTTAGACAAAACATCTACTACAGAACTTTGCAGGCGTCTGGAGTCAATGCAGCCAGCAAGCTGGAGTCAAACTCTGCAGCCTAGTGTTTAGGTCCCTCAGCCATGAAGAGAACTTGTCCAGTTGCTGACCACTGGACTCCTCTTAACCTTCTCCTCTAACCTCTGAAGATTGTTTGGAGTGTCAGTTCAGGCACTCTGAGTTGGAGGCAGGCTCACAACACACATCTCTGCAAGGTGATTATTCACAGGACTCTCTTTGTTCTCTTTGAACTCCTAATGATCTTAGTAACTGATGACCACAGGTTAGGAGTACGTCTTTATGGATTCAAACCTGTTTAGATGTTGCATAGGCACTTTGATGCTTAGCTCAGCCCAGACTCTGTGAACCTATGGACACCATCAAAATTTTAAATGCCTGCAGAGAGTTAGGTACATGGAATGAAGGAAGGAGTTCTGGACAATAATCTGAATGCATCATGTAAATTCTGCTTAACTGTACATCAGGACTTGTGCCTCTTATCCCTGCCAGTAAACAGGGACAGACATTATTCTTTTCTTTCAAGTCTTACTTATCTTAGCATTTCAGATTTTACTAGAAGACTTTTTCCTCCATTGCAATGACTTTTTGAATGGTAAGCCGTTGGAGGATGGAGCAAGGGTCTTCTAAAAGCTATTGCACTAGAAATAACAACAATTTATACCATCAACTTAAGGCACATCATCTTCACACACAGGACTGCATTTGTGTGCTACTGAATCTGAAAAGACTCAGTCTCAAAACTCTATATATTTGGGTTTGGGTATAACACAGTTAAAAAAAAAAAAAAAAAAGAAGAAGAAGAAATGACATTCATATTTATTTTAAACCCCACACATTCAGTTGCTAAGTAATTCATGAATTGCATTTCCTAGGTTAGATAAGTCTGATTTTTCTTCTATTCCATCATCATGGCAGAATTATATCACTGGAAGTACACAAGAGTAGAGGTTATTTTTCTGTTGCTTTGAAGCAATGAATGGAAAAGGGAGCTGAAAATTGAAGCAGCTGCTGCCAAAGTTGTGCATAAGTCTGCAGAGAATCTTTCTGCCAATTACTTTTTTATCCTGCCTATAAAACATAAGTTCCCAAAGTGTCCTGTTGCAGACTGCATCATCTGTCAGGGAGTCACTCACATGACAAGGACTAGCAAACATGACAAAATTATTTACATGGATTTTCATCTGTTTTGGGAAATGAATTTGCTTTGGCTGTGGTTTGCTCTTAGGTTGTAGTCTATGAAAATTCTGTATGGACACTTGGTGGCAGACTCTTAGGGGTGTGAGGGGAGAACAAATGTTCTATTTAGCCCAAAAGGTTCCAGATTTGTACCAGAAGTAGCTGCAGTTAGAGGACAGAAAAAATATTCTCTGAGTGACATGACTAATCCTAACAAAGATTCCTGATTTATAATGCAGAATTAGAGGTTATACTTACCATTGGAGTCCAAGGGATGTGTAAATGACACTTTTTATTTTTAACTCAGGTAGGTCAGCTTTGCATTAATTCAGTCCTCTACTGACATCACTGTAGTTATGGAAGGTACCAAATATTTCCCAGGGCTCCAAATAGGATCATGATACCTGTCCTGCCACCATAGATTTTTTGTTGCAACCAGAGCTGGTTATTGCACTTCCGACACATCCATACCAGCTGCAATTGTGTTCTCCAGCACAGCAAAATATATAACATATATAACATATTTTGAATGTTATCAATGTATTAAAATTATGTTATCAGGATAAATTCTTGTGGAACCACATCTTTGTCATCAAAATGATTTTTACTTGAGGAAAAATAAAGCAACGCTATTAATTAACATCTACTATCACAGAAGGACCAGAATAGAAAAAGGTTTTAAAGCTCAAGTCTTATAAAATGAAATGTTTCATAGCAATAAAGTGGCATGAGGTAGAGTCAGGTCAGTAGCTTCTACAACACTGATGAAGAATAAGAGTCACGAATCTAATAGCCCAGCAGCTATGTTGTTTCTTTTGATATTATGTAAGGTACATCTTATAAATGAACTAATTCTTGTTCAGAAAATCCTTTTAGAGCTTACAGCTTTTGTTGTTTTCTCTTGATGCAGCTTTTTGCTCCGAGTGCTGGCAGCAAAGTGAAATTTACTCAAATCCTGATGGCCATGTGGAGCTGGTGCTTCAGTGAGCAGAATTTGAGTAAATTCTTCTTTCCTGCCAGCACTCAAAGCAGAGCATACAGGATTTCCAGGGAGAATGCCACATTTGGGAATGCAAGAAAATACAGATGGCCAAAGGCAACCTAAAAGCTGGGTTACAAGGAGGGGGAAAGGGAGCAGGAAGAGGAAAGAAGAAAATTGGAGCCCAGAGGAAAAAAGGAGACAAGGCAGAAACAGCCAGGACACAAGAAAGGGGAAGTCTGGTGAACCTCAACCAGTGCAAATAAGGACAGTTCTGCATATTACAATATGGTTATATTTCTATCAACTATAGCTGAGCATCCAACTTGTAAACAGAGGGGAAGAGATAATTATTTTGAAAAGTGAAGAATGGAAATTTTCAATTTCGCATCTTGGGTCATCCCTGTATCTCATTTCCTTTCTACCTCTTTTTGTAAATGTAGCAGTTGCTTTTTCTCATGTTGACAATCTCTGAGGAAGAGACAGCAGAAGAGAGGCCCCTCATTTTAAGAATTCTTGAAGTCTTCTTGGAGTATTGATGTAGGAGAGATGCACTTAATAACTAGCCACCTACATAGTAGAGCTGCTGGTCTGTGAAGAGTGAGCAAGAAAAAAATTGACCTGTCTTACTCTAAAAAAGAATAAAATGAAGGGAAGGGAAGGCAAGGCAAGGCAAGGCAAGGCAAAATAACATTGTTGTCCCCTAGCCACTTCTCACTTTCTTTGGGCTAGCTATAAAACTATTTCCACTTTAGCAGGTTCACCCCAATATGGTGAGAGGAGAGACCGTTTCCTATTCCTTTGGTACAGAGAGACTTTCAGTTTGTAAAATTAATTGATTCCTTGCCAACATGCATCTAAATCCAAATATTTGTGCAATCCAACATAAATTCACCGTTGCACCTTGCTGTGTGTTGCTGAGCTCTGTGGTCCAATTTTAATGGAATACTTGATGAAGCTGATGTGCATATTTTCATCCCACACATACAAATTCATCATGAGAATGATTGCCTTCAGCAAAGAGAATACCACATATGACATTGCAAATTTAGATATACCTTCCTGAAAATATAGTAGGAACAAAATTAAAGAGATAATCACCAGTAAAAAATCTGCCTGAAATTCAAGTCTCTGAGAAATGTCTTACCTTTGTCAAAATTAGAATGAAGACTGAAGGGGAAAAAAAGAATATAATAGAATTATTAGAATTATACATAACATAACTCAATCTGACAATCTGAAACGACAAAAGATTATTCAGCTGGTAGAATTCTACCTAGCTAGTGGATTAACATAGTTCAATTGTTTGTTTTTCATCCTCATCTATTTGAAAAGTTGGATCTAATTTGCAACCCATTCCCTTTTCAAGTTAGTTAAGGATCAATGTTTCTTAATTTTTTTTTCAATTTTCTTTCACTGAATAAATGTATTCCCATATGTCCCTGGAAGTTTCAGCCAGCGGTGTCCCGGATGAATCTTATTCTAGAAAGAGGACTACTACTTTGTGCTCTTTCTCCTATCACTTTTAATTTATTCCCTGGATGTTTCATTAAGAGGCTGTAAGTTCCCGAAACATTAATAGAGGTTTAAATAAGACTAGTCTCCTTCCATTGATCTCTCATGTCTCAGTCATTCCATCTTTTCACCTAACTTGATACACAGTTGCAAATGTACTTTTCATCCATGCTGTTTTTCTTGATATTTTTTTTTCTAGTGAGACTGCACACCACAGAAGCAGACGTACACCCAAACAAAAGGGACAGTTCCGCGTCTACAGTAAATCAGCAAAACTTACTGAAGTTGACAGATAGGGCCATTGCCAACACCTAGTAATTTCTTTTATACCACAAAACATCCTTTGTGATGCAAGAAGTTTGATTCTGTTCTCTGTTTCTACCGTGTCTTCATACTGTCCCTTTCTACCAGCTTTTAAGGCTCAATTGCAGTACAATGATACGAGTTGGGGTAAGAAGCAGCACAAAGCCACACTCTTCCTTTGACTTTTATCCTGGTAAGTGAATGAACCTGGAAAGAGTTCCAGTTTGGTACAGCATATGCTACACAGCATGCTACCGCAGCCAGCCCAGCACTGCGGAGGGGCAAGCCCAGACTCTCACTCCAGCGAAGCAGCAGCAATTCTGTTCAGTTCCCAACCCAGAGCTGTCAGCTGTGATGTGAGCAAGCCCCACAAAAATTTCATGTCACAGCAAACAGCTCGTTCTAGCAAGTGCATGAGATTTGGGGGCAAGGAGTGGGGAAAGGTGGAGCTCTTCCTTCACTTGGAAGTATTTCTAATGCACTAGTGGATGTGCAGGAAAATCGACCAGGAACAGAGTCAGTCTTTATAGGATACATGTGATAGAGAAAATGCTATAACTCAAAATAAGCTGCTCCAGTGATTTATTACTCACCCTGTTTAAAAAAAAAAAAAACAAAACTCACATCATGTTTGCAGTTTGAAATTTTCTCACTTCAGTGTCCAGCAATTTGCTTTGTCTGCTAAATCAAAAAAACATCTGCTATGAGACTTTTTCTTCCTTATGTAGGTACTTTTATAGCAAGACATCTCTTGAACTCCTTGTTCCCAAGTCAAACAGAGTGAGTTTTAATCTCCTGTGATAAGCAGAGTATTTCAGACCTTGACTAATTTGTATAGCTCTTTTCTGAACCTTTTCAGGTTTGTCAACCTTCCTTTACAGGTGGAAATATTAGCTTTGAAGACAGTGTTCCATTAATTAGTGGTAGCTGGCAATGTTCTGAATCAATGGTTTTCCTTTGGAGAATGCCAATTTGCTGAAATCGAACGACTGTAGTAATGCATCTGGTGTGTCAAATCTTTCAGACACTGTCTACTTTTCCCTCAGTGAGGCTGTTCTGCTGGCTGCTGCAGAATTAGAACCTATGGGGTTCTGATCCCCACCACCTCAAACCTCTACAATTTCTTAATGGCAAAATGAACTGTAGCCTCAAATTCAGTCAGAACTTCCTGCTCAGTGATAACAAACGAGACAGCTCTGGCTCATTTCCTGGAAGGAAATGAGGCTTTTAAGTTTTCCGGACTACTTGGTCCCCAGCTGGATCTAAGTGCCAGAAGTTTTTCTGGGATATGTAACTTGGTTTATTGACCTGCATAATCATGTTTGCCATCTCTGCTGTACTGGTTATTGGTGATTACTGAAAGGTACTTCATTCTTTTCTAACATCTGTGATACCAACTTTTAAAATCACACATACAGTTTTTGTGCATTCCCATCTCTCCCAAGGACAAACTGGAATAAAGTGCTGAGGAGATGGGCAGTTTGTTCGGAAATCAAAATATCTTTTACTGATATGAATCTGTCTAACCAAAAAGCCACACTTATCTCAGACTTAAACAGGAGATAATTTTTAATTTCTCCCTATTCAATAAGGACTGTGTCAACTCTTTGGATGGGAACTCTTTGATATCTCCTGTGCTTCACCAGCTGGTTAACAACTCTTTCTCCTGATGACAAGTAAAAGTCATTTTGATGACAAAAGGTGTGGTTCCACAGGAATTTATCCTGATAACATCTGATCTAGAGCTTTCCTCCTCTTCCCTTGCATGACCATACCGTGAGTCACGAGAATAAGCTCATGCCACAAGCTAGGTCATGCTGGTTTGCTGTTAAGGAAAAGCTAGGACCATGCAAGCTCAGCTTTAGTTTAGTTTAAACTGCCCTGGAACCACATTTTCAGGCTGTCGCTCAACCAGCTTTTTTCTATAACAGTGTCTCTGCTTTAATGGCTTCACCTTTTTTCCCCGCTGATGACTTGCTCATACCTTATCTCAGCACTGCCCACTCAGTTGTACCAGCATCTGTTTGTGCAGCTGAGCAGTGAATCAGCGAACTGGCCAGGTTAAAAATAACCCAGCAAAAAGAAAATGGTTTTAATCTGATCAGTTCTCTGATCCAGCTCACTCTGGATCACAGCTGCACAAGTAGTGGTAGGAGCAAAACTGGGAATAGAAGAAAGAATGACAAGAATAATCAACCTGATGAAGGAGAGCAGACCACTGAATGTAGCACTGTCAACCTACAGCCTCTGTGAGAACAACTTTGTATGATGTTCCTCCAGCCACTGAACTCTGTGTTTTATTTTATTCCTGCAATCAATATATATTGCTAAATAAAATTACTATTTCTGCCATATACTAACCAGGCAACCAGGCTATTTTGCATAGATGCCCTGTGGTTCAGGTTGTGGATGGCTTTGAGTCAAAATGTCACTGAATATTTGAAGGTAAATTTCTTCTGAGTAGGTTATGTTATCTGTTTTGTCAACAAGGCTGGAAGTGGCAAAAAAATTAGTTTCTCAGTTACCTCAAACTGTCTCAAGATCTAGCAAGTACATAAAAGCTTAGATTTGTCCATGGTAATGATGTAGTCCCTACCCACGATATGAATATTTTGTGTAGCTATATCATCTCCACTAATCCACTGCCTCTCCAGCTTGGTGATTCATGGAGAATTAAATGCCCATCCCATCAGTAACTTATTTTCCATATCAGTCTGAACAACATTCTCCGTTTACCACAGCTGGAGCTGCTTTTAAGCAAATCCTTGGCTCAAGAGTTTGATGCATCTTCATTACACTTAATGTAATTTTAGACCCACTCTGAAATTAGAGGAAGTGTACATTGTGATTTAAATATCTACCGTATTTAACTTTTTGATGTTTATCCCACAACTTGCAGAGTTATCTCAGCTCCTGTCAAAGTCAGTAGGAGTTAAGAGAACTTAGCACTTGAAGACAGCTCATAAAATCAGCCCCTGAGTGATATGCCATTTCCCTTTGTTGCACTATTTGTGCGAGCTTTGGTGCAACTGATAATTATCATAATCACAGAATCATTCAGCTGGAAGGGAGCTCAGAAGGTCTCCACTCCAATCTCCTGCTCAAAACAGGGTCAGCTGTCAGATCAGATCAGACCTGATCAGATTGTAATACCAAATCAGCTCTGATATGTGGTTGATATTTTCTTGTTTCTCTTGGGGTTTTCCAGAATTCTTTACAAATGGAATGTAAGGTGATTCCATAACCAGTGCCTGGGTTGTGGAATGCTCCATTACACATGGTCTTAGAATCTAAGTATAAACTGAATGTGGTGAGAAAATAAAACAAATCAGGCACAGATTGCTTTTATTTTGAGCATTTTGAGCATCAATATTACTCTACCTGACAGGTGCATGATTTTCCATGAAGTTGTGGTGAAATATAAAAGCAATGTAACCTAATGGCTAACAAGTCAATAGCAAGGAAAGAAATTATAGTTGAAAGCTATAAATTCCTTGGAACATGAAATCTTCTAATCTTCAACTGTTTCCATCTCTCCTTTCCTTGCCTTCTGTCCAGTTTAAAAATAATTTTCTAGTGGAAAAAAAAATAGACATTGAAACAAGTCTGAAGAAATATTTACAGGTTTCTCTTCAGAGTATACTTTTCTGGTCTTAACTATTCAATTTCACTTCTAACTCCCATGTGCTCCAGTTCACTACCCTCTTTCAATGCTGTTTCAGCAGAGATTTCTGACACTGGACTGAAGCTACCTTGAGTTTCTACAGCAGAGTCAAGTCTAGAAGTTACATCCCTGCCAACAAACTATTTGTAGATGGGACCATTCACTAGCACTAAAGCCAACTGGCATAGAACAGCCCAAGTTCCTGTTACTAAACACTATTGTAAGTTGGGTAATGATATCTTAACTAGCTATTGTTAATGGTCCCTGACCTAGGCTAACTTCTGAACAGTTAGTTCATGGCAAATATTTGAGAGCATAATGGTTGATCTGGGCCAAAAGCTTGCCAGGGAATGTTCTGGCAGTGTAACAGTACATACATTTCAGTTGTGTTTCTGGGAACAGACCTCAGGCATGTCTATATTATTAAATTAAACAGTGCCAAGGAAATGTCATAACAGCAAAGAAAAGGGCTGAGGAATATACTTCTGTTCATGTTCCTGTTTACCGCTTTTGAGCTTTGGCTGAAAATTACCTCTGCTATACATAGGAAAAGTTGAACTCGGGACAGACCTGGTAGCCTGGCCTGTAGTGTACTCAGTCCTTGTCACACCTTATCTATCCAGACCACATAAACTGATCTAAGACCTACGATAAGTATAAGGAGAGGTTGAGAGAACTGGTTTTTTAAGACTTGAGAAGACTAAAGGGAGCTCTTAATGGCCAACAAATTCTGAATAGGGGGATACAGTAAGGAAAGAGACACATTCTTCTTTGAGTATCTAGTGATAGGAAAAGAGGCAAGGAAACAGACTGGAAAACAGGAAATTCTGTTTAGGAAGGAAAGGAAGGACTTGTTAGGAAGACCTTTTCCACAAGAAGGGTGGTCAAATACTGGATCAGGTTGTCCACAGAAGAGCATAATCGCCACCCTTGGAGATATTCAGAACATGGATGGAGAAGCTTTGGGAAGTCTGACCTAGATGAATCTGCTTCCAACAGACCTAGATGATGAGCCAGGGATCTTTTTCATCCTAAATTATTATACAATTCTAAGAAACAAGTCAAGTCTTTCCAGGTCCTTTCTTAAGGAAGACCTGGACTTCAGGGTAAGGTATCTCTTAACATGTGCTTGAAGATTTATAATATTCTGTCTTGAGAATACCCAGGCAAGAAAATACAGTCCCGTACCTTAACTGGCCTGGTTGGTAGGCCAGATCTTTTTTACTTTTTATTTTTCTTTCTATTTTTCTTTTTTTTTTTTCTCTTTCTTTTTCTTTTTTTCCTTTTCTTTTTCCTTTTCTCTTTCCTTTTCTTTTTCTTTCTTTTCCTTTTCCCTTTTTTTTCTTTATTTTACCATGAAAACACAATAAAGACAACAGCAAACTAAACTGCAACCAGTGCAAACCCACTTGCTAGCCGTGATACAGCCTACACATGGAAAAAAATTCTATGATGTTTCACTGAAACAGATTTTTTTTTTCTTTAGGTTATTCACCTACATCTTTAGTTCTCTTCTTTCATAAGACTTCACTTATGTGTACGCAAGCCTAGCCTTTGCTGTTGTTTGAACTGTTAGAACTCTCTGATGCCCCTTTTGGGATTAAAGCTCTACCATGTACATCACATTTCTAAGATAGCATTCATATCTTTCTGTATCACCAACTCTCAAGCTATTTCCAAATCTCATTTAGAATCAGGCAACTTTCCTTCTTAAATCTTCATTCGTTTCCCTGCCTGCCCTCACAAATTTTTCAGATACAGGTTTTTGTTTGCTTGTATGGATTCTGTGGTTCATGAAATTGCCCCAGTAATAGTCCCCAAAGGCCCTTTTTCCCAAAACCAAGAATCTACAGAATGAACCTCACTGTACGTAACCCAACTCCCAGCACACACACACACATACAAAAGTCCTGATTTGGAACTCACTCCTTTTAGGACACACTTTGGTTCCACTGCCATGAAACTGGCATCAAATCAGAATCTAGTCTTTGAGCCATGAAGACAGATAAACACTAAATTTGGACTAATTTTTTTTTTCCATGGCCATACGTTAAAAATGTTTTTAAGATGCCAGTACTGAAATTACCCCTCACTTGCAGATATTGCAGTAATTATGCAGCACTCTAGTGCCAATACGTGCAACAGAGGTCCTCCTCCAGGGCTATACTTTGTGGCACTTATCCATACATTTTTCATTATCATTTATTTCATTAGCAAACGTAGCCCTGACTGTCAGTCAGTCAGCCTGCATATAGACAGTGTGCTGCTCCCACAGAGAAGACAGTCAGAAGAATTTTAAATGAGCTGTTTCAAAAGTGTTTACCATCTAAATCTGCTTCCCAAAGTGGTACTGCAGAAAGTTATAGAGCATCCACCTACCTGATTTCCTGCCTGGGAGAGAACTTTCACTAAGCACAAGCATCTCTCCAGTGGTGATAAACAGCCTTGCCATTTGTTTCCATACATTCCTTATTCATTCAGATCCACACAACAGATCTTTCTGTCTCCAGCTTGGAATACGGTTTGACTGAAAAAGCTTTGTTCACATGAATCTCTAAACATCTATTCAAGTTTTTCTCATTCCCAATCCCCATCTATTAGAATTTCTATGTACACTCTCTGGAAAGCTTACTGTGTCTTTATCAAATAGCAAAGAAAAAAAAAGAAAACCACAACAAACCAACCAAACAAATAAACAAAAAACCCCAACCAACTTTCTTCACATTAAGCAAATTCAGCTCCATTTAAAAGAACCAACTTAAGGCCCACAGTTGAATCAAATAGTGTTTAAGTAAGTCTGGAAAGACAGAATTTAAGAAAGATATAGATGTTGTTCAGGACTCAGTGCAAAAGTGAACACCATCCATTATGAAAATTTGTCTTGAATCATTATGAAGATTGTCTATTAGTAGGCAGATCTGGGTCAAATGTTCCCAAGAGCTGGGCTGCTAATGAAACATGTTGAAATCAAGTTGTGTTTTCATTATACATTTCCATACATTTTTTATGAAAGATTGTACATCACCAGTAGAAAACCCAGCATAGCCTTTTTAATAGAAGTACTAATCAAAATGAGATTAAAATGTAGGATTAAGTTAGTTTGGCTTTAATATATTAAAGAACTTTTTGGTTTTATTGATTTTTCCCCTGTCTGAATAAAGCTCACAGCATGAGGACATATTGTATTATTTCTAAGACATTTATTTCTTTATTGAGGTCAACTCTCCATGCCACCACAACTTTCAGGTGCTTCACAGAGACATGTCAATCTGTCTCTCTTGCTAGATTATTCTAGGACTGGTTATTCTACCTCAAGGTACTGCAGAATGGTACTTCAGGAAGCCCAAAAGATCTCAGCCTCCATTTTTGCCAAGAAAAACAAAAAAAAATGCAGACAGCCACCTATTTATCACACAACAGTATTTGAGTGCCTCATGATATCTAATGTATTTATACAACAGGCCAGTAAGGAGGGCAGATGTGATACTGCTATACAAGCTGGGAACTGAACTACAGATTTATTTTTGAGTGTTGAGGAACTTAGCAGAAAGAAAAAGTAATCAAAAAGAAATGTTCTACCACTAAGCTCTTCAATCATTGCAGTGAAATTGTCTACCTTGCTAATCATGTTTTATATGGTACCTCATGCAACAAGCACCGTCAGGTCTCAATACTATTATGCCAGCTGAACTGTTCTGTAAAGCATTCAAATATCTTCATCCTAAAAGGATGCAACACATCCTAGTAAAAGGATGCAACACATCCTAGATGCCACATAATTCTCACTTAGCTCCTGCTACCTTAGGTAATAAAAACCAGAAAACAGGTCTCAAACTGTCAACATGCTGCATAGAACAACGGTAACAGGATGAAAGAGGGTCTTACTCTAAGATCACATACACATCTGGCATAAAACTTATATACCTAAATACTACGGGAAGAACTGAGCCAAGAGAGGTTGCTGAACTTGCTAGTGGCTGTGAGCCAAAAGAGCCCTGCTACACCATCTTCCTGTTTCACAGTGGAGCTCTGAGACAAGTTGGGAGCTATTATCATGCTACCCCCTCAATTTTCCAAAGTGTGTATTTTATGGTTTTAACCATATAATGATTTTGCTATTCACCTATTGCCACTCTTTCAATTAGACTGTTCCTATTTATGTAAGGGACAGAGTTTTTATAAACTGACCATTCTAAACCAGAACCGTGTATGCAACAGGAAAAGTGACAGCCCATACTACAATGGCAAAACCTACTGGTGCAAGAAATCCATTATCTAGCCTTTTGCAGTAAGCACAAAAAGGTATGACATTTCAGAAGAAACGATGGGGAGGAGGGGAAGTGTACTAAGTACAGTTAGTCCATATGTGAAATCGGGCAAGTTGTATGATACCATAATACAGGGCAAGATCAGCTATTGAAAACAGGACAGGAAGGTAAGTCTCAGAGAGAAGGCAAGACATTTTCTGCTACCTGCCGCCCCCAGTGTTGAGATTTCCTAAATTTCCTCTATACCTTTCCTTTAACCAAAAGAGAATCCCTTTGAAATCTTGGAGGTTGGTGTTATTTTTGAAATGCAGTTCAAACAATAAGAATTTAAACCTGCTATTAGCATTAGAAACTGCCTTCTTTGCCTTCTCTTTCTTTTCAATTACCACTCTGATCACATCTATGGCCATTGGCCCCTGCTTGATAGCTCATCTGGCTTGGATGTTGCTATGGTAGCCAATACTATTTTCATGACTTTCCCAGTATGTTTCACAGATATTTCCCAAAGTTTTACCTGAGCTAAACATAAAACTCTTTCATAACTGATAAAAATAAAGCATATCTTAGTCTGCCCAACCTGCAACTGATGGATAAATGTGATGTGCACCCGTTATACTCATTTGCTAGCTCTGACCAGTGTAGATCTATTTCTTATTCTATGGAGGTGTTCCCACATGCTGGGAGAAAAAAAAAAAAAACAGAGATAATCCAGTCTTTGTGAGACCTGACAGTTCTTCCAAAAGCACGGAATTCTCCCCTGGATGGAGGTAATACTAACTTCAAAGTCACCTCACCACAGAAAAAAATGAAATGAAAGAATCCAGTCTTACAGTATGCTGTTCATTGACTCCAGTGGACCTGCTTCATAATGAGCAAGGAATTAAGTGAAAGAATATGAAACATTCAAGAGGAAAGCATACAAGTATAACAAAGCTGCTACCACATTTTCAATGTGTCAAAAATGTTCTTTGGCTGGCCTCCATAAAACATAGAAAGTTCTAGACTACTTTCAAGGATATGAGAAAAAAACATCAGAGAAACAGACAAAGTCACAAGCAAACCCCTACAGGATAATGATCCAAATGTCATTTTCTTTAGTTTTTTATTTGGTTTAATTTATCTAGCTTTTTACTTTTTTCACCCATGAAGCACTGTGCTAGGTAAAAAGACTGGACCAGAGAGTCCCCTTTTCTTTTAAAGAATCCACAATAGCTTTTGATAACACAGTTTTGACCTTATCCCATTTTTTACAGCCTATTTGCTATTTCTAAAGTATTATTCATTGCCCATTATTATACTAATAAACTTTATTATCTTTTATAAAGCCGCCAATGGTTACATGCTTGAATGGCCCTCACAAAAGAAAGCTATAATGACAGAACAAGGTAAACCTAATAAACCATTCTTTGTTCTCAAAGTGTATTTGTGATAATGGGCCATTACCTTTTATTTATTATTCACATAAAATGTATGATGGGATTTGTACCCTCTCCAGCATTAACTGTCTCATCTTGAAGAGACCATCCAACTTTTTTTGTTAACTGTGCTTTGAATTTTTGGTATCTTTAGTAAGAAGATAAAGAATATACTGAAAAAAAAAATGAATTTATTCAAAAATTTCCTATATTATTCTTTTTATAGTCTCAGCAACTGTATGCATGTACACTCATCTGCATGTTAAATTCATTTTTCCTAGTTTCACACTAAGCTAAACTACCAGCTTAAGTCACTTAGACATGTAATAAACAGGCAGAAGATTTCAGGTGAAAACCAGTACTTTTTGGACCTTTGAAATACTGCTGAAATTCAGTGGAATGTCACCAACTGTATAGCTTTATATCAGAAACCAATATTAGACCCTGTATACATGCAACACAAGCAAAAAAAAAGCATATCAATCATAATTAAAATATAATAATAATAATAATAATAAACTGATAATAAACAACCATGGTGCTTGTAGTTCCCATATCATAATGTCAAGTACTATCTTGATACATGTCTATATACCATTTATTAGCTTCCTATAGGTGTTTTTCATACAGCTATATGGGAACAGACAACCTACTTGTTCGTCATACAACTTTTAAAAATTGTTTATTTTAATTATGTTCAAAGTCCTTTTCTACTTAAGCCTGTGAAGTATCTCTCTGTATTATCAAGATCTAAACTGTTTCTTCAGTTGAGTCAAACAGATATGAAATACTGGACTGAATTTCCAACCACAAAATCTTTCCTCTTCCAATGCCACTGCAGAAAAACAACAAAACCAAAACAAAACAAATTCACAACAATAAAATCACCCAAAACAGACATACAGCTCAAAAGAGACTTTGTATTTCATAAAAATCTCTTTCTCCATGGTATGAAAAATCAGAAAGTAGATTTTTAATCTATAATCTAAACCAAACCTGTAAAAAACACTCAGGAACAGTCAAGGCTACCAGACTAGACATATGCTTGGGCCATTCCTCAGCAAACCATGAGATTCTTCATAACTTCAAAAGACTCCAGGAGACATCACAAATGTAATAAAGCTGCGCTCCAAGATGTACATAATCACATTTACCGTGACCTACTTTTCTCCTACACCTCTTCAGCTCTCCCTGTCAAAGGAGTGGTGCAGGATGAGCTCTTAAACAAGAAAGTAATGGTTCAAAACAACTCTATGCTAGGTACATTTGGCCATAGAGCTCACTGTTATTGGTTTTATTTTTCTGACATCAGCATCTGCACACCATTTCCATCAGCTGTCATACTGAAATCCGTGTTAAAGAGGGATAAGTCACATCCTAATTTGAACCAACACTTTTCAGCAGCATCTTGTACAACACACAGAAAAGTGCTAAAGCCCTGTGATGTAAATTTAAGTGGAACACTCATCAAATGCAAGATAACCATTTTTTGCAATCGGAATACTGATACAACAGAAGTAGGCTCAGACCATAACTTCATATAATATACATTAGTCAGCCAAGTAACATATTGTAAATTATTCTTGGCTTAAGCTTATAAAAATCTTGTGAAGGTTCAGACTGTCTTCCTTTTTGAACAACACATGATATTTCTCTGGCTAAAGTAGCATCTATTAGCTGGAAAGAACTTGTAGGGTGTTATAATGCTCCAGTAATATCTTCTTATTCATGTTAACTCCGTGTGTTTGTTCTCCCTTCAGAGGTATCCATGGGAAATACCTCATCATACAATTCATTTCTATTGAACATTGCAGTAGTACATTTATTTTTCATAAGTATTTTTGATGCACAGTGCAAAGGATAGAAGGAAATATATTGTCTATCTGATCAGATGGCATGACACACCCCACAGAACTTCAGCCATTCTCTCTTTGGATCTGGTTGTGCCACAGAATACATTTTAGAACACCTATTTATCTTGTAGGTCTTGGAATAACAGACAACCTGCTTCATACTCTTGTAAATTGTTCCATTAGTTAAGTACCCTAGCTATTAAAAGTTCACCCCCTAGACACACACGTCACAGTCAAATTCTCTCCTAAATGAGTAGATAACCTAAATTAAATACACACTTTAGTCTCTCACTATTATTTTCCTTTTAGATTAACATCAGTGTTCCTCTTAATTATTGCAAGCTGTTCTTCCATTTGCTAAACAGCCTCTAACAGGATCTGAGACACACACAAATACGCTCATTATTATAGAAATCATTATTTTAAATGATTCAGGCTAGTAGGAACAGAAAGAGATTTGCATTGCTCTTATACAGGGGACACAAAATAGCAATGAACATTATCAAATCAATATTCTTTGGAACAGCATGGTTCTGCTTCTCACTCAACTCTAATTACAGGTAGACAGCAGGGAACATATACCTGCTCTGCCATTTTTTGTCAGTAACTGCTTTGCCAAAGGATGGTACAGTATCATAATTTGCACGTGAATTATTTACTATTATTAAGCTAGTTCTGCAAATATTCAGAAAGGGCAGCCTGCTGGTAAGGTGTTCAGAGATGCTATGTGTCTTTAAAAAAAACTGCCCACACTTATTAACAAAAACAATGATTTAAAGACATATAGTTGACAGCATTTGTAAATTATTTGATATAAACTCTGTATTCATCACAATCAATCCCAACTGTAATACAATTTTTAAGTAGAAAAACAATCAATTACAGCATCTTATCAAAGCTGGAAGTTCAGTGCAGGACTGCAGCTGACTGCACCCTCAGCTCCCTACAGGTCCTTTCTAACACCACAGAATTCTGCTTAGGAAATCTGTTAGAAAATCACAATCAGCAAGTTTCAGCTTCTCAGGCTGACATTCTCATTCTTCATCATCCTGAGCAGTAACTGTGAAGAGCTGTGTGAGCTAAACAACTCACAACACTGCTGGTTTCCCTTTCTAGAACTTCCTAATCTAACAACTAATCAACAGCCTTTGGGGAAAATGACACTGGAATCCTGCAACCATTTAGGCTAGAAAGGACCCTGGGATGCCTTGTTCAGTGTAAGATAAACACCAAACTCAGACCAGTCTCAGGGCTTTGTCTAGTCTGGTCCTGAAACGCTGTATCCAAGGATACAGCATTTCCAGGCCACTTGTTCTAATATTTAATTATTTTTACAGGGATTTTTTTCCTTATATCCGGCTTGAGCCTCTCCTGATTCAACGTATGACCATTGTGTCATGTATGACCCTACTGTGCACCTCCATAAGGATCCTGGCTCTGTCTTCTCAGTAACCTCCTCAAAGGCAGCGTGCCCTCAAGCTTATGAACTGCACCCTCTGATTTGGTGTCATCTGCAAACTTGATGGGAGTGCATTCTGTTTCCAGGTCATTTGTAAAGATATTAAACAAGGTAGGTCCCAGAACAGACCCTTTGGAACTTTGCTTGTAACCAGCCTTCAGGTAGAGTAGAAGCTATTGACTACTAGCTTTTGAACCCAGTTTTTAACTCATTCATTCTTTGTAGCCTTTTATTTTGCAGAATGCCAACCAAAGTCAGATTTAACATTATTTAACCCAAGAGAAAAAAATGTAGGGCTGTCTGTGGGGAGTTTATTTCCTCCAAATGACCGTGTGCTGTGAAATTGTTCTGATTTGCTATGCAGACTGAACTGATGCCTGGCTTCTCTGAGGACTGAATAAGTATAAAAATGGCCCTAAGATGACCTAAATTCATTCAAATAAATGTTTAGGAGAGTGAAGGTTTCTGATTTTTCAGCAGCTTTGTACTTAAGAATGTTTTCCCTATTATTTAGCTAACTGCAATATGCAAAAATCTGAATGAGCAGATGGCTACGCAAGGTACGTGAAGACTTTGGGGTCCACTGTCCAAACAGACAAAGAGTAGCTTGAAACAGAGTCACTAAGACTGAGGTAAAGACATTGGAAGGAGTGAAATTGGTGAGCTGGACTCAGTATACCTGCTGAAGCTTGCGTGCCAGATTTGGACAGATTAACCTCTCCTTCAACACCAAAAGCGTATGCATCAATAAGCTTTAATTGCCTTGACCAGGCTCACCTGAGACTCCCACACACACAGCCTCTGCCTGCTGGCTCAGGATCTCCTGGGCCTACTGGGCACCTACTCCTTACCTGAAGATATGTTGTAGGTATGTGCCTGGACATGTTTCCTCCTCCTCCTGCTGCTGAGCTTCCTTGATGACTGGACTGACTTATCGTCTTGCTTTTGTTAGGTGATCCTTGAACTGTTGTTTAAAACCTGTTGCTGTCCTCAATCCTGTTCTACTCACCCTTCTTGGAGATGTGGAACTGCACCTTGAGTGGTGACAGTGTTACCCCTGGCCAAATTGCCCTGCTTTGACTCCTGTCTAGTCTTCCCTTCCAAAGCAGCCCCACTCTCCCTGTTCCCTGACAAAGAGTACAGCCAGTGTTGTGGTGGTCTACACAGCGTGACCACTGTGAATAAGACTAGGAGAGAGTTAGCAATAGAAAATTACTCAAATTCTGACAGCTGTGTGGAGCTGGTGCTTTAGTGAGCAAAATTTGAGTAAATTCTTTGATGCCAACACCTGCAGCATATAGGATTTCCACAGATACATATGGGAATGCAAGAAAATAGAGATGGCTGAAGGCAACCTAGAAGGTAAGCTATGAGGTGGAAGAAGGGGATTGGAAAGAAAAAGGATGAATTAGGATCCAGAGAAAGAAAGGAGAGAGAAAAGACAGACACAGACAGGATTTAGAAAAGGCAAGGAAGTGTGGTGAACTTCAGCAACTTTCCCAGGCTTTTTCTCTTATCTGTCAGTGAATCACTGCAATTCCTTTCTTTTTTTCCCCTAGTTTCTCTCTCACTGTGGAAACTCATATATTTTGGCTCTTACTGCCAGCCTGTAATTTCCAGTTTTTCTTGAGACTCATCACAGCTCCTACTGATGGGCTGGACCCAGGAAATACTTGACAAAGACTACTTTCCAGGGCCAAAACATGCACTGTGAATTCAAGCACTTCACTCTGCATTGTCTTGGAAGGTAGCTCCAAGAAGACCAGTTTTCCATCAGCTTTATGCCCAACACTTCCACCCAACAAATTTTATGGAATCAAAATCTTGGGATAGCAGTAGAGAAATTCTCTTCTGCCCAGATCAGTAGAGCTGTTTGGGTTCTTTTTCCAGGTTAAATGGAAAATGCTAAATGCCTGACAGATCTATTGAACTAATGTTTGCTCTTACCTCCCATCAATGCAGGTAAAATAATCAAAAGAGAAGGAAAACAGTAATGAATAGAACCCCCTAAACATATCTCTGCTCTTGGAGACTATACAACATTTCATCTCACATCTAACAATCTAAAAAAAGGAAAGACAAATCTAATTCTAAATAGCACATCAGCAAGTCCAGGAAGTCCTATCCCAAGCCTGAGAAATACCAGACATTCCATGGGCCACTCAGGACTTTACTTATGTGAAAGGCAATGCCAATGCCTGTCTAAAAGCACCATTTCCAGAGGGGCTTGTGAGTGAACTGTCTTCTCACTTGCTATCAGTGGTGTGGTGTTATCATAGCCTTGAGTGGTACAGTGGTGTTTGGTACTTTACTCCTCAGAAAACAAATGGAAATAATTTGGAATGGGTCTTCTGGCCAGGGCTAAGCCTTTCCTCCGGATCACTGTCTGAATGGCCTGAAAACAGCTCTTGGGGAAAACCTGAGGCCTTGCTAATAAAGGTAGACATGTGCACTGATTTCACACAGTTATTCAAAATTTACTGTGATGGACGACAGCATGAAAGCTGAAGAGAGACATATAAACTGCACGTTTTTTACTAACACACTTTTCATCACAACCAAAATCAACTGAGTTCCACACTGACCCAAACATGGATCTTCTCTGCTACCAACCAGAACTTCAGCGTATCGTTATTCAAAACATCATGGGGATGAACTTCCCTAATTCTGTGTATCCGTAGGGGTAGAGGTCCCAATACAAATTCCAGGAGCAGTATAAAACTTGACACAAATGCAAACCTTGTTGCAGAATACTCTACTTCTGTAAAATATGTTTTTCACTGTAAGATATGTAACCTTATCCTACCACTACAACAGTGAGAGAGCATGAGCCTTTATACTCCACATGGGTTGCAGGATGAAGTGAGGCCAGGTAGGGAACTACCTCTTGTGGTTTAGGCTTTCTTTTCTCTGCAGTTCTGGTTGCAGCAGGACCATACCAGCGCCTAAACACCACAACCCACTAGCCCAGAGCAGTGGGGCGACAGCCACAAAACAGCACAGAAATATATGCAATTCTTTCAGTGCCATCTAAAACCAAAAGCAACCACTGAAGTCCTTACATGTGGGAAAATACTCAACTGTCTGTCAATGCTAATAGATTAATATATCTCCAGCTTTCTATTAAAACAAGGGAAAAGGCATGCTTGGATCTTCATTTTACCTCCACGTTATCTTGCCATAAGATGTCTTGGAGGAACGTTTACTAATCAATATGCACAGTCTGTATCCTCATTTCCTTTAGTACACTTTATATGAAAGAAAAAAAGATTTTGTTCTTTTCATTTTTCTATGCTACGTGAAATAAAGAGGACACAGAAGTCGGCTTGTAAAGACTGATGCAAACCTCTGAGTAAATTCAAGAGCAGGAACTCAGTAATAGGCAAAGGGTAACCTACTCAGTAGGTAGGCAAAGTAGATGTAAAATTTGGTGGTCAAGGGAATAGTGCTGTTTCTGTATTCATCCTTTATGTATCTTCAAAAATATTAATTTACCTATCTCTGAAACATTTTTAGTGTTTCCTTACTGGTACTTAAAGCAATACATAACTCTCTGGAAATGGAGGATAAGTACTCCTTATGCTTTAAGCAACATGATACCACCCTCATACATCTCCCACTCTTCCTACAGTTCCAGTCACCTGAGGAACCACTCTTAGTTCTATGCAATCTCCTTGGCTTTTCCCTGGCAAGCTCCATCCCCCTCCTATCACCATGTTGCATTGAGCACAACCACCAACAGCACGTAAGGGGCATGAAGCAGTCAAAAAAAGACAGCTTTTAGGTAGAGACATAATGTCTTTGAGAACCAGTTCAGAAAGAAGCATCTGTCAAAGCTAAGCTTACTCCTTTCTGCTTTTCATGACACTTGTTTGACCTTAGGAAGGTTTCCAGTACTTTGGTAGACAGTATAATCGTAACTCAGCAGCACAACGAAAAATCAGCTAGGCATGCTGCAGGCATTCCAGCACACGTTCTACACACAGCCAAAGCGGACAGGTCTTCTCCTTTGAGGTGAAATATTTTTCACATGGCTACAAGTGAATTCTGTCTTAAAGTCCAGTCAGGTGAGACAACTGGTTTAATAATGTAGCTCACAAACATGCTTGTGTCAGCAAGATGTAAAAGAGCAAGATAAATTATTTCTACAACATGAAAACTGCACATGACAAAGGCCAGGAAATGCCAGGATGCAAGAAGAGACGTGAGGGGCTTGGGGTTTTTTTATTATTATTTGTTATTATTATTTTTAATGATTCAGAAAATGCAACGGACATTTTCTGAGTCTAGCTGGTTCTTGTTACATTGTTTGCCTAGAGTGATAATATTAAACAGCTATTCACAGCTGCTTCACATCCACACTGTGCTGTCATTTAGCATGGTTACTGGGCTTCTGGGAACTCTTGGAGATAATGACACATGCTTTCATTTTAGACAGAATAATCTGCATGTTCTTGAAATCCACAAGAGAGTACATCAATTAACATATCCCAGATATTAATCCGTAAAACATGCTTGCATTTCTGGGGCTTGATTTATTGTTTTTAAACAGCCTTATTCTTTCTGCTTGCATTAAATCATTGCTTATTTAATCAAAGATCTGTTGGTTTATTTACATTATTAAAAATAATAAAAAAAAAAACAAAACAGAGAGAACTTCCAAAACTCCTGAGGAGCAGAAGAATTTTTATTGGGGAGAGACAGAAAAGTGAAAAGGGAGAGGTTTTGTACAGCTTCTATTTAAATATGTTATACAGAGTAGAAATGTGAAAAATTCATATTTTTTTGTCTTTAATCATCAGATACTAAATACATTTATATTAAATTTGTCAGCTACTACATATTATTGCCAGTAAAAAATGTACAGAATGGTATTTCCAATACATGTTTCTGAATCAAGGTTTTTTGACACACTACATCACCCTACAAGGGTCAAATTATACTGTGGTCCTAAAGAGAAACATAGAAATGGAAGTTGAAGAAGCCTATCCCCATAGATCTCTGTGTCCTTCTAGTCCTTTTGCTAGGGACTAGTGTCAATAGCAGCACAAGTCTAAGCAATTTTGATATTGTGAAGGTAGCTCTCCCATTCCTCTCCACTCTGTCAAAAAGTACCAGAACTTCCATCACAAAGGAAATAACTTCCATCCTCCCAAAAGGGAGGGCCACGGCACAACTCTCAGAAACATCTCCTGCAATTTCTACCTTCCTCAGATAAAAGCATTTTAGGAGCTAACAGATGCTGTGGGCATTCAGCTTCGCTAAAGATATTAAGTCACACTCAGTACTAGAGCTGACAGAAACCGAGTGCTGCAAAATGCCGACTTATCAGGGTGTTTTGCAGGATTTTGCAAAACTTTTGGAAAGCTTTCTTTGATTTAACATGAATTTTTGATCAGAAGAAATAAGACCAGTAGCCTCACAAGCAGACCTCTTACCTGGAAAGAGAGAGGTTGCTGCTCAAGGCCTTGCTCTGACTGGATGAGACTAAAAGCTCTCACTTGTGTTCTTATACCCCAACTACAGGTGATGGTAGTGGTGTGTGTGTCGTGTGTCTTGGGTTTGACCTAGTATGGAATTGGGGAAAATGTATATATTTAAAATAGTTAGGAGAACATCTTTTTGACTATTGAACAAAACTATTGAACAAAGAAAGAAAAAAACTATTGAAAAAAGAAGAAAAATTTATTTCACAATCTTGAAGCCTGCAGGTTTTTTTCTACAATATAAATTGTATTGTAAGTATAATGGCTGGATTTAAAAGTGTCCACCAAGCATTTGAAAAACAAGACTGTGATACTACAATTATGTTCTTAACAATGCATAAAAGTATCTTGTGAGAAGTCTGTGAGAATCATACGCATTAGCCTGTATAAAAAATAATTTAAGGAAAAAGCAACAACAAATAACCAACTAAAGTGTTTGTGCATTTCCTGGCAGCAGTTTGTCAGGTGTTTTATCTTCAGCACAGGTAAAGGGGGTTTTAAAAAGAAAGGATTGTTCACACAGGGGCAGTTTGTCAGCACATGAAATCTTGATTTTTATGCCAATAACAGTAGCCAGTTGGGTCTTTAGACCAAAGACTCAGCAATTTAGAGACAAGGATGTGGGCGGAGGGTAGATTGAGAGCAGCCCTGAGGAGAAAGGCTTGGAGGTCTTGGTTGATGAGAAGCTCAACATGAGTGTGCCTGCAGCCCAGAAAGCCAACCGTATCCTGGAGTGTATCAAAAGAAGTATGGCCAGCAGATCGAGGGAGGTGATTCTACCCCTCTACTCCACTCTAGTGAGACCCTACCTGGAGTACTGAGTCCAGCTCTGGAGTCCCCAGCACAGGAAGGACATGGACCTGTTGGAGAGGGTCCAAAGGAGGGCCACGAAGATGATCAGAGGGCTGGAGCACCTCTCCTATGAAGACAGACTGATAGAGTTGGGGTTGTTCAGCCTGGAGAAAAGAAGGTTTTGGGGAGACCTTATTTTGGCTTTCCAGTACTTAAAGGGGGCCTACAGAAAAGCTGGAGAGGAACTTTTTACAAGGACATGTAGTGATAGGACAAGGGGTAATGGCTTTAAATTGGAAGAGGGTAGATTTAGATTAGATATCAGAAAGAAATTCTTTACTGTGAGGGTGGTGAGACACTGCAACAGGCTGCCCAGAGAAGCTGTGGATGCCCCATCCCTAGAAGTGTTCAAGGCCAGGCTGGATGGGGCTTTGAGCAACCTGGTCTAGTGGGAGGTGCCCCTGCCCATGGCAGGGGGGTTGGAACTAGATGATCTCTAAGGTCCCTTTCAACCTAAATGTTTCTAGGATTCTATGTTGTGGTGGACCATGCTAAAGACCATACAATCTCAGAATATTCTTACCCAATAGCTCTGTGTTCAGTGCCTCCTTCAGTAGGATTTTCATCTGATTCTGCAGATCTTGCGTGCCAAAGCAGTGCAAATACTACAGACAGAGATCTTCCAGTTTGGATGCCTCTGAGAAGAATTAATGAGAAAAAAAGCAAGAATGAGGGTGTCTTCTGGCATGCCAAAGTCATTCATCAATATCTGGGTGAGTACATACAGTCCTTCTATAAGAACTGCTTTCAAGTGTACAGTTAGTTACTGTACTTGAGACACAGAAAAACATTGCCAAAATCACGCCGTCTTTATACCAAAGTGTTTGAATGAACGTGCAAAATGAGTATATACTGACAATAGGCCTATGAAATGGAATAATACTCACATAATGAATTTTTCTGGGAAAGAACTCAAAAAACAGGCTTGCCCAAGTCATACTGACAAAATTGTGATGCAGGGAGCATAAGTTAGATCCTCAAAGTCACAGGCTAAATGATTCTCCTACTAGAAAGATTTCTTTCATTATTGAAACCAGGAACACACAAAATAAAAAAAACAAAAACAAAAACAAACAAACAAACAAACCCAGAGGAAATCTCACGGATCTAACGCAGAAATAATTCTAAAAATCTACGGAATTTCATAGAAGGTAATAACTACACCATTATTTTTGAAATTGTGCCATAAAATTCTACTCAAGATATTTAAAGGCTCTTAAAATTTAAATGATTGTCTAAAAAATCTGAAGATAATTTGCCATCCTTGATTATGTTCTAGGAAAGTTTTCTACAAGTATATCTAACGTGTACCAAATGGGAAAGCTGGACTAATATATCAATTTACCTCTAAACCAGGAAACCACAGAAATGGATGGAAAACAGACTGAAAGATAAACATTGATTCAAATTCGTCAAAATCTGGACATACATGATATGGTCAGTCATTATTACGGAATTCATTTTAATGCATTAGATTCTCAACCTAGTTGTTCTCAAGATATAGAGGATTGCCTGAAGAGTCCATTTAGGATCAAGATTCATCACTGTTCTCAAATATATAGACAATATGCACAGCATGTGATGCAGCCTTCTGATGACTTAACAAGTTTAGAACCTATGCCATTTTGGTCAAGAATGATTTACAATTAATTTCTTGATGATTTTTCTTCAGTCAAAGCTTGTTTTTTTCCAGAGATGTATGAAGCAGCAATTTATCAATGACAGGGTACAGAATGCCCAATGGTCACTATGTATTCTAAAATGCAGAGTTACTGGAATTTACTCCTTGAATACTCTACAATCCTCCAAAGCATCTAAGCAGCAATTGTAGTCATTGAAATTCTTATACTATCTACTCAATACTTATAATTCTGTAAGGAGTAATAAACAGTTGCTCTCCCTTGAACATCCGTTGTGTCTCTGTTCCATCCTTATTTTGGGGGAGATAATTTTCAGTTCCCGTGAACTGCTACTGAGAGTGCTTCAGAGGTGTCTCCTGTGTCCAAAGGCTGGTTCAGCTTCCATCTGAATCTCAAAAATGCCACTGATTAATGATGAAATGGAAGGGAGTTTCTGGTCTTGACACTCTCATGTGCATGAGGTACAAATTTCCATTTGACTTGTTGATGTTACCAGAGTTTGCTGTAGGCTTGTTTTATTACTCTAGCCCAAAGAATAAAATGGTTAGCAGTCTGTCACTTTGAAGAAACTCATTCACTCCAGTCTGAATTCCAGAAAAACAGATGTAGAAATCTTTGGGGGAAAAAAAAATATCATTAGATGTCTTGAACTAATATTTTCCTTATAATCTCTGCAAAAAAAATCCAGGATAGCACTAAAACTCCTTCAACTCGCAAATGGCTATCAGGTTGGGAAAAATTAAACATACTTTAGCTCAGCAAGTCTTGCCTTTCTCTTTCAGCAAAAGGATAATTCTGGAGTCCCTAGACAGTGACTAAGATAGATCTCGTAGAATCAGGGGTAACTGTTACAGCAATTATAACACCCTGAAACTGTATTTTTCATGTGCTGAATATTAGTAGTGTAGTAGTGTGGAAACAAACTGTGACCTGATTTGCACTGATGTAAAATGGGAATAGATTTAGTCACACTGATGAAAATATGCCAAAGCATACCTAATGGTAGTGACATCAGCAACAGGCTTGTGATGAACCTCATGTTGTTATGCCGTCAGCTCCCTTCCCTCCACCCCAATCAGTACCTGTGCTCCAGAAAGCACAGCAATGACAGAGGCAAAGCACAAGCTCATGAAGAGATTTTGTTGGACTAGACCTGTAGGTCACATTCTTGCAGTGTTTACATGTGTTCAAATTTGATATTATTAAATAATGTCATCAGATGGACACTTGTTATTATTAAATAATGTCATGATATGGACACAGGTCTAAAGCTCAACTCGTACTACATTTTATTACCTTATTATTATATGGTAGGTCAGTGTGCATAAAATGGACTGTAAACTTTAAACAATCTATTTAATCATTCTGGATTTATTGTGACAACCACTTGTAAGATGCCCGGTGATGGCACCTAGGCCGGCCATAGTGTTGCCTGAAATCAGACTGTAGCTAAGGCAATAATTTGTTATTCAACCAACCATATCAAACAGTGAAATGGATTTATGATGGTGTTCTGTGAGAGAAATGAAGGTCAGTTTTCAGCAGTGAAGGTGCTGTTGACTGCAGAAGTATGTGATGAAATTCTATATGTTTCTGTCACCCTTAAAAAAAGAAAGGAAGCTGAATGAACTTCCATTGCTCTGTGGTTTAAAAGATTCCCTCTCCCTCCCAACAAGACAAGATGGAAGATCATATCAAGAAAGTGATATGTTATTATTCATCTTACATCAGCTAAAAAAACCCGAACATCATTTTTATCTGAATTTAATGTTGGGTTGATATTTCATAAATTAGATTTTTTTTTAGTATTTCACCAATAAAATTAGTAATAAGCTTATTTTTTATCTATGGGAAAAAGCGTTTTCCCGTAGATATCTTTGACACAGATGGACAGAATCTTGTCAAAGGTTGTTCTGTAGACTACTGCAAAAATTGGGGCATTTTGGAAATAAATGTTATCAAAGCCCTGTGGGGGAAAGGGAGAGCCTACTGCCTAATATCTGAAAAACTCCTTTCATTTTCTATGTTATTTCTTATTATGTTAAATATGTAACTATGATAGGAGCATCTCGCCACCTTGTTTCACCTCACAGCTGCCTGCTGGATCTTTTATCTACAGATGCTCACCTGCATAAATATCTCTAAAGCTGTCAGTATAAATATAGGCAAATCTACAACAGTGCACCTTGGGAAGAATTCTTCATGGACACAAAACCAGCAACTCTCCCCTTCCCATCATATTTTTTTCTTTTTGATCTTGAGGTGCACATCTGTGCCATCTTCACTTTAATGTTGTGCTTCTCCTTTATATAAAAGGGCCTTATGCTACCTCATCCCCACCTTCTGGTCATAATTGTGTAAACTGTTTTGCACTGATCCTAAATTGTGATTCTTTATAAAAGAAGTAAGTAATTAAAAAAAAATAAATCCAAACATATAAAATTCTAAGGGAGGGGTGGGAGAGAAAGGTAAAAAGGAGTATCTTTAAATCAGAGAACCAGGTTAACGTGGAACTTCTTTATTTGAATTTTTAAAAAATTATTGGGACTAGAATGATATGTAAACAAAGAAAAATTGAAAGTATCACCAACGCAGAAAAAACCCATGAAATTCCACAGAAACTCTTCTGGCAATTGAACATTTAATATAGCAAGGTTTGAGAATTATTAATTCTAGTGACACTGAAGTTTGCCAAGAAGACTGTCCAAAACCCAGCTGGGAATTTTATTTGTTGTCCTATCAACTCAGCTCTTAAAACACAAGATAAAATGAAGGCTCAGACCCAAAGCCATCACAGATTCAAGGGTCAATTGTTATCAGAATAAGAGAAGCTAAGATGCTTAGCAATTTGAAGGATTGCTGGAAAGAATTATGACACACTCATTTGATTATGGTACATAAAGAATGTGGGGTGAATCAAATAAATGGTGGCTTTATATTTAGTCCTTGATTGACTACACTCCAGACATGCTGAAAGCATAAATTAATCAAAACTAGGTCTACAGTTGAAAGGAAAAAGGTCTGATCTTTTTTCTAATCACTAACATAGGAATAGAGTTCCGTATGGTGCAGCAACAATTTTGAACATGTCTACTTATACAATTGTGCTGGATTCTACAACAAATGCAATGCATTTGCTATACTCTCACTGCTTGGACAAATGTCTGTAGCTCAAGACAACACTTTGCATGAAATACATTGGAAGATCAGTTTGTATTTTAAAAAAATAAATCAGAAAGGTATCACGTTGCTTAAAAGACGTACAAAACCTTTGAAGCCCCAGATAGACTGCTGGTGTGACTGCTTGCTGGGGATGCCATTCGCTCACCGTGGAAGGAAAGGTTTCTCCTGGTTTCAACAGAGTGATAAGAGGTCACGCACAGAGGATCTAAACAGCCAGAACCATTGAGAGGAAAAATCTGCCCAGTGATTTTATATTTATGAAGGTGTAAGGAGCACTGCAGAAGAGTTCAGTGTATACTCCAGCTCCATTTTATACAAATTCAACATTGCTATGAAATATATTTGTAACTAGGGAAGTTTTAGTAAGCTGTTGGGTGTTGGCAAGAGGGTTTTCAATTAAAATTGATTTGCAATCCAAAACCATAGACAGTCAAGAGCATGTAGCTCTATTGTGATTTTTTTGCCTTATTTTTCATTCTGCATTAAATCCTAACCTGTTGCAGAAAATGTGTTACCTACACATCCTCAGAAGTGCAGGTACTTCTACAACCACCTCCACAGGTAAGGAATCTGCCGTGCAAACAGACTTTTACTTACTGGATGGCAGGGCACATACGGGCTGTAACCTTCCCTTCAGGACTTTCTGATGCTGCAAAGCCATAATTGCTGCTGTGGGTCAGCAGTTGCCAGAGAAGAATTCTTGTTTTTTCTCTCATGGTACAACCCAGTGCTTGTGGGAAACCGTTTGCTGATGGTCAATTAAAGGGAACACCAGTGACTGCCATCGTTCATTCTGCTCCTGGGATCAGGATAACAATGGGTTTCTCTTTGCCTAAGGAGTATAAATAAATATCAGTATAAATATTCATACGAACCTGGCTACTGCAGACTCATAATGTGCTCATATGATTATAAATAGAGGTGTATAAAATGGAGCCTTGACTATACTCCCGATCAGATGCATTGCTGCTTAATGTCATTTGTTCGAAGACACGTGCATTAGAACTGCGTATTGCATTAGTAGAATTAATTACCAAAATCTTTTCCCCATCCTCCAGCATTGGAAGAAGAAGGGTGAAGGCGATGGGATGGTGGGCTCTGAGATGCTGAGGAAGCCACCTATCTGTTTTCCTTTGCTTTTAGTCAAACTAGAGTGACAGTGGTTTCGGAGCAAATGCACAGAAATCTTTTTATTTCTTAATGTAATTCAGAAAAATGCCTGCAGGTGAAACATAACAGAGCATGCAGAATATGGTTAGAAAACAAATGTCTTTGTGTAAGTGGACTAGTTATGCTGACCTTGATAAAGTGATTAAACCATGCATCATTATGCTCCACGGAAAACTCATGTTTAGTTCAAAACAGAGTTTGAGAAAAACTCTAGGAAAATACAAAAAATGCCAAAGGAGGAGTGAAATGTGAGCATGACTGAATGTTACTTTTAAGCCTATATGATTCCTTTGATGCAGGCTTATAAATCCAATTAACATTAATGAGAAATATGTTGTGCCCATATGCAAACCAAGAGCTGAGGTTCCCTACTGCCCCTTCAAGATGTCTTTGTATGATTCAAATACTTAACTGTTACATTTAAAGCATATTTTTATTTGAAAAGTTTTAAAGTTTTATGTTTATTCTGCCTTAATAAAAATGAATAGCAAAACCACATAATTGCTTCAGTAATGTTTTGCAATAACATCAAGGTCTTTTATGTTTCTGCAGTTTGAAAAAAAAACCACAAATAGTGTCAATGTATTTTGCACATATCACATAACCTACATTTTATAAATCACAAAGTGATAACAGCTCTGCAAATATTGTTTTGTAAGGTGTTCAAGTCAGATTTCTAAAGAAACAAATAATAAATCAAATGAGGGGGGATCCCTGATTTGGAAAAAAAAATAACTAGAGCTTAGATCTGCAGAAAAGCTATTCCTGGTTTCAAGACAGCATTCTTCAAAGAAACAAAAATCTTCAAAATGGAATGAAAAACTTCAATTGTTTCCTGAAACAGATTTTAAAATGAGGAAAGCAAGGCATCTGCATTATTAATCAGAAAAACACATCCTACGAATTTTAATACTGTATTTGTTATTTTCTACGGAACACAGTGTTCCTCACAACCTGACAAGGTGATGATCCCAGAACCAAAACAGATGGTCTTTAGAAAGATCTGCAAATCCTCTCTCCTAATGAATCTCAAGAATCCTATAGGATTTATAATAAAGCTATTCATACATATAAAAAGAAATTTAGTTCTTCAGTAGCCTCCTTAATATTTCTATGAAATAATTACCTGTGACTGGTGGGTTTTAAGTCTAACTTGAGACATGTACTTGCTGTTCCACAACTGGTGCTGCAATGCTGTTTTCTAAGCTTTAACTATTCTTTTTCTTTTTTGGATTGGGGTGTGTGCCTATGTTTTTTCTTACGCCCAATTTTTCTCTGTCAGCTACTTCAAATTCAGTTAACTTTTCACTTGCTCTATTAGCCCTTCCATGACTTTCCCTTTCTATGTTTTTGGCACAGAAAAAGACCGGCATTACTTTCTCAAGCTGCCACTGGTTTCTTTCTCAATCCCTATCACTGTTGCGAGTCAACAGTTCACTGCTCTCTTCTATTAGCTAGACAAATGCAGACCTGTGACTTCTGCATTTCTGACAAACTCTGCTTCTTTTAAAATTACCTCCTCACCCAGAACACTGTGCATTTTGTTCTACCTGGTACATCCTGGAAACCAATAATATTCTATACCTTAGAAAGGGGCTCTGAGCAACCTGATCTAGTTGAAGATGTTCTTGCTTATTGCAGGACGGTTGGACTATAAGACCTTTAAAGGCCCTTCCAACCCAAACTATTCTATGATTCTAAGTTATTAGGCAGTAACTGTGCTTAAAGTACACATACTTGGTATATTTCCAGTTATAGATAATAAAAGAAAGAAAGTATTTCTTTTTAAAAAAATGTAGTAACTGTTTATATATTTATTTATAATATTTAAGCAATGATTTAACAGATTCCTACCAGGTAGGTGGCTCCTGAGGGCAGCTGCAGACAACTCAAAATTTCTGTAAAGTGTTTTTTCAAGAGTTAAGCACTCCCTGACTTGGAGAATTACCACACTTAAAGAAAGGGGCTTCTAATTTTTTCAGGTTCTTGTGACTGACGAGAAAGAAGGACAGGATGAAATATACACGTTTAATTTCACAGAGTTTATCCAAGCATCCTCATGTTTTTCTCATGATCAGTTCATTATTTGAGTCCAAACACAGCTAAAAAGTTAGTGAAACTTAATCGAAAGTTTCAACTAGCTTTCCACTGAAGTAATATGAGATTTCAAAACTACAAAACAACTTAAATTCCTTAAGAAATCATAGAACAATGGAAGTTAACAGTAGAATAGATCTATTAAATCATATAATCTAGCACACTGACGGTATGTTACCTATCCCTACTATTTTTGGTGCTTTATCAAGTCTTGTTTTCAAAGTCCTACATAACCATTATGAAAACATTTCAATGTTTCTTCAAAATTACTCAATAAATTATAATTATGAGTAGAAAACAGATGTTTCCTGATCTTTTTTGCAGAGTATATATCTCATTTGAGACATTCTTATGGGTCCTTTGCTGCTGGAAAAATGTTCACAACATTTAAACCACATTTTGGTGGTGTTAGGTTTTTTTTATTTTATCAAACTGCTCCTATATGTACTCCCTCTGTACTACACAGAAATAACTTTCTACTCCTGAAGCCCTTCAGATAACTGTAGAGAACAATCATGCAGTCCTGCAATCCCCTTTTACTGAAATAGCATACATTTGGCTCTTTTAATCTCCCTTTGATCCTTCCTCTATAAACTCTGTTGTTTGTTTCTGGTGTTCATGGTACCCCCTCTTCTTTGTGATAATGTGATGCTGTTGTAATTTTCCATAGGAATCTCTTCCAAGGCTTAGATTTTTAATAAAATTTTAAATCAGTGTATTTTACATGGTTTGAGGTTATTATAGAAATGATGTGGAGCACTGATGTATGCCTTCTAATAGCCCTCAGCTAGTAGAAATTCTCTTGTTGTTCAAGTGGAAGAGGCCTATGATTTCAGAGAAGAAAGTTGTAATTTCCTCTTCATTCATCCATTCAGTTAGCTGGTAAATGTGATTTCTGAGTATACAAGCATCCATGAATGGCTTTATAATGATCCTGCAGTAAATTAATGTGATTTAATCTGAAGAGACTATAAGGCAACAGCTGCATCAGATGATGTTGCCCTCCTCCTGAAACGCAACAGTAGTTTTGGTGGTATTTCAGAAAAGCTATCTTTTGCAGGGGAGCAAATGGAAGACAGGGCAGACAATAAAAATCTAAGGCCATCATTTCAGCTACCTTACTAACAGTAGAACTGCTGATGAGAGAGTATAGTTTCAAAAAAGAAAAGAGGTGGGCAAGCAGAACCAAGGGGAGGGGAGGGGAGGGAAATGTAGCCAGGAGGAAAATAAAGCTGTTGAGTTAGAGCTTGCACTGTGAAACATTGAGAAGCAAAGAGGCATTGCAAAATGTAACTGAATGGAACCTGCAGGGCATAGAAACGGCTACGAACATAAAAACATGGTCAACCCATTGACTCATAAACGCTGCAGATTTTCTTGAAGGTAGAACAAGATAGGAAAAAAAAAAACCAATTAAATCAAAATTCAGAGAAGCAGCTACCAGTAATGCAACCTTAAAAAAGCATAGAAAAGATATGTAATATTATCTCTCTGGGAAGGTAAGAAACTACAGGCAGAATCTGTCAGATATCCCCTCCATCTCATTTTATGGAGTTACTTTACTTTGTATTCCTCAAGGACTGACCTCTTTGGTCTCCTGCACAGATGACTTTTCTTCCTGAATCGTAGCTGACTGATCTCCTTATATCACACATATGAAATACCACCAGGAAAAAGCCATTGTCCCAAACACTGTAAAAGAAATGAGGAGAGGACATGTTGTATCTTCTGCCACACCAGGTAGCAAAAAGAGAAAATAATTATTTTCTCGTTTCCATTAACAGTAAGAGTAAGCAGGGATTCTGTTAAAGAGCTCAGGCTTCTGACTCAGCCTTCATATGACTTCTAGTAAGGGGTTAAATACTCAAACTTCTGAGAGATTGTCTGTGCTAACCCATTTGACAAAAACCCTCTTGTGTACGTACAGATTTTGCTTTGCAAGCTATGAATGATAAAACATTCACACATTTCTAAAAATGTAGCAGTGCATAGTAAAATCATATATTACTGGGTTCCTACACACAGAAATCAATACCTAGTGAAACCAATGATTAGAAAAGTGCAGAGTGGGAGAGGGTTAAAAATAGTATCCAGTTACAAACGATGCACTTTAAGTAACAGATGCTTTTAATGTTATTTTCCAATGAATTACAAATATCAGTGAAATTGAATACACATTTTTCATTCATTTCAGAGAAAAAAAATCTTTCACAGTTCACTGTCTCCATTAGAATATTTTAATGCACGTAAAGGACTTAGCACCTTTTGTGAAATTCATGTCTTCAGACATACACAGTATTTTGAAAAACAAAGAATGCTTATTTTTATTAACCCTGCATTTGGCTATTATCTCTATGCTATGGTTGTTTCCACATTCAGACCATTTATCTTCTTTTAATAGTTAGTGGTAATGAGTTGTTTTTCTGCACTCATATGCACGCAATGTAAATAAGAAACAGTCATTTCACCGGTAAAAGTTTAATTTGCTGAATTATCTCCATGCTCTGGCACTGTACTGCTATATAGCCTCTGAGTTAATGTCCAACATATGAGAGAAGTCCCATGAAAACAGTCATGAGGATATCTCCTTATTTATTTATTTGCAATCAGAAAGATAAACAGACTCATTTTTCCTCACCAGGAAATGAAGAGAAACTCTAAATCTAAAACCCCACTCTAAACAACAATATATTAAGCCATGCAAGTATGATTTGCACATAGTTTGTGTATGAGATCAGTTAAGAAATAGACTTACCTCAGGGACATACACCAGTCAGGATATTTTTAATTTGGAAGGATGTTCTGTTAAAACAATGATAGCAGATATGGAAGTTCACATATTACTGAATTTGTTTTGCTCTGCTCAATCATTTTTAATGAATAAGGTAGTAAGGAAAAAAAAAAGAAAGTATAAAAAAATAAATAACCAGAAGAGACTGGCACCAGCCACCACCAAGGAAAAATGTTGCAACTGGATTGGAACCTCTTCCACTTCTTTTATATCACCAAATACATTTGTTTTGAAAGTCATAATAAAAGCTGCGACACGTGTCAAGTGCTCTTTTTGCATATAGGAACAATCAACCTTTCTCTAGCAATTTAAATTATAAAAAAATGGAATATATACAGCATATAATCACAAAAAATGGAGCAAAGGGTAAGTTTCATCATGTTTATTCTGTCACCTTATATCTATTTGGCTAACTGCTGTTTTATTTATAAAAATATGCTGAGGGGTCAGGTGGAACTCAGGGTTACAGCAAAGGAGATGAATGATGGGAAGATCTTGTGATACTCAGGGAAAGCAAAGTTCAGAAGTGAAAGGCAGAAAGCTCAAGAGGAATGAAACTGTCTGAGATGAAACTGAGTCTGCAGAACAGAAACCTTTAGGGCAAGCATGGGATGGGACAAGATGCGATGAAATGGGTTGGGATGACATGAGAAAGGATACAAAAGAATGATGACTAAATAGTAATTGAAGTACAATAGAGCAAAATTACCTAATACTCAGATTATTTGTATCCCAAATGATAGCAATTACGAAAGCCTAGAAAGCTTAAAACATACCCTGGGTCATAAGCTGCCCAAAGAAACCCAACATTTTGGAGAATATACGTAGCATATACATGTGAGTGTATATACATATTTTGAGTTTAATATAGTATGAATTAGTAAAAAAAGGTATAAATTGATGTATCGTCTTTATATGACAAGGTTTTGGTCGTTGGGGAGACGCAGGGGTGGCCTCTGTGAGGCCAGGGGTTGCCGTCATGTTGCAGTTCCAGTTGCCTCCAAAATGGATCCACCACTGGCCAAAGCCAAGCCCATCAGCAACAGTGGTAGTGCCTCTGTGAAAATATATTTAAGAAAGGGCAAAAAATGCTGTGCAGCAGCTGTGGGGGAGAGAGGTAAGAAAAATGTCAGAGAAGCAGCCCTGCAGACACCAAGGTCAGTGAAGAAGGAAGGGGAGGAGGTGCTCCAGGCATCAGAGCTGAGATTCCCCTGCAGCACAGTTTGCCCCCATGCAACCCATGGAGGACCATGGTGGAGTAATTATCCATACTGCAGCCCATGGAGTACCTCATGCTGCAGCAGGTGGAGATGCTCCAAAGGAAGTTGCGGCCTGCAAAGAGGAGTTCACACAGGAGCAGCTTTTCTGGCAGGACCTGTAGCCCATGAGGGATCCACACTGGAGAAGTCCGTTCCTGAAGGACTGTACCCCATGGAACGCACCCATGCTGGAGCAGTTCTTTAGGACTGCAAGCCCATGTGAAGGCCCCATATTGGAACAGTTCATGAAGGACTATATCCTATGGGAGGGACCCAATGGTGGAACAGGGTAAGAGCATGAGGAGGAAGGAGCGGAAGACAAAGTGTTATGAACTGACCGCAACCCCCATTCCCTGTCCCTCCTGCACCACTCAGAGAGGGGGAGGCAGAGGAGCTGGGAGTGAAGGAGAGAAGGAGCTTGAGAAGAACTGGGGGAAAGAGGTGGAGGGAAGGTGGTTTTAGTTTGTTTTTTCTTCCTCATCCTACTCTATTTTTAATTGGCAAAAAATTAAATTAATCTTCCCAAAGTCAAGTCTGTTTTGCCCATGTCGGTAGTTGGTAAGCAATCTCCCTATCCTTATCTGAACCCTCGAGTATTTTCATCTTATTTTCTTCCCCTGTCCTTCTGAGGAGGAGGAGTGAGAGACCAGCTTGGTGGGCACCTGGCTGCCAGCCGAGGTTAACCCACTACAATTGAGCATGAAGAAAAGAACTTGAATTTGGTAGCAAAAAGTCATATTAAGATTTATACCCATACATGAGATTCGGGGTTTAAGGTAGAACAAAGTTTACCATTCTAATTTATGTACATTAAAGTACTAAACTGCAGGAATTGAATTTCCTACAAGAAGAAAAATCTGTCCGAATGAACTGTCTCTCTCATCCCCACTACCATAGTCCTTAGCGTTTCCATCAACAGGAAGAGGTTAATGTGAAAGTAAAGAAATGTTGAAGGTGAAATGAGATGGATTGGTAAAAAACAATATTATGCTGGCTCCATGCCAGGTGTCAGGAAAATCCACAGGATACACCCTTCAGGACTCTTCCTGAAAGGAAAGAAAGTTTGGGTGGAGTCTGGCAAAGCCAAAAGCAGAAATCACAGGCATATCCGTGAAAGGGCAGAGTGCTTACACTAAAAGCAGATTTACTCCTTCCAGGAAGTGAGTATCAGATCAGTAGTGCCGAGACTTGGCTAGAAAATCAACAAATGGGCAGGAGAACAGAATGTTACCCAGTTGTTGTAATTTTCCTCCTAGAAAGGGGGAAAGAAACTGTATTTTGTTAGGAACCAAGTTTAGAAGAATTTTTGGACTACTATTACTGTGTGTGTGTATATACACATTTACATAGTGGAAAGACATTGATCTACTAAAGTATGACTAACAGATCTTGGAAAAATAAGTAAAAACAAGTAACAGAGACACTAGAAGATTATGTTTCTCAAATCCTTGCAATGTGCCTAGATGAGTGCTACTCAGGACTAAGCTCTTAATATTTTTGGCTGCAGTGCAATGTGATCTTCTTTGAATATGAACATTAACAAGTAGCCAGAAGGGACAGAGTGCAAAATATTTACAGGGAATAATTTGGGTCTCAGATGTCTTCATTATGCTCAGAAAGTAGAACATCAAAAATGTGTGCATAGGCATGTTGGCATAAAACAGACATAAAATGTCTATGTGCAAAACGTCTGTGTGCAATTCTCTCTCTCGCTGCAGGAATACCTGATAGCTATTCTCATTTTTATGCATTTTAGAAACATCTTTCTTATTTTAGAGACCTAACAGAGGGTTAAAAAGCAACAAAAGTAACATTTTGTATCTTTAACTGCAAAGGTTTTAGAAAATCATAATTAAGCCAAGACAGAGCCCATTTTAAAACCCTGTCTCACAAGTACTTCTACATAAAGGAGATGACACTAAGTGGGATGAAGCATAAGGTCTGGGGTTTCACCCAGTCTTTGATTTCACGTATATAAGACCAGAATGAGGACTATAGGATCACACATAAAACTCAGCAGTGTTTCCCAGGGAGCTAGGGAATTTCAAGAATTAATAATTCTGGGGCTTTCCTCTATTCAATAAAACCTGTAAAGCTTAATCCAGTTCTCACAGACGTCAAAGACAACCTACTTATTGCCTTCTAGTCACCATGGATTAGATCTTTTGTCATTGATCATCTTGTAAGGAATACAAGGCTGGTATCATTGATGCAAATGATACATTCAAAATAAACCCTCATTGTAAGACTAATTGCTATTATATGATCTCAAATGACAAGCTTATTTTCTAATATGCGTGTTTCAGATGATAATCTGAATGCAGTGTGCTAATGTGTTGCGCTGAGGTATACTGAACTACTGAAGGTCAATTCAGACAAGTTATTTAGCAACGAGACTATATAATGACATTCAGTAGTAACAAAGCAAGTCATTTTCTTTTTAGATGAAGAAGAGCAGAGTACATTTTCCTTCTGAGCAGGTACATTATTCAGCATATTGAGAGACTAAAAGAGAGGGAGGTATGTCCAGGATGTTGTTCAGTTGCTGTTTCCTTGGTAGTAGTAGACTCTGAAAGTAGCAGTAGTGACTCCTTCATTAACTTCTTAGGCAAGAAAGTACCTTGAACACTTGAATATCTTAAACTCAACAGGAATTTTGTGCCAGCCTCATCTGAGCTAAACTTGCAGTTTACTGTGAGCTTGTTTTTGAAGGAGTTTCACATGAAGTTTAACTTAACAGTTTAGGGTTTTTTTAACATTTCTCTATTTTTGTAGGGCAATTTATCCCACTATCTGTCTTTTAGGGAGTATGCAGTAACCTTAGCTAATGAAGGCGGAAGCTAAAGAAAACCTGCTATAAATTCATTATTGCCTCTAATCCAAAGAGCCAGGTTTTCTACAATACTGTTAAGGCTCGTAAAACCCAGAGACAAACAAAAATAAAAATAATTTGACAGAACCTATTTTATAGAAATACATCTATTCTGTGGAAGTGACACAATCTAGAGGGCCAGTTGATGTAGGTTCTTCAATTCAACCACTTTTAATATAAACAAATCAGAAATAAATGTCTAAAATTGATTTATTATAGTAAACACTGTGAGCAGAGCTTTGCAGGAGAGTCAGCTATGGATTTCTACACGTAAGAAAGAAGAATTAACTATTTCCAAATAGGCCTGTTTGGGTTTGGGTTTGTTGTGGGTCTATTTCCAGACAGAATATGTGTAATATGTGATGTATTCTCGGGGATCCCACAAACTAGCTTCTCCAGATCAATGCAAAGTATATACTCATTATGATGTATCACGTATAGAACTGGTAATTATCCTGGATTGAGAAAAGGTCTATTAAATGCTTTAAGTTTGAGAGAAAGAGCCTTTTCAATTCCCCCGTTCAAAAACAAAGGCAAACACCTTAAAACAGCAGCAACAAAACTGTTATATACAGAAAGAACTAATATAAAATCCAAAGTATTTCTTTAGTAACACTTTGAGACTTTTTGTTTGCTTGTTTCCTCTTAGGGATCATCACTAATTAGATATTGAAATACAAACCTCTGCAAATTGAGACCCAGGATATTTAAATTAGATTAAATCCTACACCATAAGTTTTTGGAGACTATCTCCAAAACTGGATCTTTCTTTCAGGTCTAATTCAGAATGAGTAGAAATCCCACATCACAAGGAACATCATTAAATATTTCAGTCCAACATGGACTCTCTCTTACGATAACATTAAGAGGAGTCAAAATTGTGTACAGAAAGTTCATAATGAAAAAAATATATAGGAATTTGTATAGCTGCAGAAAGTTATTTGTTCCCGAAAATTAAAATTAATTTCATTTTCACAAAGTATTATATAAAACATGGGCACTGGTATTTTTTGAAAATATGGTAACATTAATTTGACCTGATTTTAATTATTTTTTTAGCCTCTTATGCTTCCTACTGCAAGATTGGAAATATGTTGGGTACCCTCTAGTGGACAATATAATGTATAACGTCTTATGTTATCATCCAAAAACGAGAATTTGTGCGTGTGTTCAAGCCAATGAAATAGAATGGTTTCAAGTTTAAAAAGAATATGAAAATTTCTCAGGCAGTTATGATAAAAAAGATATAATTAATATATATATATATATATATTATTTTTAACATTTCATTTTGCTTCCACAGTAAACTGTGTGACCAAAGCCATAGAGCAGATTTCTTTTCTCTCTCACTGGCTGGAATGACTGGCCAGAATTTCATGACTGACTAGTCCCAAGGTAATGGTTGTGGTTTTTTCCAAGTTCCGTCAATAAAGGTACAAAAGTTCCTTTAAAAGGCAAGCTAAGCAAAAACTCAGCCTAGGAAACTATCATCTATTTTTTGTAATATACTTTATAAGAAAGAATAAGGTGAGGTTACAATTTCAAAATTCTATTTTTCTCTTTTTTTAAAGAGAACCAGGAGTCCCCAGCTTCCACTGAACTCAGATTCATGCACACACAGTTTTTATCTCGCTTGAGCTACTCACTAGCCATTCAGCGTCAGCAGATATGGATCAGACATTGTAGATTTTATTGGTTTTCCCTAAAGAGAAGCTGTGAAAACTTCACAGATTGAATTGAGGATCATTGTGGTACATAGATGCTGCAAATATATTTTCTTATAACAGACATTAAAAGGCATAGTTGGGTCAACCATTACTGACTACCTGGAGCAAGCAGTAAATCAGATATGGTATATTTTTTTTTTTTTTTGCAATTTGTTCTTATATTTTATCTGTCAACCCCTTTGAGGAATGTGAAATTACTTTTGGCATGTTTTGATGGTCACTACGTAATTTACACAGACTAATTTCTCTTCCTCCATGCAGCTGACTGACATCACTGGTTTGACATATCAATTAACACTTTGTCAGTCTTTCCTTCCCACATTATTCATTAAGAGGTCACCTTCACTTATATACCATCATTATACTATTTCATTGCATAGCTATTTCCATCACTAATTTGACACATATATTATTAGTGCTTCTGTTTTCTGGATGCAAATTAGATGAAATATAATTTGACTTGGAATTCAAGAATGTTTCTCTCCTCTCGTGTTAGAACATTTCATAATACATATTTCATGTTCTCTTTGTCTCAGTACTTCCTTTTTTATTATCAGGTACCTAGGACTGCACACAACAAGAATTTATGTCTTTAAAACCAGTGCAGCAGCAAAGTTACATTCTTGAAAAAGGAATAGAGCTTCCCAAGGCATGGACTTGTATCTCAGAATCGGATCCAAAAGAGCCAACAAACAGAGTAAAGACAGACCTGCTGTTAGCCAGTAAGGGTTCTTAGCCAGGAGGATAACCAAAATCATCCCTTTTGAGAGCACAAGCTCAGAGACTCCATCCGTTCACAGCCTGATTCACAGACTAAAACCCTCCCCTCCATTTTCCTGCTTAATTCTTTTCTTTAAGAGGCACAAGCCAGGCTCAGTCCTGGCTGGGGACAGTCGCGGTGCTGCCCAGTTAAGTGTCATGGCCTTATCTTGGACATAAAAGAGCTGGGGTTTCAACTTTCTTTTCAGATACAAATGTTTAAAATTGCATTTTTCACCTCCTGGGAGACTGCCCTAATCAGCTACTGTTCCTACGTGGATTTCATATTAAACAGTTACTGGCTACAATGAACAGGAGGCAGACACCAAATATGCTGTTACTATGGTTAATATCATTGTATTTGATTTTAGAAAAATAAACAATCCTGCTTATCTGAAGGAAAGAGTCAAGTTATCCGCGAGCCATATTAAAATATTCTGGGGAGCATTCTGCTTTGTCTCTTACTGCCTTCCCCTCTCTGATCCATCTGACTAAACTTCTCTCGTGAAAGCAGAGAAAAAACCTTCCATGACCTTGAAAAGAAAAACCCTTTTGAAGGGGCAGGGAAGTTTTAGGACAACTGTCTTTCAGACACAAACAATAGACAGACATATCCTACTAATAACAATTTAAGATTAGACTATAAAATCACATTTACAAGGTTTAGGCAATCTCCATATTTCAGGCAAAATCTTTTGTTCATCTCCACATTTGAAGAAAAATAAATAAAACTTCATGTAGCTTTTTTCTCAGATGTTACGATATTCATATTTATAGGAGAGTTTATATGTATACTAAACTCCTGGGAGTTTCTCTCTGTTCTAAAATACTGATTAGTATTTCTTTCATGCCTAAATCGAGTTCAAAATGATCTCAACGAGAAGCAAAGGAGGGGAATCCAAATCTTTTTCTCTAACAAATCCCTTGAGCCTTACAAGGGCTCAAAAGGTAAGGTGAAAGAAGAACTCCTACGTAGAGCAATTGTGTCACTATTTTTCTCAAAAAAATGACACCAATTGTTCTTAAAATCAAAATCATACTGCTCGTACTAACCCAGAGTAAAAACTGTGTTCTGAAAACCATTTTAAGTTGGTAATTTCTATGGCTAATCATTCTTTAGCATAATCTCTCCTATGAATACCCCAACTTTATATAGCTCCTCTGTTTTGCTTTGTATACAGATATTGTTAGCATATAATATGTTTAGGAGAATGGGGTAAATAAAGCCTGCTTCCTCAGTCTAGGAGTCTAGTTGTAACTGTATTTTCTGTGAAGAGCCTAAAAAGCTTGGCTTAAATTTTAGTCCAAACATTTTGTAAAATTAAGCAGATGGCTGCTGGCACTGCAGCATTATCTAACTGAGACAAGTGCTAGAGATTCTAAACACTTGTACAGGCAATGAAAATATTACTGAATTTAAATCATCAAAACAACGAGCTCTTCTCAAAATTAGCACATCCTTTGGTGACAGAGAAGGCATACACACACACCAAGAAGGAAGACTGCTTATTTTAAAGTGATAAATTGTATGCACTGAAGTAATAATAGCTTAATACTTCTAAATAGAAGGGCACTTAAAAGTGACAGGACATGCAAAGATGTTAGCCCATTTTCCAGGGAGTAATTTAGGAGAAAATTGGCCTACTACATTGCTGCCTATTCATTTTTGGTTTCATTTCCATATTGGTAGAAGAAGGCAGAGTTACTAAGGGGGCTCTGGGTTCTGTTCCTTTAATCTAAATGTTCTGATTTAGTCATCACTGAATTGATCACAACAAAGAGATCATTTCCAATATCTTTAAGCAAAGTGCTTGTAGTAGGTTCTGAACACAATTGTTCACCATTTATCTCATAAGGCCACTCACAGGAATAAGGTTTCCCTCATATCAGGTCACTGGAACCGCCTGCACTGTACCCCTGGAAAAGGCTTAAAGGAGGAAGGAAGCTGATTTAATAAATGGCAGAGTCACGATATCACCCTCTCATCCTGCAAAGGCATGTGAACGCTTTTAACACACGTCCTCCCGCCACTGTCAAACACAAGAGTAATTACTGTCAAATAAATGAGTTTCCAAGGGGGATTGCCTTGCAGGGCAGGGCATACTCTGCAAGGGGGGAATACTCCTCAGTCCAAGCTCCCCTCTCAACATAACCCCTCTGAACCTAAATCAAGTGTCCAACCAACTCAAAATTAGTACCTCCCCTTGGCCATAGGTAAACTTCTCACATCTCTGCAACGGATCTATAAACTCCTGTAGTTCTCCATATTGATATTCTGCTTTCTCTCCAGGTATAGAATCATAGAATGGTTCCGGTTGGAAGGAACCCTAAAGATCATCAAATTCCAACCCCCCTGCCATGGGCAGGGACACCTCCCACTAGACCAGGTTGCTCAAAGCCCCATCCAGCCTGGCCTTGAACACTTCCAGGGATGGGGCATCCGCAACTTCCCTGGGCAACCTGTTCTAGTGCCAGTACATTTCCTGATCTCCCATTCCCCATTAGTCCCAGAGTCCCTGACAGCCAGGACTGTGGGATGGGATGGCTCAAACTGTGGGACAATGAGGTGAAACCACGAAGACTGGGAAAGCTGCAAGTAAAGGTCCATCAGTCCAGCTCTGCATCATTACCAGCCCTGCCTCAACCTCTTCCTGCAGGCCCTCCTGGGGCAATGATCCTAGGCAAGGCTTTCTCTGCACTTTCATACCTCTCCTTCACCCTCCCCCAGCAACGTCCTCCCTGAGTTTCTTGCTCTACTTTCAAAAATTTTCCTACAATGTCACTCCAGTCCCTAACTCCTCACATGCATCCTGCACTCTTTGTCTATAGAGGAGTCACTACCCCTTGCCTGGGTAATTATGCTGCAGGAGACAAGCACCAGCTGGCTGTTAGTATTATAAGTATTATAAATCACTGAAATTGTCCACTAATTCTGAACTCTGGAATTCATTCTGTTCTCAGATGCTCAGTAAATCAATCATTTTATTTTTTTTTCTGAATATGTGTTTTGTATCACAGTAGTCTGCATATTTAATTTGCTTCTTTACAAATGGACTTTTGGTTTTCTTAAATTTTTTGCAAAGAGCATGAATTTCTAAAAATTAATGATCTCCAATCCTCCACAGACAACACTTCAAAAGAAATACAGGTGGGCAACATATGTTCTCTTCTTACCAATCTCAGCTAATCTAATGGCTTCTGATAACATCTAGCAAAGTCCTCACAGCCCACAGGCTGCAGGTACTGCTGCTTATGGAACCTGACATTAGCTGTGTCAGTTGTGGTTTCTTCTCCCTGACCGGCTCATCTTATCTTTAAATGAGCCAGAAAGAATCACTGGAGGTTTTAATCTCTAAAGAAAAAAAAGGTAGAAAAAGCAAGTTAAAGGCAATCTGGGATATTGCAGATGACCCCAACTATTTTCCACCCCGTTTTTACTAAAGATGACTGCTTTTTACTATGTTCAGGGACCCTAGGCTTAAAGATACTTGAGTGGCTCCTTGACTAAGACACGCGATAGATGATTTTATTGTCTTGAATACAATACAGTTTTCTTATTTATGACATTAGCCATACTCTCACCTGAATGAAAACATCCTTAGTTTCCTCCTGTGAAAAGTGAGAGGAATTAGCTCTCCAGCCACAATTTTCTCCTGTCATGTTCTTTCTCAGCAGATTCTGTGACTCTGTCCTCTGACCAGAAGTGTTGTCACTGCGCTGTCATCTTACTGGCAATGACCAAAAATGTTACTTCACAGATCAGTCCTCTGAAATTAAAACATCTGGCTAGGACCAGCCTCAGGGGCTTTAGGGTTGGGATTTATTATTTTTTTTTTTCTTACTGTGAAAATAAAAACATTTTGCCAGGGAATCTATTATAGAATTTCTTCCAGACCAACCATACTACGAGGTCCCACAGTCTCCACTGAATACAAAAGAGTAACCGTTTGTTTCATATATCAAGGACTGAATAAACAGTGATGGTTTTGCCTCTATATATGTTCAGTGGACGTTTGCTACTGTGGACAGACTGTGGGAATTCATACAGAGTAGCATGCCCATCTTTTGCACAGCCCTTTTTTAGATTCAGGTGGATGATTTAGCAAGATGCTATGGGACTACTTGATGTACAGATGATCTGAAATGCAACAGATTTGATTAGAACAGTAGGCAGCTTGATTTCTTGTACAAGATTATCTCATGGTTTCTCCCTCATGTGCCACAGCAATAAATGAATGATAGCTCTGAAGCTAACTGGATGCTGTTCAATTCAGATGATGTTTGCTTTCAAGTCAGAAGTAATACAGGCACGGATACAGGAAAAGGAATCTAGACAACATTGTGTACACGTAGCTGTCTGACCCAGGTCCTGAACTTGAACAACGTAAAAAAACTATAAAAATCAGATAGATAATATTTTAAATACTATTTGAAAGCTTCTTTCTCCTATTCCTCAGCCTTTAAGTCCTGCCTTTCAACCCTGCACAGGCATTTTCACTTCAGCAGATGTTTCCCCTTTGAGCTTTTCCTATTTAATATATTTCAAACTGAAGCCTCAAGCTGCTTGCTCACCTCTCTCTGCTTCAACAGATCAGTTGAGATAGAAGGAGAAAAATAGCTCAAGCAGATGTTTCAGAAGTTAGAATTGTTAGAAAAAAAAGTGGAAGTTGCTAATATGGATTTTATATTTGTGTGTGGCAGCACTAACAGATGCTCACAGACTAATAACTACTTCTATCATTTTCCATGGAAACCAACAGCAAATTTGAATTTAAAAAACTTGCTTCAAAAAGCTCACATGGAGTAATATGATTTATTACATACAGTGAAAAACAATGATATTTTGCTAGGGAAGTATTTACTTTATTTCAAACAAATGAAAATCACAGGCCCTTGCCCCAAGGAATTTAGCAGGTTGTGGCTTCTCTGTCTATGGGTGTACAAAACGCTGAGGAGAAATTAGGCTCTCTACACTGAGCTTCACAAGACCCAGTTAGTCACGGGCCTACATTCCTTGTTGTCTCTTTTCCTCTTAATACAATAACAGTAATACAAAGACACCTCTAGTACCTCTTGGTTGCAGTGACTATGCCTCTTAAATATGAACAATCAGGCTTAGTGCGTGTATTTGAACACACTCTCCTGATTTGATTGGCTAATGGCAACTTCAAAAATGCAGAAAACCTTGTGCACCACCAAAAGGTTTATAAACCATTGAAAGCTATCCAGACCTTTCTATAAGTGATGCTCTGGTGGGTGTTTAAAAAGAAAAAAAAAAAAAAAAAAGAATCCAACAACTTCTATCCTAGAGCACGAGTCTGAAGAGGGGATACAAAATATGGGAAAAGCCAAGCTCGTTGATGCACTTGTAACAAGTCCAGGCTGAGGACCAGAGTAGAGACCAGTTCTAGTCAGTAACAGGAGACGGCTCAATGGAAAGGACAAGCTCTGGCAAAGACAGGATACAGAAGCTATTAGGAGCACTATTTCAGGATATGTTTTGCTGTCAAAGAAGGCTGGTGATGGAACAGTGAGAGTTAAGATGGGATACAATACCACAAACAACTTCAAATTTGGTACCTGATGATTAGTTACTGCACATACAAACATTACGGAAACTATTCCAACTTATAAATATATTCAATGAGACAGTGACACTAGGTGATTTGTCCAAGGCCAGATAGCAAACAGTGGTAGACTTGAAAACAACAAAACCCCACTCCTCTCACACACTCTTCTGTCCCATTCTGAGTCTCAGTCAGGTACTTAACCATGGGAGAGTCCTGTCTGTGCAACAAAACCTTACAGAATCCTGCTGAGAAGCTCAGTCCATTTACCCTTCACATTTATGGCTGTCCAAAAATCCTTTGATTTTGACAAGATCTGAAGTGGATCCTTTACGAGTGAAAAATTAAGAAACTAGGTTTTTTTCCCTTCAGTTTTCAGTGACAGACACTTTCACACTACATATTGGTGTAAAAAATGTTAGTCATATGGTAAAAGCAGCATATGCCAAACTGTTAGGGTTTGGGGTTTTTTTTATGTATTCTTATAACATGCTTTATATTTTCTATATTGAGAGGTGGAAGAAGCTTGAAGCACCTCAGAGAATAAGAAATGCACAAAACTACAGGGAATACACTTCAGAGAATAGTCATTATATAAGCAGCAGCAATTATATTTTAGCATAAGTCTAGTTATTTGTGAACCAAAAACTATGTTTTGAGTTTTGTTTGTAGAGTAGAAGTGAATCTTTACACAGGAGAAAAACAGATTGTTACGGCAGCTGAAAAATTCAACAGTCTTGCAAAAAATACTATACATATTTAAATTCAGACCTATATACATAGTTAGCACTGTGGGAGGCTTGTATTATCTTCCTCTGTTTTTGAATGATATAATGCCTGAAGCATTGTTAACATAGAATAGGATGTAAATATTTATTCTTTTTCTACCTTGTTTACCGTCTTTCTCTTCCATTTAGAAGAGTCAGAACTTGCATCAGCTGAACTTAACGGCACGTAATTCTTTAACTTCACATATGCAGGATTGGGGGGGGATCTCTTATACTTTTCTCCACAGAATTTCCTTCTCAGCCAGTTTTCTAAGTGAAAAGGGAGTAACACTGCTTACTAGGTTCAGCAAAGTTACCTGAGCACCACATGATCCTTTTTGCATAATAGTCTTTTGCTCCATAATTTCAAATAAATGGTGCACGAAGTTGTTCTTAAGTGACATTATGAATTCCTAGTTTCTCTTACACTTTCTTTTGCATGCTTTACTGAAAGGGGATCCCTTCACTAAAAAAAAAAATCAGAAAGATGTATGTACACTGTTATTTATGTTAGTCAAACATATACTCTTAATTTTGAAGATATATTTAGGAAGGTGTGTTTTGATACAGTGCCATTTGAGACAGGGTCATTGATCAGAATATACCTACCCATATCTCATTAAATGTACAGAAAATATTGCAAGCCCACACCATGAGCTGGGCCCACTCTGAGAAGGTGTTGGACTACTTTGGACCACTTGATTTCTGTTGGTCCCTTAGTGCTTATACTACTCTGTGATTCTCTGCTGAAGGTTAGTATGAAAGACTTTTTTAGCAATTAATTTTCTATTTATTTTTTATCTATCAGTGCTTAGGTAGGCAGGTAATAAAAAATAAAGGGTAAGTCAACATTTGTGACTGTGGGCATACTCTGAAGAAGTTAGTTTAGAACTATTCGCATTATTTATTCTAGACACTTGCCCAAGTAATCCACTCTTTAATCTTATGATCTTGGGATCTTATCATTCTATGAAAAAAATTAAATCAGAAAATGAGTGCTGGGTTTTTACTTAGAGAACAATAACAAAATTTGTTTTTTCAGAAGTGAATTCTTTTATTTTCTTTGGAACTAAGAAGGTTTTCCAGCACACATGCATTCAGTATTAATTCATCCATTAAAATGGTATTAAAATAATATAAAGGGACTGTTCTTGAGCTCACAAAACCTTACAAATTCTTAATTGAGAGAAATTTGCACAGAGCTGCGCTTAAGTAGAATATAGTGGTTTTCCTCTGAAATACAGTATGACAGTATTCTCAATATGGCATTTGGGCTGAAAAATAATTACTTTTAAATTGTGTCATTGGACTTAGATAATATAATTTCCTAAATTTATTATATTTATGCTTTAAGCATTTAATACAATAATCTAATAATAAATTAGTAAAATATTTTTTTAAAAATACATAAGTAAATCTGTGTCACTGAAAATTATTTTTTCATTACAAAAAGGATCCAGAAATAAGTTCAGTTTCATATTAGTCTACTTCTAGTGAGGTAATTACTTACGGAAGTACTGACTGACAGCACTCCCAAATTAATTGCCATAGTCACAGCCAAAGGAAAGTTATCTGTCTAGTTTCCTTACCTCAGACAAGTTTCCCTTTGTTCTGAAAGCCATACCTTTTCTCCTCCTGGTCATTCTTCCATCTCTGACAGGGAATCAGGCAGGACCAACCCCTCAGGGGTGTAAAACCTTGCCCCATTCCTGCTACACTCCTGTGATCTGCTTATATGAAAGCAGGCTGTCCAGTGATCACCTAGAGCCCGAGCATCTTACAGACGCCATGGTATTGCTGAATAATTTAGATTGGAAGGGGTCTCTGGAGGTTATCTCATCCAACATCCTGCTCAAAGCAGGGCTGGCTTTGAAGTTAGATCGGGTTGTTCAGAGTCAAATCCAGTCAAGGTCCAGGTATCTCCAAGGACAGAGATTCCACAGCTTCTCTGCACAAGCTGGTCTGATCTTTCACCACTCTCACTGTGAAAAACTTTTTTCTTAGATTCTGTTGGAATTTCTCTTGTTGAAACTTTTGTCTCTTGCATCTTGCCTCTCATTGTGGACTTCACAGAACAGTGCCTCCATCTTCTCTATAACTAGTCATTAAAGGAAGTTAAGACAGCATTTAAGTCTCCCATGTGTTTGCTTGTTTATCCATACCTTGATTTTACTCAGCTGGATAGTACTTCACTTCCTCAGACTTGGCTACTTGGCACAGGAACCTGTTAGCAGACCTTACCAGGAAAAAGCTTGGTGAGAGTACCTTATTCATCCATGCTTGCCTTTTGCCACACTTGCTTGACTTCCTGCGTGTTGGAACAGACCGTTGTTGTGCTTTGAGAAGCTTGATCCAGAGTTTTCCGTCTCTGATTTTGGTGTTCCCTTTGCTGTTTCTCACTCTTCCCCCTTTCTGTCTCTGATGTGTTCTTAAATATGTGTTCCCAGAGACACCACCAACTTCACCAATGGGCTCAGCTGGGTCCTGCAGAGGGTCTGTTATGGAGCCCCGTGTCCAGCACAAGGAAGACCCTGACCTCTTCCCACCTGAGCCAGCCCTGCAGCCCTTCCACTATCAAAACCTTGCCACCTACACCCGATACAACACTAATATTTCTGTGTACTTCTGAAAGAGCGTGGCAATCATAGTGCTTACTCCTGAAGACACCCTTAGACTTTGGGGAAGCGTATACCTGCATCCTTCTGAACCATGACAAACGCTTTAAAATGCTTTACAGCTTACAGTGATGTGACTATAGATACCTGTGGCTAAGAACTGGACTCAGATCATGATTTGCGGCATGTAACTCACTGGAAAGTTACACATGCTGTGCAAAATTAAAACAGTGACTACTTCTGTTAACTTGTGCTCTGAATTTTCAATCTGTAACCTAAGATCTTAGTCATTGCTCACTTGCATCCTAGTGAATTGGTTTAATTTGATTTACTTAAGTATAATTGCTTGCAATATATGCTAATTTAGTATCACCTTCAGTATACTTCCAACTCTATATATCACTTTCATTCAAATCTGTAGAGATGGATGCACTTGTTCTTTAGAGATGTCACTTAAACTGGTAAGGGCATTTCCACTCAGAAGAGTTTTTTGCCAGAATAGAGTTACAAAACCAGCAAAATATCAATACATTTCTTTCAAATGTTATACAAATGTTCAAATTTAGGATTTTGTAAAGTAAAAGGTGTGTGGAATTTCAAAATACTGGTTGAAAAGGCTTGTATTTATGTATTTAGTGTAAAAATACAGCATCTGTGTTGATGAAGGGAAGATTCTGGGGTGTGAGTGAGTGGGTGAGTTGTTTGGTTTTTTTTTTACTTGGACTCCACAGCATACTAAAGGTAAACTAAGAAGGTAGCTACAGAAAAATATTTTATTTTATATCAGAAGTGTTCTGGTTTTGTGGGAATTTACAGTGCATAACTGTTAATTTTGATTTCTTTGTCCTTCTGTGGCATAAAATTATGGTTGCAGAAGGTCGGCAAAGGTTTCCTACACTTCTATTGCTTATTAAATGATTGTTCCATTGTGTTTCCCTTTTATTTTTTTTTATTTCTCCAAATACAAGGTAATATTGAGACCAACTAAACTGTTTAAGGTTGCATAACATTACTGAAACTGTGAGTTCTTTAGCTTCCAAAATAATCCCACAATACTTCTTTCCTGTGCCAACATTTTACTTCTTATTGGTCCTCTAGGGCCAAGGACCCAGAGCTACACAAACCCTGGGTCCTCCGTGCTGCAGAGCTAATGCAATCCAGCTGTAAAGGGAAGCTGAGTGAGTGTGAGATTCCATCTCTGGAGCAGTGCAAAGACACGGACTGGCTGTGAAATCTGACCCAGAACACATTTCCTTTGATCTAGGTTTTTTCTATCTAAATGCCTACACTTATTTCTCTCCAGTATCTGTATTCTTCTTCCCCAAGTCACATTTTGTGATGTGTGCTTTATCCTTTCAATCTCATAGATGTATTATTTTATTTGTATGCCTTTGAGTTTTTACCCTGTCTTGCTGACTGTTCTTATGAACCTCTCCTTTCACATCCACAATCTCATTTCTGACATGCTAGTTTCATTTCCCTTTCCCCACTACCTTACCCAAACAACAGACCAGAAATAACATAGCTCAGAAGGTAAATTTGATTGTCCCCACCACCACCAGATGTTAATTTATAAGGAAACTAACACATTTCATTTACATCTTCTTTAGAAAGAGGATTCTTGGTGTAAAAGCAAGGCTTCAGTAAGGAATTGTTCGCCCTGTGCTTTAACAGGAAAAACAAAATGATGAGGTGGCTACTCCACCTCAGTAAAGATTTCCTAAGACCTCCCCTCCCTAAGTCCCTTTTTGTGGCTGTAGGCAGTATAAAGGAAGTAACAGAGAGCACAGAAGCAAGAAAATAGGTCATTCCTTGTTTAAAAGTTCATGCTGCACGGTGGTTCCTGTCTCAAAAGCTGTTTTATTTCAGAAAAGCAGCAGGTTGAGAGCAACACTGTGCAAAAGTTATTCACTATAGTCTTTTGGGGGTGAAGACCCAAACAAAGACAAAAAAACAACACACCAAACCACAAAAGACCAAATGGTTGCCATCCTAAAAAAAAAAAGGAACCTGTGTTTTGATAGAACAAAGCCAACATTGTATAATGCAGTTCTGATCAACTCTTCTTTTTATATAAAAGTTTGTTCTTAAGTGAATAATTTAAATGATTTATGTAAAAGTTGATTTGTCTTAGAAGAACTACTGTCTGGAAGGTGCAGAACTTCACTGCCTCAGTAAGCATGCACGTTAACTATCTCCTCTCCTCTGTTCAGTACTTTCTCACAGATATTGATGACAAATAGTAAATGTTCCTCTTTCTCTACCACATTTATACAATAAAAGTGTGGTTGACGTTAGCCATGAACAGAATAACAAACATTAAAAAGAAATTTCTGTGGTGGTTCTCAATTGGTTTTTTTGGTGGTTGCCACTGCATTTGCCCTTCCATTACATTGAAACCATTTTTATCAAGATGCTTAGCAGGTTGCAACACCTTCCCAATCAAAGCTCTAACGTACTGGCTATGTCTGTATTACATCTCCTTCCCTGGTAATTTGATGCTGTTAACCAGTCTCCTTCTTGAGTGCAATACCTGAGTTCTACAGAACTTCTCTCTTTGACCTTTCTTGTTCAGGCTTGGAGAGAAGAGACCTAACTCACAGTGCTCCTTGATAAAACCTCCCTTCGCTGATAGCTGTATTTAACCCACAGCGTACTCCAATCTTCTCAGTAATTCACCTGTTGCTATTCAAGTTCCAGCAGTAACATCACCTGAAAAACACCGGCTGATTCACCTCAAAGAAGTACTTACCATTCAATCTTCCTCTTTTCTGCAAAGAGGCTTTTGTCTAGTGAGGGGAACATGCACAGCAGTGAAGGTAATGGGCCCATCGGAGTCAGATTACGTTGAACGGGACAGGACAGGGAGAAAAGAAAGACATCAATAGGTCATAGATATTTAATGTGAATCGAAAAGACGGATGCATTGCTATGGATTTCTGTGATTTCTAGACTAAGCAGAAGTAATGGCGAGGCACAGGTGCACAAGCTGCATCCAGACAGAGCTCTGAGCTCACCCTGAGACAAATATAGTGTGTCTCTCACCAGCTACTGAATGCTCCACATGCACATAGTGTTCATACAGAATCATAAACATGCAATGACTGCTCCCTTTTTCTTACTAGGCAAGATCTTATTAGATCTTAAGTAATCAAATACCAAGATCAGAAAGCAATTATTCCTGGCACCTGTACATTAAGAATCACATACGTTTATTACATTGTACAAAAAGACAAGGATTGAAGCAAGTATCAGATAGATAAAAATAGGCAGGCAGAACAAAAGGTGGCAGCCGATGGAGATACCAATATTACAAACTCTTATTAAATATTTTTAGTTCAGCTCTCAACACCAGTGCAGATTCTTTTTGAACACCAAGGACAAATAGCATGAGTAACACGGGGAAACAGACTGATATCAGGAATCTGAGTAGCTGCTACTAATAGCAAGCTAAATTGAGGAAAAAATTCCTGCATCCTCTCCCATTGGTGTCAAAAACACGGCGAGTTTTCTAGTCATATTTCTGTACTTTCATTGGCGATCCTACTCTAACAGCAGACAAGGAAAATTGATCTTTTCCATCTGCAGTGTCTCTGACATTAGGGGTCAGACAATTTTGACAAAAGTTAGGTTGAAAAGCAGGCCCTAGAGTAAAGTCTCATAAAAGATCATTAACACACTATAGAAAAGAACAAGTCCGAAAACACCCTCCAGTCTGATAGTCCTTCTAGCTCTCAGAATCCTCTTCAGTTCTTCTCTTAAAAACGCCACATTTTTTATAATGCACATCAAGACCCAGGCCTAATTCACCTATCTTGTGTCTTTATTCATTTAAGCTCCTACACACACCCCCATGGTCTGCAAACTTCATGTGCAGCTTTTTCTTTCTTTCTGCACTTCCCTTCATATGATCCTATCTTCTTTCTTATTACTATGCCTAAAATTGGAGTATCTGTTCAGCCATTTTAGCTTCTTCCAATTTTCTAATTAACCAAATTCACCACCCGCCATTAATTCTGCCCTTTTATTGGATGCTCTGATCAACATATTATGGCTCAGACAGAATGCAAAATGATCTTAGAAACACACATGCAGATTAAAAAAAAATAATGACATACTGAGAAAGTCAGGCTGAAATTGAAGTTTTCATGCACTACATGAGAGGAAAAACAATAAAGAAAAAATAAAAGCCTTTCATTTAAAGAAAGCAAGTGTCCTTAAAAGCTAGTTCTAAAACAAATCCCACCTAAACCAGACTGGAGAGAAATAGCACCTCATAAAATGATTTTGTATTTAAAAGGTCGAGTTTTACCAAGAACTTTACAGCCCTGTTTTGAAATTCCGTCTTGACAATTAAGACAAAGGCAATTTTAAGGATCAAGAAAAACATAATGATCCTAGAATTTGATGAATTTGATGATTAAAAATCTCTTAAGTTAATTAATTAGAGATAATGATGGAATCAAAACTTGTGTCTTAATGGAAGATGATAATCTAATTGCAAAGCTGCTGCAGATGTGAATATACCAGAGGGAGATATGAGAGAGTGTCAGAGTGCAGGTTTATTTTGCTGTAAGAAGGAACATAAGGTCTTTTCTGTGAATTATACAAGAGTAAATACATTCAGCTTAGGTGGTGAACTGCAAAGCACCCCATTAATATTGCTATTGGACAAGTTCAGAGTGTAGCAATACCTAAGAAAAATATATTTATGGAAGAAAGGCACCTCACCAAACCTTTCCTAAAATCCCTACCCATGCCACCCAATAGCTTTCTTCTCCCCTCCATCACTCCAAATACATTAGGTTATTGGAAAATCCTTACTCCCCTAGGATCACTTCAGATTTGTGATATATATCCTGTGCTGCATATTACAGCAGGTGAGAGGGCCTTTTGGCTTGCATTCTAACAGAGAACAAACAAAAATCAAGCGCAACAGAATAAAGTGTGTCTCAATACAAGTCATCCACACAACTGAGCTCAAGTATCAAGTTCTCATCATGACGTCAACAAGAAGCATGAGTCTTGTACAACTTTTGTCTTTCTAAGCCATTTAGTGGAGTATTTCACTGCCAAAGTTTTCCTCAGAGACTTAACTTAAAAATAAAGTTAACTAATGAAATCTTACAGTCCCAAATCTGGACTGTCCTAGCGCTGGCAGAAGAAAGAAGAAAGGAGAAGCAGGCAAACAGCAACCCTCAGAGCCTGTCAGTTGCCTTTCAGTATTATAGGACAAATATGGCACTACAGCGAGATCCCTTTCTTCAAATGCTAAAGTCTGAAAAGTAAGAGTGAAATATTGCATGCAAATTATTCATAGCTCTATTAATAAATGGAAATATGCAAATCAACAGAGAAGTTTTTCTGTTATGTTTATTTTAAAGAATATTCCAAATTGCAATATACATGCAATAACATTGCCTTTGGTATACGTTGCTCACTTTTTGGTCATAAAGCAGATAAAAGAAGGCTAAAATCAGGGAATTCCTATTTATGAATGAAGCTGAAATGACATCTCACATTTGTTTTTGAGAAAGAGATACAGGAGAAGCAGTGTATCACTGGCCTTCAGCTGATGAGTTCACTGCCTTCTGAAACCTCTTTACATTCTATAATGGAAGATGATTGATCTTTTCTGGCTTCATAGAAGGGAATCTCACCGCTGACTTTCAGGGTCCAAACCATTTCCTGTTGTATCTCTGTTTTAAATGCATATCCTGTTTTACCAGCTCACTACTTATTTGAAAAACAGGAAAAGTAATTTTTTTCAGATACTAATTTCTTTTAGATATTGAACTTCTGTACATATTGAGATGATCTTTATTTCAATTTTTATTTTGGAAAATGTTTAGAATTCTCAAACCTTTCCCTTTTTACTTTCACCTTGAAACATACTGTATTGCCTGCACATATTTAGTAAAATGTATTTTTAGTTAGATTTTAACACATTTCTGAGGGAAGCAAAAGCATTTTCCCACATTCTTTCTAGCACAAAAGAACAGGACTAATGGAGTGAGAAAAAAACAGACTTTGTTCCAACTGTTTTGAAATACAAAACACTTGAAAAATATTGTCTGAGAAAAACCTTTTCAGCAGTGCAATTGCTGTTGGAAAATGTTTGGGGAAAAAAAAAAATCAGTACTGCTTACAGATCTTCTGGAGACATCCAACTACCTTTCTAGTCTATCAAGCAGGTATTTTAGACTGTGGGTAAAGCAACAAAATATTCCGAATGCTGTGTGTAAGACATGTCCCTGAGCTACTGGAAGGACATTTTTGCCCTTCAAAAAACAGTGCAGACACTAACCTCATGCTTCCCCTGCCCCAGGGGTTTGATTCTTAATGTTATAAAAAAGAAGATAAATCCCATCTGATTACCAGCTTTCAAAAAGGGACACAGTAGGTTAACATATATTGTTTTTTGAAATTGGAAAATCTTGCAAAAAACAACAATTAAAAACCCCAACAGAACACTGCAGCAAACCACATCAAATGAGAATTAATCTGCTGAGTAACATCCCATTTTTGCCAAGACTCACACTCACTTTAATATTTTTCAATTTTGTTGACTTCAATGAATAAAACTATAAACAAGTCTTTCCAGAGTTAAGATCTAATTTATGAATTGGAGAAAGTAATAGTGAAAATACAAATTACTTAAGGTATCTAGACTTCATTTTGAACTCTGTTTTCAACAAAAAGATGGCAGAGCCTATATAACTACAGCAGAAAATGAAAAGCATTTTCTTTATTCTGTCTCATCTTCAGTATTTGGAGTGATAAAAAAACCTCACAACAGACAATTTTTCAGGATATGCAAGTATACCACAGAAATAAACCTGCATTTCGATCAGAGTTTGTGCTAAAACGCTATTTCCCATCACAATTTACAAAGATCAGTTCCAGGTGTTCTCTAATTAGCAGAGTAGCAGACTTTGCAGTTGCCATTCACATTATCTGTGTTCAGAGCTTTACATTGCATTCAGTAGCTTCTTAATCCCTCAAAGGCATTTTTTAAAATGTAGAGGAAAAAACAGATTATGAACCCTGAAAGATCATTGTAACTTATATCAACTCAGTCTTTTTTACAGAAGTTTTATCTTTTTCTCCCTTAGAAACATCAAAACTCACTGGGTTTTAGCAACGCACAAAAATTCCTGTCTAAAAAATTTTTGTCACGCATCTGTTTCTCCTGCCAGAAACTTTCACCACTTCCTTTCCTTGTGCAAACCACTAACATGTTGGATCAATTCTGCCATATTCAGAAAATAGTGAGCAATATCTTTCCTCCTTTCTCCATCCAAGGACTCGGAGAACTCAGGTAAACAAGCATGAATTAAACCACAGGTCATAAATAAAAAAACCACCAAAAAACCCACCAAAAAACCTCACCAAACCTATTTTCTGTGGTCGCAGGAGACAACATAACACTAATAGTAGGTTCTTTCCAATGTATTTAATCACCTATATATATTAGTAAGCTCTTCTTTCACATACAGTAATGCCACCCTTGCACAGATTCAGTCTGCTGGGTTTTTCAACCTCTGCTACATTAACTAATCTACTCCTCTCACACTGGCACTAGTTGGGCTTTGACTGGTAAAATAAAGCTGTCATTAATTTACTGCAAATATATTCCCACTCTAGATATTTACTTATATCATCTTCAAAAAAAGCCATAATAACAAAATTTTAATATTGCTCTTTTTTTACTATCCATTTTTATATAGTGTTTTCAACCACTGATCTCAAGACAGTCTTTAAAAGAAGTTAACTATAATTGCTCTCACTTTTGCTCTAGACAATCAATTAAATACAGTTTTTATGAGCCGGTTACCAGTGACTATATTTTAGGTTTTCTAAACTTGAGCATGTACTTAAAAACTGCTAACAGGGAAACTTTTGTGATACAAAACCAAAGGAGTAAGTGTGCAAATTTACAATACCTTTTCCATAGGCTGAGTGCTCAGGAAATACTGGGGAGAAAGGTGAGGTACGATACCACTTTATTCATTTTATTGAACTCAGTGTTAGTACCCCAAATCAGTGCACTTACCATTTTTGCATTTCCTTTACCATTGATTAACTCAGAATTCGGTCTTCTTAAGCTAAAAATTAGGACTATTAAGGTCAATGCAGTTACATTGCTATAAAATCTGGGTTAGTTATCAGTTTTAAATATTTCCAGATCATTAGCCATGTGGAGGTTGACATTTCAGCACGCAATTAAAGTCTGGGAATGCATCAGGCCATGTGTGAATAACACTTGCCATGATATACAATTTCTACTGTTGCTTCAGAGATTCTGTAGTGACTTCCTAAAATGTTTGCCACATGTTACCTTTTCTTTTACTGTGAAGAGGAATATTATTTCTTTATTTATGCAGGCATCTCTGATTTACTGAGATTTTCTCTGGAGCTATGATTCATCAAAGTGAAAGCCAAATAAATGCCACACCAGCGTATATGTAATAATAAGTGTTGACTAGTTGAGCTTGTGTCACTACAAATCACCTCACCAGGCACTGGCATTATCACTTTTCTTAACCTCGGTGGGTCATTTCCACCTCCGGGTGAACACATGTCTGCAGCTGATGTTTGCACCCAGTTGGTTGATTTGGAGTTCTGGCGCAGTGTGGGGGCTAGAGTTCAAATTGCAGCCTGGGGCTTTCACTGAAGACAATGGGAGCCGTGAGAGCAAGCCCTCGCTTTTGAAAGACAAGGGGTGCCCCCGAGTTAGTAGGGTAATACATGGGTTCAATAAGCTAAAATCCTTACAAGGAAAACAGGATTGTTTTCATCATCTTACTGTTTCATTATCATTCACACATGAAAAAAAAAAAAAAAAACCCAAAGACAACAAATGAAAGTAGATGTACATGCAGTTAAATCTGAGTAGTGACAAAAGAATAAAGAGGTACATACATAACATAGGAGAAATTCTCTCTCTTCAGACCTTTTTTCATGATAAAGGAACATTCACAACCAGAGCATGTAGCATATTGAAATTTGGGTTTATAGCACAAGAACAAAATACCCATTTCATAAGTACAGTTTAGGAGAATAACAGAATTAAGCACAGTATAAGAATTTATTTACTATACTGCAATAGAGATTAAACTTGTCAAGGAAGTGAGCGAGCAAATGAAATTTGCTGTTCAAGTTGTACTTCCTAGCCGAAATATTTATAGAAATAAAGACATATTATAAACCTTGAACAGGTAAAAAATATTCAGAAAGTGCAGCAAAAAAAGGTAAAGTATTGTTGACTGCAATAACATCTCCTCAGAAAAGCTAGTTCCATGCTGAAATGTATCCCCTGTCTATCCAACACTATAACTTTTTAAAAAAAAGATCAGATCCAATCTCTGTGATACATCTTTACATGCAATGCAGACCATAAATTATATAATATAACCTCTGCTCTAGACTTTTTTTACAAGAAAGAACTTAATCAAGTGCTCAGTATTAGAAAACTAGAGAATTCTTTTCATTTTAATTAACTGAGATTCTTCAGCAATTGTAGGAAAAGCTGGAGCCTTTAACAGTATATTAGAAATAATTTAAAATTTTTATTTGGCTGGTTTTATGTCTGGATTCCAAATTATTTAAATCTTCAAATATTCTAAATCATTGTAAGATGCTGACAATATTCAGTATATTCTGGAATCCATCTTTCTCAGATGAATCTGACAGTAGGATTTGTATGGCCATATGCCATGGGCTCTTACACATTAAGAGTGTTCAGGTATCTTTGTTCCATAAAACCTAAACCATCAGATCATCAGAACTACTTATTTCAGGTTGCTGTGCTATCTGACTTTTTTGCTGTTGTTATATGCCTTCAGGTAACTAAAAAAACTTGTGGGTATCTCTTGTAGGAAAAAATTAGGAACTTTCCAGAGAAAGATTTCAGCTTTGTTAGTTGGGAAAACAAACCTGGCCTTGGCCATCTGTGGATTAAAAAAAACAGAGCTTCCCAGTGCCATGAAACCATGCCTTGAAGAAGCACTAAAGCCTCTTACAAAATTCTGTATATCTTTGATTCTCTTAATGCTTCAATGTGAGGATATAATCATAGTTGATGCTATAATAATTAACATGGTTATATATTTCAAACGATGTTGATGGTTGGACAAGAAGATCTTGAAGGTCCCTTCCAACCTAGAAGATTCTGTGATTCTGTGATTGATAAGGTTAACACAGTTTATTTGAAGGCTAATAAAGTTTAATCTTATTCAAACAGGTGCAGAGTGCACATTCTTATGAAGAAAAAAGTACTTACAGCTGTTGTGCGTGAGCCTAGAATAATTATCAAAATCATTAATCACAGCCAATTGAACAAATTGTGTTTAAATTACATGCAGCCATGGGCTCTTGGCTTAAAACAAAATTATGTGTTTTCTTTGCTTCTTTACTTTCCTTGCTGTTCTCTCTTAGATCATGAATCCCTTTATATTCTTGTATTCTTTTAGGCAGAGAGAGTTATTTGTCTTTCCTCTTCCTTCTACTTAATAGAACATCCGTGTATGTTTATTTAAGCAGCTTCAAGACTGAATTTGCAGTTTCATTATTTGTGTGGTGATTCACAGTACTTCCACCGGAGATGGTTCTGTAACAATTCACAGGTGCAAAGCCTGTTCCTTTTCTCCAGAGTTCACAGCATTCAGGACATACTTTTAGGTACGTGGATTAGGAAGCCTTATAAAACAAAACAATTTCTTGCTTCAAAACAGCAAGAAGAATTATAGGTATAAAAAAAGTGTCTCAGGTGGCTAGAGAGAAGTAAAATAAATATTTAAGTCCTTATCTTAAACATACACTTAGCCAGGTAGCTTATTTCCTTACCTATTTCAAATGGGACTAAAAAAAGTTAAGTTAATGAACATGGCATGAAGTTCCACCAATTAAGACTCTAACACTGGGATAGTCAGACTTTTATTCCCAGCCCTTTTCTTTCTGTATTAACAGCCATTGGCTACCTCTAGGAATAGCCTTACAAAGAGGGACTATGAATATTAAACCCCTTGTTATTTAATAACCTGACTGCAAAACCAGAAATGGGCTGGTCCTTGCCTAACGGCTGGTTGAAAGGCAGCTTTGCAGAACATAAGGGTCTGAACTTCCTCAAGGGAGCTGGTAAATCCGAGATTCTTAGTGTTAGTCTATTAAGGCTGGGCAGCATCAATCTCAACAGGAGGGCTTTTTTGACAGAATCTGTACTGTCAGTATTATGTGTATTCCAAGCAGAGCTGTCAGTTTTAGGCCTTTCAAAGAATTTAGGCTCAGGGATGGCTGAGCTATAAATTTCAGACAGGCGTAGGAGCGAGACAAGTAACAAGCACACAACTCTGTTGTGAGGGGAGCAGTTCTTTCTTGCAAAGAAGAAATGAAGACACTTAGGAATTTGGTTCAGTAAAAGCGAGCCTACTGTACAGCTTTACACATACAATTAAGACAGGAGTTTAGTGGATTTGGTAACCACTTCAATTTTGCTGATTTGGTACAGAAGGACAGTTGCTTATTAATCGCATCAACAATTAATTCTTGGTCTATAGATAATTTGGGAGAAAACGCTTCCTGCATAGTTCTCTACCTATATATAAATTCGAATACTTTGTAAATATCTGCCAATTTGTATAGCTCAAACATCACAAATTGAATAGCTAATATGTACCTAATTTCTCATCAAAAACAAATGTAAGATTTTGAGTACAAAGAAATATATCTATTAAGAAAACAGTTAATTAATATATTCAAATTAGGATTATCTTTAAAATTCTAAGACAACTAATATGTACACATGCGATTGTGCATATGAACAGCACATTATGTGATTTTAGCAGCAGGCAAGATGACAGTTGGATTCAGGTAAACCAAAATATTCTGAAGATAAGTTGATGGAATGTTGTTTTTCACTCACTCTATTATGTTCCTTAGTAGCCCATTTGAAGAAACAAGATATATAACAAACAAGTATACAGATAAAACTATTAAACATTTTTGGACTACAATAATTAGCTCCCTTACACAAACTTCTTGACCAATAACGTGTCATAGTTGTGTAATAATCCACCAAATACAGTAGTTCACGTGGTTTTCCAAGTTTATTACAAGAGCTCCAACTGAAAAACGTCTATCAAATTGAATAGATAATGAAAGGCAATTTTTCTCTCTCAGAGAAAGCTCAACCTTTTCTCTGATGCTAATTCACATCTTCTTGAGGCAGAGCTTAATCCTGTATGAATGCCTTGAGAGCAATTGGAGAAAAATAAATAAGGAATGCATTGGATTACATATAGAGTCTATTTGCAAAAACTCTTCCAGGCAAAATATCTATACACCCTCCTAATTATCCCAGGTCTCTTCACTCTTTTTCAAGACAGTACTTAACTGTGTAGTAATCAAGTGCACATTATGACTCTGCTGCTTTAAGATCTTAAATCCTCCACTAAACATATGTCTCTATGTATGAGTAGGTAATATAAGTGTCAAGTAAGCATTTCCTATATCATGGCCTTTAATCTCAGCATATTTCTTAGGAACAACCTTACCAGAGCAGCCATAGTATTCAAAATAAATACTTGGCATGAAAAAAGTGACTATTTTACTTTTCCCTTGAATTCTGTATCACTTTAACACATAAAACTGGCTTTGTTATTGCCAGTTGTCAAATGCCAATTGTTAATTAAATTCATGACATCAGAATCAGCTAGGTTCTTTCTTACATATGGTAACTGGTAGCAAAAATGAAAGTGGTACCTGTACTAGGTTTTTTTGTAAAATGTTCATAGTTTTAAGTGGTCACAGAAATTTTTTCCTGAATTGCATAAAAACAAAAAAACTGACATTCAAATGCAAACATGTAGGTATTTATCTCATCTCCAACAATAGCAAAAAAGCAAATGTTTAGGAAAACAGTATAAAACCAGTATTATTATCCAGATTATGTTTTGTATATAGCCCCTTGAAAGAGTTTCCAAACATAAAATTCTACTAAGCTTTGGATTAATTAAGGAAGAAAAAGAATGTTAATCTTTTTTGAGGTCAAATAAATTACCCTGGATCTTCTTTATATCTACAGGGACCGAGATCTAACTAGCTGACATTAACAAACCTGATTTACCCTGATGAGGTCTGATAACCCTTAGAACTCATTTATTCCTTCTTCAAGTAGAGTCCCTGTTCATAATGTTATAGAAAAAGAACGTCTTCATTCCTCTTTCTTGAATACAAAAGGGTGCATACTTTCACTACTTGAGCTGATAACATATCCCAACCCTGCTTTTTGGATTTTGTGCACCTCAGACTCAAAGCTTTGTATGAATCAGGCTCTTTCATACACTTCTGTAAGTCAAAATCTCATTTTCAGATGCAAGTTTTCATGAACTTTTGAACCTCTTCTGTTTCACCATGAAATTCTATTTTAAAGTAATAAAAATTGCACTAATTAATTTGGATCTGTTAAAGTGTGTTATGGACCTTTTAAACCACTGTAGTGATAGAAAAGGAAGACTAACATGCCAGCAGTTGGATTCTCAGTAAATACTTAGAATCTATCGGCATACAGGAAAAATCAATATTTTTACAGAAAGTAGAGTCAAAGATGAAAAACGATGAATCACATGGAAACCCATAATCTTATGAGTGTCATATCAGCCTGGCAGGCATTCATTTTGGATAAGTAATCTTAATATCACAGGATAGAGATTATATAAAGGAGTTGCCAATATTTTGTTATGGAAATGAGAATATTCAGGGTTAAAATAGAGCCGAGCAATTTCTTTTCATCACTGAGTGAGAAGATCAGCAAAAACTCACATGGAGCATCTTTCTGCATCTCTGTGGGAATTCTGCTTCTTGTGATCTGCGGCTGCCAGATTTAATGTGCTGAATTTATTATACATAAAGTTGTCTGATTCACAAGTCCTTTTTATTTCCTCAGCACAGATACTGCTTTACGTTGTTGTTCAACAGCAAAAAATGGTTAACTAGAGTATGGTTTTGCACTACATACCCTACCAACACAACAAAAAAAAGGACATAGGCTATCAAATATATTAAATATGTACTAAAAATAAGTGTCTGCATGTTATTTGTAAAACAACTTCTAATTCCTTCTCCAGTTTCCTCTTTAAAACATTCATTATATACAATGATTCTCGTTGATCTACAGTCACATCACCTGTCATCCCAGAGGAAGAGACTGATCATTTTTTCTAGTTGCTGATAAAATATCTGAAAAATTTGGAACAAAAGTCTTATGAGGAGAGGCTAAGGGAGCTGGGGTTGATCAGCCTAGAGAAAAGGAGGCTGAGGGGGGACCTTATTGCTCTCTACAACTACCTGAAAGGAGGGTGTAGGGAGGCAGGGGTCGGTCTCTTCTCCCAAGTCACAGGTGACAGGAGTAGAGGAAACAGCCTCAAGTTGCACCAGGGGAGATTCAGGTTGGATATTAGGAAGAACTTTTACACTGAAAGGGTTATCAAGCATTGGAATGGGCTGCCCAGGGAAGTGGTTGAGGCACCATCCCTGGAGGTGTTCAAAAGACGGGTTGACATGGTGCTGGGGGACATGATTGAGTGATGTGGGGTTTTTTTGTCAGAGTTAGGTTGATGGTTGGACTAGATGATCTTGAAGGTCCCTTCCAACCTAGATGATTCTATGATTCTAATTAATAACGTTAATGTTTTTTGCTCCATTTTCTTGTTTGAACCACAGTGAAGCAGAGCCCCAGATGAGAACAGGGCCTCTTTCTTGTTGGGATCACTGATATTACTGCACCCCTGGGTGGTATCAGTGAGGAAACAAGGGTGGGACTGTGCATAAATGCACCACATAGAGTCACTTTTATTTGGGCATCTTTTACCTTGCACACATAGTGTACACAATTTAAGATTCTCATTTATCCTTTATTGGCTGATATAGCAGATAGCAAGGACTAACATGCAAGTAGCATAAGCATTAATCTGCTTACCAGCCCTCTGGCAGGGTCACATACAGCTGATGAGCCTCTCCCAGCCAGGCAATCGACAGGCCAGTGGGAAAGGTTGGATCCGTTGCTTCTTGGAACTGACTGATTCTTGACTTTGCTAAGTTGTTGTCTTCTAATGTTCTGCTTTGACTTTTTCTATACTTTTTCATAGCAGTATTTTTCCTCTTGTATCCTTGAGCTGCTGACTATTACTATCTCAGCTACTGCACTTCTGTTTGTGTTTTTACTCATCTTACATAGCTTTAGTTCACATCCTTTCTTATTTCTTAATAAGAATTTTCTCAGTAATCACAGAGCTGTCATGCACCAAAGTAGGCCTGGATCACATTCAGCTGAGCCCTTAGGCCGTGGGTTACAAGAATAGCAGCATACGCAGCTGAACAGATTTACTCAGTTAGTAGTGAGTCTGGATTATACCCTGGCCATCCCAGCTGAGCTCAATGCCTTATCGGCTCAGCCACATTGCCTGCCTTCAGTAATGGCATGTACATAGCAGCAGTGCCCAAACCACTGTGCTAAAGAACACCATTAAGATTGCAAAGTATTATTCAACATTTGCAGATGCTGTAACTGAGTTAGTGATATCACCTACTTCACTGTCTTCTCTATTTATACATTCCAACATAGACTAATCATACAATCACCTACTCTTTTCTTTTTAATAGCAGTCCTGCATTATTTAGGAAGGAGCTACTCAATATTCTCTTGCCTTCCACTTCCAGGGCCTTTTTTGTTGCACATTATTAAAGACAATTATTAATTCCTTATGGCATTCCCTATGAAGTTCATCTCTGTAGTTAACTACAGAGTTTAACCACAAATTTTGACTGTGTTATTCAGGGTAGTTGGGACCTCACTTCCAGATCAGAAGACATTTATATGACTCAATGGTTGTTTCCATTCATGCCATTAAAATACAAAACTCTAACATCAAACACTCTTCAATATTACCATGGTTTATTCTAGTACCAATAGTAGCTGATAGTCCACTGTTAACAATCTACCACCCTTTTTCCTTCAATTTGCGATTGTCACAAAAAGTAAAGGCAGCCAGAGTCAGGAAATACCTCAGGTCTATAGGAAGTCATTTAAAACAACAAGCCTATAAAAACAGGGCCTGCAGCATTGATGTCAAGTAAGGATTTAACTGTTGTGTGTTCTGCTGTTTTCAGAAATTCTCAATCACTCCCTATGCCAGGGATCCAGAGGGAAGAGAAAGATGAATCAAGAAATATTGAGGGAAATCTATCTGCAAACAGTTTATTCACTGTTCGTGAATAAAAAAAACCTAGACCTTTAGGTAACAGCTATTTCCATGACTGACTTTCACCTGAGTCTTCTGCTCAGAACTTGAGGCCTAACTACTTTTAAACCCCAATTAATTTTTTTTTCCTGTCTGTACAACTAGGTCCAGTTCCAATTCCAGTTTGTTTCTGAGTTCTTGAAAGGTAAACGGAATATATATTTTATATAAAGCAAGGGATGTTTACTAAGTAGACAACCACCTGTTCTTCTGTAGTTTAAGGATGAAGCCTTTATTTGTGCAAATCACTAAGGCAATGTAAGAACTGTGGGTTGAAGATGAAAACCTGGCGTCTGAACCAACACAGAAAACAGGAGGTGTCTAAATCTCACATGTAACTACAGTTCAAGTAGGTGTATCTGGTGTTCATCAGTGCTCTTTTCCTAATGCCTTCTTTCTTGTTTCCAAGATCCATGTAAACAAGACGCCCCCACCCAGATCTGGGAATTCTAGTTAAGAAAAAAGAAAATTCTCATTTTATAAGATGGGAGTGAACATATATCAGTTGTCTGTTTATTTTTGCTTTATACCTTTGGCCAAAATCAGGTGTTTCCTTTAATATAATTTCTATTGTGTATGTGATCAGCATATCAATTGCCTTGCAGTCTTGACTGCTATTTTTTTTATGTTAGTATTTTCAAAATAGTTACTCTTATCCCTGTCAACCTGCAAAAATCAGATTGTCATCATGCACCAATGTAACTATGTCTATCGAAACCTAAGAATGAATACTGTTCTAGCAAAGTAAATGACACATTTTATTTTCCTTCCCATATGTAATGGGCTATACAGATAAAAATAATCTCATAGAACAGAGGGATATACTGTTTCAGTAGGAAATCAAATGCTCCACTAGGTCACAATCTCATTAGATTCATCATTTTTCCATTTATAATAGTTTTCTTTCCCCCATTTATTTGAGAATTTAGAAAGCAAGCTTTTCAGAGTACAGACTCCCAATTAATTGGTTACAATTAATGGTGGTATAATTTGGGGATCTGTTAATTAGTAATGAGAGGTTGTACTTTCCACAAATATACTAACAATTTTTCACTTTAAAGCAGAGTTTTCACACTTACAACACTTTTTTTCCAGCCAAAGTGACATGAGCTTTCTATTTTGCTTTCTATTTGAAGAAGCTCCCTATAGTGACACAGAACTTAAAAATAAGTATGCCCCAAGTTTCTTGAAGTAAGAGGTATTGATTATTTTAGCACCTCTTGTGCAACTCTAGTTCAGTGCCATTCATCTGTTGTACTGCATGCATGAGGTATTGTCTGATACAGGATTCTGATTTTTTAATAAGAGTTTTGCATTTTGGCAGTCAGTGAGACTGTCTCAGGTAATTTATGAACTCCTTTGCTCACGCATTAAACTGATTCAGTTCTGGAGAAATCCATGGACAATTTTTTGTGTGCGACAGTATGATGCATGTTTTCCATGATAAAGTGATACTCTCCTAACCCCTTATTTTTCTGTAGATATTAAGCACTGATAGTCTTCACTTTGCTGAAAAGGACTTCTCTGATTTATAACACTCACACTTACTAATTTAACTATAAAAGCCAATTAGCTGGCTGAAATACTCAAATGGGTCAGTAGTAAAATAGCCACTGCAGCAAGGACTTACCTACTATCAATGTAAATAATTTCTCCCTTTTAATAAGACAAAAAAATTAATATCAGCTGTCCATTTCCTATGTCTTGCTCAGTGTTTCAGGTTCAGTTTTCTACAGCGCAATTAAAGTTATGTTTGCTGGAATGTGTCTCAACACAATTCAGAAGGAAGCAGTAGGTGGGGAAAGTAGAAAGAAAACAGCCAAAGGTTTGGATCAACAGAGCACAATCTTTGCAGCAGACTCAAAGAGTTTAACAATGAACAAATTATTTTTATGTAGGAAGCCAGCAGAAGGCAAAACACAAATATAACCCCATAATTAAAGTAAACATAGAAATTAAGATTGCCCTGCTTATTTTCCTGGCATGAGGATTGTTAAGGTACAAGCTTTCATAGAGCTGGTGGGGTTTTTGTTTTGAGTTTTTTTTAAATACTACTTTACCCTACTTCTTCTTTAGTAAGTTAGGCATTTTGCAGATTTGAAGAGTTTATCAACCACACTACTGGGTGTGTTACCATTTGTCACTGAAGCAATTCTCTACTTAAAAGACACTTGATGGCTTTAGTTCGTACTTTCCTGTGCCCTCTGCAGTCCTACTGATCTAATAAGCCTAGGTGCCTTTATAAGCAACCCATCAACGTGGAACTGACCCAGAGCTGCTACCCAGCTCATTAGAGTTTACACCTTCTTATCTGTCTTCATCTTGCCGTTATATAGTGAGTTTGGAGGAGATGAGGGAATTATCTGCAAATTGGATACATATATTTTGTTAGGTAGCCAAGTTTATACAGGTCTGTATAAGTAAATTACTACCTTTTAAGGTAGTTTATTTGGCTGTCTTTCCACATCTATTCTGAGTATATATGCTCTCTTTAAAGTACTGTAAATCTAACTGTTCCCTAAATCACTTTGGAGACTTCTGTCAAACAGAATAGGATTAAAACTATCAAGAGTATTCTAAAGTATGTCTTTCCAAAAAATCATAATAGTGGTTTTATTTTATGTTTATGACAATGCAAAAGAATTATTGATTTATCCAAAGACAGCAAGAGACTTTCAGAAAGTATTGAAAGGGATTCTGAATTAAAATGATGAAGTGCCTAATGGCTGATACTCTATGGCAGAAAGCAGCTCTCTATCATTAAAATATATGCAACAGTCAGGCTTTTGCCAAGATATGTTTAGCTTTAGAATGTATTATTTATTAAATAAACTTGACTTTCATTTGCCTTTTTCATTTTCTTCTCCCCTTTCTATTATTCTGGGATATTTTATAGCCATTTGTATTAAAAAAAAAAAAAGTTAAGTTTGTAGAGCATTTCCTGCTAGATGAGTGGTTTAAAAAGTCCAAAGAAATGTATAACAAATGGCAGCATGTATCTGGTGAAGACTTGCTGGTTGCTTTCTCTAGCAAAGTTTATGATTTTGTAAGCCTGGTACTTCATTAAGTAAGCATCTTCAATTTTAAGGTGCAGTTGCCTCACTCTTTAATTTGGATACATCTAATGTTACAGTAAAGATTTTTATGTTGCAGTTACTGAAAATAGCTTAGCTATCTAGTTTCTGAATCGTTATTTTAATACTTTGAAGTATAACCATAATAGAACCACTCCATCCTCCTGTAAAAATCCAGGAGTGAAGCAAAAAGAAAGCAATAGGATCATCCAGGATTGTTAATAATGGTAAAGAGTGATTGGACTGAGAATAGAACAAAGAATATATTGGGTTATAAATGCAGAAGGAAATGGCAAGGAAAAAAGCAAACGCCATGCAGCACTAGGAAAACTAAGCTCTAGGAGAAAGTTTTATAATGGAGGTCAAAATGCTTTTTCCACTAACACTAAACAGGATACTTAATTTTGCTGGAACAAGAGTCTTTGAATCCCTCCAGCTCAATAGCAAAGACAGAAATATCTGCTTGAGGCTTTGAAAGCCAGCTAGAGAATTTATCTATACAGCCCCCAGAAACTGGTTGCATAGCCAAGGCTGTTTGGTTTTTTCAGAGGCTGGTTTTTGGGATGGTATTTTTTTTTTTTTTGTGAACTTGAAACATCTTAACCACATCCTTGTCTCAGTCCTACTTAAAGCCACAGAAAAACAAAGCCATTCCTAGCTGCTTCTTTACAGGTCTAAAAGATAATTAAGTTCTTTTCCCCCAGTATCTCCAGCTTGCTGAGTGCTACTCTTGACTTAAAAAAGGAAGGAAGCAGCCTAATAATGTACATGTTGGAGTGTACTTAGTTATTCATAGTTCATAATGTCTTTCAGAGAAGACAGGTTTAGTGGCCAAAAATACCAGGCCAAATTCAAATTCTCTTCGTTCCCTCCCATGCAGTAAAGAACAACATATGTGCACTCGTGCACACACAGACGGTGGTTGGGGAAGGATGTCCTTCACCTTGGAAAAAAGCTCTATAAAATATTAAGGAAATAAATTAGAAAAGAGTTGCCCAAGGGACAATTATGGCTTCCTGGTTTCAAAAAGCAAATCAGGTGGAAAACTTCATGAGCAAATAAACTCATCTATCACATGGGCTTCCACTTACTGATAGAAAGATGAGGAATTAACTGAATGGACTCACAGCTGCACAAATACACAAAAACAAAGGTAGTTTTCTACACCAAAGACTTAACTCAGCATGCATTCAATCAAGATTTTATTCTTCTATCTCAGTAATTAGGCTGAAGATAAAATGTACTTTCTTCTCACATTTCTGCTATTTTTTGTACAAATAAAACTGCTGTCTTCTGCTACACTTCCTCTGCAGCTCTTACTTAGTTTTACAAAGCTTAATGAACAATTTATTATAGAATAAATTACTCTATGACGCATTTCATGGAAAAAATCTTAACATGAAGGTTGAATGCTACTGTATTATTTTGCAAACTTTAACAAAAATAATTTCAAATAAGGAAACTAATTGTGACAAAAGAATGAAAAAAACCCCCAAATCCACATCACCACAAGGTGCAGAAGCCAGGTTTCTGAAGGTGGAGGCTACTGCTATAGAGCACATCTAATCAACAACAGCATGGATTCCCAGCTCTGTGCCAGTGCATAGCTGTGCTCTTGTCCCACACCTGCACAGTGTCACCACCCCTTACCCTCAATATTACAATTTCATGTGCATGATCTTCTTCACCTCTCCTTCTGAAAAGAAGAGCTCAGTCCCATTCCTTGCCTACCTTCACTGCCCGAATACTGTACCCAGGTTCTCTCACTTCATCATCTCTGTCCTTGCTATGTCACATTAGCTTAACCATGTCTCCATATTCAGAATGGAAAGTACAAGTCTTCTGCAAGCAAAGAAAGCTGGGGGACAAGTTATGTACATATTTACCAGCAGCAATTTATTGCAGCAATTTACCATCAAATATAGTTGATTGTATGCAGAAGTTTCTTACAGACCAAATGAGAACTTCCTTATAGAAGATGCCACTGCTATCACTAGTGGAAGATGTCCTTGCCCATGGCAGGGGGGTTGAAACTAGATGATCTTTAAGGTACCTTCCTATCCAAACCATCCCATGATCCTAAGACCCATGTCTTGGGCCATTTCCTTTTTATTTTTTGGGGCAAAGGGGGAGGTGGATGGGGTGGGAAATAGTATAATTTGTACTTCAGCCAGCTAGCTGCCATCTCTAAGTGCTCTTAAAATTTGCATACAAACTTAGTGTAACTGAAAGGTATCTGACATCAGAAAGCCTTCCAATGCCATTTATTTAAAAACAAGGTTGTTCCTCCTCCACCCCTCCAATCTGCATTTCTTGCTACTGCCATTATGTTAATTTCAAATGTTTTTAACAAAGAAGGTCTAATTTTGAGCCTAGCGCAAACCATTTGCTGTGAAACAATGAAAGCATCACATACATCTAATAGCAGAGCTTAGTTGTAAAGGAGTAAGTTAGTGGGTTGGAGGAAGCTTCATATCTTGTTTCTATAGACTTAGATAAAAGGGATAATTTGAAGTGTATTGTTACATAACACTGAGTTTTGATTTCATGGACATGCTTTTTTTTTCCTGTATAACATGTTTCATTTCAGATAATGGCATTAGCATAAAAAAAAATCTTAGTAATGGAAAGGGAGAGACATCTGTCCTTATTCTTAGAGACAAAGCTTTTAACAATGTTTACCAACAAGGTTGTCCAAATTTCCCAATTAAAGACCTATTTTTTACTTGCTTATGCTATCATGAACTTTGAAGTCATTTAGGCTGGAATTTTCTATGCTCCAAATGCCTGTGTCAAGTGATTTGTGTGTGCAATGAACGCTTCAGCCCAAACAAGATCAGAGTAAAAAATGCTTGCCTTGACAAACTGGCCAAAACCAAGGAATTGTCTGTTTAAGGCTTACAAACTGTGTGCTTTGTTGCAGAGGGTTGCAAAGCTTATTTTGCATATTCTTTTTACTCACTCTGAGAGCATTTTAGCAGATTTAATTGAATCTCTCTTAGCCACAGAGGAGCATTAGAATCCTGCTGGACTTGAGTAGCTTAATTACCTGTGAATTGTGGCTGGAGCTGTCAAGGGGTTTGCATGAATTTGAATTTCCTTACTGCTCTAGACCGTGCTGTGTGCAGGCTCTAGACCCAAGAGGAGCACAGGAACAGATCTGTGCAATATTTGCACATCAAAAAGCAGACATCTACCTTAGTCAGCTTCATCTCTGGGTGAGAGGTTGGGACTGAAGCTGTGGAAAGTACTAAGGAGGGAGAAGACCTGATACACGTGATGAGTGGCACTGACTGAGGCAAAAACAGTTGGCAGAGAATGATATATGATCCTGTAACAGAGCATATGCACTCATAAAAAACAAGAAGTCACATTTACATATATTAAAATAAGACCAAATAGAAAACTTCTGTCATTTTCTGATTTGGGGGTGTTTGTTTTCAATTTTAGTATCATTTTTCCTGTTTCTCCTTTTCCCTAACCCAGGAATACTCTGTGTATGTGCATGCACCCAGGTGAAAAAGAATTAAATTAGTTAGTAACTGTGACCTTTGTTATGACTGAGTTATATTCTTTACTTAAGGCAGGGATTCAGCCCTTTTGTTAGACTATCTCCCCAAAATATTCACCTTTCATTTTCAGGACCAGAATGAGTTGTTGAAATTAAATAACTGTATCTTTTTAATTACTTTCTCAGAGTTTCGCCTTGTCCTCTTGTGATATTAACAACCACAGGTTTAACTCTTATTGGAAATCTTATGTTCAGGTTTAAATGATGACTTTAGACTATAGTTAAACTAAGTTGTTAACAGTGTATTGCTCACCTTCTTATAATCCTATAAACAGGCTCAGCAATTATATTAAAAAGGAGACTGAAAAGAGACCCAGCCACTCACAAGCTTCCCTCTCCTCATAATTTGCATCAGCAAGTTTGTTTGTTGTGGTAATTCAGTAATATGGCAGAGACTGGAGACACAGGTCAAGAGTTCTTATCAATAGTTTGCTTCTCCCATTTGCCACTCTAGGCTTCAGGCTGCACGTTACCGTGAATGCTGTTGTTCAGAAATTGTAATTATATTTCTATAGCTGATGCACTTCAAACAAACAGCAGCACCATGAACACAAGAAGGGCTTAGGAAAATATATTTAATCTTGTAATAAAAAGATTGTTTGCTTTTGAGGAGGATTTAAGGAGGTTATTTCATTAGAAATAACTCAGGTTAACATTTTGCTGGGATTTAATTTAGGATTAGTATTTATTTATGAAATCCATTGTTTTGTAGGAAATGTAATTTCCCACAAAAGTATTATACTCACATAGAATTAAAGCTGATAACATATGAGGAACATAATTAAAAGAGTAATTTTCCCATAGTCAAGTTATGTTAGTCCTGGGAATCCAGATTTATGTTTAAATTTCAAAGATCATGAACTCTAGAAAAAAGTCTTAATCAAGAGCTATGTAAAAAGTACAGAAATCAATGGCGTTTTCATAGCCTAAAGATGTACATCTACACTAAGATTTTCTTCAGTCTATTCCTCAGATTATTTTAACTATAAATTTCCCAGGTTCATATGTTCAATTCAGTGATTGAATATGTCAGTTATCCCTATCTTTTATCTTAAATTAATGTTAATGTAAGTTGAGCTAAACTGCGGTATTTTTTGACTCAAAATAGATAGCATAATTTGACTGTGTTTTGGGATTAAGATTTTAAATTACAATTTATTTAAGTTTCCTAGTTGTTCCAGTAGAAACAAATTTAAAAAAAAAAACCACACATGCTTTTACAATCTCACAAACTTCCACCTTAGAAACAGTGAAGTTAAGATTTATCAAGGAAGCATTGCACAAGAAAAAAATTTTTTACAGAGTTTGATAAAAATAAATGCTATGTGCATCTTACCATTTATAGTCCTTTTTCAGGTCTTTCCACCCTTTTTCACCCTATTTGGAATGGTCCATCTCATTTTCTTTTAGACATATTTCTGAGCAACTCAGTAAACAAAATATTGCAACGTCTGGGTAATATAAGACTGAAAAAAGAAGTGGATTCCTGTTTGAAGTTGGTAACTCTACAGAGTGTGAAGACAGTTCTGCTCATCCCAGGAGTATTCACAGCATTAATTAGGGAAAAGTTAAACTTTGATATCAGCATGATTTTAACCTTTTTAATATTTTAATGATAAGTGTTTCTCAACTAGATTTTTTACACAAAGATTGTTTCTATAAGTAGGAGTATTATTTAAAATTGGCTCTTCCTACATTATTTGCACAACTGCCAGAAGAACTGAACTATTTTGGATGGAAAAAAAATAAACCCCAAAACCTGTCAAAAATCAAATGCCATAACAACAAGGAAAAGATAAAATTCTTCAGTTAGAAAGATTCAGAAGTTACTAGGCAAACAAAACGAACAGAACCTCAGATTTCCATTATTTTATAAGACAGCTAGAGATGCAGCAACAAGCTTAATGTACTGCACATCACTAACTACAACAGACCACACACAGAGCCCCAAAAAGCCTCTCAATGTCAGTTTTATTCATCATATGTCAAGAACTGCCATCTGTCAAACTGCATGCATTCTCTGAATTGATAAAATCAAAACAGGGCAGCAAAATACCATCTAGAACCCTCCTCTCCACCGCTTTCTACAGCTGCTCCCCAAGGACATTTAAACTTAATAGCTAGAAACCTACAGGATGAAATAAATAGAATCATAGAATTGTCTAAGTTGGAAGGGACATTTAAGATCATCTAGTCCAATCATCAACCTAACTCTGATAAAAACCATCACTAAACCATGTCTCTAATAAAATACTTGCATGTCTAAATACATGTGTAAATAATAATGTCTAAATAAAATACTTACCATGGCTTAACAGTTCTTAGTCACCCATGTGAGAAAAAAACTATAGTTTTTAGTTACAAGGAAAAAGAGCCAATTGAACCACCATTATCCCTCCCATCTTTCATGCAAGGCCAGAGACAGTATATATTCCCTCCTCTTAATCTGAATTAATTGACTCCAGGTGCCCCTCTGCAGGAGTGGTGGTGGGAAGAATCACTGATTTAAGGGGTTTGACAGGTCCTATACGGTACCACAGCATTCAAACACTTCTGTCTACTAGTTGCTTATTCTTCAAAATGTTTTTGCCAGCTGAAGCACTGAAAGACACTGTTTTTACTTTTGAGAGTAAAGATGGGGCAATTATTTTCTTTGGGAAAAAATATAAGGTGAGACAGAAAGGTTAAATTTCCACAGGGATCAGTTTGTGGAATCCTAAGGTTGTCTGCGTGGGGAACTTGCCAGTGTGTTAGAGAAACGAGTAAGACAGGAAATAAATCCCTCTACAGGTATCCAGTGAATTCACACTTCCAGTTACTCCATCCTTGTTTCACCACACATGCAAGATTTTAAAGGAGGAGCGCAGGCTGATTTTAGGTTATGACAGTGTCAGAGCAAGTTGCAATGTTTCAAAAGTGACGCAGTGACTCAGGACTTCCCTGGTAAATTACATAGTCGCTCAGAAATTCGAGTTCTATGAAAAGCTCTCTTGAAGGAATTGTTGACAGAAATCATGGATATATTTTTCTATATATGTTGATATACATGACAATTTAAATCACAATGAATTAGCCACATAATGGTAAAAACTGACCCTGCATATTTTTGAAACTCTGGCATAAAGAGTTCAAAAAACAGTATCAATATACCATTTCCCACACTGCAAGGAGAGAAGAAACCATTGGGACACGTGCACTCATTTCTAGTCTGGAACCAAATAGCCCACCTTAATCCAGATACACTTTTTAATTGAAATATTAATAAAACTCAGAATTAACCTTGGTACCATCTAGACCATACATAGAAACATATTTTTGGCCATTATTTGTAGTTTCAGACTGCAGTATCGCTGATAGTCTAGAGCTCTAGAGATTCATGTCTGTCAAAGCACCTCCTTCCGTACAAAATTCACTCCACTTAATTTTAAACAGACGGAGAGTAGGAAAAAACAATTATCACTCATAACCATGGATGGCATAGAACAGATTGGGGTGACATGGCCAGATGATTCTGCTACTTAGAAATGAGGACATTTTTTTCCAGACTGCAGCTCAAGTAACCCATTCAAACCTAAAAAGGTGAGCAAATTATGCAAGCTAAACAAGTGCAAGCATCTCTCTATAACCCTCAGGGCTCTGGTCCACTGTTCCCACATCTCATCTGTAACCATAACAAACCCAAATAGTCAGGGGTGAGGGGAATAAAAAAAACAATAAAAAAACAAAACCACAACCCAAAAACCAGAATATATCTTGATAGTTTGTAGCTTCTACAGTTGTCCATGCCAAAACATGCCATAGATTCCCTACTCATTTATTTGCATGCATTGAAATGATGCACTGAGGTCTGTTTTGCGGCAAGAGCTCTTCCTAAGACAGCTAAAGCAGAGTGGCAAATCCAAACAGAATACTGAGGTTTGGTTATCTCTTAGCCCTTAAATTCTCGTCCAGCCTACAACCACTTTCCATATCTTTGAAAAAGTATTCTAAAATCTCATGTATTGTATTATAGTAATAGAAAAACCATGAAGGACCACTTTTGAACTTTCAAAATGGTCTTGAGAACATACCTTAAGGAAACTTTAAAACTGATAATACTCAAAATATGTTGTGAAAAGCCAAGAATACATCATTCCCATGGGAAATTTCAGGAAAAAAACTTGCTATATAAAGATAGTCTGATAACAGAAACCTGGAAAGTTAACCTTTAAAAAAAAATTATCACTTTTCCCATGTCATGATGTCATGCTACAACATAAAAAGTAAAAGAATAATGAAAAAATCCCAGTCTCTCTAGAACAGCTCCCAAAATCTTTCTGTTACAAACCCCTGACTGAGCCCAGTAGAATAAATCATTATTTAAAAGGAAAAGTAACCCAGGAGAGCAACCTAATCAAGGAGGTGTTGGGTGCTGATAATGAGACTTTACCAGAAAATCTGGAGATTGGTTTATTACCTACTTATACGTTATTTGAGTTCAGATCTTATTTATAAATTCAGGCACATTCTCTGCTAGGTCATTCCAATTACTCGGTATATAATTCAGCTCCTGAATCAATTCTATCAAGATGAAGATGATGCACTTGATGAGATCCTATTTGCTGAACAATGGTGGAGAAAAGCTTCCTTAATAAAAGAAATAAAAAAAAGCCTTGAGGAAGTAAGACAAAGTGGAAAGTCACTCTACAAATGCAGGCCTGTTTTCTGTGGCACGATGAGTCACAGCCTAGCATTTGCATGGTGGAACGTTACTTACAGATGGAACTGTCAAAATCAGGTTTTCATTATACAGGATGACAAATGTAGTCCTCATGGGAGAAATTTCTCAACATAATGAAATCTAATCTCTCTAATTTCAACATTGGTGTCTGTACTTTTATAAATAGATCCAGAAGACTGGAAGGCAAAATATTCACTGCCTGTTCATTTCTGTTTCCTCAACTTCTCTCTGGTTACTACTTGTTTTATAAGGGTTTTACACCTTAGCACTATCTTTGCCAGCTGTGAAATAGCAAGGGAGATGGGGAAGAGACAGAATGCCCATAACTTAAAATGTTTCTCCCTCCTATGCACAGCTGGTTTCTTCTGTTTCTGCTCTGTACCGCAGTGGTGCTCAGCTGGTGGAATATGGCAAGGAGAGCAAATAAGATCTGCCAGACCTATACCAGCTTGGCCCAGCTCAGCTCTCTCATTTTTTTGTCTACTGTGAGTTCATGCACATCTTCGAATCCTCCCATGCGTTTATAAGATGTGACTAAAGGGACTGTATTGCAGTTATTTTTTCCTGGTTTCCTTGATTGTTTGCTATGGATTCAGCTTTCTCTGACCGTTTGCCTGCCGGTAATGTCGTCTTGGGAGCTTGATACGGTTTTGTATATATTGTATCTGTTTCATTATTTCTTTTTTTTATTTATTTTAATATTAATACTTCATTAAAGTAGTTTAGTTCATTCTACACTTATAGATCTCCTTATCTCTTCCTCTCCTCTCTTTTTGGGGGAAGGGCCACCTGTCATTCTGATTGGTCAATTCAGCCTAAACCACAACATTATCCCACAACAAACATGTCTTATCAAAAGTCTCATAGCTTTTTTCTTTTTCTTTTTTTTTTTTTTTTTGGTTATTGTTTTGTTTTGTTTTACTACCTGCATACATTGCAACAAGATATCCTGTCCCAGTCAGGCATTTTTCCACAATAGTCTTAAAACTTAGCACCCTTAACCTTTTGGGCTGTGACGCCCTTTGAGAATGGTGGAACTAGCTAAGGATGATGGGAAGGAGATCAAATTAGTGGCTGAAATTCAAGAAGTGCATCTAAGCTCAAGTCTCTATACCAAAGTTGCCAAATTGGGAAGTAAAATCCAGCAAAGAAGAGGAGGCAGAGAGAGTAACTGTTGGAAAGTGGCAAAGTGGTGACCACAGTGAACCATGGACTCATTATCTCATATAAAGTTTACTTTCCAAAAAGATTAAGAATTTCTGTTTTCCAGGACAAAATATAGAAAACAAGAAAAAGGTGGAATCTTCTTAAACTTTTCCTTTTCTACAAAGGGGTTTCTTTGCTTATATGGCCATCAAATACTTAAGTCTTTTAACTACAACAGAATTCACCCAGACACCTGCGTATACCCATTGAGCTACATATCTCTCCAAAAGAGAAATCTCTTTACATGCAGTAAGGCAGCTTGGTTCAGCGGCCAGTACACAGGCACACCGTCAGGGCAAAACCAGCAGCACAACATTCTGCTCCAATTCCCACTTGCATCTTGGCTATTTAATCCGCTTTCGCTATGTCCTCAGGTCAGAAATTATATTAATTAATGCATTGTTAATGACAACATTTATTTATAAATATTTTCCCTCAGCAGTATCTTTGTGAATAAAGATGAAAGGATGTGTCTGCTTCATACTATGCTTTAGAAAATTACAAGATTTGCAGATAGGCAGCAAAGCCTATGCAAGAAGCTTCTATTTGTTATATAAAACACAACTAATTTTTTCAGTTCCATAATACACACAAAAAAAAAAACAACCTGCAAAGATTACACAAAGCATAGAATCATAGAATGGTTTGGGTTGGAAGGGGTCTTTAAAGATTTTCTATTTCCAACCTCCCTGCCATGAGCAGGGACAATAACTGGTTACTAGTCTCTAAAACCATTTTCTCTTGTAAAACTCACAACTGGAGACTTAAAGTATAAATTTATTTAGAAAGATAGATTATTTTAGTATAGTTTCATTTATAAATATGAACTACCACTCTTCATCTACTATACCACTTATTCAGAGAAAATGCAAAAATCTTTATTAAAGAATGCCCTGAAGATTCGCATTTGAGATATAAGAATCTGATGTGAAAGGCATATGTACTTTCCAGGTTCAAATATTCTTAAACCCTGTACAAGAGCCCATTGTTTTTCATTGTGGTCACCAAGGAAAGAAAGTAGGCTATTAGTAGGTTATTAGGAGCTATTAGGATTTTACTGTGACCAGTACTTAATACTGTCTTAATTTGCTCTTGTTCAGCACAAGTTCACTTTTTAGATGTCCCCTCTGTGTCTGTGGGAGTGTGTGCAAACTTCAGTACTGGTATTTGTAGAAACAAACAGGTGTTTGCTTGTCAAGTCAATTATAATATCCATAATAACTAGTTTGCACAAACCAACATGTGCTTGTGTGAGGTAAACAGATGGCATCACAATTTCCCACCTGATGCAAACACTTTCTAAAAGCTTTTACAAATATTGCTTCGGGAGAGTTAACAGTGTCAAACACAAACATATTTAGCACCTCTCTTCAGTTCTAATTCCAGGCATTGATGCATTTGGTCTTTCTCTATCCATATCCATATGCCTTGAGACATATATTATCCCTCAGATACGATGCTTGATTGTAATTGGGCAGTCTTCAAGTCAGAGGGACTTTTGCCATTGATGTAACTGGTAAGAATATTACTTCTCCATAAAAGCTTTTTATTTTAAGCATAAGCTTTCTACATATTTCAAAATTCTGCCACTGCAGCTTAGATCTTCTAAGAACACAGTTGGCAATACTTTCACCTCTGGTACGGCTCATGTACTCAAGAGGGAAGCATGTGGCTAAGTATTTGTAGGATTAGGGGCTATATGATGGCTCTGATCTAGTTTTATCATGCCGGACAGACATATTATCTAAGGTTTTGTTGCTTAAAGCTCTGTTTGGTTAGAAGCAAAGTACCTCATGGCTGTAGGAGAACACAGATGAATACACTCAGTAGCAAGGAAGTGCCTGGATCTCCAGCTACCCACCAGCATCTGTACCAAACTCAAATGCGAAATATGGCCAAGTGACCCTACTGTAACTGCAGCACATGCAAGAAGTTTCAGGACAATATCTCCTTCGTCAGACAACCATTTGTGTCCCCCTGCCAGCTGCCAGCTCCTTCCCCCACAAAATTCTTCCAACCCCCAGAAAATCTCTTCACTCTCCCAGTCTCTTTCAGAAGTTGTGGTGCCAATGCAGAATTGCTGACGGTCCCCAAAATCCATCCCCAAATCCACTGGTTTTGTCATATCTCCAAGAAGACAAACATAAAATGGAAGTCAGGAGAGCAACAGTGAAATTGTACCACCAAGGGCCATGCTTGTTTTAGAAATCATTCTGCACACAGATCAATCTTTTATCTGTAGGACCTCAGGAAAAAAATGAACATTGTTTCAGGAAAAACAGCAAGATTTTTACAGTTGTTCTCAACTTGCATCAGTATAAAACTGAGACATATTTTCATTTTCTCAAAGGGAAGGTGGCAGAATTAGTTTCAAATCCCTCTTCCCACCAAGCAGAATAGAAGCTACAGCCTTGTCTCATGCATTCCAAGAGAGAATGTGAAGGGGACTCTCGCCTTCATATCCTGAGTCTGGAAAAGCTTTCCAAATCTGGTCATCAGAACTGTCATTTTTCTACAGAGATTTTGGTTTCAACAGCCAAATGTTTCATCATTTTTTCAGTCTAATTTTGGTTTTAATCTTCTTTGGTTATTACAGAGACTGTCAAAGTAGTAGGGAGAGAGGATGCTGCAGTGTTGATGTCTGACTCTACAGATATTGTATTTGCTTGGAAATTTAAAAAAAAAAATAAAAAAAATCTTCCAAAACCACATCTAGAAAGACAGAGTAAGACTAAAGAATTACCATCATGAATCAGGAAGTTTGCAATATTGCACCTTCACAATGTCTTTGATAGGTAGAAAGACTTTGAAGAAGAACCAGCATCGTCTTTACATCTACTTCTTTCACAGCTCGATGAGTAGTACAAAGTTAAGCAGTAAAGTCAATTAATGTTATGAAATAAAGCAGAAGAATGAGCAGACCAAGACCCTGTAGCTGATGTCACGTCCTGACACAGCGTTCAGCTGGAAAGCACAGTGCTCTGATTGCATTGTCACTTTACCTGGCTTCCTTTAACAGTAAAAATAAAATGTAGGACAATGCAAGGCAAAAAAGAAAAAGTATTTACAAGCAGAAATAATACAATTAGAGGAACACAAGGCCTTTACTTTAGGAATCAAAATGCTCAGAGTTCAATAGATATACAGACTCAGTGTCAAATGAAGGGTCTAAAATAAACAGTGTGATTAAAAACCCCAAACTCTTAGACTGCTGCTGAAACAATTTTTTTAAAATGTGATTAAGATTTAATCTCTCCTTCATCGTGGTAGGAAAACCAAAATGAAAAATAAAGACGTTCAGACAGCAGATTAAAAAAAATTGTGAAAACACTTTGTGAAAGCACAATGACAATGTTTAGTCTCTTCTTCAGTAAATTTATAGCTGAGCAGTCATTGGCAATAACAAATGTTGTCTATTTCTATGAGAACATACTGTAATACTGCTCCATTCTGACAAAACCTGTTGAGTAATCAAAGTTTCAGGCACTTCACTCTCATGCCAGTAGCATTGAGGACAGTAATAAAAGGGGAATCGGGAGCAAGAGCAAGAAAAAGAAAATAAATAAAATTAGCAGAGACTTATTGTGAAGGAAAGGAGGACAATCTCACGACAGAAGGAAACCTGTTGGTAACTTCTGGACCTGATTCAGTGATCAGGTGCAATTGATACAGGAGTGTCTTGACATCAAGTCCTGTGTAACCGAACATGGTACAGAACTATATCATGAATCTGTAGTTATTCTATGTTTGCTGATCAACTACTGACAGTAATTAAAAAAACAAACAAAAAAACAAACAACACCCCAACCTTAACAGCTTCCATTTCCAAGTTAAGCCAGTACACTTGCATATTTTTATAGAATCCATACATTATGATATACTAATACAAACTTTCATTTCAGTGAAGATCAAAGTCTCCTTTTCCAAATACAGATCTTTTAGATGTTTCTGAAATACAGGATACTTTTATTTAGATATAGACACCCAAGTGTAAAAGTAGATCTGTGTCTCAGCTAGAATATATCTTCCCGGATCACATCAAAAAGCCCTGAAAAACACCCCACAAGTTGACGATTGGTTATCTTAATTCAGTAAGCCATGAGTCCCATATGCTGAGCCTTAGGACACTGAAATAGAGCATCTGTTCTACTGCAGCACATTGCACATTAAGATGACTGTGAAAGCCTGACTTCTTTTAAATGGTTCAAAGCAAGTGGGAAACTTATTTCAGATAAATCAACAGACACAAAGACTCCAAAATCTTTAAGCTGTTTTCCAAATTAAGCTACAATTCAACTTCTTGCTCACTTTTCCCAAAGCCATATGTTGCTTTTCCTTTTTGTTGTTTAATATACTATTTAAACCTCTCATGTTCTCCTTATCCCTATCAATGGTTATCACTGCCATTCAGTTTGGTGATGCTCTGCTTAGCTTGTCCCAACTTGTACTTGTTGTATTCAGATAAAGGAACAAATTCTTTCATGCCTGCTCATTCTGGATAGTGACCCATACTGTGAGTCTCATTTCAATGTCATGGTTACAAGAACATGAATGAAGGATTCAAATATATGTAATTAACTGACACATAATATCACAGTTTGCTTTTTTCCTTTTGTTGGTAAGAATAAGGGAAAAAAACCCACATCTACAGTAGACAGTTTTTAAAGCTAATGAAAATAACTCTTCATTGGTGTTCTGCTTGACATGTCAAGTTATTTTACATTTTATGTGTTTCTTATTTTGAACTATCATAATGCCAAAGACCAAAATTCATGTAATACATGGAAATAATTTTTAGGTTGTGTGATCACATATGTAGGTGGGCTACGATACTTCCTGCTGTGTCTCACATTTGAGTCATGGGATAATTAAAATCACCTTAAATGTTCTTCAAAACAACATCTTTGGAGATGAAGGAGTGTAACTACTGATGTAAAAGCCGTTCTGCTTTGGAGAAACAAGAGGTAACTGTAGATATTAATGCTTCCAAAAGCCTGAACATTTTCAAAAACTTGAGTTTCACCTCAAATATTTGATTATTCCATCTCATCATCTGCTAATTTGTCATTAGAAATAACATAGCAAATATGGTATCACAGAATCATAGAATGGTTTAGCTTGGAAGAGACCTTAAAGATCCAACCCCCCCTGCCATGGCCAGGGACATCTCCCACTAGATCAGGTTGCTGAGAATATAAGTATCTCCTTTTTCTTCTAGCATATGTTTGATTCTGAAAATTTATAATCTGTGTTAAAAAAATAAAGAAGAAAAAGACCATAAAATTGTACACCCAAAAAAAAAACCCACCCAGAGCTATCCAGTTTTGCTACAAGTCAGGAGATACCATTTAAAATTCTACACAAAGCTGAGTTATCCTCAATTCTTGATCAAAGAAATGTGCAACAGTCCTTATCCACACCCCCAGAAATGCTGTGAAGGGCACAGAATTGATGTAGTGGGAAACACACAAAACCTTTAAATAATAAGGACTACTGTCCATCATTAGTCTGTACCACTCCTTGATTGGCAGCTGTATACAAATGTCTTGATATACAAATTGAAATTAAGATTATTTAATCATTCAAAATATATTTTAGAAACTTATATTTCTGTGATTAAAATAGTACATTGGTAAACACAACTGATGATAATATTCCTTTAAAGTGGAATATAACTGAATAAATGCATCAGATTCTAGTAAGGAAACTTTCTGAACCTTTCAGAAAACCAAAAATGGCAGCCACTGTCCTGTGTATAACTCTACTTCTGATTGATACATCTAGTTCTCAAAAAAATACCTATGTAAATTATTGCTGTTATACTAACATATACAAAATCCTTTTAGTAAAATAGGTGGACTGAAACACAGTGGGAAAATTTCTAGTCTGTTCAGTCCTGATCCTGAAGAGCAAGGAAGAGGTAGCAGAGATAAGATTACAAGACTAGACCAAAAATTAAGAGGAGAAAGGACCGCACATACATTAGACTGTTCAATCTTCTTAACCTGGAAATTACAGACACGTACTGACAATTGTGTATTTCAGAAAGGACTAGAACAGCCAGCTCGATGCAGGACTTTTAAATGCATTTGCTGGATAGAAATTAATCAAGCATTTGACTTCGTGATATTTGATTCCTACATTTAGAGGATTATGAGTGTTATTAACATCAGTTCCCTGAATAAAAGACAAATTTACAAAGATTATATGGCATTATTCTGAAAAAAATATTGTCATGGAACTGTAAATATGATGTAATGGAGAGGAGAAAAAAGACGTAGAGCATTTCAGGACTACTAGATAAAAAGATTTCTTACTAACAAATAATTACAGAATAATGATGTAATCTTAGTTTGTCTTTCAGGCAAACATTAATCACAAAACATAGGGAAAGAACTGCAAGAAATCATATATTCACAGAACATCTAAGTTCAACCCCCCTACTCAAGTAAGGTCACCTAGAGTCAGTTGCCCAGAACCATGCCCAGTTGCTCTCTGGGCAGCCTGCACCAGTGCTTGGTCACGCTCAGAGTAAAAAAGTGCTTTCTTGTGTTATGATGGAATTTCCTAATTTTTCATGTGTGCCCATTTCTTCTGGTCCTGTCAGTGGGAACTACTGAGCAAAGCCAAGCTCCCTTGCCTTCATTCCTTCCCATCAGGTATTTATATTCTATAAATATACACATATATATGTATAAATCACATAAAAATATAATATCTCCCCCTGAGCCTTCTCTTCTCTGGGCTGAACAGTCACAGCTTTCTCAGCCTCCCTACATACAAAAAATTCTTCAGTCCCTTAATCATCTTTATGGCCCCCTGCTGGACTCACTTTAATAAGTCCATATCACCATGTACTGGTGATCCCAGTAAGTCAAAATAAGCCCAAACAAGTTGCTTTCTAGAAAAAAAAAATGACACAAAATCTATTGCAAATGAGAAGAAAAAAATTCTACAAGAGGATTTTGCATGTCACAGAAGTTCATTTTTTATGTTTTTATTTGATTCTTTCAGATCAATGAAAGACTAAATTAGACACCAAAAGCAGAGAGAAACTTGCTGCAAACATGCAAAAAGAGGACATTTCAGTGAAGAAAACGAAAACTAAGTAAACCACATAGTTCATGTCTGATTTATTTCCTACAGATGTGAGGCCACCCTGATACAACAGAAAGCAGTGCCTGTAGTTGAGAGTTATCAAAAAGCACAGTCTAAGGCGCCCTCATAAAAAGAGGAAATCAAGAAAGCAATTTACAGCAACAACAATCTGTGGGAATATTCATCAAAGTATGCTGAATGGACATTCTGGAGTCAGTATGAACAAGGAAAAATAAGCTACAAAGCTGTTCCAACCTTACCTGACTACTCATTTTACGGTTTCCTCACATAATTCTAATTTTCTCATTATTCTTCTCTGGGCTGCTTCTATGATTGAAATGACCAGAAATACAAGTTGAGTTTACCCATATGTGCTCTGGCTCTTTTCTGTGACTATGTTGGATACTCTTCTGCTGATACAGGCACTTTAGATGCCTGCAAGCTCAGATCTGCTTTCTTAAATTTGCCAGCAAAACCCCAGATGTGCCCAGAAGCTGCCTTCTGGATCGCACTGTTCCTCAGTGGTACCTCTGCCTTATTTTGGCCTTCATACCCCATCACGCTATGCTGAGTACTGCCCAGAGGTTTTACACAAATGTTGTCTTTAGGCCACCATTCATTGCAAGCAACCTACTATGAGCCTCACCATTCCTGAAATTATGTTTTTATGAGCAGTATTTATATAGCCTAAAGGTCTCAAACTCTGTTTCTTCTGGCTACATACTTCTGTAAGAAATTATACAACAGAATGGCTGAGATCTCAGCCGCAACCTCTTCCCAATACCACTCCTCTTACTCTAACACAAGCTCTAGAGGCTCAAAGGCACTGCCATGCAGAATCTTACACCTTTTGCAGAATATGAGGTAAAAGCTAAGGAGCACATCTTCCTACCTGAGACACATAAAAAGCAAAAACCTAAAGTGACTTTACTATTTTTAATTCATGAATTTATTTTCCTCTCACAATTTATGATAGACAATGTCATTATTTTCTCTCTGGGGATAGAATTCATGAAGGATAACTATAAAAATTGGTATAAATCAGTCTACTGATTTTTGTGTTGATTCATGCTATTAAGGACCAATGTCTTAAGCTTGCTTTCTCTCTCCCATCTAAATTATACCTTCAGTAACAGCTTTGTCTTCTTATCTTTTTCCTCTTTTTCTGTTATACATCCACAACAACTCCTTTGCTCCTCTCTGCAAAATACAAAGAGCAAAACTGTGTTCTCAAGCAGCTCATCCACAAACCACCTCACTCTGATGTTATGACAATTTTCCATCTCATATGTTTGTTTATTTTCTCACTTGCAGGAATTTTGAATTTCTCAACCAGACACTTTGGCACAATTATTTTTACCTTATTTTATGCATCCTGCTGTGTATGTCTACAGGCTCGCAGTCAAACGTCTGCTTCCTTAGCAGCTGATAATCTTCCAAGCTCTGCGGGACTTGTTTACTAGTCTGTGCCAAAGGGGCACAATGTTCTTTGAGTGGCTCTAGTAGTGAGTTGCTGAATTTTTTTACCAAGAGGAAAATCAATGGTGAGCAAAAGCAAGGATTAATTTGGTTTCACTTAATTAATTCAAAAAAGTACTTTTTCAAAGGAGTGTCCCATTTAAAGTCTGTTATAGTAAAGACATAAATTTTGTTATATTTTGGACTGGTTTTTTAACTAAAGCATAAATGTCCAAACAGAAGCTGATGTAAGGGAAGTAGAATTGGATTTTGTTTTTTTCTTAAAATATCCAGGTTAAAATACTTGCAGATTATGTCAGATGTACAGCATCAGTGTATAAAATCACCATATTGTCTAGGTAAGTGCTTAATCATGCCAAACTTGTAGTCACTCTTTGTCCAGTATGTGCTGTTGAACAAGACCTTTACTTTTTTTAAGCAACCACCTACCCTATGACATAAATAAGATGAAGCAAATAGGATTTTTCCCCTTTTGTTCTATTGTGCCTGTGAGACAGCATGTCCCGCTAGACAACAGAACCTAATTTTATTTCATGCAGTTACATGTCCCTTCCTGATTCAGCCTCTGGGTGTGCTGGACAAGTCATTTCACTTCTGCTTTTCCTGTGAAGCAGTAATAATAACACTGACCTTCGCTGCAAATTACTTTGAGATTTAATGATAGAAACAAAATAGAGAAGACAGGAATTATCATAATAAGATGATAATCATTTAATTGTTCACACATCGTAAAACTAAAATTAAAAGGTAGTGCAATAACCTTAAAACAGTATGAAAATTCAGCTTCTGAATATTCCTCTGCTATGCAATTGCTAAATGGAATACTGGTGGTTTCCAACATTCATTTTTCAAGATGAAACTATTACTTGCCACCTAGAGGTATAACAATTATCAGCAACCTCACTGATAAGCAATAACTTATGATAGATAATTGAATTACTTCTGTGAAAATTGAGCATTTATTTTAATATATTTGAGTATTTTCAGCATGCTCAGATTTTCCTTTCCTACCAAATGGAATAGGTATTAACTACTTTTGGAAAACTACCAACTGACTGGATAAGCCCCATGCAAAATTTAACACGACCAAATTTTGGTAATTGGTAAAAGGTAGAGCTGTCAGAGCATCCCCATGAGATGCATTCCCTTATGGAGGCAAATGGAGAAATGACCTGCTTCAGCTTTATGACCTCAAAGTTGCCAGTCTTACAAGATTTTTCCAGTCTTGCTAAACATAATCCTCAGAAAAGCATTCTGCTTTTGGCATCACTCCTTTAAACAGCTTGCATTAATTGAGATAACAAGATTAAAAATTATGTGTGCTAAATAGCAGGAGTCAGCATTGGATTCTGCAGTTCTTGCTAATGTCATAACAGTTACAGTAGAACATTCATATGATACCAGAGTATGTTTTCCCATTTGGTTTCCCCAAAATAAAAATAAATAATCAGGCCCCTCACTCACATCCATCTATTCAGTCTACTGCCTTTGGTGGGTACAATTTTAGCAGTAAGGTGTAAATTAGCTATTCTATTGAAATGTATGAATTTTCTGACCGAGATAAACATTTTGTGTGTAGTTTTGAGTGCTGTTAATTGCCTTACTAGCCTGATGCTGAGTTATGATTCAGTGGTCATGATTATAACTGCATCAGATACAGCTGCATATTTATCTTGACAGTGTTACAGCACAAAACAAATAGATACAGCTACCTAGAAAACAAATAGAACGTTTTTTCTTATATTCTAACCAATGTCTTCTACCCCAGTAGGAGTCCAGGAAAATAAAAAAATATATGTACCAAGTGAAATTACGTGACCACTTTTCTCCTAGGGCCCTCACAAGAACAAAGGCATGGATACCAGGGGGCAAACAGTCAGCCATCATTTGACATGAAAAATAAAATAAATGCACCAGCCTCAAGAAGGACAAAAGGAATAAAGGCTTGAGTAATAGGTCAAATTTCATATGATATCTTGCTGAGGTAACTGTCAAATTTCCTCTGTCATGTGTTATAGACTCACCAGATGAAACAAATTTTTATATAATGGTTGAAAAACTTTGCTAATATTCAACTATGATAACTTTTTCTTCTTTATGTAACCTACAACTCAAGTATTAGAATGAACATAATAATATAAGAAGCTACAGCACAAGTGATAGATATAGTCATTAGATTTAAAATGGGAAAAAATTATGAAAACAAGCAAGCAGACCAAAGCCAGTATCTTCTGTAGGTTGAAAATCTGAGATTTGACTGAAATATACAAAGTATAACAAACATCCATAATAGAAAAAGATGGAATGAGGTAACAGGAGAACATTAATTCAATTTGAAAATATTTATTTTGCTCTTTTCCCTTTGACATATTCAGTAGCTTTTTAAATTTTTATTACTATCATTGGATAGTATTGTAAATGAGCTGCTTGCTTTGGTTTGATCTGAATATGTTGCCATTAAGATTTACCTGCCTAGTGAAATAAGAATAAATAATATTTTCAATGTCAAAGCATCTCTAGTATGTAATATTGCTATGCTATGATATGTTTTGTAAACTCTCTATGTATTTACATAAAGTACTACGCTTACATGGAATGCAGATAAACTCATTTAATAATAAAAACTGCTAATTATTCTGTAGTTTCATAAATTGGGCCATATGGGAGATATTGAGATGTTTTCCTTTAGGGAACCTATATTTCAGAAGGAAGATAGAAATGCATTTGAAGGCACATTCTAACCTAGTATAGAGGCTTTTGAAAGTGCAATACAGATACCGCTATACAATCCGGTAATCCCATATTGTAAACTAGCATATATCAAAAAATTATGTAGAAAATTTATATTGAGTAATGCACTTCTAGCTTCCTTGACTCAGACATGAAGTTCCATACAGTGAGAATGGGATGACATTGCTCACTGCTGGTGACTACAACTCAAAGGAAGTGATAGCTGAATTCATTAATGGGTTCTGATGGGCAGGTCACCTAAATTGTCCAGGGAGGAATTTCTGGAACACTAAACTACTTTTAGCATGATACTTTAGATTATGCTGAAAATCACCTACACACTTTACTTCTGAACCTTTAGGAAGGACACACACACCCTAGGAGCAATTATGGTTAGAATGGTTAGTGGTTTAGTATCATTTTTCCTTCCTTTGTTCTTCAAGTCCACATTAATTTGGCGAAAATAAAACCTCTAATACCATGTTTACAAATTGTGAGCAAAACAGTTACTTATGTAGTATTTTCTTAATTAACAGGTTTTCTGTAAAATGTTAGTATATTTTCGCAATTCTACCACAAATAACTAATTAACAGAAAAAGCACTAGGCCAAATTAAATCTATGGTGCAATTCTACTGAAAATTGATGCTGTTATTCTCAGGATGCACTTGGCCATTGTTTTGTGCCAAGACAGCACATTCATGTCTCTAAAAAGCTAAATGAGTTTAGGTAAATCCTTTTCATCTCTGAACTGGAACCTTTTCCTACTGTGTTTGAATCAAATGCATTAACGCTCTGAGGCCCACACAACAAACTCTATGTCTGTGCCTGGAAACTTCTGTTACATCTAGTTTAATGGAGTAAAAAAATCCTTTGAGGGTGGGGTGCCAACTGCAACTGCACTTCACTGCGAAGCAAGGGGTATAACTTATAAAAAGTTCCCTTCCCAACGTGAAAGAGAGGATTTCACTTTTGTTTCTGCTGTGCTTGTGAATCTCCTTGAAATTACCAACTTCCTCATTTGATTTCAGATCCAAACAACGCTCCACAACCCTGTACAAATCAGTTGAAAGGGTGTGAATTGTCAACAAAGCACATTAGAAATATCTGTTTCAAGATCAAACAATTCTGTATATTACATGTTATTAAACTCTTTTTTTCTTTAACAGAAAAAAAGAAACAAAACACACTACCACATTCCATGTTATCACCTATCCATGATCTTTATAGCTTCAGGTATGGAAAAACCTAAACTCAGAGTGCCAAGTGCTTCCAGCCAGTTGAGGATAGGGACAATTCAGTCAGCATTCCTGGTCTGACTGGCCAAAGGCATGGTCTCAAACTCTGACCATGAACTATGGTCCTTATCCAGCTCATAAAACTCTCCAGTGCGCTTGTTTTAGATCCTGTAATCAGCACCTAGGCAGCCTGAGACCACACTCACATCTGCATACTCTTCATCAAAGTATCATGTAGTCTTTTACTAGTTATTCCTTGGCTTCTCTGGATTCTTCATTAAGCCTTCTTTTAGACGAATAGAGTAGAAAACAAGAAAGTACAAACTCAGCCATGCTAAACCAGGCTTAACCAAGGAACATGTTGCTTCCTTGCCTCTTAAAAGCATTGCAGAACTAGGGTGATAATCTGTTCCTTTGATGAGAAAAGCAGCCTTTTATTTCTGCCATGTAGGCAAGCTGAGTATCTACAGTAGCTCAAGCTGCCACTGTGGAGACAATCCACTGTTATGAGGAGCTGGACCAGCAATTCTGAAGCAGTCAGACGATGGTCCTTAACTGCTGTACCATGCTTTCCCAGTCACAAGCCCTCCAGAATTTGTCACAAACCTTCTCTGGAATATATCATAGCAGGTTTGCCTGGGCAAGCTTAGACACACACTGAGCATCTACCACAAAATCCAGGTCAGGCTGAAACAGGTGCATCCCATGCGTCACAGCCACCTTCCACCGTTCCACCTTCAGTTTAGAAATAAAACTGCACTGCTGATCATTAGTAGTCACTGAAGTTACCGTGTGATTTTTCTTCATTTTTTTTTCCCTGATTCTGGGAATACAGAATACAGGTTATTGTATTCTACTTGCCTCATGCTTCTTGTTATCTTTAAATTGGGTGTTGTCTCTCATATCCCTTCCTAAACTGATAAATATTTGTAAACAAGTTTCTATTTTACTACATCTAACTGACCAAAGCAATTCCTGTAATTATTTGACCTTGCAATTTTTATACTAAAACTGCTCCAGTTAGTGCTGATGTTCATTCCTAATGTTCACTGTATACACCAACATTTATAAAAGCTCAAATCAACATATCATATATCCACACTTCCTATAACTACAGAAACAACTTAATGGTCCAGTTCTTTCTGAAAAATCTGCCTCAAGTGAAAATGTACTAAATGAAATTACGAAGCAAAGGATTTAGCATCTGATATCAATTAGATAATATAATCTTACTTAACTCATAGCAATCATTGCATTGATGATTTGGGATAAGGGACACAGCATGAGGTACCTTCATAAAACTGTAAGGATTATAACTGACAATAATCAAAACAATATATGAAACTGGAAATAACCTCAAGATTATCCTTTGTTTTGTAAATATGTATGAACTTATTGAAGAAAGGAAAAGCTTGGTTATTTTATGGCATTGGCATCTTGTCATGAATGATAACTACTGAACATTCTCTCACTATATTCCCCCTTCACTCCCAATCTGTGACCTTTCAGTATGATGGGATTCTGTTTTCAGCGACACACACTGAAACTATGCAGTGGATGGGTATAAATTCTTTGTGCACCATCAACTTGGATGCTAAAAGTCAGCCTCCAAAAATCTAACAGACACCTGCCCAAGTTCCACAGCCTGCTCTCTCACCCAGTATGTTCTGGGAACGAAAGTGTATAATATGTAGTTCAGAAAATCCATGGATAAAATATAATATGTCTACTACAGACAGATCTACCAAAACTATTGGATTTTTAGCAGAAATAAAGGAAAACCAGTGATAGGACAAAACTGATAATGTTTGCCTAGCTCTGTATGACTATAGATTTTTTTCATGAACGCACCTAAAGTCAACTTTTTAAATGGTTCCCAGTTCCTCAAATCTTTAACAGACCTCATTTCCCATCCACAACTCAGTCTCCTCAAATCCCCACATTTTGTCCTTCAAAACTGTCTGTCTTTCCAATGGTTAGTCTTCTAAGGAGACAGGTATTTAGTTTCATACACCTTTTAATAAGTGGCCTCTGTTCTCAGGGATGAAGACAAGCCACAGTTTTATCATATTATCTTTATGGGAAACACATTTGAGCTGTCTATGGCTTGTCTCAGAACCAGTCTACAAGCCAATTTCTTTGAGAGACCTAGGAGGATCCACAGTTCCTTTACAACCTTTCCATTCTGGAGGATTCAGCAAGCTTTGATGTCTTAGTTCTAGTTCTAAGAATAAAATATAGTCTAGTGGAAATTTATGATCTACAGATACTTTCAACAGGTCAGCACCCTCATGATTTAAAACATTGTATCTGGGAGTCCTTCCTTAAATTTCATCAAGAGGGGATTAAAATGATGGAACATCTTTCAGCTTCAACCATATAATCAAAACAAAATTGGTTATCCACTATATCCATTTGCTGACGTTACTAATGGGAATCATTGATCTAGCAAGTGAACTTTAATTACAGCTTTGATTTGACCATATTTTTGTTCTATTTGTAATAGACGTAATAGTTAAAACTCAGTAATAAATTATTCATAAGAACAACTTTGATTTCATTAGAAAGTTGAGCAAGCAATGTAAAAAAAAGAAGTACATAAATGGAAGAGGGAGTGGATCCCAAATCATCCGTACCATGCTTTAGTTCACTCCAACTAGCTCTTTCCAAGAGAGCTCTTCTATAGAGAGGAGGAGTCCCAAGATATTCAGACATGAGCCAGTCATTGGCCTTTATACTGAGGACTGACTCCTGGCCAATTCTTGGCCCTCCTTTACTCAGAGTATGGACACAGCCCAAAGGATCCACAAACTCTGACAGCTCCAGAAATTTCAGGAAAGCAATTTGCGGACCACAGGGCTCTGCTTCCAAATTACACCCAGCCTATTTACAACACTGCATAGAACTACATTAAATTCTTATAGACTAATATAGCAACTAAAAAGATGTAAATATACTCAGCCCAGCATTTTAATAAGTTGTTTTAAACAGGTTTATGAGTCTTTTTGAGAAGAGAATAAGAACACGGTCCGAATATAGTCCCGCTACTTGCAAGGTTTAAACAGCTACAGCATTTTAAATCTGAAATACTTCCATGTAAAGTGACAATTGAAATTATGAAAAGACATGATGTAAATTCTATGGAATGTTCAGTGCTCAGCAGTAGAAACAGTGAACTTTTAAAACTGACATTGAATTTGAGAATCCATGGCACTACCACTACACTAAAACTGTAGGTTTTACATGATGGAGATGGATGTAACTGGATGCCATCACCTTACCCTAACAGCACAGTTTCTGATTTCACTAAACAGCAGGTCTCTTCCTGGCCTTTACCTTTCATGTGCTACAAGGACAGCTTGGTTGAAGATCCCATGCTGTGAAGAATCGATAGCATTACTGACAGGAATCGGAGTCCTCTAACCCAAGTACTGGTGTCCAGTACTGGAACTGAAGAGCCATTCAGCTCCTAGTAGGCTAAGACTTTTGAGTAGCACAAAACCAAAAGCAATTTGGAGGGAAAAGCATGGCAAAGAAAGGAAGGAAATTGACCTTTGAAAATTAGTGTTTGCTTTGAATAAGCGTTGCACTGATGATTTGCATGTGGCTGGTCACAGACCTCACATAATAAATTTGGTCTGCACAGGAGTATCCAAGCATATTAATATTTTTTAAAAGCCCCATTTTGATATAGCATCTATCCTTTCTGACTCACCTGTATCCCCTCTTCAGTTTCGATCTTTGCACTCACGTTTAGTTTAGCTGTTTGTCTTCTGCTTTACAGTACATATCTGTCCATCTCGAAATTTTTTTTCTATACTGCAGCAGCTTCTGCTTCACACAGGAGTTTTTGAGGGTTTGCCTAGCTTTGTTTGTTTTTCAACCTTCCATTTATTGTTTGTGCTTCTCTTTCTCTTGTGCTTTGCCTTATTTTTTTCTTCTCAACTGCTCCCAGAGACCATACTTTCTGCTCCATCAGGTGTTCATCTTATCGTCTCCTTTATCCTACCCCAATTCTCACCTTTTTGGGGGGTGTTCTTTTTTCTGTATTTTGCTCATGTTTCTCACCTGTGGCATCCTTTCTGTTCCTTTGGTAATACCTCTCTACCTTCCTCCCACCTGATCTCCACTTTACTTTCCAGCCACTAATAGGAACTCCAGTCACTGCTGCCAGATTCATGCCTCTCAACATCTTTGAGGCTCTACCTAAAAGCTAAAGTACCAGGCACAATATGAAGAGGGGACCTCATTAAAGACAGTATAATTATGATTGTCTTGTTTTTTTCTTAATGTTATCAACATCTAATTGCTGTGATTTGAATACATCCAGCCTTTGTTAATATAGGAAAGACCTAGAAAGTTTAGTTGGGACTATTCTGTAGTTTCATTAGATCATTCAGAAGAAGAGTTTTTACCAGATATTTTTACTCATAGAACACCAAACAAATTCAATTATTATGCCATTCCAAACATTTTAATCTCCATATGGAAAGAGGTATAAACTATATTAACTCAGGGTAGTCTTATATTAGATTAACCATATCCCCAAGGAGGTTTTTCAGTGTTATGAGTGCAGTTTATGTGTTACAACTTCCATGTACAGGCAAGACCTCAGGTGATTTAGATAGCCCTTAGGCTTGACCATTACAACTGAATGGAGTCATTTAAATGATTTGCAATATTTTCTTAACTCAGCTTAAGGAAGACAGAGCTATGTGTTATATCGTTTTCTTTATTGTCAAAAAAAAAGATGAAATTATTTTTCTGTTTGTTTCCAGTAGCTCCCAAAGCAGAAATATAAAGCCTCTTGGGGTCATACAAATTATCAGTAAAGTCATGAACTTGATGGAAATTCTACTGCAGAAGTGGCTTTTGCAACCACAACTGTTGATACCTGATATAAGCTGGGAAACAACAGCTGCAAGAGAAACCTGGCTCTCAGACTAATAAAGAACTCCACTTAAAACCATAGACTAATAAAGAACTCCACTTAAAACCATAAACTTACAATACAATGATAAAGAATAGTGCATTGCAGATAAAACACAGAGAATTTACATACAAAAGCAGTATAAAATATGAGAGTCTGGGTAATAAATGACAAAGAGATGTTTGTACTGAAAACTTCAAATATGAACTTGAACATCACTAATGAATGGCCATTTTACTGGAAAGACAGCTAACTTCTGTTTAGACACGCAGTTTCAAAGATCCAGGAGACTGAATCCAATGGAAACTGGAGCCCATTCCTGAATGTAAGTCTAATGCAAGGAAAATACCATTTTGAAGTACAGGATTTCCTTACAATCCCATCTCTATACAAAATTATTTTCTTACTCTGCATGAGGTAAGTGAATATTACTACACGATTCTCATCTACATAAGAAAAATAAATACATCTGTTACTAATTTGAAATCAGTTCATGTTTAAAACCAAAACTATTGGTCTGGTTTGGATCAAGCTGCCATTCAATCTTTGCTCATGGAAAGCCCTGAATCATTTGTTATTTCTGATTGTTCTTCCTGACAACAGTTTCTAGTTATCCTATTTCCTATTCACACAACTAGAGCCAAACTGGGGCTGTGTTATATATGACTTTTTATTTACGGTTTGCTAAGCCTTTACCAATATTTTTTTAAGCTTTTTAAAGATTATTTGGGACTATCAAATGAATTAGAGCTTGATGACAGTCCTCAGAAATAAGGTCAAGAGTCTGGAAATAGGGTCACCTGTGAATGTGTTTAAAAATGCTGGTGTGGTGAATAAAGAGCTCTTTACAGTGACGGGCAGGATAAAGAGCAGCCTCAAAGTTGCTTTATCTGCCTCGGTTATTTAACTCAGATACTAATAGAAGCTCCAAAATGAAGGAACTTTCTACCCCTGTCTAGATGAATAAAGAGCAAGACAGCTTCACTGGCATAGGATTTTGGAAATGACCATAACTTAGCATGAACTCACCACTAGGTAGCAGTTAAACTCACTTGGGCAAGAATAACTTCCATCTTAAAGCCAGGAATTTAACTTTGGCAAGAGTTTACTTTAGAGTCTCAGGTATGATAGTTCTCTGCTCAAGTGTCATATGGACTATATGGTTCAGCATAGGAACTAATAACAGAGGATGATATGGAGATGAATTTCTGGAAGAGTGCAACGCAAAGAGAATCTTTGTTGAAGCCCCAGAAGGCAACAGCAGATATGAGTGATCTTTGCAGAGTGCTGCTATATTCAGCTGCTATATAATTTTGAAATCACTAAATCTAAATGAGATGCCGGAACCACAAGAACTGGGCCTGACATCACTTACTGAGGCAATTTTCCTCGCAGGCATATCAAAATTGTAGAGTTGTCATACTTGTTGAAACCAAAATATAAGTGGGATTTGAGGGACAAAAGAGGGGAAATGATAACGGAAAGGATAGTTTGCCTGTCGTAGACATATGGGGCTAGGTGAAGAATCACTTAACAGCTTCCTGCCAACCTTGTTATGTTCCCTTCTTCCTTTGTCACGAAGTGTCATACTCTGTACTCAGTTCATATCTTATTTCTTTTCCTTCTCTTCTCTCTTCCTCCCCACTACCTCAGTTCTCTCTGTTTCAATTTTCAACTTGCACAATCCAAGAAGACAAAGTCAGAATTTCCACACTGGGTCAGACAAAATGTCCACCCACAGCATGTGCTGTCTCTGCCTGTCCCCCGATTGCTAAAACTAACAGAACAGCTTAAGCCCTGAAGTATAATATTGGACATTTTTTCAAAATAAGGGCTATAATACTTACACTGATGGGTACTCCTTCTGCCTACCAATATGTCACTTTCTTTAAAAAAATTGCTAGTATCTTGATGTGTGATACTGAATTTGAGTTTTACACACACAAAGGAAAAGGGTGGGGAAAAGGGAGAATTTAATAATTCTACACAGAGAATCTCTTGATTTATTTCAGTCTTGTTTTACCCTTGTGTTGTCCTGTTTGCCCTATCAGCACCGTATGCCAGATTTAAGAAAATGTATTCACACTTCACTGTCATTTTTCTTTAAACACTATTAAAGCACTGATATTTAGAAATTCCAATTTAGTTAAAAGTGAAGGTTTGGGGTTTTTAAGTATCTGTCTTTAGAAATTATATGCTTAAGCAGAAACAGTAAGGTATCAAAGAGTGGCTGAATGTCAATTTTTGGATTACTGGCCTTCATCCGAACTTTTGACATCTGGCATTTTACTCGACTCCCTAAAGAACATGCTTCCTAAGTGATATTACTGTGGAGAGCATGACACAAGCTAATTAGCACTAACAGATGAAGTGTTGATTTATAACCAGAAGTGAAACTTGCTATAGGAAGGAAAAGAAAATTATTGGTAAAGGTAAATAAATCTTTGTGATTAGCATTTATAATCTTCATTTTCTTGGTACATACAAAAAGTATGGAAGAAGGTTTGCACAGACAGCCTATATGAAAATATCTGCACCTGTACTGTGGGGGAGGGAGGAAACGGGAGGTAGCAGATGGAGTAGCCACGTGGCCTCTTCACCTTCTTTGCTGTCAAGCAAGTGCTCTCTGTCACCAATTCCATAGCCCAAATCAGAAGGCTTGTCAGGTACAGGCTACACAAGAGGCCAGAAGGATATATGAGTCCAAAATAACAAGAACTCGGTCAGCCTCTATAATGGAAGAGATTTGACTGTGCTTTCAGTGCACTGGTTGGAATAGAGGCCACAAAGGACGCTATGTAATTACCAGATAAGCCCTGTTGAAGGATCTGGATTGATGCCTGTAGAGATGCTAACCATGAAATCCTCACAGGGTTGTCTTCTAGACTCACAAAAAGTAAAAAGCCTTGAATTTCTGTAGCCCAATCCTTACACTGGACATCTAGATTTTGAAGAACAAAGGACTGGGGAAATAAATCCTATTCTTAATCTAAATTAGCCATCTACACTCCTCTGTAGTCAATGAAGAGAGATGGGCACTGAAAAAGGTAATTCATCTCATCCATCTTAAGATGGAATGAATAGCTCTCTGGAGATAGCCATTTCTCTCCACTGACAAGAGAGTGAGCCTGGTTGACTACCTTAGATTAGAGCTGTATCTTTTTTGATGGCTGAAATAAAATAAGATGAATCTAGGCAAAAGTGACTAGAACTTCTAGCAAGCCATTTACTTTTCTTTCATCTCAGGTTACCTGCAATCACTGGGAACAGTACAGATGAGCATTTTCTCTGCTCATTAATTTTAATTCAATAACATTCCTTACTTAGCCTAATATAAATTTCTTCAAAGATGCCATATTCTGTTCAAGTCTAATAAATTTCTGCTAACCCTTCAACTCTGTTTAATTTTTGAAATAGATTATTTTAACCCTACATCATAAATTATGCAGTATTTCAGTTTATTTAAAAAGTCTGAACAGTGGTCCGTGAGATGTAAAATCTCTGTTCATTAATTCTCTGTCACTTTTCCATTTTATCTTTTTACTGTTAATGGCTATTTAAAAGACAAATCTATAGGCACTGTCATATGGGAGATCTAACATTAAGTAATTAGTAAGAAAATGTTATTTTAGTTCAACAGAAAGACTTTAGCAGCTTGTTTTTCTTTGCTGGAATAAATTTCGGGTTTAGTTTAGTAAATACCCTACCTAGGACTGTGCTTCTTTCTTTGACACATGAAGATGTAAAAACCTCCCCTCTAACTTGCACAGGGTAATTTTGGATCCAAAGGCACATGGATAGGAATCACTCCATGTTCATTCTGCTTAATTATCTCTCTTTTCCTCTTCTTAGCAAAGGCAAAGGAGAGGCGAAGAATGAGTTGAACCTTGGTTGTGCCTTTCGCAGATCACTTTGCTCAACTGAACCGATGCCAGTCAGCAGCACATTCACAGTCCGTGGAGCTGGGCAGGATTTGGATGGACAGTATTTCAGGAGAATGCTTGTGTAGAAAACCACACAGAACAGGTAACAGATGGGGAAACTTGACTTGGCTGGGTCAGTAATTAAAGAGAAGCAATGTATGCCAGTTATTATTTGCTAGCAACGAATGTTAAAAAAATTAAAATTACATCAAAGCGCCAAGTTTTGCTACTTCTAATGTTGTTGACTGAATGATACTAAACACTATCATAAATAATAGTACTGATTGGACTATGGGTACCTTTCTGATGACCGAACCTCAAGAATATTTTGCAGACTTGCTTATTTATGGCCGTATTTGGAAATCCCAAATTTTTAATGAACTTTTGTACACCTTATTCATCTCCAGGAAACCAACAACAAAACAAATAACCATCAAATATGTTCCATTCATCAAATCCAGAATTATCAGTAACATCCTTCTGCTTGGGGGACACACAGTGCCACCTAGGTGATAACACAGTGGTAACAAACAGTATAAAACCAAGCAGGTTAAAAGAAGAGTTTGTCACGTGCCTTGAGGACAACTTGTTTAAATTCCTCTTTGAGAACAAAGAAAAAGGCGGTTATTTCTTGGTTGGCTAGATGTAGTTTGTAGTTCCCAGCAGCATATTTAGTAGCACCTACAGAACACAGAGGAAGGCTGGGCCTGGACTGATCTGTCTCATGGCCCTCCGCTGCCTTTCTACCTCATGCTCATTTAGTCGGGACTAAATTTAGTCAGGACTACTTTTGAACCTGGTTTGCCCCATGGGGGTGGATTAAGATGGCCTCTCGGGGTCCCTTTCCACCCAAATTATGCTTCTGTAACATTATTATCACTGAGTGCTGTTAAACAGTCTTCGGTGCTGCTCAGCAATAAAACAGTAAAAGTGGAGAGACAGCGTTAGCATGATCTTTGGACACTAGTGCAGGCAAAGCTTGTGGCAGGAGGTGATGTGGTGGGACAGAGTGGAATAATATACACTTGATAAATGATAATAATTAGATGCAAGTCCAAGGGAGCCTAATTCACATATTAAGATGCTTAGAAGAGTCTCCTTAAGCTTTTACCTGAATGTGGACCACCACAGATAGCTGAGTAGGCTGGAATCACTACCTTGGCTTTATGTTCACAATGCTTGTCAGTAGTCAGGGACACTTCTACATGGACAAGGAATTAGACAAGGAAAAGTAAATGAGAAGCAGTGTGAATGGGAAAGACAAAGGACAGATAAGAGAAGAAAGAATTTGACACAAAATTCAATACATTATAATGAGTTTAATATATTCAAGCATAAACCTATTAACAGTTTGATTATCAGTGGAACTTCTATTCCGCAAATATGGATCATTACTTCACCAGTTAAGATTTGAAAGACATTTCATTGATTTTAAATGACTGTATTTTTTTCTTTTTATTGCGAATTTGCTGAAGATAGCAGTAAGAAGTGTTCTTTGGAGTAAGGCCCTTGCCTTTCACTGCTTGCAGGGTTCTGCTGGAAGCTCTCAGAAGGCTCATCACGTTCCTGCTAGCTAGCTCACGTGGTTGGGGACATAGCTACCATGTGTATGAACAGAGAGCTGCAAAGCCTTTCGCACCACACTTAATTTTTCTAGCTGAACCCTCCAAACGAGGTCAGGCCCCAGGTGCTTTCACATGGAGCTGTCAGATACACATGAGGTGCGTGAGACTGCAGAGAAGACCTTTAACTTCCTGTGGGCCACTTGAGCAGTTAAAACACGTTATTACTGGTGTCTTGGGTGGTTAAAATCTCTCCCGTAGTGCTGGTAAATGCTGCACTAACAGTCTCACTCTCTCAAACGTTTCCCCTTCTTTTTTTTTTTTTCCTCATAGAAACAGAGCAATTGCCTGTAACTTGTATAGTTCCATGGCTGGTTCTGCAGCAGTGTTTATCTAGAAATCACCCCTTCCAAGGCTCAGCTGACATCAGTGATGAGGCAGGTGCACTACATGAGCAAATATGCTTTGGCAAGATAAAGTGTCATTTCAACTAAAGTTGTGATTCTGCAACAAAATCAGCAATGTTAATTCCAGTTTCAGAGGGGGAAAATCAACAAGGTTTGTCAAAGTGATGATAATTTTCAGTCCGCTTAAAGAGTGTTGCAGATGAGAAAAATGTCTTACTTCAGTCTGTACTCTGGTTTTATTTAACCAGTGGAATGCCTGCCTTCCACATAATGGATTTTAGGACTGAAAAGGCCTTAGCTTTCTGACCTGCAAACATTGCTCTATTGTATTATTATTTTAAGAATTTCATGGATTAGAGCTGCTGAAGAGCTGGTTTCGCCTTCATTTGCTAAGTTCTCAACAGAAGAAAAAGGGTAACTCTGTAATTCTAAATCTTTTATGGATAACTCCTAACAGAGAATGTTTTTATCACAAGAGAGACTTGGCAATGATAACTACATAACCTAGTGAATGTGTCTTCATTTAGCCCTGACTTCAGAATGGAAGAGATTTAATTGTTCCTTCTGTCCTACATGTTAACAATTGGCCCAAATTTCACAGATTTCCATTAGCACTAATTAGAATTCATGTGCTTTGTAGTACATGACAATTTTGTCACCCCTTTAAATTTTCCAGAGTTTTGCAGAGTTGTCAGAATGGAAAATTTGAAACTATGTGACCTCAAAAGTTCAACAATTACTAGATGCCAGCAAACATCTATTCTAAATGGCATCTGTTTCCCTTTGAGATTAAAATTGAAGTATCACTTCCAAGAATACTTGTTTATTTACGTTTCCCACTCCATTCTTGCATAAAAGTCTAAAGAAAACCTATTATAACATAGAAGTAAATCAGATGAAGTTTAGATGTGCCTATACTTTCATAATTATATAATTAATTCTGAAAATTTTGCATGGTTCCCGTTGCTGTACTAACTTGACTTTGTTTCACTAGAAATGGATTAAATTAGATTAAATCAATAGCCTGCTTTTCATTTTGACATATTACACTGACAAAACACAAACCAATGAGTTTAAGGTATTCCATTTAAAAGGTAGTTCCGTTCTGCTGGGTCTGCAATAGCACTTGACTCGGAGGTAAGTCTTTCAAATGCGCTCAAATCCCCCACCAGTGGAAATGAAGAGTAGAGCGCTCTTGCATGGCTAAAAGGCAATTTTAAGTATCTTAAAATTGGAAGATAAGAATGAATGAATATTCAGTTGGGACAACATTTAAATACCCAAGTGCTCCTGACGTGCATTAAAAACATGGCTCTTCACAGTTCATTACTTGATTCAACTAAATTATCTATAAAATGTTTTAATTAATTTCCAAAGACGTTGCCAATGCTGTTCCTTATTCCCTGTACAAATATTCATCTGTCCTGATTGTTCTTAAATCTCTGAATAAATAGAGATACCTTTAATCCTGCATGAATAGCTGGATTTCCGATTCTCTTTTCTGAAGAATGACTTGACACAATGAAATCCCACTAATAATTAAAATTAACATATGATTAAAAATAGGAAGAAATTAATCCACATTTTAGAAAGTAATGATGTTCCCTCCATAGACATACTTGTCCCAGGATCTATCCCTATAGTTGTTCCAGAAGCTTCTTGGATAGAAATAAACAGTGCCAAGAAATGTAGAAATGTGATTCTCCCATTTGTAAATAATGAATGTGATGTTGTAATTATTTGTAGCGCCATGATGAATCAGCAATGCAATATGGGTGAGTAATGGAGAAGGAAGAGGAGGAAATGAGAGATTTAGAGATGCTAGACGGTAACTAAACCCAGAATATCAAAAGTATCTGTTGACAGACCTCAATTTTTTAGTGCCCCTTTCTTGCCAGAAAGCCATCCTTAGAAGCACACTTTTCATGTGATAGCATCAGATTTTTTAATTCAGTTTTTCTCATTAAAATAGCACTTTCAGTTTTCCAGTATGCAAAATTGTAACCTCTTCAAAAGAAAATTTTATTTTCTAAGACTTCCTTTAGACATTCTAAAACAGTTGTAGTGTAGATATAGCATGTCTATATGACTACAATATTGTCAAAGATTTACTGTGTAACTCCAGGATACATCACTTTAGCCTTTAGCACATATTATAAGCACAGTTATGTATGTACTTCTGTTCATACATGTCCATAATGTCAGAGACTCCCACAAACACACTGCAAGCAGGAAAAAGTGCTCTCTCTTCCCCTGACCTCCCACCTCTGATTGCCTTGTCAAACAGGCTGATGTTAATTCACTGTCAATTCAGGCCTATTATTGATAAACAGCTCTTACTAACTACGTCTCCTACTTACCATTTTGCAGTCTTACCACAAGCTGTATGGGGAACATGCTGTCATGTATTTGGAGATGATCCGTATTTTTGTTTTGAAAAATGAGCATGCATTTCTTGACGGTCAAATGAAAATGAGTCAGTCTCCTATCAAGTATCAATAGCTAGGATAGAATAATTTAGGAAATATGTGGCAAAACATGCCATTGATCACTGGATTGCTGCAAACCTTGGCCAAAAATACTGTCAGGAAATTTTGTTAGGGGATTCTTGGAATAATTCCTTCCTGATCAATCTCCAAGGGTGAGGCATTTTAGAAAGTGATACTAACTGGTGTTTTACATAGGAACCCATCAGGACTTTGAAATGTTTACCAGCAGTGAATTTGAGGCATGGATTTTTCAGGGAGAGAGTTAAAACCCTGCCCAAACCCACCCCACCCCTCCCCTCCTCCCATACTGTGCCATAAGATAACCTGATCTTGGGACTATGCAGCAAGTGTTATCACTCTAACATAGGTCTAGCTTGTATCTACACCTGAATCCTGACCAGTTTATTTCTATCAGTCATTAAAACTGGTGTTTCCAGTATTTTTATAGTGTTGTTTACTGTGCCAGTGTTTGTTTTCCACTAACACCTACTTTCTGATGGAAATAATTTAAGCTTTAAGCTTTTTGCCAGTCTGTTAACACATGAAAGCACTGCTAATCGTCAATTCGCTTAAGATAGATTTTAAAATAGAAAATAACCAATACCAGCGCTATTATTTGCCTCGTAAATAATGGGAAATTTACATTACTTACTTCCTTTACAAGTCCAGTCCATCAATTTTGGCAAATATCACTGAAAATGATGTGGCAGGATCAAAGTATCTTGCACAGGTGGAGTCAGGGATATGCATTCTGAGAATCCAGTCTTCTAACACTGAAGTCAGTGATGAAGTAGCATATATAATTTCTGAGAAACTGGAATCAACTGTCATTAGTATAAGGTGCGATTTCTGAAGAAAGTTGGTGTTAGGAAGGAATGTCCTCAAGACAACATTGTGTCACTAGGGTTTAAAAAGCATAAAAACACTTTTCTTCCCAGATATGAAAGCCAAAATAAAATAAAAAAACAACCTTTAGGAATTTTATGACTACTCAGAACAAGAGAAGTTTTTTTCCTTCTGGATTTACAGTTTCCAGATGTTTCAAGATTATAACGCCAGACTAAATTCTGATTTGACATCAAAAGGAGAAAAGAGTAAGAGTAACAAGTTTCAAAGGGAAGAAAGGGACAAAACACGTTTGTTGGAAACATCTTCATACATTTTTCAAAGGAATTATTACTTTTAAATGTCACACAGGTCTCTCTGCAAAACTGACTTCTCCCAAAGCACTGATACTTCACGCTCACAGACCAGACCTTAAGCAAATCACTCAGCTATTTTATGTCTCCATTTACCCAGCTATAAGGCTTAGGAAGGTAGGAGGCTTTCCAACCTCACGTCCTTTCTGTTACAGACTGTGTAATCGCTTAATTTGTTTATTCACAATTACTACAAGGTTACATCCTTTACAAAGTTTCGATCCTTTACAAAGTGATATCTGGGCAGCAAGTAGAAAAGCTGCTTCATTTTCTTTGGCCCGGCATGCACACTCTGAGCTGAGGAAACCTGGAAAATTGGAAAGGTTACTCCTTTCTCAAGGGCAGCTGAGGTGAAGCCAGTGGGAAGAAAATGATACTCAGCACTCTGGTGGTATCAGATCCAAGAGTGCTTTCTTGACGGAAAAGAACCCTAATCAATTCATCAATATCTAACCAAGCTGGGCATGTGCTAACAGGTTTTTTTTAGAAATAGATTTGGATAAATAAACAAATTTTGGATCACTTAATCCAGTATTAACGTTTTCTTACTTGAATAACTTGTTTGGATTCTGACAATAACAACTGAATTTGGGATCTTTTGGTATAAACCTGTTTTTTTACTAAGCCTTCCAAGGATAAAGAAATGGAGATGGTTTTGTGTCTTACAGCTATAAGGCACTTCAAGTCAGTACTCTGCCACAAGCTCTCAAGCCTTGTGCTTTTGTAGTCTTAGCAAGTTCTGAAATCTTCAGGTTTTCCTTCTGTGCCCTGGCTTGCTTCCTCCTCTCTCTGAATATCTCACTGGCGCAAATAGACCAAATAAAAAACATTCCATCTAAATAGCTCCAACCTTTAAGTGATTATACATATGCCCTTTTTTCTATTTGGAAAGTTTTATCTCATAAGTTTCTGCGGTCATAAGTTCAGGGCAGGGCTATATACACAATCAGCTAGGCTTTTATAAGCTTTATTAGCTTTATATCAATAAGTATTGAATTCATTTCCTGTTCTTTAAAATAGGCTATTCTTTTATTCACTTTGAGTTTCCCATTAAGATACTGGATTTTTAAACACCTTTTTTACCTCAGCATCTTTACCGTCTTGGTAAAACATATATTTCAAAACTACCTTAGTATTTATCAGAGGTATTTGTTGGTATTGAAAGATATTTATTGCAGTGCCAACAAAGCCCTCATCTTCCTCTGTGATAAAAAGAAATTCTTTCATTCCTCTTATGCTAGGTGGTCCTTAGGGAAGCTTAGAGATTAAAAAAAATGGTGAAGGCTGGTGACCTCTCTCCTATGAAATGCAGTATGTAGCTTTGCTTCTGTGTTAGAGGATGGATTTGAGTCTCCAACCTCTACATGTCCTCAGCTCCTGGGTACTTCATAGAACTACCGTTTTTTCTCCCCTCTTAAGCAGCTAGCTGATTCTTGTGAAACATGATTTTCTTCCTGTCTTAAAAGAAGACAGCTTCTCCCTCCAGCTGCTCTCTCCTTTGAAAGTGTTATACAAATTCTTTTCATTGTTTTATATTGCCTTCTAACTTTAGTCAACTGTATATACTCATACACATTTCTTCCTGTGACAATTTTGTTTAGTTTAAATAACTCTTCCTTCCCTGTTATTTTCCCTCCTAGTACAGAGAATCTCCTCCCTCCTCTGTATAACAGACCTTGTTATACAAGCTGTTCCTGTTTATTTTCATCAAATATGTGTCTTCTTATCCTTCTCCTTACATGCTGTGTTTCAATTTCTTATTTCCAGTTAAGATACTAGGATAAGATATTTGCTCCCTGCCAATCTACAACAATATTCACTTAAGGATCTGTGTCGGTAAACTATTTCATAAGTACAAGTTGAGTACTGTAATTCTCTTCTTTTTAATTTCTGAGGAAAACCAGACTTGAGGTCATTCAAAGATCAAGTAGATACTAATGGCAAGTAGATAAAGAACACAAGCACACCCACATCCACCTTAGGCGGAATTTTAGCAAAGAACTATCAATGACAGGGAAAAGTTACAAAATGTTAAACCCTGTGGACATTCTGATAAAAAATCCACAAACTGAGGGTTCTCTAGAATGATAATTATCCTCTGTTTTCCATAGGAAGGCAAGAATTATTTTTCAATCTTCTAGCCATAAACATGTAATCTGTTGAAAAGAAACTTCCCAGATTTTTCTTCCAAATACTGAAAACAGACATCTCCTAACAGTCCTTTTTGTGCCCAATTTCACACCTGTCTTCTGTTTCACAAGCAACAAGTTATCTACTTCACATTAGCAGTTAAACAGGTACTTAACTTTTCTGCTGAATTAGCAGCTATCAGTTCTTCTATAAGTTCTTATAATATAGCCCACAGTTTGGAAGATAAAATAATATTCCTAAAACTTTTCAGCCATGGTACAGCATGGAACTCAAAGCCAATGAAATTTTATGCGAGCACAAAGATGCGTCTGTGCTAGAGTGATCTGAGACTAGGACCACAAACTGCAGGACTGAACCTATTGCAAAATGTCATTCAGAAGAAATTAATTTTCCCTGTGATGTTCACATAGATTGAATGTGCAAACAAACCTTGCTCAGCATGAGCCCCATGAACATACAACCAATAAGAATGTTGAAGTTGCACACTTTTGTTTCCATGTATTCCTCCTAGATCCTTTTCTCTTTTGTGGTGAAGGTTATCACAGTATTTTAAAATTTAGCTGTTTCAATCTATGGCTCTATGAATTTGTTTTCTATCCATTCTTCAATTGGTTCTACCCCTAAAGTCAGTTTCCCAAGAAGATATAATTCCAGGAAGAATTTATTACAGAAGCCTCAGCCACAGGAATGCAAGACTATTTCTTGTGGCTGGCTCAACAGAACCTCATTATTTTCTGACAACACCTTAGGTACACTTGTTTTGAAAACACTGTGAAATAGGTTGCATTTAAATATGTAGCAGTGGCTGTAAAAGCAAGTTATCCAATTCCAACCATCTCCAACCAAACTCCATTGACTCCTGGAGCACTTAGTCAATTTACCTGCATTTTGAAATCTCTGTGAACTTTATTCCAAAATACGAGAAGACAATTCTTTATGAATATTGTATTAGTTGTGGCCTCAAGTAAGAGGAAAGCAGGATAAAAAAAAAAAAAAAAAGGGGGGAAAAAAAATTGCTACATAGCACATCCTTCTAGCTCAAAGCCCATGTCTGCTTTTCTAGAACAGGCCTTTTCTCAATAACAGTAGATCAGCATTACAGCTTTCCTCAGCCTGATTGAAAGCAAAAGCAACAAAATGTCAAGGCTGGCTAATTTTAGTAGAGATAAAACTAAATAATTTTAAATTTCTTATCTTTTCAATGCCAGTTTTTGAATTTCAGCCTAGATCTGTTCTTCAACATCCTTTTCCCTCTCCAAACCTTTACTCCTGCTTATCCCTGCCCTTTCATTTAAAAAACACCAACAGAAAATGCGCACTAACGTCAGCTCCTCCACTCCAGCACTAAACTGAAGCCCCCACACCACTCCTTACTCACTTGACAGCTCTGAAGCCCAGTATGGCAGTATGCAGCACGTGTCTGTACATCCGTAGGTAGCCTCACTGATCTCCATATCTGGACATTCAAAGCAACATTGCTAAACGAGGCCATTCAAGAAATGAAGCATTTGGAAGGATTTTGGATGGGGAAAAAATCATGGAACATTCAAGGCTGCTGGAATAGTTTGTAATTCACTTAGAGAAAATAGTTCATTGAGGGTTTTCAAACAGATTTTTAATTCATGTCTCTCCAAGTTAGTACACCATCCTTTTAACAACCAGCAGCCTGATTCTCTGCTCAACCCATCTGCGTACAGCACTTTACTACCTTTTTGCATAGCTAGAAATGATTGAAGAGATATGAAGGAGTAGAAAATCAAGATCCATACACCCCATACTTCTTCACCTATCCAGACTAAGAAAACCTTAAAGATGAAGTTGTGGATGCCCCATCTCTGGAAGTGTTCAAAGCCGGGTTGGATGGGGCTTTGGGCAACCTGGTCTAGTAAGAAGTGTCTCTGCCCATCACACGGGGGTTGGAACTAGATGATCTTTAAGGTCCCTTCCAACCAAAACCATTCTATGATTCTATGATTATTTCTTCTGTGAGTTTATTTTCCAGATTCCCTTGCAATTGGGCAAATTAATCTTTTAATTTTTTTTTTATTTTTAGATTCTCTCTACTGCTAGCCTTATGATTGTAAATATGTCTGTCACTAAAATTGTATTACATTGTCTTTAAAATTAAAAAAAAAAAATTTAAAAACCTCCTTTATTCATTTTGGGGTGTGTTTGGGGTTTTTTAAATAATATAGGCTTTATATATTCAAGATTTCCTCTGGGGGTTAGAAACATAATTCCCTTTTAAAGGAAAGCTGAATCTTGCAAAACCACATAACTTTTGGGCTATGGCCTGTTAGAGAAAAATAACATATATTGCAAGACTCACCCCTGAGAATTGGCAGCACTGGTCTTTCAATCATCATAACAGAATGTTTGGAATTAAATATATAAAATCAGAATAAAATGTGACAAATATTTCTAACAGTCTCAATTGTATAAAAGTCTGTTTATATGCAGTTTACAAGCCAAATCTAAGTAGGGATAGACCCTGTAAACCAGAATAAGGAATAAATTTGTAGACAAATATGAATAATATTTGTTTAAGAGCAAAAGTTTCTCTGAATCTTAATAAAAGTAATTCTGTTGGAGACAAGATAAACATTTCTTATTTTATTTTCCTCATGTCATATATCTCTAGTGATTCTTTAGTAGGCTGTAGAAATGGATTTTTAAAGGCAGCAGCATTAACATGTAAAAATGAATGAGAAATGTGAGGCTTTTCTATGCTTCTTTTCATAGTATAAAACATAGTCACATCATAAAATAATAATCATAAGCCATAACTTGTAAGAATTGAGAGTCACACTCTCTTTTTCCATAAGACTACAATGTTTTTCTTACAGTAACACTTAAAGCACTTGCCCTTTTCTATCACTGTTTCATTCCATGCTCTTTTAGGAATCATTCTGTGGGCTATTTGAAGTAACCATCTGCATTTACACTATATATGTATCGGTAACGTACACTACTGCTCTTTGGTGTGTGTACCTGACACACATACACACACTGTCCAATTAGTTGACACAATCATTCAAGTCAAAGCATCAGACATCAAAAGTCCTAGAAAACATTTTCAATGAACTTGTACCCTCAACAGCCATGTGAGGTTCAGAAATTGTTAGTTATTTGGGAAGGACTGGCTTTTGGGGGAGGATACTGTTGAATTATACCCAGTCAGCAGGATGGACCGTGTACAGACTGAGAAGCATGGGCCAAGAGGAAAACTGCTGTGGCAACTGCACAGAAGCAGAGTCTTAATTGATCAGCAGTGATAAGTAGTCCTTCAGTGTCTCAAAGGACTAAACTTATAAAAAAAAACCCTGAAAATCAAAAGAAAATGCTAAAACCACGTATGTGAAATCAACATAAGACGACAGTGACACTCTCATTATCATGGTTTATACTGAAGAACTCGTTCTTCTTTGGTTTGCTAAATGCTTTTGACCTCAATTAGTAGGATGGTAGGCATTTTTAGCTTTCGTAATACCATCTTAGAAAAATGACCTTTCCTGTAGTATACAGGAGGGAATTATATACTGAAGATTAACATAATTTACAGACATGTTTTAACATATTAAATATATAAAGCAAATGCAAAGTAATAATGAAAATATAAAGCTAACCCGTAGGTTTGCTTGCAAAATAGTGAGTAAATTATATATAGCTAGACCCCTAGAGTGGTTTTCCTCTATGTTTTAAAAGAAGAACATTACAGAAAAGTTAACTTGGTAATGATTGTATGTAACAACACTAAGAGACTCTGCCAACAGTGACAGAATAATTATAGGCTCTGTCAACAAACAGTTATGGGCTAACACCCAGTGTTAGTAAGACCTCTGCTAGCAATGCTGTACCTATTCTGTTGTCCACAAATGAACGATGTGAAAATGCAAAGGCAGTTCAAAGGAGGGCCAAAATAATGAACTATGGGATAGGAAAAAAATAAGCCCCACGATATGAGACTTAAAGAGCTCAACTTATTTTATAAGTGCTTGATCATGAATACATGAAATAGCTTCTTGGTAGTGGGAGGCCTTTGAACCTTGCTGACAATGACATAACAAGATCCAATGACTAGAAATGGATATTAGACAGCTCAACTTCAAAGTAGCTGAAATTTCACAAAAGATGAAATTTCAGAGAAATGGCGGTGACTAAATACTTCAACAACTTAGCTTTACTAACACCTTGAGCCTGTAAAGTAAGATTAGATATATTTCTCCAAAACAGAATTAATTTCTCTTTTGGAAGAAATTCCTTGGCTTGTGATCATGGTATGAAAGGAAGAGTAAGGCTGGAGAATCTTTCTGGGTTTGAACTCTTTGGATTGGATTAATATCAGACATGTCTTTTATTTCTAAGCCCCAGGGAGACCAAGACTTGCATACACATACCCCACATGCTCTGTAGTTCTGCATTAAGATAAGGATTACAAATTTCATGCTTTGGGATTTGTCAAAATGCTGTAAAGAACTGAAAATAACAGTTTTTCCTCAACACCTTATTTGGTGCCAAGGGGGCAACAGTTTTTACCTCCCTGAGAAGCAGCAGAGCTTAGCTACGGGGAAGGGTAAGACATGGAGAAGCATGAACCTCCGAGTCTCCTAACTAGTATACTTTATAAATAAATAAATACATACATACATATAATTTAATTTGTTGTAGGGAAATAAATTCCCTCTCCAGTGAGAATGGCAGAAACCTTATTTTTTCACAATTTCTGACTTAAAAAGAGTAATTCTACTCTCTCTGTGTCCTTGTCACTTCAAAAAAACTCACTTCATTGTTACATGTGGTAAACATTTATTTTCTGACTACTGAAATACTTGGTCTCGCCTGATGATCTGTAATACAAACAAGAAAGAGGAAGATGTTCTCATGGACTATTGGTCTTTAACCCAAGTAATTAATTTAAATTAAATTAATTCAAGTAATTTAAAAAAATTTTTAAATTGCCTTTATCATCTGGCCAGTGTAAGCAAAAGGTGAGATTTATATATATATACACATATAGTTATATAATATCTACATACATATATATGTATGCAAATATGATTAATGTGCCTAAATAGAGCAATTTTATTAACATAGCCTTCCTTTTCCTTGTGCTACTAAAATATTATCAGACTTATTTATGTGCTATTACTAATCCATTTCTTACCATTTTTATGTTCCTATTGCCATTAGAAACTCAAAATTCAAACCAAGAAAAAAATTTTAGTCATTTCCTGCCTTGACCCAAATAACTCAGTCATTTCTAAGATGGATACTAAGGATGATTATAATATTTTGCCCATGTAAAAACACCTTTAAATATATTTTAACTATGTGAAAATAATTTTCCACATTTTATGTATAAACCTAGTTTTTCAGCACCCAAACTTTAAAGATAGTCTGGGGTACAGAAATGACATTTATGTTACAGATATTTTTTTTCTACTGTGAAAAAATACTTATATTTCAAAATCTTGAGCAAACTAAATAGTCCCACAAATCTATAGTTGCTTAGATAAACTGAGATGCAAGTTTCCCAAGAGCCTTCTAGTCAACTTCTAGTCAATCTTGTCAACTGTGACTCTGAGAAGTCCCTTCCTTGCAGACTACTCGAGTCCTCCAATGTCCCAAGTCCCAACTTCACCGCAAAGAGTCTAGAAACAGGGAGATATGACTTACACAGAGTTTCTCAGCAGTCCCAGCTCCCTTCTTAAAAAAGCAAAAAAATAAAATAAAATGTGACTACATTTGTTAGCTGAAGTCAAAGGAGCTGTGCTTTGGATAAATAGAGTGCTAAAAGAAGAATAAACATTCTGAAAAATTATATTTTTGTCACCTTAGAGTGGACTCTCAAAATTAACACAAGCTTTTTTACCTGAATCTCACAGTTCCTCATCAGTCAAATTTGGATAATATCACGCCATCACCTCCCAAAGATGCTCTGAAGATTTATTAGTTTATGTTTATGAAGCACTCAGCACAGTGATGATGCCATAGGAAAGTCTGTGAGGACACTCAAGAAAATAATTACTCTGTCTTCAAAGCAGGTTTCCAACAACATGCAGTAAAAACATGAGGCATGAACTGAACAGTGAAGAAAGAATAAACTGTTTCTGAGCAAATCACACTCACTGAATGTGTTTAGCAAGGCATCCTAATGTTAGGGTTTTTTCATGTAAATAAGAAATTAAACTAGGAAAATGGGAATCTGAATAAGTTTGCCCACACAGAAATTATGCCATTTCTTAAATTCTGAGTGCTGAGTGTGCAAACTTGACAAAGCTCTTCTAATGCTGAATCTTTGTATAATGTCTCAGAGATTAAAACACATCATTAGATGTGTTTCACCATATGTATGTAATGTATTTAATGTATCACACATCCAGTGATACCTTTTAATCTCTATATTTACCTAAATGAGAATCTAGCTGCTAAACTCTAGAGTGAACATTTTTTCAGCAAGTAGTTTTACTAAGTAAAAGCTTAGTTCTAGCAACCTGTTCCAGGAAATATGACCAACCACAAAATGTTCAAGTTGAAAGAAAAGTACCTACAAAAGGCATGAGCATATGCAGAAGTCTAAGAATTTTACCACAGTGTGAGTTTTTACTGACTTCTCTCTTTCAGACTCAGGAGGTGATCATCCCCCTGTACTCAGCACTGGTGAGGCCCCAGCTCGAGTACTGTGTCCAGTTTTGGGCCCCCTTACCACAAAAAGCATGTCGAGGTGTTGGAGCGGATCCAGAGAAGGGCAACAAAGCTGGTGAGGGGTCTGGGAAACAAGTCTTATAAGAAGCAGCTGAGGGCGCTGGGGTTGTTTGTTCTGGAGAAAAGGAGACTGAGGGGAGACCTTCTCGCTCTCTACAACTACCTGAAAGGAGGGTGTAGGGAGGCAGGGGTCGGTCTCTTCTCCCAAGTCACAGGCGATAGGACAAGAGGAAATGGCCTCAAGTTGCGGCAGGGGAGGTTCAGATTGGATATTAGGAAAAATTTTTACACTGAAAGGGTTATTAAGCATTGGAATGGGCTGCCCAGGGAGGTGGTTGAGGCACCATCCCTGGAGGTATTTAAAAGACGGGTTGACATAGTGCTTACAGACATGGTTTAGTGATAGTTTTTTATCAGGGTTAGGTTGATGGTTGGACTAGATGGTCTTAAAGGTCCATTCCAACCTAGACAATTCTATGATTCTTTGATTCTAAAATTGGTCAACTCCCATTTGAACTGAGCTTGATCCTTGAGTACTAACCAGCTTTCTTGGGCCCCTCTCCCCTCCAGTACTTTTTCCCATGTTACGGTGCAAAGCAGGTCCCTCAAGACGCCAAAGTCTCCTCTCATGAAGTCCAGGATAGTGAGCTTGCTGCATACCCTCCTTGCTGCTCTAAGGATTTTGAATTCTACCATCTCGCGATCCCTGCAGCCAAGACTACCCTTGAACTTGACACTCCCCACCAGTCCCTCCTTGTTGGTAAGGTCGAGGTCCAGCATGAATCCTTTCCTCAATGGCTCCTCTACCATTTGAAGAAGAATCAACACATTCCACAAACTTCCTGGATTTCTTGTGCCCTGCTGTGTTGTCCCACCTAACTCTATTTTTTCAACTGCATGTCAGGCTAGAAAGCCCATGCTCCTTAGGTTGGCAAAAAAGTCATTAGCCAGCTATCATCACAGTTATCCTCCGAACTGCATAGGTACAATGCCTAGTGAGAGCTGTGCATCCATGCTGGAAAATGTCAAATCAGTGCTCTATTGATGAAACATCATGTTTATGTCTTCAGTAATTGATACAGACTTACACAACGTCCTGGTGGGCTAATTTTGACTGCTTGAAAAAGCTTCATATGAAGCCATTTCAGAGCTTGCACAGGAAGTAAAAATTATTTAAAAAAAAAAATAAAGAAGGGAAAAAAAAAAGAAAGAAGGGGATAAAAAAAAAGAAACCATGCTTCTCATCTCTGGAATTCGGAGTCCAGGTTGATTTTGTTCTGGAAAAGAAAAAAATGAAAAGACAGCATATGACATTTTAGTTTAATGCCTGGGGAGTGCGATATGCCTGTGTCAGTGATTGTGACACTGAAACATAGATGAGTGAAAAGATACAGAAAAGCAACTGCCCCAGTTGCTCAGTTCCTCCTTCATGCCCCAATTAGACATGAGACACTGAATAAGTTATCTTGTCGTATCAGCTAAATTGGAAGAGACAGAAATAAAGTAGGTTTTTTTCATGTTTTTTTAAGGCAAAGGAATCAGTAACGCTTTGCTGATCCTTTTGGCAATCCCACATTAACTCCAGGCAGCCATGTCACAGGGTGCATCCTGCTCCCAAAAGCATGCTTACTTTGATGGGCAATTTCAGAATGTTTCACAAAGGCATCTCCAGGTTTCCTTGAAACTTACCGTTCAACTCCTTTTCACCAAACTCAAGCTTGGTCAGAGAGATACTCATTGCAATTTACATGGACTAATCCAAACACCCTTCTTTCTGCAAAGGAATTGATTTCAGCCACTTTTACCCAAGCCCATATTTGACAGCTGTGCTATTTAAAACCACCAGTTGAGTACAAACAACTATATAAGTTGAAAGGAGCTAAGCTGCTAACGGTTTGTGCTAAGTTTTTAAATTACTATATTCTAATATTCTTGATTCATGACTATAAAGATCATGGTTATTTTAACAACATACTTTCTAGAGGTAGCTGAACTGAAATAAAATACGAATGGAGTCTGTTTTCATTGTTCACCGGGCCTGATAGGTTTTTATTTCTTAAGCAATGTTAAAAAAATTTCATCTGGTCTGAGTCAGGCTTCCTGGCAGCACAGTGTGCAGATTTCAAATACCGTGTATTTTGAAAATTAAGGGGAAAAAAACCAAAACAAAACAAAACACACAAATGAGTTAATCATTTTGATAGCAATGAAAACTTGATTTGTTACCAGTCAAAACCTGTATATCTTGTTTCAGTAACTGATGTACCTCACAGACAGGCATTTTTGCTCTATGCAAATACCACATTTCTAGTCAGCTTGGAGGAAGGTGGATGACTGTAATGAAAAAGAGACCAAAAATATTCATCAAAGTTAATGTCCTGGTCCAAAAATGGCAAAACCTATTTTACCAAGAAAAAAAAAATTATACAATTTAACAAAGTGAAACTTTTCAACACTTAGGGGGATGAGTAGAAAAAGATTCATACTGACCCACAACAGAAATTTACATTTTCTCCAGGTTCGCTCTACAGAGAATGAAAGTAGTCAGAGCGCTTCAGAGGGCATAAAAAGATGCTTCTCTGAATCGTTAAGAAAACCTCAGTCTCCTTCCATTGATCATAGAGTGAGCAGTCTCCTACTTCAGTCATCAGGCTTGGCACCTAAAGCTTGGACTGCACAAATGAAAAAGATTAAACAGTTATCAGCTGAAACACAAGCTAAACATGTCATTGTGCACCAAAATTTCAGCTTTTTCACTTCTGAAGTAAGTTACTTTTCTTTCTTTTTGATCTGAATTGATGAAAGTTTTTTTCCTGTTTATTTTCATTTATCATTCAATCCACCAAAGCAAAAGCTATTGTTTTTCCAGCTCTATTGGCATAATTTCCCTAACAACTATATATGAAACTACAGCAGCAGTAGTAAACTGAATCCTCGCTTTACCTGTAATTAAGTAAAGGCTTCCATAAGGCTTTCTGGCATTATGATCTTTTAATTTTGATTGGAAGAAGAATACATTTAGATTAAAAAGATATGTTCTGATCTCATTTATATTGGCAGAGTTGATCTATTACTGCAGACTTTGTGACCTTGGTAACACATAGACATTTTAATATGGAGGTGGTCTCCAATCAAAAAATAGCAGAGGCACACTGTACACAGATCTCCCCAACCAGCTATGCCAGCCTTATTTACATTAGCACAACATACAGGAGGATTTACTAGTCTGGAGTTTGGCCTCGTAAGTGATACTGAGCAACGTTTAAGAATTAAAACCAAGAAGTCGGCAAAATCCATTGTAAACAGAGGGAAATACTTTGCTTTTTGAAGCAGTATTACAAGCAACAGAATGGCATAAAAAAATCTATAAAGTACTGAAAAATAACCTTCTATAAAGGTTTAAATATAATACTGTAATGCTACAGGCAGCTTATTATTGCTTCAGGGAAATAATGCACAATATACCTGTCCCACGTATACTAGAAATTCTATTATTATGAATAGGATTTATCCATAAAGCTATCCATCATCAAAAACATAAACTGAAAGAGGAAAGGGATGGAAAAATGGAATATTGTGGGGCTTTTTCATTGACCAAAACACATGTCTATCCATGTCACCTGTAGGATACAAACATAAACAACGTATAAATAATAGGTCTTGCCCCACCATTTACTCATTCCAGTTTTCCCCAGCACAGAGTTTAGATGTACTCAGGTAAGACATAAGATTCCTCCTAAGCATGCATACTCTTAACCCTTTTTTTTGGCCCTTTCACTGACATGGGAAAGGCAACAAGCTTTAATTCCATATATCTTAAAGCTGAGTTTATTCTTCATTCCATTTTCTCTAGATTTCTCTAAATTGTGTTGTAAAAGATGTCTCTTTGTGTTTACTTTCCCATCATAATTCATCAGCACTTACACACAAAAATAATTATATTGTTAGAAACTGAGTTTGGTGATTCTGGCATTTCATCCTGTGTTGATGGCTACCTGCAGTATTTAAAAATGTGAGTGATGTCCCTGTGTTGTCATGAATAACAAAATCATTGACTAAAAAGACAAATAAAAGGTGCAGAAATTAAAGGGAAGTAAAATGGATATCTGAATGTAGGGCTTTTAGTTCTCCATCCAAGAACTAAAAGGAATAAACAGAAAAGGCAATGCCCTCCAAAACAGAAGAGGCAATGCAAAATCCATTCTCCTCTCTAATTCATAGGGAAAAATGCTCTATGTCTATATAGTTCATTAAGGGGCATTTCTACTGGCCCTATGAAGCCTCAACTCTTCAACACAGCAGGCCTGCAAGAGCAGCTTTCCACAGGAGAGGAAAGCATCCTCCAAGAGCATCCTCCACAGCACATGAGAATTTGCAGGTCCAAGGATGCCCAGCATGTCCGTGTGCATTAAGCCTGTCCCACAGGCAGTCTGCAGGCTGTGGACCAAGGCAGCCATGCAGATGGAAAGCTTGCAGGAGGCAAATCACGCTGTGTTTACATCTGTCCTGGGATGCTGCTCTTTCACAGGCATAAAGACACGGCCATTGAGTCCCTCCACTGTAAATGAGACATTTTCTTGCAGTGAACAGCTTGGATATTAAAGTAGTAATGTACCATTTACTAAAGGCAAAGTAGTATCGATGTCAATTATAGTGTTAAAAGAACTTTTGCTGAAGAAAAGAGACTTTAGAGGGAATTCAGCATCTAACTACTTCAAAATGCTGAGAAATTTTCTGAGGAAATGAGATTTTTCAATTTCCTCTGATTGAAATAGAAGCCCAGTGCTTACAGATTTAAGCCTTTGTCAATGTCTGTTGCCCAGGGATGATGGTTACACAAAGAAATTTTGAGACTGGTCACGCCACAGCAGCGACGCACCTTGCTGTTCAGCCTTAAAAAAAGATATATATTTGTCAAAAATACTTTTGTATGATCCCCAAAGTCATTAAGGAAGGTTTGTTCCCTTGGAGTCAAATAGTGTTTTTATAAATGGTACCTATGTGAACTTTCGGAACATAGTCTGAAAAAACAAGTGTTTAATTTCACAAATGTCAAAATAAACTGTTTTAAAATGGCTGGCATTTTTTTCCACTTTTTTTTCAGCTGAACTATTAGTGAGATCCACTGGTAACTGTGTCTGCAAGTAGGCATGGGTCAACTGAAATTATTTTTATCGGCAACTAAAGCAAATAAAAGTAGGCAAAAAACCTCTTAATCATAGAGTCACAAGCACAGTACAAAAGATGCGAGCCCTCCGCTTTCTGTTCTGTAAAACAAGAGCAAGGACAGACTTATGAAACAAAATCAAAAGTCACATTAGCATTGCTTCACTTGGATGAAATCTTGAACAGAAAGCAAGAAGAGAGGATGAACAGCTGCGGAGATATTCCTGCAATATGCAACCAGAAAGGTCCATCCTGCAATGGACAGTATTAGCGGCATCGTGCCATCATTTTTCCTTCTCTTCCTAAGAATTCCTGTAATCACTCTCCCAGAGTAGGATAGGTAGGACTGCCCATAGCACAGTAAGAAAAAAAAAGAAGAAAAGTGAATTTGCAGGTTGCTTTACAAAGAAAATCATGGGGTTCATATTCAGTCTGTAAAAGAACAATTAAGGAGAACAGTGGGACTCCTGTTGGCTCTAGTTTATGCTAAATCAGGACTCCCTTGTTTTGCAGCCTATAATTATAAATTTGTCCATCTGCCATAATGATGGCACTATGCAACATTTTCATTGTAATATTTTATTTATACACCCACTACTTTAAAAGCTATGGCTTCAAATGTTTGCATTAAAAATCTCAAATAAATATATAACAAGCTTCCCAAATACAGCCAAAATATCTATTGGTTTGTGGGCCATATGCTGAAACTAATTGAGAATCGGAATTACCTATCCATTTTTAATTGATTTCTTGCATGAAGAGCAGATTTTCAGATAAAATACCCTTTTTTCCTGAGAAATACAGCAAGCCTGCAGCAAAGCTGTTGTAGGGGGAGTCAGCTTACAACAGAAGTATTTGTTTTGGAAATTCCATTACAGAGATTTATTGAGGTTATACCGTGAGCGCCCCATGCATGTTAATTTCTGGGCTCCCTCAAATGCTGCCACACTCTTATGCTGGACACCATTCCTCATTGTATACTATGGACAGATGTTTTCAGGATGTACAGCTTTCCCCCAACAGCAACATTTTTTTTTTCCAAAATCTTATTTTCAAAAGAAAAAAATTTATTTACTAAAGTATGTATTTTTAGAAATCACATACATCTTTTCTATTTACATATAGATATTGTGTTTTAAAATACAAGGAAAAACATTTTTCATGTTCTACACAGTAGTCCTACACACAGGTACAAAAATCTACTGAAATCCCTTGAAACCATAATGTAAGAATAAGCACATTGTTCCCGAGATATTTTCTTTTGAGACATAGGTAATGAAAATACTTAAAAATATCTTAAAATAATTTATGAGCTCTTTGAACAGCTTCAGAAGTTGAGAAAATTTAAAATCAGGAGGAATAATTTTAATTTAATTTTAATTTTCCCCCATTAAAATTGAGGAGCAACCTGCCAGAAGAATTTTATTTTCTCCGTGCTAAGATTTGAAATGGCTATTGCCACGAGGGCGGAATTGTTGAATATGGGTTAAGGTAGACAAGAGTGAGCGAGTACCTCCTCTCTCTTATCTCACTTTGAGGTGGATTCATAAAGAGGAAACAAGGGGTATCCTCTGGTCAGGTCTCATAGTGCTGATTGGTGCCTGGGCACGTGGCAGCTGTCCACAGGAAACGCACCAAAAAACTGCAGAATGTTCTTCCACTTGCACAGTTTCCACCTAGCAGCATCACTGACCCTCAGACAGCTTCGTGATGCGCTTAGCAAGAGCGCACAAAAATTGCTTTACAGGGGAACCCATCTTGGCGTTGTGCTAGCTCTGAACCCGTGCGCCCTGAAGGAAAGCATCTGTGAGTTGCCCTTGTTTCTTCCCGTGTTCTTCTGCTTTTAAAAGGTTTCTGATGAAGGAAAGAACTTTAACCAAGGGGTCAGCTTGCGTTCCACTGTCTGCTTTTGTTCCAGCAGATGCCTACTATGACTTAAAAAATGTGGATTGCATGGGATGCAGGTCCTAGAAATAGCCTGCCACCTTGGGCAGCCTCATGGCATACAGCAAAAGCTCACGCTTGCCTTTTATACCATTTTCTTCCCTTCTCCCTTAAGCAAATCAATAGAGTCTCTACCAAACAACCAGACCTTTTTTACCTAACTCCACTGTATGCATTTTCTGCATTGCTGATTTACGTTTCCGGGTAGAAGTAATGCATTAGAACTGCATTATAAAGTTACACTTAATAAACTAATATGAATAGTTTCGTAAATAACTATCTTTACAGAGAATTTTGGCAGCTCCTATTAGAGATATATTTTGTTACTGTGAAGCTTCTGGTTGCATTTCTGGCAAAAGAAGGAATCAAATTAATGTGTTATTAAAATAAATTGAGCAACATGCTAATTATTGCCAGAAACAAATTAGCGAAACCAGATTGAATTCATTTAAATCAGATAAATAAGTACTTCCTCCTACATGTGACTGCTGTTGTTGTGAAGACAGACTTTGAAAATAATCTTGACAATGTCATTTGACAACTGCTTTACACTTGCTGGCAAAATGACTGTTCCAGTTTCTACCGCTGTTCCCTCTTGTAATAAATACAATCGGCCTGGTGCTACAAAGCACTTCAAAAAGAGATAGAGCAGGTCACTGGCAGCACAAAAATTAAGCTTCCCAACATTTCCTGCACCTTAACCGATTTTCTGAGCCAGGCACATAGCCGTGTCTACAGCAACTTTCATCTGTTTCCATTAAACTTTATTGTGAGGATACGGACGGCCGAATGAGCAAGGATAACAAGTGTAAAGTTTACACGATCCCTCTGCAGTGTCGCACTCTCTGCATGAAGATCTGACCCCTGGCAGACATTCATAGCTAGCTATCTATAGGAACTGGTATAAAAGATAGATTGAGTTAATTATTTACAGAACTGAAACCCAAATTCTTCAGTTCTTCCTCCTGTGGTGCCTGACAAGGAGTCTGGCTATGCCGTGTGCTGGATTTTCAAATCCAGTTTTCAAAGGTGTCTAAATGATTTAGAAGCTTATGTCCCATTTTCAGAAGCAAATTATGTGCTTGCTAACTCACCTTTGATGGGGGAAAAAAAAAGTCATTTTTCTTCTGCAGCAACGCCATGTAGGTTTTGGGTTGATTATTTTCTGCTGGTTTGGGGTCTTTTTAAGAAAAATTTAAATGTCCTGCAGAACTTGCAGATTTTCTTCTTATTCAAATAACAATGGGATAAAAACTTAAAAGTATTAACTAGCACGTACTGTCTAGGAAGTTGTTCATAGAACAAACTGGCACTAACTGCCCACATGAGCAGAACAGAACATCTCTGCTCAGTGTTTTAAGACACTGGGTCACCCCAAGGATATTGCAGATTCCCGTGACTTGCTCCATTCTGGTCTTTGGACAAACAACTCATGAAATTTCCTGCAGAGGCCTGGAATCTGTTTGCGTTGCATGTCCTTCTTCTGAAAGTAGAAGTCCCAGGAAATCTGCTGCATTTTGTGCAGCAGAGCTAAAACAAAAGCAAAGGTACGTGTTTTCACCTTTTTTCCCCTCTGACTTTGATTTTGAAATTTCACTCAAGTAGCAATATTTGAAAGCTTTTGATCAGTTTTCATTGTTCTCAGCAGACAGTACTTGGCTGGCTTTTTAACCATGCTTCATATGTTGACTATATTTATTTTTTCAGACAGGACATAAAAGCTAATTCCCATTCTCTTGTTACACTTAGTTATGCTTTTTTACAAACTCTTGGTGGCTTGGGGTCTTTTATTTTCCTTGCTTGTTTTTAAGCTGAATGGAAGCACCCCATCGGAGCCTAGCTTAGGGGAAGAGTAGATTTTGTTGGTTATTTTGACTGAGACAGTGCTCGTAGGACAAGGACATAACCGCCATGTGCCCCTGCACCAGTTTCCTTGGCAAGGGTCCTCTGCACCTTGGCTGGGTCTTGGCCAAGAGAAACAGACATTCTCCTTGACTGCACAATGTGCTGCCAGTCTCCATGTCCCCGCGTTGGACGGACAGAGGGAGAAAGGCAGTGTAAAGCATGTGATGAGGCCCCAGCATTTTACTTGCCTGCAAAAGATTTTTGTGGTCCTGCTGAAAAGCAGACAGGCAGCTCTGGTTTGTTGATTGTCAATTATTCCTCTTTTAATCCATGGAACATCTACATTTACGATTAGCGCCAAGTTTACTAGTCTAATTGATTGCAAAACTCTTTCTTAATCAATAACAGACATGTCTGGTAATTTGACTAACTGTATTTATTCCAAGAATTTTATTTCCAAAGGCCCTGACACCCACAGTAAAGGCAGCCACCCAAATTCCATACATGTAGACTGCCAAAAAAGTGGCTTATCGCAACAGTTGTATAAGGGAACTTTGAATAGTGTTACTTCTGTCCTGTGAGGGATTTCCGGCTAGGTTTAGTTTCAAGAAATAAGGAGGTATTTCTGTGAATTAGCCAAATGAGATTTGGATGATCCATTGGCTAAGTTCGACTCCCTGGCATCCTTCTCGGGTGAATCCACTGATGTTTTTGAAATTTTTTCCATACTTCATCTTACATCCCCGCTACTGACAACCTCAATCTTTCAATACTCTCAAAGCAAGCCTTTGAAAAATTGTAAGGTTTAATTTTTTTGTGTCAGTTTTCTCTTTTTGTCCTCCCTCTAATTAGACCTTGTACTTTTAAGCTTCATTCCACACCAAAAGGCTTAGAAATATTCCAAAAAAGAGATTATTACATAACTCGATGTAATTATTAAATTCCTAATAATCCCATCATTTGCAATACCATGAGTTACTGGTAATTGTTGGTATTATTATAAATTTACAATTTGGCACATGCTGTCTCAATATTTTGAAAAAAGTTTAACAAGTGCAAAGATCCTAACAAAGAAAATGTGGGCCAAACTTTTTCATAAATCTCCTGTATCTCACATTTGATAGCTAATTTTCAGGTAGCTTTCTTCAGAATATTAAATTCTCAGATACCTGAGGCATAATGTCCAATATTTAAGGCGGGAAATATAGCTTTTCTTCTCTTGTTACGTGATAAGAGAAATCAGCACGCTCTAGTGAACCTTTCAAGAAGCAGTCATTTAGACAAAAGCACTGCTTCTTGCACATCTTCCAGAATTAATTAAGGAACGCTTTTTCTCAGTCGGATGTCCATCTGCTTTTACTGTGACTGCTTACTGTAAATCACAAGTCACCGTTGGCTATTTCTGCTATCACAAACACATTATTATGATTTCAGATAAAGAGCAACCTGCCATAGAAATGTACCGAGAATTCCACAGACACTGAATAAATAGAATCAGTACTGAAAAACAGCAGGAGAAAATTAACTGCGGAAAAATAAAACATTTTGGTTCACTGCCGATATCATTCAGCAATAGCTAAAATTGGGCTAAGGCATTTTAAAATAAACTGAACGTGCACACTCCCTTGTAAATAGAAAGCTTAAGAAACTTTGTCTGTGAATTAAAGGCCAATTTAAAATGAAAATGTGAAATAGGGTGAAGATAGTAGAAAGCTCAGAAACAATTGGTATATATAAGTTTGCAAGGCCCTGCCATTTGACAAGCAGCTGCACATTAGGACAGAAGAAAATAAGACTATTTTTTACTCTCACTACAGTTATTAAGCTGAGAGAAAGTAATGGCAGTGGACAGTGATAGAGACAGAGTAAATGGAAAAGCTATAAATTCCATTTTTATGTCGAAATTATGGGACTGCTAAGGCTTCTATTAGGAAATACCAGGCAAAGAGAAGCAGGCAGTTGGAAAATTGATTGAGTTATCCACATAAAAGACCTGGCAATACAATAGCTGACAACTCTGAAACAGCTTTTAGAATTTTAGATTTCTCCAACAAAATTGCAAAACCAAACTTTTAATACGTGTGTATATGTGTATATATGTGTATATACATTAATTCCCTCATTTGTGACCAAGGAGTTTCACAGACCCATAATGTCTAGGTTTGGTTTTGAGAGATTCTTTTCAAAATTTATGCTTGGTTTGTAAAACTTAAATCTCACTTCACAAATTCTCACATAAATAAGGAACTGTGTGTACAAATTCCATTATTGACTGCACAGATGGTAACGGTAGAACAATGTACGCATAAATGAAAACTTGTTCATGTTCAAATGGAGATTTCATTAAGGCCACCTTAAAAAATGTGCCCATGCTATATATTTTTGATGCTGGTCATAGTTGTCATCGCATCTTCAAATGGACTAACTCCCATGAAAATTGAAGCATTTTCTCCTCAGAATACACGATATCTCAAACTAAGTTCTTTTCTAGTTTAGCAAAAGGTTTTTAGAAAAAAAAAAAAAAAAGGACTACAAATGCATACCTCTAATTTTTAAGACTAAATAAACAATATATTTAATTTTTCATCAGAGACTCTTTTGAAGATTTGCATTTCCATGAGTCAGGAATCATGAACAAGGAGTAAGTACTGTGTCTGAATGTTTGCCAACCTCTCTTCAGCAGTCTACATTTAGCTGTTGCATTTGCTTATTGATGTTACTTTTCTGCTTCACTCATCCTAAATGTTATGTGGCAGTCTCACAGTCTTTCCACATCTTCTGTCATCTGTTACTGCCTTCTACTTTTGTCCTTTCTGAAACCGTCCTCTCCTGCTTTATCTCCCAGTTATCAAATCACTCCTCCAGGATGATTTCTGAAAGGTGTCCTTCACTCTGCTACACTTACCTCTAGCATTCAGCATATGAACCTCATCTGTCTTTCTGGCAGAGCATTTCAGGGATTTTAAGGAAGGCTAAAGAGCCATCAGCCTGGCGCTAGTCATACAATGCTACTGCCAGCACTGATGGGATGCAGGGAGGCAGTGAAGCCAGGAACAAATTACACATACGCAACCTTGAGCAGACCTCAAGAGAAAAGGAAACCTTAGGATCTTCCAATACCTGGGAAAAACAGCTGCAGCACTCTAGAGTTAGCTTGTAGGAACCTCTAAAAGTAGCAGCGTGGATGGGCAACAAAGTCTAGGCTGGATTTTGAAGCCAGCTAAAATACACTGAATGCAAGGCCAGAGTAATTTACCAAGGTCATATAGGGATTCAGTAGCACATCCCAGCAAGGAATGCAAGCTTTCCAAATCCCACTCTGATGTCCTTCACTGAGAAACACTGCCTCCTGTGTTTCTTTTCAACAGGGACATTTGAAGGTAAGGTTTCTCAAAGCAGTTCTAGAGTCATATATCAGTGGATAGCTCTAAGAATATGTTTTAAGTAAACTGGAGCCAATGGCTTTTTCCATGGGTAATAAATGGCCTTTAAAATTATTATTGTGTGACAAATCATCCCTAAAAATATTTCTCTTGTGTAAGCATCCAAAGTGAACAACGCCTCTGGGAGATGGAGTCAATAATTTTTCGCTTTCTTTATGTGTTTTTTTTCCTTGCATACTTCTCCAAATTTATATCTGCCTCTTGCAAAAAATATTAAGACAGAACTGAGAGGCAAAGACTGAAAGGGACTTCTGTGTTTGCTGTTGAGATATTTTCCCCAAAGGAAATCTAATTCTCTAATAAGGTGACCCATCTTCTACTATGAGACATTTTGCCTCTTACCCATAGTGAGTATCTGAACTTCTGCTCAGGCTACCTCATACCACTTACATTGGTGTTGCAATGTTGTACCACTGAAACCTCTCTATCTTCATTTTAGGATGGCTTTGCTTCTGGGTAGCATCACAAAAATCACTATCCATTTACTGCTCTTAGCAATCCCCACCTTCTCTTCTCTAGTGAACATCTAACAGCATATTAACTGCCTGGAAGTGCTATGTGCTGCATCAGGATTCAACAGCACACGCAGAAAGGAAATATCCAGCACTGAAATTTATTCCCTTTGTTGCAGATCAATTCAGTTATAAGGAACAGAGCAACTCAAACACTGCCGGGAATATATTTTTTATTTCCAAACATGCCTTAGGTAATTGAGAGTAGTTACTAGAATTGACAATGGGAAACAACTCCCCAAATCAGTCTTTGGTTCTGGATCTTTATGTCTCAGACTTTTTTGTAGTTTTACCTTCTTTCTCTTTTATATTTCTCCTGCTCTACCCTTTGCCTCTTCTCCATGGGTTTTTCCATGTTTCCTCCAGCACTCCCAAATGATGGAAGCCACCACGTAGGGCCTTCCTTTAAAGACACTTCCATTCCTTTAACAGCTCCCCTGACTACTGACATGAAAACGTATTTTCAGCAGTTGGAAAGCCTTAATTTTCTGTAATGTATAAGTGGAGAAATCAGAGAATGAAGGGACCTGTGGAGGTCACCTAGTCCAGCTGCCCTGCTTAAGCAGGATCAGCCAAAATCGGTTGCTTAGGGCTGTGTCCAGTCAAGTTCTGAATGTCTGCAAGAATGGAGACTCCACAACGTCTCTGGGCAAACTGTGCCAGTGTTTGACCACTGTCAGAGTAAGGAATTATTTTTTTCTTGTATTTAAATGGAATTTCCTGTATTTCAGTGTGTGCCCATTGCCTATTGTCCTGTCACTGCACAACACTTAGAAGAGTCTGGCTTCCTCTTTACTCTCTCCTGTCAGGTATTTATAAACATTGATATGATCCTTCCAAGCCTTCTCTTTTCCAGACTGAACAGTTCCAGCTCTCTCAGCCTCTCCTTATATGAAAGATGTTCCTGTCTCTTTATCATCTTCATGGCCCTTCACTGAACTCACTCCAGCGAGTCCATGTCTGTCTTATACTGGTTAGCCCAAAGTTCCATACTCAACATGTGGCCTCACCAGCACTAAGTAAAGGCCAGGTGTGGCCTCATTAGTGCTAAGGAGTCACCTTTCTCAACCTTGCTGGCAATACTCCTCCTAATGCAGCTCAGGATGCAGCTGGCCTTCTTTGTTGCAAGGGCACATTGCTGGCTCCTGTTCAACTTGGTGTCCACGAGGACCCCCAGGTGCTTCTTTGCCAAGCTGCTTTCAAGACCCAGCATGGACTGGTGCATGGAGGTGTTCGTCCCCAAGTGCAGGACCCTGCATTTCACTTTCTTGAGCTTCATGAGGTTCCTCTCTGCACATTTCTCCAACCTGTTGAGGGCCCTCTGAATGGCAGCACACCCAACTGCTGCATCAGTTACTCCTCCCAGTTTTGTATCACCTGAAAACCTTCTGAGGCTGCACTCTGCCACATCGTGAGGATCATTAATGAAGATATTAGACAGTACTGGCCGCAGTATCCACCCCTGGGCTTCACCACTAGTGACTGGTCTCCATCTGGACTTTGTGCCACTGATTACAACACTCTAGGCCTGGCCATTCAGCAAGTTTTCAATCCTCACTGCCTGCTTCTGTAACCCGCATTCAGCTTGTCTATGAACAAGAAGAGAAGGCTCAAGAGAGACCTTTTAATGGCCTTCCAGTAACTGAAGGGTGCCTACAGGAGAGATGGGGAGGGACTCTTTATCAGGGAATGAAGTGATAGGACAAGAGGTAATGGTTTTAAATTGAAAGAGGGGAGATTTAGATTAGATACTAGAAAGAAATTCTTTCCTGTGAGGGTGGTGAGGCACTGGAACAGGTTGCCCAGAGAAGCTGTGGATGCCCCACCTCTGGAAGTGTTCAAGACCAGGCTGGATGGGGCTTTGAGCAACCTGGTCTAGTGGGAGGTGTCCCTGCCCATGGCAGGGGGGTTGGAACTCAATGATCTTCAATGTCCGTTCCAAATCTAACCATTCTATGATTCTATGAATCATATATGTATATGCAAAAATATTATGCTGCAGCTCTTTTTTTCCTAGTGTTTCCCCATTCTTCTAACCTACTTTAATGCCCCTGCCATTCCCAGAGTTGGGGTGGGGGTCTGTTTTTCAATAGAAGAATCCATCCTGTGACTGGTGTAGGATCTGTGCAGTTCAGAGGGCAGTAATAGTTGAGCCCTTTTTTTGCTTCATGTTTTGAAATTTGCTAATCAGTAGTTTTCTTCCAGGAACACAACCACATTTCACTTTTTTCATCGGTTGGCTTCAGGGAGGAACTAAAATTCACAGGGAACATAAGGGAGGCCATGCAATTTCTTAGTTAGAGGTTTTGCATGTCATAGAGGCTATGACTGAAGCCATATTTCAGAAGATGTTATTTTCAGCAGCAGCAAGAGGTTGTGGTTTGGGGTTGGGGGGATGTTGGAGTTTTTTTAAGCTATGGCACTCCTTTGCTCCTTTGTTCAGGTTTGGGTCCATCAGTCAGGACCACCTCACAACATTCCCGCAAAGAGCAGGGGACCCGCACCTTCTGCCTACCACCCCAGTAGAAATGATAAGGATCTGCGAAAAAGGCTTTTTTCCATAGAAAAGCTTGTTCTGTACTTCGTTTTCTGTTGTGGTTATTTTTAGGCACTCCAAACACCAAGAAAACGTTACTGCAGAAACAGCCTGTAGCTACCACATCTTGCAAAGAAATAGCTAACTTAGTTTCACCTAGTTAGCTTACTACTGATAGCAATGTGCCCACAGCAGCTCACTGCTCAGCAAAACCATCCACTGGAGCATTGACCCCCATGAGCAGGCAAGGCTTGCAGCTCTCAATTTAAAACTAGCTTTAGGGGATTCAGCTTGGCCTAAGTCCCTCTAGAAACTACAGTAAAGGTATGCAGTTAGGTTTTTTCGCATGGGGTAGAGGGTTGAATTTGTGGGTGTGTAGGAGCACTAACATAATAGCCTAGCACAAACTCATGTTCTGGCAGGTAACTCTGGTCAACTCTTTACAGTAAAAGAAAAGTAGCATGTATAATAGCCAGTATCAGGTCACTCTGTCTGAAAAATTATACCTATGCTGCACTTGCAGATTTTTTTCTTGCTCAGCTGAGGAAAGGGAGACTTTTTAATTCTCAGTGCTCAGGCTTAGCTAAATGAAAAGACTTCATAATTACCCATTTTCTGAGCTATCACAGAAAATACAATGCATGTTTTAGGGAAGTTAGATTTTCACAGGGCACTGGACTTAGGAACAAGAAGGAACAAAGCACATTTAGAAAATTAAGAACAGTTCCTGAGGTCTTGCCAGGTTTACCAGATATATACTTTGCTGTAGCTTTTGTAGATGTCACATATGTAGCTAGTCAGCTCTCCATCCTAGCTTACCTACCTTTTTGAGACTGACTGATCAGTGGCAGGACTCACCCAATGTGAGTCTATCATTTTGAAGGTGTTTAAAAAAAAATAATCCAAAATTTCAATAATGTATGAATTTGGACTATGACACACAACATTCTATAAATACAGAAATCCTGTAATCACTGAATGAACTACTGTATTCCCTAGGTCTGCCGGTAGTAAAACACATGCCTGTGACCCTGACCAGTATACTTTTTGTGGAAAAAAACCCCTAAGTATAAATTCATTTAGCATTTGTATTATCAGAGTTATAGTCAGTGAAATAATACAAAAGCACATAAGGCATACACACGCTTTTCTCTCCTACCATAAGAAAAACAAAGCCATTTATTCCATCTGACTTGGAAATCAATGGGAAATAAATACCAAAATACCTTTAAATCCATGAGCTTAAACTGTGTTAAAGTCACCATTCTTTCATCCGCAAGCGAAAATGTTCTCAAAATCTCTCAAAACCTTTCCACAGTCAGTTCTCTAACACAAAAACCAAAGGCATAACCCAGTATTCCTGATATTTTTAACTAAGATTGTGAAGGAAAATAATGTCTAAAATGGTGCTCTCTTTCTACATCATAAAATAACATCAAAGAGAACAAACAACCTTTGTGGTTCACCCTTCCACACACTGTCGCTCTGTGGGTGCAGTACAGAAATGGGGTTAACACAGAGTTTCTGGAACAGTGCACTCATCCTCTTTTCTGTTTTTTATTTCATTTTCTCACAAAGCTGACCAGAGGGAAAGAGCGCGTGGCTACTATTATCCTCTTCAAGGTCTTATAACATCCATGCAATATATCACTTTAAAAAAAATATTTTTTAAATGAACAAGTTGCCCTGGAGGCTGAAGACTCGCAAAACCTCCCATGCTAGATAAAACCACCGCTTTCGGTTTCAGCTACGGCCCCTGCTGCGGCTGCTCTTTTGAAGTGCTCACAGGTAGGGGTAGCTCAGCAGAGAAATCCCTGCTGTTTTCAACCAAGGAGCCTGAACCCGGAGAGATTACTTTCTGCTTGTTCTGGAAAAAAACTCCTGCTGAGCTGCAGGTAGAGGTATTCAAACAGGAGGGTGATAGCTACGTTAGAATTATTGCAATTGATAAAATGACATTTTGCATGGGGAAGAGGCTCAAATTTAAGCTAAGATCCTTGCACCTAACTGTAACATAGCTATAAACTGAATTTTGACCTGTGTTTTAAGGCTGGTGCCTTACCTTTGCTTTGGGAGTGAATCTTTAACTACACCTGAGACTGAAGATGTTGTGGTATCACCTGCCTTTGAAGTAGATACAAAGACGTCTCTCTGCAATGAGAAGCAAGTCTTTAAGTCAAGTTCCAACTAAGCTACAGCAAATTTAAAGCCAATGTTTCAAGACAGCAGGTGTCTTTGTCTGCAGAGAGGAGCTTCAACCCCAGCTGTGAGTACTTCAAAGGCATAGATGCCACAGCTGGAACTAGAGCTAGAATTACGATGCCAGCTTCAACACACACTAGGTTTTATGATCCAAAGTTTTCCAGCATCAGTTTTATGAATGTACACAGTTTAATAAATTAGAAGCCATCTATAACACCAATTTGCAATTTTAAATATAGCTAGACTCTAAAAAATTATTTAGCTGAAGTAGATATTTTAACATTTGTGAACTATTTACATTTGTCAGAGGCCTTCCTTTCTAAAGGATCACAAATATACCTCCTGTAGTTTTGTAAGGGTGCTGAAAGTAGGATTTGCCTTTATTAGCATGTCAGGTAGAACTGTTCCTATGATCAATCAAGGCCTCTGAAATATTAATACAATATACCGAGGAACAACTTCACAACCCAGCCAAGAACAGCGTTAATCACAAAAAGGCCAGCGCTACTATACAGAGAAATAGCACTGTTCCCCAGACTTTGTTCAGAAATAACCAAAACACTTCAAGCACACAGCTTGGCACGTGAAGTCTAAGAGCAAGGTTGTGGCTTTTGCCACTCTGTAAATGTGGCAAGGCTGGGGGGAACAAGTCTTCACCACACAGACACTGTATTCAGGGGAAGCTCAGTTCACGCTGGGAAAAATCACAGATTTCATAATATTGTCCAAAAAAGAAAAAAATATTAAATTATCCCTGTGATACATTTTTAAACAGTGTTTCCTAGGTTAATCCGCAGACTCCCCTATCTTATCACTGATCCACAGAGACATAGTTCCGTCATTCTCCTTTCCTTCTGAGTTTGGAGTCTAGAGAACCTAGATGTGTGCAAGGGACACAAAAGGAAAAATCCCCGCTGCTCCGTTGTCTACAGGGGATATCAAGCCAACATGTGGAGTGGAAAGGTGCCTTAAGAATAGGCTTTTTGGGGGGCTGTCAATTCCATTTTTTAGTCATGGGTTTTATTTACTCTGAAATAAAGCTCTACTTTCAAGAGTTTGCCCTTTTATTTTTAATGAAAAAGCTAAGTCAATAATTTACAGCCTTGCTGACAAAAAGGTCTCTTAAAAAACTTTTTTAGATTTCCTTGGTGAAGTAGCTTGATTTTACTTTCTCTTAATTATTTGATGAACAAAGCATTCTAGTTCATTTGGCTTTATTTATAAGTTTCCTGTGCTTCAGATATTAAATGAAAGGAGGACAAAAAAGTAGAGAATAGGATGAAATCAGGAGGAAAAACTAAATTAAACTGGAGAAAGCTCAGTGCTTCCTAAGAGTCCTTTCTGCATACTCATTACACCTCCCATTTCCTCCCTTCCTCCTCTGGGCAAGAGGCAATATTCCATTTTACTAGCCCACAATGAGAAGCAATACAATGTTTGCTGTCTAGCCAGTCCGGAATTACTGTCAATAAAGCTGCTCTGTGCAAGAGACATTCAAGAGCATCTCTTGTTCTATACTGGGGTTTACATTTTATCTACAGCTATGAAGCTTTTTCAGTCTTTTTAGCAAGAGCAGTACAATGTCTTCGGAGGGATTATATGCTTGCCCTTTTCTTACTGCGACTTAAAGTATAATAGAGAGCTATGGAGTAAAAATAATGCTGTAATTAACTGGAGTGGCTCTGCTGATGTTATTAACTGTGAGTGTGTAACTCAAGTGGTTTCTGAATAGCCACAGAGGCCCAAGAGTGAAATACAGCTCTGTATTCACTTCATAGCCATCTGTTATTATTAAAGTAAGTTGGATTTTCCAGTTAATGCTGAAAGTTTTAAAGTAAGGCATTGCTATGAGATGCTGGAAAATGTTATTCTAGGTGGTACATGATTGGGGGAGCAGGCAAAAATTCTTATACTCTAACAATACATTAGTATTATTTTACCGTGTTACAGCAAAGGCATGCTTTTAATGCTGATTACTCTTGTTTTTTTCCCCAATGCAATATTCTTTTTCATTCTAATTCTTCATTCTGAGCCGTTTATATCCAACATAAGAATAGCCTGCATTTGGGAGGAGTGGAAAATATACAGATCAAAGCCATTATGGCTCTCCCTGCTCTGTACAGAGAAGGAGGTACACAGTTTGTGTGAGTTGTCATAGCTTTATTAAGGTCAATGTTCCAGTAACTGGTAGAGGATCTGGTGCTCCTGCAGTTTTGATCTGAATACATTCAGGATTTCCTTCTCATCTGCTTTCCCTCACATACTAAACATTTATATTTAAAAAAAATGTATGTTTAAAATTTCACCTTTCAATTCACATGTGAGCACTGAAAAGCTTTTATTTTTAAGGAGTTTATGCCATTTCTGGCCCCTGGGAAAGAAAGATGGGAACCCTGGCTGGGAGACAAAAGCTTTAGCAGGTATCAGTCCTTAAGCTTTTAGCACAGAATTGGAATTTCCTGAATTTTTTGCGGTTCCCCTTATTACATGCAACATCACTCTAGCTTTATTTTTAGAAACTGAAGATATTTCAGGACAAATTACTAAAAACATGAAATTGGTCACAGCAGGGAACTAATCACTCAAAGGAATACAACAAGCTGGGCAAGATGGACCTCATCATTTTCCTTTATAATAGTACTCTGGCCAAATGTCTCAAGTCTAGCCAAGTATCCAGGAATCTCTGTCAAGCTACTGCAGTTGCCTGTAAAGAACTGGGGACTGAGATGAAAACAGTCAGTAGAAGCGTGAATCCAGTTGCTGATGGGTGAGATGTGGCGATGAGATTGTGGAGCAACGTTTGAATTTAAATGGGACGCATTCAGATCCAGGACTGGAGTTTGAGACTAAAGTAACCAGAGCTTGCTTATTACAGGACTCTGCAAAGATGGTTGTGTTGCTGAACACCAGTGAGACACACAGGGCCAGCAAATGTGTATTGTTAAAGGTGACTTTGTGGATGGATATGGTTTGTTGAAAGACAGTAACATCTGGGGCAAAGGTGAGGGAATTAGACAAGCATGAACTGAATTTAATATTCCAGTGGATTTGATCAGAGTAGTAGACTTAGGATGAGAACCACCCCAAGGGCTGCAGAGCCAGGAGCCAAGGGGGATGATATGACCACCTTGCTAGCCAGGGCCCACCATACCACCTCAGCAGGACAAGCAGGGTACACCCAGGGATGGTAGCCAGGTTCAGTCAAGGATCCAGATCAGACAAGTTCATTGCAAGGAAATAGGGCCAAGACCAACCTGGGAAGTCAGTTTTGCTGGACAGGGTTATGATCATGTCTGATAAGAGTAATCAGGGTCACACACAGCCCAGTAGTTGCTAGGCAGGTTCAAGGTCAGGCTGGGAAGTCTTTTTGTGGGCTGCGGACTGAATCAACAGAGTCCCTTCGCAGACATGGGCATGGTTATGACTGAGCTGAAGATTGAAACTTCTATGACAACATTCATTGGGAAGGGTCTGATGGCCCCCAGCTGAGCTGAAATGGGGCACCTGAGCTATGGGCAGGGGTGGGGAAAAGCCCCAGATGAGGCTGGTCAGCAGCATTAAAGCCTATTAGTGCCATCAGGGCCCTGACAGTAGATGATGATGAGTATTTGCAAGATTCCCCAAGCTACCCTTAGTATTCAGAAGTGGGATGGAGGCTCGAGACCTAGATTGAGCAGATATAGCTTTAAACTGTGTCATATAAACTCCACAGAATTAGGAAGTGGGCTGACAACAGCGGCATGGTTAGGTCTATGGAAGGTCTCACTCAAGTTATAGTTAAGGCTAAATTCCATGCAGGGAATAAGTAAGTGGTATAGTAAAAGGCACGGTTTATTGCTGGATCAGTTAAGGCTAGGATAAGAGTTGTGGCTGGCTGAGTGAATAAATTGTGTTTAGTTTTAGGATGAGAATAGACTGTCTTGCAGTGTCTCTTTATAGGGCTAAGACACATTTTTTCCCAGCTGGAAATGAAAATTCAGGTATTGGTTGAGCTTACTAAAAAGGCAAAACGGCAAAAAATGAAAATGCTTTTTCTGGTGATTTTCTTCTGGGTGTGAACAGGAATAACTTGCAGATCAGTTGAAAGCAAGGATGGGGGTCTTGGCTAAACTTTTTCTTTCAGAAAAATGGATTTTTTGTATGTATGTATCAGTGGTGAATTTAGCATGGAAAAATCCTGAATGTGAGTCCTCCTTACGAAGACCTTTTGGTTGCACTTGATGTTATTGAGTGTTAGATCTTACTAGTATTATGTTTGGAGCTGAAACCAAAACATCTGAGCTTTAGTGATCCCAGTGATCTGTTGACCTGGATGGAAAATTGGCCCGTCTTTCACCGCATTTTTCTTAGGTGACCACTGGTGCTGCCTGGGTGCAGCACTATTGACTTGATCTTTGGAAGTAATTCTGCTGGTAACATTTCGAACACCGGCAGGAGCAAGTGGCAAAGCCTGCACTCATACTGTCACAGTGGATTAACTGAAACTATGAGGGTACTATATAACCAGTGAAGAACCTTTGAGTCTGCTGTCACAACAAGAAAAATTGATCATGCAAATTGATTTATGCAAAGCCTTCCATTTAAAAAAAAAAAAAAAGCATATCTTTAAACAAATGAAGTAATGTTCTCTGCAGTAGGGAAGGAAGGAGTAATTCCTCAAACTTATCTAGCCTTCCTCTGGGGGCATCATGAAAATTCAGTTTGTTCATTTTTTTACTGTAATAGATTTTATAGAAACATTAAAGACAACTGTATTATAGGAGTATGTTGCAGGATTAATAATGCATTATTATAAACCAGTTTTTAGTATGTTAATTCATGTTAGTAAAGTAAAATAATCTCCCCTTCTTCCAGCATGTGCTCACATTTGGCAGCCTTTAAGCTGCCAACACGTTCATTCTCCTTTCAGTAGCATTCTGATGATGCTACTGGTGACATCCCCAGAGAAAAATACAAGACTTTTGCAGCTCTCTGTCTCCAACATGAAATGTCTATTGCTGTCAAAAGGGACTATCTCTGTGGTTATCACTGACATATTGACAGCAGGAAGGAAAAAAAAAATTACTGACGCACATGAATGCAAAATCAAACAACCTGCGAATAGATGTTTTCATTAACAGAAACTAATTAATTTGAAAAAGTGTATACACACGCTGAGCAGAGTAGAGAGTTTGTGGAATAGTTTTGTAGTGATGGCCAAGACAGACGAGGACAAATGTCATTTTTCTTTTGATTCTCCTGGGCCTCTTTCTCTATGTTCTGTTCCATATTCTAATGGGGGAAAGAATACCAAAAATGGACATTTTGGATATATAGATGTTATTGAATGAAACTTTCATTTGTTGCAAAAGGTTTAATCTTTACTTTAAAACCTACCATAACTCTTTTCAGCTTTCACCAAAGATACTGCTGAAGTATCTTCTTCCCTGTAGTGGAGCCTACAAGTTTTCATTTGACTGCCCATCCCAGCATAAGTTTTTCTTTGCAGATATTTTGGACATGTTTCCTTGACATTTAACCTTGTGTTGTTTAATTTGGGCATGAAGATCGGTGTTTGGTTTCACTAGGCATGGTACCTGAACATTAGACACTTGAGATAAAGTTTTCTTAAGTGTCACGTTATGACTGTATGGTGAATCTCCAGTTAATTTTGCTATATGCCTTAATTTAGCCCAAGTGTGTATCTATGCAATAGCATGTGCATACAAGAGAATTCATGCAGTTAAGGTACCCATATTGAAAATGGCAAGGTGGAAAAGCAGTATATTTACAATCCTTGTTTTGAACTGACATCTACTGCAAAGGCAGGTATTATAGGCATCTGATCAAGACCGTTTTGAAATCAATGGGAATTTTCCCATAAACTTACTTGGCTCTAGGTCATTCATTAGATTATGAACTAACTTGCTGATGAAATGATGTAATATTAACAATTCTGCCATTAACTGCAGAAGTAGGAGATGTGAAGGAGGTGTTTTGAGAAGGTTATGCCATTAAGTTAGCACTATTGTTTTTTGCAAAGTAGCCTACCCATTGTGCTCTCCCCAGATACGAAAACACTATGTTTGGTCTCTGCTCCTCTCAGCAATGTCTCATAGCAACTAAAGTTGCTACGTGCAAGAAATAAATACAGAAATAAGAAATAAACCATTAAACATAACTGCAAGAAATTAACTAGCCCAGTGTGGAGCCAAGCCCCATTAGTGGTCTGATTTCAAGACCACTTCACTGCAGAAAGGATGGACAACTTGAGGACTGTTTAAGTTTTATCACTTTCAAATCCTCCTGCATAACAGACAAACTGGAGCTAACTGTTTTCCAATCTATTATCAAAAGCCTGAGTACTCAGCTATTCATGGATTAGCTTGTTTGTGGTTCCTGGATGTTTCTGCTTCTGTTGAATGGCTTTCAAGGAGAGAAGAACTGGGACAAGGATTAAATATTAGACTGCAATTGAAAGTGATGATTTAAGAAATCTTTCCTAAAAGGAACATTGTGCTGCTTGTACAATCTGTCCTGTTTTCATTTTTGCCAACTGCCAGAATCAGGCCGTTATTCACAAAGGCTTCAGAGACAGCATGGTCTGTTCCATCCCAGTCCCTCTCTTGGTAAGCTTTTCATGTAGACATCCAACATTTCACCTATGTACATGCCTGTAGCTGTCAGGCAGCATGAACTGAAACCCCAGGAAGCACCATGATTGGGTACCTGGTAGTGCTGAGAAGATACCCAGCCATGACTTCCGTAGAGTTTAAACGCTCCAGATTGGAGCGTACAATTAATCAGGAACAGACAAGGACTAGGACTGGTCAAGAACATCGTTTTTTACATCAAGTTGCATAATTGAAAGAGAGAGAGAAAGAGAGAGAAAAAAAATCTGTTAAGTGGAGGTTTGTTGGTTTTTTTCAGGGGCACTTAGCTAGAGCTAGAGAAAAGCCAGTCTTTTCAAACAGGAATGCCTACCTTCAGTCAACAGCAGGTTAATTCAAACACGTAATTTATATTTCAGGACCCCAACCTGAGCAATATGAATGTTTAAATAAGCAAATATAAGCTACTCAGCAAAGCCCCTTCTCTTTCTGCCAAATTGTAGCATTTCTTACATTTGATTTCTCAGCGTGAGTTCTATAGATTGCTTAATGAAGACACCAAAATATTCTGTGAAATTTACAGGTAATTAATAGATACTGATAGATATACCCCTACAGAAACCACTGTTTTACTATTTATTGTCCTCCATGAGGAACTTTGCACTTAAGAAATGTTGATGGCTGTTTTTCTAAAAAAAAAAAAAAAAAAAAACAAACACAAAGAAGTAATTTGAAAAAAAAAAAAATTAAAATCATCAAATTAATTATTTTTATTTGCTCTTTGCTGATGACTCAAAAACTCCAGCAACATGCATATAAATGAAAGAACCATCTATGAAGGTACTTGTTTGCTTTCATTTTTACTTGGAAGAATGACTACTATGCAGCATGACCTCTAGCACAGCATGGAAACCACTCCTGTGAGAATGTTTGGAGAAATCATTTTCATCCGTCTATAAACTGGATTTCTTTGGCAACCTGTAACTACAGTGTAATGCTGCCGGGTTCACAGATACTAAGGATGCGGATGGATATACGTTTACAGTGCTGTAGCTATAAACTGGAGTGCTTCAGTGTATGCTGTTCTTTTCTCCAGATACATATTTCTCTCCTACCTGGGGCAGGGTAATTTTATTCTCCCTAGGTACCAGGAGCCATACTTTAGGTTAGACTCTGTATCTGTGATGGAAGGTTGAAGCACTTGCATTATTATGTTCCTATGCATATTACTCCACCTTAGCTCAGATAGAGTGAAATTAAATTAAAGCTGCTTACCTACTAGCTCCTTCCTGACAGCAGATAGCAAGGAAGTACAGAAATGGCATTTTCTTTGAGTTCTATCTCGTTACTTGCCTCTCATGTGCAATAGGTCTGCTCAGGTTATTTTATGATTTGCTGTTGTAGAGAAGCAGCAAACCATCAGTATAACAGGAATAAGGAGGGAATTTTGATTCAGGCACTTAGCTCTGAGTCAAATGTCTGCTGAAACAGCAGGTTCGCCTGGGATTATGGGGAAGATTGCCAGATTCTGGTATATGCTAGAAAGAGCTATACAAATAATGACAACACCTGGGCAGTGCTGGGTCATACGGCACCTCCCCAGATTCTCTAGCAAGTAGCTGCAGCCAGCAACGCATCCTCTGAGATAAGATATCATCTGCCTGGCTTCTTGTCTGCTCCCAGGATGTTGCTCATCTGCAGACGAGGAGGGAGATAAGAAACCTTCAGCTTCTCTGACCACTGAGCCTGGGATTCCTAGGTATTCCTTAGGCAAGCAGAAAGCTAGAAGGCCTTAGCTTCCTTTTTCACACCAAGCAGTCCCCAAGAGGTCTGGTAGATGGTAACCCCAAGATTTCAAGCACTAGTGAAAGAATTGAGTTAAATATCTTTCCCTCTGACTTCCCCAGGTGCATAGGGATTTGCACTCTTCAATACAAGATGCAAGGGCAGAGACAAGCCATGTATCCTGACGTATGGATTTAAAAAGCCAATAAAAATAACTTGGTAGGTAACAGCACAGAACAAGCCTGAAAACTATACTACTTATAAGAAAAAGGCAAAAGAGAAAATAATTTTAAATATATATATGAACATTCTGAAAGACATATAGTGCAGGCAGAATTATCTCTAGATGGAATGTTCTCAAATTTTGTGTGTCCTCTGAGACTGCCTGTGTTACCAGGATCTTCATGAAAAAGTAAAACACATTCATTTCCCATTCACATCCTTGTTCTTTATTCCAGAAGAAAATCTCTACCATTTAGACGTGAGCAATCTCAAGGGGTTGCACAGAAACGAAAATGGTGGCAGTGATGTAACCCTAAGCCTCTACAAAGTGTTAATATCATCCCAGGACCAAATTCAGATGAGGCATTGTAATTGAATGACTCCCATTTCTACGGTCACAAACCACAGTGCTTCAAGAGCATCTTTTTATTATTATTATTATGTTACTATAAACCATTTTACATGCATTTAAGACTTTTTTCTGTTATGCCCACTCACTTTAGTATTTAACTGCTTGGAATGAAAAATGTGAAAACCCTACCCACATGATAGATTCAGTTCATTTGTGGTTTCCCTCGTCTTCTCATAGAATACATGATTTCAGGTGAGTTTAGCAAAACTTACTGAGAGACCATATTATTTATTCGCACTTAATAAGCATTTCTATTTCAATCCACTGTTTGCCTAATCTCCCTGCTCTATACTGTGCCATGGCAGAGCTGCTATTGTAGATAAGAGAGTGCTTGGCATAAACATGCACAGTAATACAAACAGTAACCACGGGTACCAAAGCCTCCCACTAGCGTTCCTCCAAGTTTCAAATGTCTACGGTTACCTTTCAGGTACCCACAGCCCCTGTCTCTCCTGACAGCATCTCTTCAGCCAGCAAGTCACTGCCTGACAATTTATTAGTAGTTCAAACCACATGAACCTGACTAAATGCATGCTGGTCTCAAGTGTGTGGACTGAGGTGGGAGATGTTATGCTTAAACAAGTATATATTATTAATGAAGCTGCGTGGTACTGCCTTGTGCAATGTATACCATTAAGGAGACATATAGGAAGGGAAAGACAAGGAGGAGGCAGGCTCAGTTCACACTATTTTATTCTAGTCAGGGGCAAAATTTTCATGCCACACCTCCCCGAGGAATCTTTGCAATGTGGTTCAGATTATATTGCAGCATTTGGCTTGAAGCGTCCCAAAACACTCTGTTGCTGTGTGAATATGTTTTGTCTGAGTCGATAAAAGAGATGTGGGAAGAAACCCATGCCAAACACCCGATCTTTTCCAGGCATTTCTCTGCACAGCATGGCGTCACGCACAGCACCAAAAAAACAAATCTCAGTTTTGCAACAGTAATGGTTTAAAAGGGCCGTCTCTGTGAGTATTTACAGTTAAGGTTGAGTAAAATATTTTCTTCTCCTACAAGATCATGAACATTTGGCTTGAAATATGCCTTAGTATAGTGCCATCCTTTCCTTCAGCCACAACGGGTTATCATTTTTTTCTCTTTTTAATCTCTCCCACCCAACACAAAGTCACCTGGCTGGGATTCATTACAGGAATTCCAAACTAGATGAGGCTGTAATAGAAATAAAAGTGCATTCTGTGTACCCTAATTGTCAGCCTGAATACCTGTATTAACCAGTACCAGAGAAGTAAGATTCATAACCTATTCACCAGGGAACCTGGTTCCCTGATAAAGCTAGTTTTAGTATCTTTTAATATTTTGTATGTGGGCTCACAAAGAGCTGGCATTTTGCAGCTTGTTAATGCAGTTTGGCACTAAGGAAATGTTTCTATTTGACATTTCTAAAATCTGCATTTAACCAGCACAATAATTAATTAATGTTCATTGTATTTGTGTTTCTGTGGGATTATTTGAACTGATATTATGCTGATTGGTTGGTGTGTTTATACATATAATTTTAAAGGTTGCCAGGGAAACCTAGCGTACTCTTTTTTGAAGAAAATAATTCAAATGAATTGTGCCCATCATAATTTTTAAATAGTTTTGCAAGTGATCAGTTACATAATTATGCTAAGAGAACATAGCCTTTAATATTTGTTATTGTGTTCCTAACATTTACTTGAGGTTAAAAAACACCAGAACAAGTCTCCTCTGACATGACACGCTTGGAGGACCACTGCTGTAGTAGTTTAAATACGTTAATCATATGAACATCTGTTTTACAGCGTTTTTCTTCTGATGTTGCGACACCGAGTACAATGTTTCCATGGGTGATCTTATTACTGATTCATAAAACTGACCTTTATAAATTAAAAGAAAAAACAAAAAAAGCTCCATTTTAGGGCAGTATCTGGGACATGTTTTAGAAAAGTGGTTAGGCCTTTGCCTCAGACCTGGACGATGTTTATATGCCTGCGTCAAAACCGTGATCCTGAAACCCCTGCCACAGCTGAAGATCAAGTGCCTCTTCCCTCCCTTCCCTTCTCATTCCCTTCCTTCACCGCTCTGCCTGCCCGTGGGCATGCGAGGGGCTGACCGTGGCTGGTGGCCAGGACCCACCAAGCCACTCGCTCCCTCCCCACCGCTGAATGGGGAGGAGATGGAAGAGCAAAGTGAGAAATCTTGAGGTGGGTTGAGATAAAGACAGTTTAGTAAGCGAAGGAAAGAGAAAGAAAAAAACTCAAAGTGGTGTGAAGGCAATCACTGAGCAGTGGCTAACTCCAAAAAAACCCCTCCATCAGTGTCTGTTGCTGAGCTCGATGTCAGATGGGATGGACTATCCCCGTGGTCAGTTGGGATCAGCTGTCCCACCTGTGTCCCCTCCCAACCTCTTGCCCACCCCCAGCCTGCTGGCTGGGAGGGAAGAACAGGGGAAAAGAGAAATTCTTCCTGCTCTGCAAACACTGCTCAGCAACAGCCCCAACAGAGGTGTGTTATCAGCACTGTCCTGGTCACAAATCCAAAGCACAGCACCATACGGGCTGCTCTGAAGAAAACGGAGTCCGTCCCGCTTAAAAGCTGAGAGGAGAGCAAATATAAGCAGAATACAGCAATGACCGAGGTGCTAAGCAACATACCTCCTCTAATCACTGGATTACTTCATACAAAAGATGATGGATAGCTACCCTTCGCTTTTGCTTAGAAGCAAGGGTCTGCCTTATGCTCCCAGCTGCATGCCGCAGGTATGGGATGCACCTCCTCTGCAGCCTGGGCAACCCCTGAGGCTGTGATTCCAGGCAGCTGCTCTTTGCTAGCTCAGGGCAGCTCCCTGATCAGCAAATTTGAGATTTTGGACACTGCTTCGAGATACCTAACTCTGCAGGGACCACCCCAAAGAACTGCAGCCCAAGATCTGCAAAAGACCTATTTCCCTCCCGAGCAGCACCTGGAGGCCGGGCAGCATATACCCAGGCACCAAAAATGGCAAAGCATGCCAAGTTCAGGCAACTTTGAAACCCAAGCTTATCTTTGATAACGAGATAGCCCAAACAAGTCAGGTTCGTGATCTCTCTTACTTACATGCATCACTTCCAGAAGTGAACTCTCTGCTATGTGCTCCCTTAGGGTTTTTTGACAACGTTATCTGTTGTTAGATTTAAACTATTTTTAAATCACTTCTGCCCTACTGACTTCGGTTTTGCTTAACCAGGATCACAGCAGAGGTGGCTAAGCCTCCTCCCAACTCGAACTCGACTATTAAGTAACAGCATCTACAGAGACAGATGTTACCAGGAAACAAAATGAACAGTGCAAGGCACTTTCAAACTACCGTGTAACAGAGTGATTGCAAAGTGCCCCCCAAACCCAACCACACTGCCACGTGCAGTGCACGTACCACCTTCAGCCGCCATTTCAGGAAACAAGCTGGCTTCTGAATGGCGGTATCCCTTAATAATCACCCTGGTAAACATTTATTCAGAAAATAGCTTTAAGCCATGGATTGGGATAATCAAGGTGATAAACAGTAGGATCCTTTAAGTAGCCCATAAAATATAATACTGACCTCTTTCAATAGTAGTAATGATACAATGGTGGTTTTCTCTCTCCGTGGGCCTGACAGGTGCCTGGATTTTCAAATGAGGCACTGACCGCCTTCAGATGTCTGCAGTCAGCAGAGAGTTGCAGGCTCCATATTTTATTCCTTTCCTTCTAGAAAAATATTTTTTTCACCTTCAGCTTGTTGTTTTACCCCCCATTTGTCAGTTGCATCCACCTCTTTTCTCTTGCTTTTATGCATCCTTTGGACTGGGACTGACTTTGCAATTGCCAATCATCTGGCACAGGGAGGATCTCTTCTTTGATAGCAGTTCTCAAACATTTCTGCAAAACAAAATAAATACGCAAATAACTGCAAAAATAAGTAACTACAAAACCAGATAACTGCAGACATGTTTAATCAATAAGGAACTGAATATTTTGGGCCAAATTATGCCATTTACAGTCTCTCATGAAGGATTTGACACATGAGTATGGCAGGGCCTCTGGAAAGTAGTAACTGATTGAACAAAGCATCAGACAATATTTAACTGTTTCACATAAAGTATTGCAATCAGAGCAGAGCTATTTAATATGATAGCTACTTTTGTTGTTATTTCACTCTTGAAATGGAAGAAAAGAGAGAGAATTAAGATAAGACAAAATGGACTTTTCTCTCTTTTAATCTTCTATTCCTGGCAAGTAAAATTTACCCCAGTAATAATACCTTTAAATGCTGTGAAGTAAATAAACTTTCAAATGGAGTAAATGTCTTACAACTTACCTAATAATTTCATGACTCTTGGAAATTTTAAGGTTTTTGAAATAAAAAATTTATATCCAATTCATCATAAATGAATCACAATTTATTGCAACAGAACCCATTAAGATGAATTCAGTTGACATTAATGTAAATGTCATCTGTATTTCTGTAGGTGCTCCATTACAATCTGTCTGCAGTTAAATGTTGGTCAATCATCACTTAAAATTAAGCCTACCCTGGATTTTTTTCCCCAGAATATCTTCTGGCCATACATAATGAAACTTGACTCTTGAGCCGAATGGGTATTGCTGCTTTGTCTGTGCCACTAAACTGCACTATCATGGACACACAATTTAGGGGTTTCTATCTGGCCAGTCTGGAATGAGTATCTTAAATGGAAAAAGTTATAGAACATAGTTAAAAGAAATTCCCCATTCCCTTGAAGTTAAAAGAAGTGAAAGTGTCTTAAATTGCATACAAAAAAAAAAAATCTCACCTTTTTGCAGAAGGAGGGAGCAATGTTGCCGTAGCATTGACAAGAGAATGAAGAAAATCCTGTGAAGGAGAAATGGTTTGGCCCTATAAATAGATGTGGAGATTTTGAAAATGGCATAGCTGTATTTTAAAGCCAAAATGGTCAAAAAGAATTCTTGTAATCATTTTAGGCAAGGTGGGGATTTTATTAACACAGATCACCCAAAAGGTGCCAAATGTCCTCACAGACTGAACCCACGGTAAGTTCCTGACAAATCCTGTACTTCTGAGCCATTTATGCTATTAGTTACCAGTAACATGTTTGTAGTATACTGAAGGACGCATGGAAGCTGCCAGCAAAAGAGGTATTGAACCTCAGTGCTGCATCTCACAGGCAGACAAAATCAGACTGAACAGACTGAAATAGTTCCCTGCTGCAGGCAAGGGAGAACTTGCAGAACATTCACTCTTCAGGTGCACATTGGGAAATTCGCCACCAGAAGGGTCAGGGAGGGTTGCAGTAAAATTCAAACACAAAAAATTATGTTCACTGTATGTATAATATTGATATGCAATAGACTTTTGCATTGTAATACACACTGCCTTTGGGGGAGATGAGGGAACAGTTTTCCAAAGAATGACATTGTTCTTTTAAAGGACAAAAAAATTATACATGAATGATAAAGGGCATAGAGACAGCAGAAAACAGCTACCTCTTTGTATTCCTGATGTTCCAGGGATATAACTCAGCAGAATACAATTCACCATTAAATCAAAATCCTCTACAGTTAGAGCAACTTTCCAAGCATACCTCTTGTGCTTGGAGATGAAAATAAAATCTTCTCATTCTTGTAAAATTTGTCTCTGCATTTCTGCCCTTCAGTATTTCCACAGTGACAGAAAAATTAATTGCACCTTCAAATATTGATTAAAGGGGGAGCTTGTTTTTTAAATAGGATTTAGGGGCATGTTTATAAAGAAATATTGCAACTTGATTTGACAACACCAATCATAGGATCTATGAATTTAAAGGAATTTGGGTAGGACTAGGTCCAAGTGACATTGTGCAAGAGAACATGACCATCTGTACAATCTGTAGGAATTATTTGGTGAGACAATCCTAACTCCTTTGCTGTAAACACCGAAGTCTCTGGTAGTCAATGGGTAAAAGTCAAAATCATCTCAGTGTTTGTTTCAAGGATTTACAGATCAGTGTTATTTTACATGACTAAAATAAGGAGCTCTCTTTCTAAGTGGGGCTCAAGAGCAACTAGAAGTAGAGAGGCCAAGAGAACTGGTCTCTGTGACTTTGACAGCTACATTGCTGATGTTTAGCAAGTATTTTACAAGCAATAGAGATCTTGGATAGGTGCCCCTGGGTTTTAATTCCTATTCAGTTGTACAAGAGTTTAAGACCCTACTCTAAAGAAACCAAAACACTGGATGCAGGAATTCAGTTTTCAGCTTTTCATTCCCTCAGCAGGAGGCAGTTGTTCTTTTTTCCAAATAGTTGAAGACAACAAGAAAATCAGCAAAATATTCAGAGAATGGAAATGTCTGAGGTAAAGAGGAAGGGAGTCTTTTACATTTAAGTTTTTCCCAGATTTGAAAACTTGTTTTTTGACTCTGCTCGCACTCACATTTCTTCCCCACTTACTGCCGCTTGCTAACAGTAAACTTTGTTCAATTGTGTCAGAGCTAACAGGAAAACAATAGTCCATCACCCAGCAGATTCAAACAGCAGGAAGACAACTTTGCCAAAGAATAAGTAAGTAAATACATTACTTTTCAAAGCACTGATAAGTAACATCAATAAGAGCTTCATTATTGATGCGCCCATGCTTTAAGCAGCAGACAGTGAAAGACCAGATGACTCTAGTGCGGTTTACAGCCTGCTCACTGAACAGGAAACCACTGAGCTTCACTCTTTGTTCAAAAGCTGCTGCTAACCTAAATTATCTTGTAATTCTGAGAGCGGGGCCGTTGAAACTCAAAGATTTGTGTTGGTATTTCACAAACTTTGGGCAAGTCCAAAGATGGATGCTTAGATACTAGATAAAATAAGTGTGCATTAATGCAGTCCTCATGTGATCCCTGGCCACATCTTCATTGCAAAATATTTCTTGCTGGTTTTTTGGAGTATTAAGTACTACTACTGCAATGATGCATGAATGTCACTGGACAGGCTGATACAGAGCTAAGGTCCAGTGGGTAAAGAGGGTGATGGCAAGAGAACCATCATCCAGGACACCAGAGTAAAGTCAAGACCCAATTATGTGTCTCTTCCACACTCAATATATCTCATACATTCCCTATGGCTGTAATACCACATTAGGACTAGAGGAAATTGTTGTACTTATTCTGCCGGCTGGCAGAATGGGAAGGGAGCCATGTGCAGTGGCACAGCTGCATGCTAAAAGAGAGGTTTAGCTCCTATCTCCCTAAGCAAATTCAGCCCTCAAACAATATACTGAATATGCTAAAACATCAATAAGGCTGTTACAATATTTATGTCTAAAATGAATGTTTACAAAATGAGTAGAGCTCTCTGTAACTGCACCAAACTTGGAGCTGTAAGTGAACAAAAATCTAAGGTTTGACTCAAGACTGTTGAACTTCCAAATCTGCCAAATAATTTTTCAAATTTAATTATCATCCTTGCAGCTTTCACTCATTCTGTTAAGCTAGACTCTTTCAGAAGTTTCACAGAACAATGCCAATTTCTAATATTAAAGTGGATTGCTTTTTTCTTTTTTTTTTTTTTTGTCTTTAGATCCTGCCCAAACATACGTGCAGTAATGGATATTCATCCAAAAGGTAAAATTCTTTCAGTACTGAAAAGGGAAGTAGTACAGCATGTCTTTTTACCATACTTATTACTGAGAGTCAGTGGCAGTTTGTAACATGCAAGGTGTAAAGGATCAGAACATTGTAAGAATTAAAATTAATTGTAAGAAAAGAGGAAAAGAAATGGATATCCACTAATTGGAAATTGGATACCCACTAATGAAGAAAGCAAAAGGATGTTTACTTCCAGGGTGCCCAAAAAAGATGTTGGCTTTGTGATATTATACACTGCAAAAAGCCACCAATAAATCATCCTCTTATTGGAGACTGAAAACATCACACTGGCTGATGGCTTCTAGAAAGCAACTCAGGGAACTTTTCTTTTTCCTCTTCTGCAAACTCATGAAGGACTCCCATCTTTTTACTGTATGCTGTTCCAAAACAACAGGACAATGACGCAGGATCTCTAAATCCAATGCCACTACAGATTATGGTCAATAGTAAGCATTTAAATCACATTGATTTCATAAGTAAAACACTGCTCCTACTTAAGTCAGTGGAAAATGATACTGCATTTCACAACTGCAGCTGACCTAAGAGATATTTAATTTAAAGCATATAAAATTATTTAACTAAATAAGGGCACAACTAGCAAGATAAATTTATTTGTATACCATGTGTTTATTGTGTTATGTGAAGTTTGCTTAAATACATTCAGTATCAATGTAATACAGAAGATTTATATCTAGGGCTGGAAAGAGCAGTTCTGGAAAAATAAAACGCAGCAGTCAATCATCTTACTGCAAATCTTTTATTCTCCAAGGACAGCTGCTCATGCCACAAAAGCTCACCATTTATTCACATGCCTTTTTCACATTCTCTGAAGTGAAGCCTGCCTAGTCTTTTGCTTCATCTTGGAATTAAACCTATGCAATTCAGGAAGCTTCTATTTGTCTTGCCTAACCCCTCTAGAGGCTAGAGGAAGATGGCAATATACTTAACAGGACAAGTTTTTACACCATACTTTTGGACCAGAGAGAAAAAAAGTGACTCTGAAAACTCCTGTGCAGGTTCTTCCTTGCAGCATTTCCAGCCTCACTTGTTTTTTTCTATTGAAGTGGTTAGGAGACACCCTGTCAGGATCACAAGGTTTATTAAAATATAACCCACAACACTTTATCGCTTTCTGTCACCGGCTGAAACACCACAAACAGTGACTCAAAAAACCACTCTCAGGCTCACGGAAGTCAGTGGGAACAGATTTACCTTCTGCTTTCTTATTTAAAGAAGGGCTACATTTCTGACGTTGGGTTTTCACGTACAAATTGCTAACCTGTCACCCTTTTGAACAGACTTTTTTTAGGTCACTATGAAAAGCAGGCAAGGTTACCACAAAATGCACACAATTATATTCCTTTGCAAATTAAAGAGAAATTAATGTCTTCCCTTTTGTCCTTTGACATCAGGCATTCTCCGTCAACTGGCAGAAACACACCCACGCATATGCCATAGAAACGTAACACCTTACTATTGTTATAACTGATATACTCCATTTATTAATTCGACAGAGGATGTAGCAAAGCAACAAAAAATTTTCAGACTGAATAAAATATGATCAGTCTCTACAGCTTGAGAAGACTCTGACTCCTGCCAGCCGTAGGTCTCCAGCCTGCAGTGAAAAGATATTGATGCCAGAAGGTCCAGCTAATTGCAACTACCTGGCACAAAGATTCTGTCCTCTTTCATCCCTGTAAAACAGCCAGTGCACCAGAAGCCAGGAAATTGGATGTTCCAGGGTGATATATATATAGGAAATAGCAGAAATTGTCTCCCCTCAAGCAGTGAGCCTCTTTGACCGTCTTCCACCACCCGGATGGCATGCAGCACTTCTCATTCTGAAGGCCCCATATGTGCAGCATAGCTGACAGAATGAAATATTCATCTTCACTACCAAAATGTCATTCTTAAATAACAGGAGGAGCGGTTTCTGGTCGGTTTGCAGTCCTCAGCTGGCACAGAGCAAATATTTGGGCATTCACCTTATGTAAAGGGAATGCCCGCAGGAGAGGAGCGACGCTGCCTCTTCCTTTCACACGTGCTGTGCAAAGGAGGCATTAGAAGAAAAGGAGAGGGAGGGCTGGATTTCCTCCAAACTCTGGTGATCCCAGTCTAACAAAATAGATAATAAACTAACCTGGACATCAAATTGTAAACTGATGTTGGATAGTAATAAATCACCCCAAAGACTTGTGTCAAACAGTCTCGTTTTAGCATTAAGCCATGAAACACACAGCTAATAGCTTTGACATTTACCACTATTATTCATTTCTTATTGTGGAGGATAGAATAAGCATTTTTTTAATTAACAGAAGTGAAAAAGCTACAATTTAAGACACTGATTGCCTTTTTTCATTATTATATCAGTACCACCTAATTATCCTCTCATCTGCCTCAGTTTCCCTTGGTAATACTGTGGATTTAACTGGGTTTTCTTCTGATCTGCACTAGCATAACTAAACAGAAAATCAGACAACTAGTTTGCATGAATAACTCTCCCTTCCCCCTGTGAATGCCCTCGGAGCAAAGATAAAAGTCTATGTATATTGAATAAATGAACATTCAATGCCATCTGCTGGGGTATATAAAACTCTGCAATGCCAGGCTCATGCAGTATTCAGACCTTAAAAGAACAATAGTGACAAATGTAAAGAGGCTGTTTAGGTGAAGACTGGCTTCTTTTAAAACACAGCTGGAAGCGGGGGTTGGAGGTTGCTGCCCATCTTTCACACTTGCACAGGGTACAACACCTGGGCAAGAACTGGGTCTGGTTTCAACTCTCTCCTTGGCACAAAAAAAAGTCCACAATTCTACCGTCCTCCTAAGCATTAGAGCATGCTGTAATTGTATGTTATAGGTTAAGCTTAAAAGAAGGAATTTCATGCTCTGCTTTTGAAATCAGGCTATTGTGCAGCCACAGATGCAAGATTTTTGAGTCTACAGGCAGCCTAAGCAAGGATTGCTTCAGCAGCCCAGAACAAGAGCACATACTGGGCAAGGACATACCATGGCAGTTTTGCATTAAACAGTCACTGGATTAAATGTGCAAATCAGGGTAAGGGCAGAACTTGGGAGTCTTTTCTCAAGTAAACACACTCTCCTGTTCACCAGCTCTTTGGCCCTGGAGCTGATGCTCTCCTGGCTATACCATGAGACTACTACCATGGAGCAGACAGCCACTACCTAAAAGAGTTTATAGCCTGGTGGTTGGAGTGTTCTCAGTTTGGGAAATATGAATTTGGAGCTTCTCAGGCTGAAACCAGGACTCCAATCTCCTGGCCCAGTGCTGCGCTACTACAGAAAAGGCATCAGCACAAGACATTTTCCAGTTCAGTCTGAAAGCAGGAGGTCAGATTTCCCTCTGCCACTAAATGAACAATACATATTTCTGTTCAGAAGAGGGATTTCCAGACCAGGATCCCCAAGTGCACCAGAGTGAGCCCTTACAGTTTTGCACCAAGCATCAAAACTCAGAAGAGAGAAAGGAGTTGAAGCACATCCTTCTCTGAGTGTTTTCTGTGGGCGGGCTTAGCCATGCTAGTAGTTGCGAATCCCATTTCCACACAGCTACTTCCTCATGCATTGCACAGGTCAGCAAACTCGCGGGTGGATTTGCTTCATCTCCTTTGGCTTAGTATCTGTAAAACACTGTGCAGTTCACAGATTTTTATTCCCTTATATAAGTTATTAGTTATTGTACCAATTTCTACAAAATGACACCTGCTGACATTTTTTCTCCATTTCGTACAGAAAACAGAAGGACTACTCCTGCTAATACCTACCATCTTGTAAGTATCACAACATTCTTCCTAAAATTTTACTTTTCTTTCACTTCTTGATGTGTGTTGATATCGTCTTGGCTATAACGCTGGTAACAGAAAACTTAATTCTCACTGGTTGTTAACACAAAATAAAACATGAGGATTTTGAAGTATATATAAGAATTTTACTTTGGATTAGTGAGAGCCAGATTACAGAAGTGGCTCACTCACTAGTCAATCCTCCATTTATGGTATGGATATAAAATACACTTTTATCATAAGATCATATGAAAATAACAGGAGTCAAGCTGAACAAGTATGTTAAGTCAGAAACCTCAAGGTTTAATATGTAACCAGTGCAAATGAAAGCTGAAAATCTAACAGCACACATTTCAGTGTCTTCCCATCTGTATCTGAAAGCTGGTTTTGAGTTTCAGCTATCTATAAGAAAATATAAGAAAAGGTAAATAAGAAAATATAAGAAAAGACTGCAGATACCTCTCAAATAAGAAAGATTAAAAGAAAGCCCAGGTCTACTGCTTAGTAAGTAAATTGAACAAGTAAAGGATGACTAAAGAAGGTTGATGTAATCAATACTTTGGCTGCTTCAGGTTTCATAGAAAGGTTAATTACAATCAGATGCTATATGGAATTAACACCAACTAGAAGGCAGCAATAGCGCAGAGCAGGACAGGGAATTAATTATTAATTGATTATCTTTGGGAACTCTCCAAGAAGTCCTGAGCTCCTAAAGGAATGGAAATGAACAGTGCTAACCCCAATTTCTTACAGGAATGAAAGCAGATCCTGAGGGTTCATTGGATACCTGGAGAGACTATTAAACAAAGTTAGTTTGAAAGCATGTTTTGGAAATAATAAGTCTGATTATGTAAAACATTGCTAATGTGAGCATAAAGAACATCTCTTCAACTCATCAAACCAAAGTAACTTCTTTCTCGGCAGAAATACAACCATAATGGGGAGAAAGAAAAGAGTAGATGTGGTTTATCTTGATTTTTGTTAGGTCTTTGACATTTCTCAGAAGATGGTCCCACAAGTAGAAACCTGGTCCAGATGAAAATGTGTGAAGTGTTTGCACAATTGATTGAAAAAAAATATATCCACCCTCAGTCTGCTACTGAACTGGGAAGAGCTCTGCAGCAGAATAGCCTACAAACCCAGGCATTCTGCAGGGGTCTGTCTAGGGTGTGGTGGTATTGGTTTCAGGTACAGTTATAAAAAGGTAAACCTCACCCTCAAATGTAACGTCAAGAACACTTCTTGGAGGTCAGTTTGTTGTTGTAATAAAGATGTGTACAACCTGGAGAAAGTTCACAGGAGAGTAATACTGGGGACACGAGGTTCAGCATCTTTTAAGTTAGTTGCCAACCCAGGAAAGCTTTAAAGAATTGTACTTGCTTAGTGAGAAGACTAAAAAGAAATATAATTATAGGCATTAAGCATAATAAAGGTTGAAACAAAGTGGATAGTAATCAATTTTTTTTAGTGTCCTTGGAGGATAAAACAAGTTGGTTTAATTCGTAGCACTCAAGAGAAAAAGCATGAACTGAAAGGACAGTTAACTAGTGGAAGACGACACCTCAGGAAGCTATTGACTCCCCATTACTAGAGTTCAAGAAGAGATTAAAACAAACACCAGGAAAGATCCAAGTGCATGGATGCACGTGTACTCCCTCTGGTAGCAAAATACGACTTGCAAAGCCACTGGCTGCCCTCAGCTGAGTTGACTCAGCAGTAATCTCAGCTTTGTGCTGGTTGTACATGTCTCCTCCCAAAGGAATCCAGCAGTTATGTTCCAACGTGTAAACAGTGAGCATGAAGGGTGGAGAAGGACTCTAGAAATTAATCTTGAACAAACCTAGTACAAGTGTACGGACATATCCAGAGACATCCGGAGTCACTCTCAGCACCACATTTCTGTGGACTCCACTGCTCAATACATACTTGCTATCACCTTCACTTGGGCTGCATGTTTGCTAGCATAAATTCTCAAAAACAGTTCATGTTTTTATTTTAAGTTGTAATATTTGTGATGAGCTAGTTAATATATTCTTGCAAGTGACATATTTAAACAGCCAGTACAATACAAATACCATATGCTCCATCCTTGGTGGTGTTCAAGGCCAGGCTGGATGGGGCTTTGAGCAGCCTGGTCTAGTGGGAGGTGTCCCTGCCCATGGCAGGCGGGGTGGAACTAGATGATCTTTAAGGTCCCTTCCAAACCAAACCATTCTTTGATTATAATGAAAGGCACAATTTCAAATGTCTGCAATGATCATAAAATTAAACACTCTCATTGTATTTTCAAGAGTAGTGACAGAGAGAGACCTAAACTGCCTCTCACGTAGCTATTTTATGAATCTAAATCAAAAATTTAGATCCTCAAAAGCTTGCTCAACTACTTTCCAACCCTTCGATTTCCATAAGAAAATTTCATATGCACCAAATAGTCTGGTTCTGGTAATCAAATATTTCCAAATATGAAATTAATCTTGAACTTCAATTTATTTGTATTATCTGTGTATCTCTTCTATCCAGAACAAAGATTTGACAATGAAGGGCAAGAGTGACTCCAAAGTACCCGAGGAGGAAGAAGGTGATTATGAGGTTGTAAATTCTTCCACTCTGGAGGCCATTCATGCTTTGAGAATCCTTCCTGCAAAACCTCTACAGGAATCTGAATACGCAGGTAAATTTTGCTGTCTGTGGAAGATGTGCCAAACCTAGCGGTACAGACTCGGGATTTTCAATCCAGATATTTTTTAAAATGAAATGGTTCAACTGAAAAATAAAACACTGGTGGGCAGGAACAAGAGAAGAGCTTTGTCTGCATCTTCATGCTGAACAATTATCCGTTTTACCATTCAATTATGTTAAATTAATAATTACATGCTGCTTATTTAATTTTAGTATTACCTTCATGGGAGAAATCCCCATCCCACCTGGAATGTGCAAAAAACTGGCTGGTCAAACCCACAGCTGTTTCCGAAAAACCCACTGATATTTAAGCCTAGAAACCTTTAAGATGGAAAACATATTAAAGAATACATGAAACCTCCCACCAGATGATAATGTGCAGATGAAGAAATGTAGTATTCTTTTTAAAGGCATTCTCTGCTGCTTTCAATAGCGGTAATAAGCAATTACTTTGAGTGTATTTCTCAGCCATTCTTAACCTTGCAAGATAGCTGCATTAATCAACTTTTGGTTTACTAAAGCCATTCTAAGTTACATTTAATGCACAAACATACATAGCCAATTAATATCCCGTTTACAGAAGCGAAATATCATCCTGGCTATCAATTGCTGGAAGACATTATAAACACTCTGTGGAGGTTTTAAATCATTAAAACACTGGGGGGAAATTCTAGACGAGGAAGAATGGAAACCAGAAACCAAAAATATCTGAAAATACAGGATCAATATATGTATGAAAGCTTGCTGCAGTTCAAATCAAACTCAGCAGAGATTTGTCTACCGATTTTAGTGGAAGTTAGTTTGTTGTCTAAACAAATAGATGGCTTTTAATTTGACTAAATTTATCAGCGTGTGAGCAGATCACAATTAGGCTGAACATCCAGATATTCTGCCTAAAAGACCCATTTGCATATTAAATTTGGAAATCTGAAATAAATTCCAAATACTGTTTTTATCATGGTTAGTAGTAAAGACTTTCAGTCAGCATGTTGTATTGTTTAGTAAGACCATCCTGAAATACCAAAAAGACACCATTTTTGTTTTGTCATTTCAGAGAAAACACATTAAACAAAAAGCTGCTTTTTGCCTTTGTGTTATGTCCAGTAACTATAACGTGGCAGGTTACAAGAGTGACGAGAGGTCTGAAAATGTATTTCAGAAGGGCAAAATTCGATGCTTACATCCTATTTTGCCATCTTTCCTAGACAAATAACAATGCCCTTGAGATATAAAATTAATGACTCAGAAACATATGCTAGTGTACAACCTGTGCATTTCTTTTAGATGGCCATAGGTGTAGTATTCATTAAAAGCTAAAATAAAAATTAAAAAGCTCTCTAGAGAGTAAATCACCCCACACCCCTCACAAACCAAGAACACAATGGTGCTGCCAAGAACAAAGGTTCAAATGAAAACAAATTCACTAATTATTCACAGTTTAGGTCAAATGTCTGCCTCAACTGTGTACCAGCCTATGAAGGCTTTTGTTGGTTCTTTTAACCCCAGTGAGGAGATTAACCATAAAACTATCACCAGGGTCATGCTTATGTCCTCAGCGCAGCTACTAAAATAATGGGGAAGTTCTGAAAAGGAAAAAATCAAATGGCAAGATCTGATCTGAAAAACATATTTTGAACATTAAAACCTCTTCTTCTTAAAACATAGTATTGCTGGATTACTCAGGCTTGCTTTTTCTTCCTCTTTTACAGACAAACGTTGTTTAAGGCCTTCAGGTACCACTTCCCCAACAAACAACCAGCACACATCTCAGTCCCCTCACTACCCGGCTGTAAGTAAAGAACTTAAACCCTAGTCACAAACAGATTTCCCCTTTTCTCTAACACTATTTAAAGTTAAGTGCAGCCTATTTAAAGTCTTAGCCACCTCACTTTCGATTGTACAAGGTTGCACAAGTTCATGTGACCCGCTCCTGTTTCACTTTGCACCAATGTTCTCGCCACTTGATTTCACTTGTTGACTGCCGGGGACCTGCCATGCATTAGAGGCATCCCAGCCAAGAGCAGCCATGGTTTCAGCCAGTATGATGACTAACACCACATCTTTATTGTGTTTTGTCTTGGTTTTGTTTTGTTTTGTTTTTTTTTAACAGAAACACACATCTGCTCTGGAGGGGAGGAGCGTGCCAAGTGTTAGAGGTAAAATGAAAAAAAAAATTCTACCTGTTTCTCCCATCAGAAATAGTGTTTCAATCTCTGCTTTTGTACATAAGCAGAGATTGCAGGTGACAGAATAGACATGGTTTTCAGAACAGCAGCCACATTTCAAAATAATCATACTACAAAATTCGCAATACTGTTTCAACTACTTAACATCAAAATAATTAATAAAAATAAATAGATAAATAATAAAAGGAGATACACTTTATCTCATGAGCTCCCCAATCCTTAAGCCAGGAGGGAAAAAAGCCACTCAATTTAAAAATCAAGTTTTCTTTTTCCCTACAATTTCCCTACATGAGAAGGGTCGGGGGGAAGCCTGTGTCTCCTGAACTGTTCCACCAAAGGCTACAAGATCCCTGCTATGCTTTACTTCTTCTTATCATCTCAAGCTTTTTGGCTCCCTGTCTTTCTCTGGCATTTTGTATGAAATTACTGTAAAGAGTAATCTAATAAATATTTTTAAATATTAATATCAACTTTAGCAATTCCTACTAAGGACTTACATCCTAGGGCAACTATTTACAAAAGCTTTTTGACAATGTTCTCCCACTAAGAATATGCTAATTATATGGTCTATCACCTAACATTTTTTTCTCCACTGCTTTACCATTAACTGTAAATTTGCTTCAAAATGCTATAATTTTGAGTTACAAATATATCTTTTATTTTTGGTTTTTTCTGTTTTGGTTTTTGTGGTGAAATTGGAGACAGACTGCTATCTTATTCATCAAGAATCTAATGAGGTGTCTAACTTAATTCTTTAATTGATCATTTCACTCAATCATAAGATTATTTTAAATGCAGGTTTCTATATACTTTTCTGTATACTTTTTTATATTTCATATACTTTAGATGTAGCAATATCTCATTAAGTCAACTGCTGAAGGATAAAATATCTGATTAAGCTTGAAAGGGAATTATACTTTTTCTCTTATCATTTCCAAATCTTCAAACTATATGCTAAATATTGTCAAAAAGAATGCAATTGTCAAGTCAGGGAAATATGATTCTTTCTATGTTTGCTGGAACAGCTGATTTGCAGAAACTAAGTGTTACATTTCATCAACCAGAAAAATAACACAAAAAATTCCATGCAAAATGGAATGTTTATTTTTTTTTTCCTTTTAGTTCATACCATAATACAAAACATAGAGCCCAATAATTCCTACAAATTAAGAGAAAGTAAGCACTATAAAGTTTGCAAAATGAAAGGTTCAACTGACTCTTCTAAAAAAATCCTGATGTAGCTTGTAAAAAAGCTGAACTGAGAGAAATTCCAGTAAACCAGCTTCAAAACCTGCAGAAATTAGTAGCAAAGGTCCCACTGGCAGTTTGCCAGTTTAGATAAAGCTATAAATTCCACCAGGATTTACTAGGTTGGATTTAGATGTTTGTCTGCCTCCATGAGATGTGTGCTGACGTTAAGAAAGATGAACCAAAGACAGTGCAATCAGGTAAACTCTGCTGTTTGAAAATGCAACTTATATTTTAGTACATCTTGAGCTAATAGTGCTTACAGAGGAATCTATTATTTTTAGATAACAACCCCACTGTTATTAAATGTTAACATACCCAGTGCTATTAAATGGCTTTGCCACAAGATGGCATGAACAGCACAGAAGAATTTTTGTCAGCAGTTTTTTCTAGAACTGTTAAACATTTAAGGTGCCATTATTTTATTCAGATAAATTTGTTATGGTTTACTTGAAGGAGAACTTAAGATATATTGTATGTCTTTTTGTATTAGTTAGGACTTCAGTATGTAGAACTTATGAAAATATTTTCAAAATCAAAATCTAATGCAAAGAGAGTCAAATTCATTTCTTTATTAGCAAGATGACCTATGTTCATCTATATAATCTGTCATATTTTGTTAAATTTGAAAACAAAAAAATAAAACCAGACTTACTTTCATTGATTTTTCAAGACTTTTTAAAATTCCTATACAAAAATCGAAACAGACAAAAAATGCATCCTAAACAACTTGACAAGCATGTATATAAAAACACTGAACAATATTTAAATTTACAATACCTGAAAAAATATCACCCTCAAGCATTTCATTCTGAAAGCCAGAGGTAAAGTCAAAGTACACTCTTTTTTATCAAGTATCATGATGATTTTTTTTATTTCCTTTATTTTATATTTTAAGTTTTTAAAAAAAACCAAAAAAAAACCCAAACAAAAATACTTGTTTTCTCCTGCTTTAATTCCTAGTTATGCCTCTTATAAAATGCCTGTTTGTGAGTGGTATTAAAAAGATCTAGTTGGCTACAGCGCAAGAAGACTCTCAACCCCTCTATGATCAGCATAATTAGCTAAGTGCACTTAGTGTGAGAGAACTTATGTAGAGAAGCACAAATGGTTGAGGAGTCACAAATTGCATCTGAACCCATCCACAAGTCCATCCTTAAAAAAGGCTAAATAAAGTACAGATTGAACAAAATCCTCATTCAGAGCCTGTTGGCCTCAGGTCCATAACAGTTCATGGAGATGACACACACCCAGTGCTGTCCAGTGACCTCCCTCTGATGTCTAGGCTGTGACTTGCCTTCGTTCCCACACACAACCACCTCCCACTGAACCTCTGAAGCTTCCAGCCCCAGCTTCATAGAAATTAATGCTTCCCATTCAATAGCAGGAAAAGTTATGGAGACACAGATGCGTTAGGTAGAATGTTAGGTATGGAGAGAGTGACATGACCTTGGAGCAAAGAATTCTGGAGGTAGAGCTGGGGAGGGGGAAGGATAGGACTGGACTAGCCAATAATAATAACAATACCAGAATAAAGCTGTACCTTTATTTGTGAATTATATGGAAAGCACTCCATTAACAATTATTAATAATTATTTTTAGGAGAAAGAGTGAAAATACATGGACCCCAGGTAAGCAGAATCTTTTATCAATAAAAATTTTTACAGGTCATTTTGCCATTGAATATATTTTTAAAAGCTCACTGCAATTTTCCTAGCACTAACTAAAGGATAAGAGAACTCGTATCTGCAGTCCTTCATTATCTCACTTTTTCGCATTCATGGTTTATGTAAATGTCTTTTACCCCTCAGTGACTTTAAAATGGGATTTTAAAGTATGATGTTATGTTTTGTAGAGTGCATAAACCCTTTAACTGTTGACACAGCCATGTCTGCTTAATCTAAACTTTTTACATTTCTCTTAGTAAAACAAGGAAAGAAGTTTACACAGATTTTTGTTTCCTCTCTTTTCCAGAACCCTGTGCCTCCCCCACGGTAAGATCACTTATGAGATCACTTATCCGTTGTTCCTCGGGAACTCAGTGCTAATGAGCGCTCATGTCCATCTGTAACACTCATGGTAACGAGATGTCTGGAAGTGAGCCAGCATCCTTTTATTGCCTGGCTCTGTTTGGACTTTTTTAGCTTCTGAAGTGAAATTAGGAGAACAAAACATGAGCCATTATTGTTGATAGCTGGAGCTTGGCCTGCATCTCTAAAATCAACTTGGCTGAGCCCACCACCAAGTCAAAAGCCTAGAAACCTTGAATGTGGTTCAACCCAGATATAAATTGTTGGGAAAAAAATCTTCCATCTATTTGTACTGGTGCCTTCGTCTCTGTTCACCATGATAATATTGACTTCATTGCCTCTTAAATCTTTCTGCCAATTTTTTGCTACAAGTCTAAATAGTGTCCATAGAAATCAACTGGAATATTGCCACTTACTCCCATAGAACACAGACCAAATATATTCCATGAATATATTTTCCTATTATATGCCCACAAACAAGTAATCGTTTCTTGATCTTTTCAGCCCCAAACAATGATATGTGCTATAATTAAGACATACTTCTAAAAAGTCATCCAGGACTGACAAGTTTATTCCTCAGTGCCTATACCGACTGCCATAAAAGCTGTAAGCAAATTTAACATATGATTCGCATTTTCGCATGATTCGCAGACATAGTCAGATTATTCTTTAAGTTAAAATACAAAATAAGACCATAAAAGGACAGCATAGCTTCACAAATTCAAAACTGTAAAAGCACAGAAATAAGAACATTCTGATTTCATTATTCCACAATATTTTGCTATTTGCTTCTATCTGCTTTATGGTGACCAGAATGGGTCTTAATTATCCCAGCTGGAGCTGGGCTACGACTGGCAGGTCTCAGAGTACAGGCAGAGCCTGCCCACATCTGCCAGAAAGCCCCGGGCTGGTGTTAGCTGTGAGTTTTCCGTGAGGAAGAGCATTTTTTCCTGTGTGTCTGAACTGCAGCTTGTTCCCCGACTGGGCCTGATGCACAGCCACATCCACCCAGAAAGATCAACACTGGAGAGCTGTACTTGGCACACACAAGCGAAGCCCACGGAAGCAGCATTAAGTGGCACGTAACACAGTACAGTAATGTCTTGCAAATGTAGACTATTATCCAAAATTACTGTTGCTATTGAAGGGCCCCAAGAAGCTCCTGGACCTGAGCTAAGCTCAGTACAAATACACTGACATGCTCTCAGAAAATTCCGGTGTTTTACTTCTTAAGCTTGCACTTACAACACAGTCTCTCTGCCTCCTTTATTCCCTAAACAGTTATATTAAATTCTCCTTTGACTTCCCTAGGCCTCTGAAGACACTGCCAAAGCAATATCAGCCACTTCCTCCAGAGCCGAAGATAAGCGGCCAGTTCTTCCACATGAGGAAAACGCTCAGCCAAGCTCATACCTTTCCAATATCAGCAAAAGTCACAAGGTACGGGTGCATTCCTCATCCTCGATCGCTGAGAATCAAAACACTCTCCCCGGTCAAACCATGAGACTTTACGTCCACCGCACCTCTGCTTTTACTTAAGAAAAAAAAGTTATTCTTTGGACAGCTGTGAGTAATTGAGAGAAGTAGTATTTAGCGTAATGTGACACTAGCATTTTTTAAAGAAAAAGCTGCTAAAATAATGGTAAAGAAGTAAAGGAGTAGAAAAGTGGGCGGAACTTTCACGAACACTTCATTTAAGGTTTGTCCCGCTTTTTTCTTACTAACATTTAGAGGTTTTGCAACAACTTCTAAGTAGAAACAATCGCACGGTTGGTGAATGAAGTGATGGGGAAATACACTGACCACACCAGAGATACAGAAACACACTCCGCATCCCAAGGACATTACATTCAGCAAAAGAAATGACCAACCTGTAGCCAGAAGTCTTGCTCCAGCCCACGAGACCAATGCAATCCAGACTATGAGTCCCTTCTTGCCCTACGACTGAGCATACGCGTATGGCAGGTTATGAGACTGCCTGCTTTTTTCACATAACACACGTATGTAGTCACACGAGCACACACACATGCTGCTGCCTGACGTGTAACGAGACACATATGTGCTCTTGCTGTGTGACCAAAATGCGCATTCGTAAGTGGGGATGATGGTGGGCACATGCTGGGAAGAGGAATGACAGACATCCAGGGGACACAGGGTACAATACTCAAATGCCTCTCGGCGAAAACCTATTGCAGCCAAAAGTTTGGGCAAAACCGAGCTGTGACATTCCTGTCCATTCTTCCATAAATAGTTTCAATTTCAGTCCATCAGGATGGAATTTTGCTTCATTTTACAGAGGTCACTACAAATCCCGTGGGAAAAAAAAAAAAAAAAAACAAACTAACAAATCAATGAATTCATCTTCTGCTTAAAGTTAAGTATATTAAGGAGCAAGCTTTAAGTATGGTGGTTTTTTTTTTTCCTGAATGATGCTTAAATTCTTGCATGGATTAGGTTCCAAAAGCTGTTGGTTATAAGACCTTTTATTAATATGAAGTAGCTTCCTATTCAGGTGCCTGACCTGACCCACAGCTGCAAAGTTCCAAATCCCATGACTGATCCCCTCCCTCTGTAGGGCAGCACATACATTGAAAGCTCTCTGAGAATTGTTATAAGCCGTGTTTGCCAGCAGACATCAGTATGCAAAGCGCTTGGACTTGAAAGGTCCTATTATAAAACCAAAATCTGCAATATAAATGCATGTCATTTCTTATGCTAGAATTAAAAAGCAGCAGCAAAAATCATAACCACCAAACTCCACACTGCAGTTATAGATACAAAAATATTTCTAATAGGTTTGGGTTTTTTAAATTGCACTAGAGTTTTGGTTTTTTTAATCACATGAGTAAGAGATAAAGACCACACATGATCTGGGGAAGGCACTTTACAAATTTCCCACTCAAGCACTGAACTCAAATTCTTTCTCACACATCTTCAGTCCAGTGACAGCTTTGTAAGGAGAAAACATACGTATGAGCTGCAGTGTGGAGGAGTACGGCGCTACAGCCGTTATCTGCTAGACTGTAAGCAAAGCTGTCAAACCACAGACGTGATTTAGCAGTGCAAGTCCTGTTTTCTGACAAGATTTGGAAGACTTATGAAATTAAACACATCATTATTTATACACTCTATAAATAGCCTCATAAAAATTACAGGCATGTGTAGGATCCTGGAATGTATCTTAGAAGCTTTCGTGAGATTTAAATTTTTACATGCCGGTGGTAAGCAGGTCATATGAGTGGCATGACCCCTCGTGGCAGAGGCCACCCCTGCAAGCACACCTTTACTATTGCTTAACCTTACCGTGTACCTGATGTCCTGAATACAGGCTTTCACACATCCAATAATGACCTTGCTGACAACTTGCAGAAGCTAACACAAAAGCAACTATCCCAACCCAAAACAGTTCCTCTCCTTTCTCCTAGCCTTCCTGAAACTTCCCCCTAACAGATCACTCCCAAATTTCTTGCCTCTTTAACCCTCCATGCTGATGTTTTCAGCATAGGCACAAGGAAGAGTCCCCTTCTCGCTGAACGAGTGTTGAAAAATAGCTCCTAGGGTTTTCTATACCATGTATAGAAAACATTTTGCATTCTCTGTGACTGATTCAGCAAAATAAGTTCATGTTTTCTCAATCCAGGAGGTAAGCTAAGCAGTAAACTAAATCCTGGAGCCTTCAAAAAACTACTAGACACTTATCCACACCTTACGTTACTAAATAACTTCTAAAATCTGGTCCTCTATCTCTTTGATTATAAGATACATGCTGCTGAAAAGCACGAGTGTCCATCATACCTAGGACATCTAATAAAAGATGTCAGCCTCAATACATTGTTCCTTTTGGGGGGAGAATATTTTCTGACGAACCTTCTCCAGGAAGGAGATTCCTGTTGATCAGGCATATCAGGAGAAGGCAGAAAAATGTCTAAACACCTAGATGAATCAGGACCATGAGGTGCAGTCTCCATTCCTCTTTCCCTGGTTTGCATCTTCTTTCCTCTACACTTTCCATTCTGTCTTTGTGAATGTTTCATTTTTGAACCTCTTCAGTCTTCAAGGAACTTACCTCCATTTATAGCTGACTTTAAAGTTCATAATAAGACTTTTTGTCATGAGAGGAAAAGTGTTGAAGGAAGCTGATAATCATTCATATCTCTTCTCCCCTCCTCCCAGAATAAATCCTTAACAAAGACTTTTCTCATTTACTATAATGAATTCAGTGGATGTTATTCTTTTTTATGAAAGTCCATAACCTTCTCCTGCAAATAATTTATGTAAAAAAATAACCAGTCTCTGAATTTCTATAGCTGTAATAAAATCCTTCCCTTGCCAAGGGCTGTTAATTTTCAGTGATAATGTAATCAAAGTACTCAAAGTGATTTTTATTTTATGACAATTAAAAGTTTTGCATATAATTCTTTCTTTTCCAGACAACTATCTGTTAAGGAACTAAACGAAGTAAGTAATCATCTTTTCACTGAATTTCACTGAATTTTTTTAGAGTTGGAAGGGACCGTATAGATCATCTAGTCCAACTCCCCTGCTGAAGCAGGATTGCTTAGAGAATGCTACTCAGGACTGCATCCAGGCGGGTCTTGAAAATCTCCAAAGAAGGGGACTCCACAACCTCCCTGGGCAGCCTGTTCCAGGGCTCTGTCACCCTCACCGTGAAGAAATTCTTTCTCATATTCGAGTGGAACCTCTTATGTTCCAACTTGTGCCCGTTGCCCCTCGTCCTGTCACTGGGAACCACTGAAAAGAGTCTGGCTCCCTCCTCCTTCAACCCACCCTTCAGATACTTATAGGCATTAATAAGGTCTCCCCTCAGCCTTCTCTTCTCCAGGCTAAAGAGTCCCAGCTCTCTTAGCCTTTCTTCATAAGGGAGATGCTCCAATCCCTTAATCATCTTTGTTGCCCTTCGCTGGACTCTTTCCAGTAGTTCCCTATCCCTCTTGAATTGGGGAGCCCAGAACTGGATGCAATACTCCAGTTGTGGCCTCACCAGTGCAGAGTAGAGGGGGAGAATGACTTCCCTCGACCTACTAGCCACACTCTTCCCTATGCAGCCCAGGATTCCGTTGGCCTTCCTGGCCACAAGAGCACATTGCTTGCTCATTGTCATTTTGCTGTCTACCAGGACTCCCAGATCTTTCTCTTCAGAGCTTAGCTCCAGCAGGTCCACGCCTAACCTGTATTGGTGCCTGACATTCTTCTTGCCCAGGTGTAGCACCTTACACTTTTCCCTGTTGAACCTCATGAGGTTCTTCCTTGCCCAGCTCTCCAGCCTGTCCAGGTCTCTCTGGATGGCAGCACGGCCCTCCGGGGTGTCAGCCACCCCACCCAACTTGGTATCATCAGCAAACTTACTGAGGAAACACTCTGTCCCCTCGTCCAGGTCACTGATGAATATGTTGAACAGGACTGGACCAAGTATTGACCCCTGGGGGACACCACTGGTTACAGGCCTCCAGCTTGAACCTGTTCCATTAACCATTACCCTTTGGGTCCTGTCACACAGCCAGTTCTCAATCCACCTCACTGTCCCCTCATCCAGCCCACACTTCCTTAGTTTTCCAATGAGGATGTTATGGGAGACAGATATATATAATATATATCTTTGTATATATTAGGACCATAAGAACCATATACATACTACGGCTGCGCATCCTCTCTTGTATTTTAGCCTATTAGGTAAAAATGCTATAAGAATCATATTAACTTTCAGTAATAAGCATATCTATCTTTAATGTTTGTAGCATTTTCAATACTGCTACTCTCTGAATGGCAGGCACGTTCCTGAAGTTGCTTGCAGAAATTAAAACATACACACAGTGCAAAGCTACCTTCCCAAGTACCCACATAAAAGCGTAAGCACCCACATAAAAGATGCTGTGGATGCCTATGAACAGTGAGCAGCAGGTGAGACACTCTCTTTCAAAGAAACAGAGATTCCACATAGATTTTTAGAAGCAGAAAACTGAAATTATAAGGTCAACAGAGGAGTGGAGTAGTGTCACTGTGATGTAAATACAAGGTTACTTCAGAAATAAGATGATCGTTTTCAATAAGAGAAAAAAAAAATTGATGAATTTTATACCCAGAATAAACCTCACCTATTACGCACACATACACCTAGCTCCCTTCTTCCTTTCCTTCCCTTTTCCTTCCCTAGGGCCTCTCACACATCCTGCAAAACCTGTCACCTCAGACAAACGGCAGCTTTGCCTGTAAAATAGCTCTGGCAACAACCACGGGGGCCACCACACTGCTGCTCAGGCACCTGTGTGGTCCTACAGCTTCCCCCACCCAAACCCCCTGACGCCCTCCCCAGCGAGGTGGGGACCACAGTGATGCACGGTCCTCACCATCCTCTGAGCCCAGCACAGTCCACCTGCCCAAGCTCACACTCCACTATGTCCTCAAACCTCCTGAACTGTGGGCAGCCCTGTGAGCCCCAGTATGTCCCCCCAGTTCCTCTCCCACTGGCCTCATCCTCCAGCTTGCGACCCACCTTCCTCACAGCTGGGCTGCAAAGCTCCACCAAGGGCAGCTCTGGGCTCCCGGCACCGCAAAGACGCGTATGGTCTCCACACCAGTGATGCTGAAGCAGCAGCTCTGAGTTCCCCTGTCTGACAGAGGCTAAAAAGGCTATTCCCTCCCTCCCTGCACCTCCAAGGTGACCACCTCTCCTCCCAGCACAGCCACCTGCAACCCTGCCACTGGTGACCCCCATGCCAGCTGGCACATCCTGAGAGAGGCAATGCTGGAAATGCACCTCTAGGCATATATAAAGCAGAAAGCAGTAACTTTTACACAGAGACTGGTAAAAGCAAGTGATTTAAAAATTTTTTTGTTCCAGTTTCTGTAAAAAAGTTTTTCACAAGTTCCTTCAATTTCTGCTTGGGCCAATGAAGTAAAGCAGAGGAAATGGGTTTAGCAATAAAGGGGTTTAGTTTTGACAAGTGGTTTCCTTCAAAATGTATTGAGATACAGCCCCTACAACAATGAAGAGTGTTAAAAGACGTTTGTAAAACTGAGAGACAGGTTATAATTTACGGCATTTTGTGTTTCTTACTGAATGTCCTATTTACTGCACTGTTTCTATTGCATTGTTTTTATTTCTCATTGCAAGGGAACAGAGGAAAGAAAAGGACTCTCTCTGCTCGTTTAGCCCAGCCATTTCCTACCACCGCGGGCTGTAGCACAAATCTATAGACTGGTCTAGCTCTAACTTTCAAAATCTTTGAGTTTTTCTTCTCCACAGTTATGACTGTGAGACTCCCAAACCCCACTCCTCCCATGCTTAAAAACTCTTCTGGTTCGAAAGATCATTACGAAACATGGTTTGATTGCAATATCATAATTAACATTTAAAGCTAAAAAAACTATACATTAGCAAGAAAGATAATATTTTAACACAAAAAGCTTTGTCTTGTCCTACATGCTGACTCGTTACAAACCAAATATGAAAACACCCCCAATAACAATAAATATCTTACATCTGCAATTAATATTTCTGGCTGGACACTGTACAGCTGCACAAACACTGCAGCTCCTAACAGGCCCTTAGCTTGGCTACACCTTACGGAGAGATATTTTATATCTCGTAACATGGAAAAGATTAAATGTAATTTGGATCACTTCCCATTCATAGAGATCTGAAGACATAAATAGTTTCATCGTGACCCAGGGGAAGAGATTGAGTGTTCCTCTGTCAGGGTTTCAGGCACCAAGTGACACGTCCATAGGTCTGAGAGCGGGACTGCCCTTCACCAGGACCCAGACAGGCTGTAGGAAAGGGTCAAGAGGAACCTGCTGAAACTGGAATGGACAAATACAAAATCCTGCCCTGGGGTGGACTAACCCCCGTGGCAGCAACTTTGCTCAAAAGGACCTGGGGACCACAGGCTGAACACGAGCCACTGGTGTGCCCTTGGTGGCCATAAAGGCTAACAGCGTATCGAGCTGCGTCAACAGAAGCATAGCCAAGAGATAAAGGGAATGGACTATTCTCTTGCTCATCACTCGTTAGACAGCACCTGGGGTACCACACAAGGCTGCTGTTGACAGAGTGGGTCAACAGAGGGTCACCAGGGCATGAGCACCTGCTCTGTGAAATGATGCTGATGGAGCTGGGCTCCCTTAGCCTGGAACCCAGCAGCAGCCTGCCACTGCCTAAGAGGCAATTATAAAGAAGGCAGAGCCTGGCACTTTACAGAGTGCACAGTGGAAGTATAAGAGGCAATTATCTTGAAATGACAGTGTTTTCAACCAGAAATAAGGAAGAAAAAATAATTATGAGGGTGTTGGAACACATTGCCTTGAGAAGCTGTGAAATCTATGTTCTGGAGGTTTGCAAGACCCATCAGGACAAAGCTCTGAGCCCAGGTCTCATCTCGCAGTTCACCATGCTTTATGAAGGAGCTTGGACTAGAGACCTGCCTAGGTCCCTTCTGACCCGAATGAGACTATGAATTTCTAAGCAATGGGAAAACATTTTAAGGAAGACTCAAAGTGCAACACCTACAAAGAGAAAAAAATTCTTCTCTTTAGAATTTATGTATTATAGTCTTGTGTGTATCAAATAGACAAACAAAATAATTACTATTCCCATGTGAATCACAATAATACAAAAATACAGTGAAAGTTTATGAGTAAAACTCCAGTCTTTAGACACCTATCATTCACGTCTTTGTAACATAATATGCTGAATTTAGACTCTCCCCACAGTCATTTTGAATGAAGTGTCTGCCATGACAGTAAAAATAATTGTACTGTCAGTTAAGGTGCCTGAAAAGAAATGACTGATTTTAATCTTTGGATAGCGTATCTCCAGTCAATCAAAATCAATGTCTTGATTTAATACAAGATCAATGAAGGAAAACCATATTGAAAGCTAAACTGATGCACAATAGTCATCACAAAATGGTGATCATTGCAGTAAACTCTATGTTCACTTAAAACCCTAAAAATTCAGTTCTCACTGTTGCCAGTGGACTGAGATCAGAGTTAAGCCTGAGTTTCTGACAAAGGGATCATACATTAATGATTTAATGTCTATAAATTGTTTTAAAATAAAAATATAGTTTGGTCTGTTGGGGTAAGTTGAAGTTGCTAATCAAAAGAAAAATATTTACTGTCTATCTTATTATTTTATATAGGCACCTGGAAGAGAACAAGGTTAGTATTTAATAATACAATATTAATTGGCTGTCTTTTGTTCGTGTTTCAAGAACTATGTATTCTATCATTAAAACTCCAGCTGAATTGATCAGTACAGGAACCTGACATCTATCCTGCTATGTAACATCAGGCTGTCTGGCTCTCTATTTAAATGAGTAAGAGACATCCCCCAGGTATAAGTCTCCTGAGAGCAGAGAGATTTAGAGTGACCTCAACAGTTGTGGAAGACGTAGCAGAAAAAAGGAATTTAACTTGGCATTAACTACAGCTATTTGGGGAAGCAGGGTATCACATTTATTCTAAGCAAATCAAAGTCTTAAGGTCCTGGGGAAAATAAGAGTGTTGGAACCTAAAAAAATGTGGGAAGAATATCCCAAAAAGACTGGATCTGTACAGAGCATCTTTGTTTGAAAGAAAGATTTTTAAAAGCTTTAGGTTTTTAAAGCTACAAAAAGCAAGATGTTGTATTTTTTTTTTTTAAAAAAAAAAAAGTTTTAAAAATGTATCAGTTCTTTAGATGTATATACAGCTTGGAAAAAACAGCTCAAGCCACTTCTTGTGAAGCCACTTGTGTATGTGTGCATGAAGGTCCATAAAAAAAAAAAAGAAAACCTGTTAATCTGAAATACTTTGAAGACAGACACAGGCTACATGATTTTTGTGCTGTTTACACCCCTGTGTTAATGTGTTCATAATTTCCTCTGGCATTTCCTTTTGCAGGTTAAGGCACAATTTCCTGATATTGAGCTAGAAATAGTATTGATTGCATTAATACACTCAATGCCTATCTATCCTGTCCTATAAAAAGGATTTATGAACCCTCTGTATACTTCCAGTACAGCATTCTGCATTATTTACCATTATGTTAAACCATTATTTGGCATCAGCAAAACCTGTAACGTTCACCATGTAACATTCAGTACTAGTATAAATGTTTCCCCACTGAAATCATTAGCTGACTCATTTAAGCCAGACTGACTGCAGCCTATTAGCTTTCTCTATTGAACTGCCCCCCCACACACACATATGAATTTAATTAAGTGAATTTATTTTGCAGTAGTTGCTAGATATTGTCAAAGCTACACATAAGAGGAAATACTAAGCTCTTATTCTTTTTATGAATAGCTACAGATTTGGGGAAGAAACCTGAAATATCTTTTCAACCACAACAGTATAAACCAAAGCATCATCCTGAAGCCAGGTAAGAATCTAAGAATTTCATAAATTTTTTACTGGATGCTTCAAGGACTAAAAATTCTGCCCTAGAAAATTATACTTCACTGTGCAATAAAAGCAAGATGATACCACTTTCTGATGCCATGTAGTGATATATGTTTTCCCTTGATGCATGACAAGAACCATCTTTGGGAATTGCTTTCAAGCTATTGTAATTCCACGTTCAATTTTTATCTTTAATAACATACTACTGTCTTACATTTTTGTCTCACTTTCCATATTAGGTCATTAATATACTGTATAAAGAGGCTCTCCCATCTCCAGCCTCAGCATTTCCTCTCCCTCTTATTTTCTATTTTTATATACAAAGAATACATACTTGGCCTTTCAAAGGCCAATTATTCCTCCATAGAAATCTGACAGAGTTGCTTCCATTTTTCTTTTCTAACCTACACAAATCTTTCTTTTCTAAACGTGCATTAAAATCTATATCCTCCTAAAATACTCAACAAAACCCAAAAGTATAGGAAGCATATGGATGATCCCACATTTCCTAGACAAATACTGAATCCCTCACCTGGTCCTGTTTACAATGGTGCCATTTCTCCGAGATAAAATTATTGTCTGGAGTCAATGTGACAGTATTTGTGACCTCCAGTATTTTGTTTCTTCTTGTATGGTACCAGTGCCTCTCACTTGAACTTATTTGGTCGGTGCTCTTCCCAGTGGAACCGTTCTAATTAACAGCACAACAAAATACCAGCTGCGTACTCAGCAGCGGTCTAGAAAAATCAGAAAGGACAGGGAACAACTGCTCCCTGGGTCTTCCTACAGAAGGACTGGGAACATTAGGTGAAATTAGCAGGGAGACAGGCTCAGACTGAACAAAAGCAAATTGTGCTTCTCTACAAATGCAGTTCAAACATGAAAGGCTCGCCAAATACTCTTGTGGAGAGTAAAAATTTATGTAACTTCAAAAAGTGACTGGTGAAATTAATGGAAGGGAAATCATTCAAAAGATGCTAAATATAAAATTAACACCCAAAACCCAGGAAGGCCCAAAGCTGCAACCAGTAGAGGAAGGGGTATTCGGGGGAAGCACAGCTATGCATTGCTCTCTAAATTTGACTCTAACTTCAATACTTGCCACTGACAGAAATATTTTTTCTGACGTTACTTTCCTTCATTGCTTTCTCCTAGCCTTCAATGTACACGCAGCTCTAAAAGCCTTTGCACCTCAGGTAAGAATCAAAGATTGTTTTGAAAACTAAACCAGGTGGGGAGAAATAACAATAAGAAACAGATTCGTGTTTCTATGTGTGTATGTCTGTGCTGGGGATTTTCAATGCACGGAGTTAGTGCAAAGGGATTGTTAAACAACTAGAACAAAGGCACAGTCAGTAGCAGTGAAGAAACAAGCAGAGTTACCTGCTCGGCTGTACCCTGTGCCTGGTTCAAGCTAAGAAATGCCCAACCTAGAATGCAAGTGTTAAACCACTGCAGACCCTCACACCTGGAAAAGGAAAGGGATTTGGACACGCCACTGAAGGACAACAGGGAGAGGAAGAGAATTCAAGTTGAGCATCCAAAGAGACACCCACAGAGAAAGAGCATGCTGTGAGCACAACAGTCTCTGCTCTTCCAGGTAGAGATCCAATCAGCTGGGCTAAACGGAAGCCACAGATGTTCAGGACATTATAGAGCAGCTACTATGGGTTTAATGCCTTTGTGTTAACAACTACACTATCTTTGAAGAAATTGCTTTAGATTTATCCTAGATTCCTAGAGGGAAGGACCTAGAGGTGCCATTATCAAGCAGGTCTGACAAATAATTATGGTTGGAAATAGGACATCCCCTGAACTGTGTGGATTTACCTAGGGGAATGTGCTGGAAGTCAACATTACCATTGGTGGAGTGCCCTGTCAAGAAAGGGCCTGTGGTACAGGTTGCCCAGGAATTGTGGCTCATTTCCCTGGATTTCTTTTAAGATTCTCAGATCTGAATGCAACACATGGGAGCAGCATCACTTTCTTCATATGGACACTGTCTCCCTAATCTTGAACACGATACTTCTACAAACACTACTAAAATTTGTGTTAGCTTCTTGCTGTCATATGATATTGTATCTGCTGTCCACCAACCCTTCTACCTTATTTCTTTTAGAAAAATATGGCCTTATTAGTATTTAATCCAAAACTTATATGGCTCATCCCTACCCTTCAATATAGTTACACCTGCCTTAAAAGGCAGTTCCATAAACCCCCCCAAAAACAGAAAAACACCCCAGCATATACTTACAGACTTTTGAAAAGCAAAATCCCTTTATTGGTCAAATTTCACAGTAAGAATTGTGTATGAAAAAGAAAACACCTATCATTCTGTTTTGTAAATACTATTTCTTTTTGCAGAAATGCATACTAAAGAGGCTGTAAAGGAAACTCTGGGATATACTTGTCTTTCACAAACAGATTCATTGATAAAGAGGCATATCTATACCTCAGACGGAGTACATATAAATAACATGATCTTGGTCTTTTTGGTTTTCTGAATGTCATTAAAACACACCAGCCAAGTTAGCTCATGCTGCATCTCCAGTCCTTAAAAAGAGAGGTCATACCTTGGGAGACCCAGGGGCTTTGGGGACAGTGGAGCTACAGGAATCATCCACGCTGGTACCCTCCTGCTGTCCTTGACTACCTTACTATACTTTTATATTTTCCTTTAACTGCCTCTGCAAATGCCCGTTTATATTAAACCCACTAAGCTGTGCCAAGAGCCCATGAGCTGCATAACATGAATTTAAGGCAAAAGCAGGAGGAAAATATGGACATTATTACGTGTTCAGATAAAGTAGGATTCACCTTAACTTTGGTCATTGCCGGGATAAACAAGCCCACCTCCCCCAGATTTGTTTCACAGGCTCCAGCTTCCGGATTCTGGTGGTGGCCCCTGGCTGAATCACTTCTGGTTATTAACATCCTTTTTGTGCTGGGGGTGCAACTCCACACACTCTCCTCCAGCTACCAACTAAAAATCTGTCTTTACAGAATCCACAAAGTTCACCTAGGTCTCTGCTACTTCTCTCAGCAGTCTCTCAGTTTTTTTCCTAGGTGCCCACACATCTTCAGATACTTCCTACCATCCCCACCGCTGCTCTTGGCCATTCAGGCTCTCTGGGACAGTACAACCTACTCACTCGCTCCCCCCCCCCCCCCCCCTAAATTCCTTGCCCTCATGAAACAATGGAGACAGAGAAACCAAGTGGCCTTTTCCCCTGCTATCCTACAATTTCCTTTCAAGTCCATATCTGGATTAAAAAAATATTTAAAGAAGAAATATTAAGTTCATAAAAATATCCATTTGTATACTATGTAAGTACGCATTTCTCTGATGTTTTTTGCTTTTATTGTTGAAAACAAATGATTTTCTAGATTTTTTTCTTAGGTTCAAAAACCTAAGACACTCTTTTAATTTCTTGGTGAGCTGTTGTTAACTCCATCCCAGCCAGACCCAGACCATGAGCACTACAAGAGAATTTTCCAGTTCTTGTGCCACAGTTTAAGAGATACCAGAAAAAAAATTCTACACAACATGCAACGGCACGGGTCACAAAGCAAACATGGCCTCGCTGTGGGGCTTCTTTTTAAAAATACAGTATCTGGTGATAGCACCAAAACCGCAATGTGAATACAAACACCAAAATCAGGATCCAATAAGCTGAACAGTGACATACTCACATTTTGACAACTCAAACTGATTGCAGAAACATAATGTAAATGTCTGATCCCAGACCCTTAGAGCAGTGATTTCATTGCTGAATGGACCGATTGCCTGCTGAAGATCATGGCTGTTCGTCTACTGAGATAAGTGGATGTTGTGAAACAGTGAAAATTATTCTTCTTCTGTAAAAGAACGTCTCCCAAGTAGAATATCTTTAATATTCTGTCATATGCTATATATGAGCAGAAAAATAATAAACTGATAAAGCATGAACAATGGATAAAACATAACATTTTGGCAAACAGTACTGTCTTTTGTGATGGTAACCAGAAGGAAAAGATGGAAGCCACTGATAATCACATTTTTCTCATTTACTCTTACAATAGACACTAGGTCATTCCTCCCATCAGCACTGCATAAAACAAACAAAAATGCTTTCTGTTGTAGAGCAGGATATGATGGGGTTTTATCTTCAGTTAAGCATTTTTCCCCCATGTTGTGTACTTGCAAGCTGCACTTGACCTCTACCTTGAAGGTACACTATTGCTTTTCTTGGGCTGTTTCTGCTGCATCCTAATCAGGCTCAGCCCAACCCTCCAACATCTCCTCCTGCCCCATCTCCTGAACACTCAGGGCTCCCCAGTGACCTGGAGAGCCAGATCTGGCCGACAAATGGCAGCCCTAAATCTACAGACGGTGAATCACATCTGCTTTGGGTGGATGGTTTTCAGCTGTGCAAGCTCCCTCAGCCGGCTGCCTTCTCAGCAGGGCAGTATGGAGCTGGAACACACCGCCGGGGACCACCACCCTCCCTCATCTTCCTCTTAATGCAAGAGCAACCTCACTTCTTGGTCCTAAGTTCACTAGTTGAAACTAGTCCCAGAGCAGACCGAAATCCATCAGCACAGCAGAACCTCTGAACCCTTTCAGGTTTCAACAACTGGGTGGAAACAGCGCCGGCTGGCAATGAGATAAGAAGGGGCTTTAATACGGTACAACGTAACAGCAGCTCTGATCCACCACAAACACAAGGAGCTCAAAAGGCAAAAGCAATACAGAATGAACCATTACACTTGTAGAATACCAAAGTCCTATATTTATTATTTGATTTAGCATTTGCTATTTTATTAAGTTTATCTTTAATATTTTGTTATGTTTATGCGTGCAAGAACCTGGCAGAGCAAGGTCAATTAAAAAACATCAGGAAACTAATGTGTTAAATCTCTTGGGGCATGAATCTGCAGTCACTGGTGCTGCATTTGCACAGACCAGTCATAACCGACAACTCTAGATTTTAAAGGTTCATATAGCAATACTGTACTTCCAAACTGTAAATGCTATTTTCAGACTTAGTAAGTAAAACTGGTGGGGTATAATGAACTGATAACTTAAGTTTAAAACAAAAACAAACCCACAACTTTGTTTCCTTCTGAATTTACTTTTATAGGGTCCACGTTAAATGTGGAGAACTCATCAGTGAAGAGGTCACCATCTCCTACACCGTATACAGCACACAAAGACAAATCAAAACATTCACTTCTTAAACGGGAAATGCAGTCTCTTACCCAACCCACTGAAAAGGTAAAGAACGCTTCCCTTCCCAAAGAGACAGGTTTTTAGAAAACAGGATTATCGTTATAAGGCACACACAGACCGTAAGAACTGCGGTTTACTGAAAACATTTCCTCACAAAGTTAAATGGTCCAAAAGCTGTGGGTATCCAGCACCCCTGAAAACAGTCCAAGATAAGCTCTTGAAATCAGGGATAAGAATTTACTTGTCTAATTTGATTCAGGTTTCCTAACAGGACTTCTCGCTACAGATGTACTGCAATTATTTTTATAAACTGTGTTAAACTTGCTTTAAATACAGATTAATCTGTTTTCACTGGCTTTTGCTTCTGCCAGCTGTGGTTAATTTCTATATGCTGCTTTTGCTATCTTAAAATTAAGGATTTAAACAAATACGAATGGTACATTGGAGAATATGATCGCCATGAAGCAGAGAAGGCACTGTTACAGGAAAACACTGTAAGTACAATGTATCTCAGAACCTGGGGAGTAAACTCTTGGAGAGAGTGTCTGTAAACTGTCCACGATGGCTTACAAGTGTTTTTTTGTGAACTAACCACACAATCCATAATTTAAATCCGTGTCATACAGGATGAGACATTCTTGGTTAGAGATTGTTCAAAGAAATCAAACGCTGAACCGTATGTTTTGGTTGTCTACTATGGAAGAAAAGTATACAACATTAAAGTACGTTTTTTGGAAGAGAGCCAACAATACGCACTGGGAACAGGGCTCCGAGGAGAAGATGTAAGTAAAAATCCCACCTAACGTTAGTCTACTGCTTTTGTGTCACACTTCACTAGTTCTTAATACTAAAGATTAATTATAAACTCTCCCACATAACAAACTCGCTGTTTCATTAAAGTTTCTTTTACAATACTCTCATTTCAAGTATGTCAAAGTTTCAAGCAACTCCAAGATAATAATTTAAAACCATATTTTACATACCATGTTCAAATTCAGATTTCAGTAAATGTGAAAATTTCCTAAGTAATTATGATACTTCTACCTCCTCTAAGTGGCACCTGCAAAGTAAGGGGGAAAGAAAATCCCTCCCTTTCTAGGCGTACATATTATTTTAGCATATTTTTTAGCTTGTTATAATATACACAGATATTTTTAAATATGTACAACTCCACATATGTGACAGTATGGCCTGTTACTATTGTTACTGCTTAATGTCTCCTATTGTCTGTCTCTCATATAGCAAAAGGGGAATCAATATCTTTCAAAAAATGAGAAAATAGGACAAAAATTGTCATGGATATTCAGAAGCAATTAAATCACATGGGTCCCCACCAATCAGTCTTTCAGATATGGTAAATTTCCATTAGAAAATCCCTTTAGATTAGCAATGCTTTTTTTACATAATTAAATTCAATTATATTAATGATAACAGCCTAATTCTTATTCTACCTATAGAGTTAAATAACAAATACTGTATTTGTAGGTCTTTCACACAAGAAAAACAATTAAAACTGAAACAGTCATCTCTATAGAGATCTGATACTTGCAAAAAAAAAAAAAAGGAACTTAAAGAATGCTCAGCTGAGCATGAAATTCAGCAAAAGGGAAGACTTTTGCACAGTAAAAAAGCAAATCAACAAACTACTATGAATGTTATTAGCTATGTAAATGACAGAAAGAAATCCAACTAAAGTGAAGCAGCAAAGCCTCTGTAGCTAAATCTTCAGTTAATGGCTTTTTTATGCATGTCAATAGTTTTAAAAATTATCTGTAGATATTATAGAATTTAAAAAAAAAAAAAACCAAACTGAAATCAAAACTGACCCAAGCTAACTTGACAAATTTGGCAGGTCCAAGATTTAAATTTGGATTCTTATTAGAAAACGTGGGATAGGATTTACTAGCTTTCCGAGATGAGGGGCAAGGTTTGCTGGCAAGTTGTTCTTCAGGAATAATGGTTCAATAATGAGGGGAAAAATATCCTTCAACGTTCAAGCACACTGAAACAATGCAAGAAGAAGAAGGGTAGAACAAATCAAGAACTGTACTGCAGCTACCATTACCCTGGCACTGCTGTGGTGAGCCATCAGTCCTCTGTAAAACATCAGCTGCATTTCTGACCTGAACCTCCCAGATAATTTTCTGGAGTTTTAGTATAATTTAGGTGAAAGTAAGTTTAGTTTTCCATGGCTATTACATTGTTTAGTCTTCCTGTAATGGCCCTGATTAAAAAAAAAAAAAAAAGGCTCAGATTAGAAACAATGACTGACTGAAAATATGGAATGGAACTGAATTATGAGACGCTCTAGGATAATGTAGCATGTGCACAGTACACTACAGAATAAAGACATACAACTAAATTTTCATCATTTTAACGGATTTAACAATTAAAGTAACTAGAAAATTACCTGAAGAATATGTAAACAATTCCAACAATTATTACGGAAAAGGAAAGAGAACACAATTCCTGCCAAATCAGGAAACACCAAAATATATGGCTTTGTTGTTTGTTCCAACTTGTGCACAGAAACTCTGTATCTTAAACAGCGGGTCTGGGCTGACAACAGTCAAATTGTAAAGTTACAATTCCTGAATAAGGGTTTCAAGCATCCAGTTAATAACCAACGGTACATGTAAGACTTGGCTCTACCAGGCCAAACCTGGTAATCATGACATATTACCTTAAGCCACCTTTTTAAATACTGAGTATTGTTTCTCTTGAATTCAGAAATCCTTCCGTAGATCAACTACAACAGAAAAACCTCAGAGGTGTTTTGCTAATCAGCTCTGTGTAGTACCAGGGAGCCACAGAAATGACAGCCTGCCACTTCCATGCATTATTCTCAGAAGCAGACGTGACAATTAACACTGGACTAGGCGTGAAACACATATGAAATAATGAACAATTAATGGCACCCACCTTGCTCAGCAGAGCTGCTTCCATCTCAGGCAGTCTGAAAGGATGCCCTGAAAATGCCACTTCTTGAAAACTGCTGTCTCAGTTTCTGCACCTCGCTTAAGGTTCTTATCTCAGGAGGGTGAAAACAATTTGTAAGGCTGTGAATTACAGCAAAATTGCTGCCTGTAATTTTCCAACGCCTGTTAAAAAGCTTTCGAGAGCACTCTCTATCGTCCCTCTTTGTTACACCACATTTTTTAGCACGCGATGCAGACACACCAGCTGCTTTATCTAGATTAGCTGAATATTCCCTCTTCACCAGCTAAAGAGAAAGCAAACTAAACAACAAGAAGCAGGTGCAGACATATTGCATTTCTCCCCAGTTGTTCATTTTATTCAAAGGTTCAATCTTACTGATTCTCTGCAGCATGTTTTCACTTTAGGATGAGTCTACTTCCATCCATGAAAAACCTGGGTTTTTTCTACACATCATTATCCAAAGTTTTCATTATCCTATTACAACTCTTGATTTTTTCATATACAGTTTACCAGGTATTAACACTTCATGTGACCAAAAAAGACTTTTGAGTAACAAATTTTTTTTAATGTATTTAATTCAACTTTCATGAGTGCATCATTAACTCTCATATAGCCCTCTAAGGCCATGGGGAGGGAGGGTGGGGGTAGGGAAACCATTGATCCTCATATTTGTGTTTATTTTTAAAAATTGTTACTTCTCTGTCAATGTGATGGTGATAAATGGCAAGTAACTGAAGTCCCACGCATCTAAATTAGTATCAAGCTGGAATATAATGAATACAAGCAGAAGAAAAAAAAACAACAAACACACACTGTTAGTAGTGCTGTATCTTTTGCTAGCGATTTCGCCACAGATGTTCGTATCTACATACATGTTTCATGTATTATACTGAGCTCACTAAAGGCCAAATCACATAAAGCTATAAAGACCAGATCCCCAAATGGGCCATACATGGAATTTAGGCATTTACATTCAGAATTGCTCTCCTGAGCACCCTCTACTTGGCTGTTGCCTTCCACCACTCCAGTCAGTTTTCAATATTAAAGACCCAGAGATACCTGCAATGCTACTTCTTTTCATGTACACAGTTCTTTTGAAGATAAAGAAATCAAAACCTTGCTCACATTTGAAGCGGATCATGACACAATTTAAATCTTTTTCCTGATTGCCTTTGCAAAATTAAGATCTGCCACACACAAAATACGTTTTCAGCATGTCTCCAGCATCAGGCTCAACTCACAATGCAGTAACTAAAACCAAACAAACAAAAAATCAAAAGCAGGAGTAGACTCCTCTTCAGCACAGTGCCTGTTTTACACATTGGGCCATGCTCTAAGCTTCTGTGTATCTCCAGATCTCGCTGTTGTGGCCACAGATGTTTTCTCCATCCTTAATACTCCCTACCACTATTTGCAGCCACTTTTCATTTTCAAACCATCAGTCATACAAGTCACATCAACTCAACTCCGTTCATTTCAAAGTGAGTCAAATGGATCAGCTCAAACTACCTTAATCAGCCATTAAACTGGCCTGACTGGTTAAGAGTAGATGAGGGAGCACTTCCACAACACCTTTCACTAACAGCGTTGTGTCAAAAGTTACTGCCAGGAAAAACGGGGAGGGGACACTACAAACACTTGTCAGGAGACACTAATACTTCCAACTGAGATATGTTTACAAGGTAAACATCTTGTCTGCAGCTTAAATGAAAGTTCAAGGACAAACAGTTCTCATTCAGGATGTGTGACATAATCCAGAGTCCTATCAGCACCCACACACAATTCTTAACCACAGCTTTCCTTTCCTTGAGACCCTATTCCTGTCTCCCCGGAACAGTCTGCAGACCAGCAGATGGGACATTCCTAAAACAGCAGAGATCAGTTTGAGTCTCTTCAGACAGTGACGGGAAATGAACAATTCTGTAGTATTACATTCTCTTAATCTTTAAGTCTTTAGGTGTCTTTATGCCTAACAAAGCTTGTTTCCATTAAAAGGGCCGAGGACCTAAAATTCTGGGCCATCAGTGCTCATCACTATGATGTTTAAGTCAGCTTCATGTTTCAGCAGCCATGAAAAGACTCAGAGCTTAGTATTTTAACTCTAACTCAAGTAAGAGTACAGGATGAAATAGGAAAACACCTGAGATTTTCCCTCATAACCAAAAATCTGTAGCTATAAGGTACAGTAATGAATAAATTAGCCAAGGGAAGACACACTAAATTTCCAAAGCAGATGAACGATTACAGTAAGACTTTTTATCTTTCCAACGAACAAAAAACATTAGAAAACAGAAAAAGAACTCATGCTGATAAAGAGTAAGTTTAAAATAAAAAAAGTCAGGATTACTTTGGCAGGGCATGAAATACAAACCATAATCTTGCCTAGATTTCTAGTAGCAATAGGGATCTTGAACATAAGGCAAAAGACAAAACAGCAAAATGGAACAAATGTATGCAAGTAAAAATTATCAAAACAAAACTTTAAAAAATTAGCACACTGGTTTTGAGATCAAATCATTTTCATCTTAATAAAGGAACAGTTTCAACAAATCACAGATTTAGTCAGATTCTGTGTTATTAACTGGGTGTGGATCAGCTGGAGATGACAGAGATTACCATAAGATATTATCACATATACAATGAATGCCCACGCTTACAGTAAATATAACATAGATAGAGCGTTAAGCGTTAATGTCACAGTAGGCTTGCATTACTGTGTACAGTTCTAGTGATTTAATACCAATGAGTCCAAAGAATAGCTCAAGAGGAGACACCTCAGTGGTGTGACGATGAGAGCTCACAAGTTACCCACAGGGAAGAGAAGTATTTAAAGTGACGGACTGCTAACCCTGGGAATGGCAGGATTAAGAGACTCCAACCAGGAGAGGTGAGGATAAATACCTTGGATAGCTTTCCGTTGCTGCTTGATCAGTTCAGGAATCTCGAACCACAGCTTTATCGTTTTAGGAACAGGCTTGGGGGATGTCATTGTTTTGAACAGCAGAGAACAAGACTAAAAGCCTGCTGAGACCCCTCTTATTTCATACTTGAAAAGGATTTTATAGCAACTTCCTCAGTAAACAGAATGGGAAAATAAAAGGTACATTTAAGAAGGTGCAAAGAAACTTGCAGTGAAAAGTATCATCCACTACTAATTAAGCGTAACTTCTGACAGGGTAAAGTTAGTAATAATTTACAGTTGCTTCGTCTTCTCAAAATCTATCATGACATCTGGCATCGCAACCTTTTACAGGTGACACTGCATTCTCAGGGCTTAGACATCTTAGCCAGCTGCTTTCTCCTACACAAGACAGAGACACACAAAGGAAATAAGAGGATTAAAATCTGGTGCTTTTCCTTTATGATTGCTTCCATCTAATCTAATCATAATTCTATGCAAAATATTACCTATTTCTAGTACCATTTGCAAGTCTTTTAATGTTATAGATAAAACCATATAGCAATTTCACCTTCAGTCACTGATTACAGCTTTTCTTTTTCCCCCAGAAATTTAATTCTGTGAAAGAGATCATTGACTTCTACAAATATGTTCCCATCACACTCATTGACGGAAAGGATAAATCAGGAATCCAGAGAGAACAATGCTACCTTACATATCCATTCAAGTCGCACAAAAGATGCTTTCTGCCTTAATAACGTCACTGATGTGTTTGTACAGATGTAAATAGAACAATTATTTAAATGTCTCAAAAAATCACATTTGCCTTTGAGTGAGGAGCTCCCCGTAATACTATGAAGTCTAAATGCCCCACTAAAAGCCTTCTCTCCAACTGAGGATACAGATCTACTCCATTTTTGGATTCTTGTAATTTGTTTTTAACTTTGAGAATACAGGTAAAGTATATGCCATTGGATTAATTCACAGAAAAGTGACTGAGAGAGACTGACTCTTGGTATCTTGACAATGATTGAGCAACTTGCTTATCTTGCACTCTACCTTCTAACACAAGACAAAACCCAAACTTAGTCTTGCTTACCTAAATGTCGCTGAAGCTCTTAGTAGCAAAACCTAATAAAGCATACTACAATCACAGAAAAAATACTCTTATTTTTAAAAATACACATGAAATGCTATTTATCTGAGTACTCACTACTTAACAATTTCCTCTGGTGTGCATATGTGTCTGCACAGTAACAAGTTGCGCTCAGCAGGCACTGACGTCAGTGGGTATCAGTCTATGCTCATAAGTATTGGAGATTATAAGGCTAGCTTTAATTACATAAATTCTATTACTTAAATAACACTTATTCTTTAGCTTACGTAGCAGATACTTGTATTCCATATCTGAGCCTTCAAACACGCACATAGTAAGACCATTATACAAACAGTCCCTTTGAATTCAACCCATGTGCAAATATAGAGACAAAAATCATCAGTAGGAATAGCAGACGTGCTTCAAACTCAGCAAGAAAATATGTTCAAATAAGTATCAAAGACAACAAGAAGGTGGTATTTTTCAAGCAAACAACAGTAATATTTATTCATATAATTTGAGTTTTGGAAGGCTTAACTAAATTCATTATAAATAGGAAAGGCAAACTTCAGTATTTTTCTGCAAAGCATCCATAATCTTCCTTTCTAAGCACACTCACAAGTTTGACTTGGTAACTGGAATATAGCAAGGAAGAAACCTCAGTTACTTTATCCTTACAGAACAGGAACAAGAATAATAAAAACATTCAAGCCCAAAATATGATATTCCAACCCAATTTATGGTATAGTATGTACTAGCACAAACTAGCTCTAAAAAAATTTAGCAGTTGGCTGTTATTTTTCCTTGCAATCTTTTTATTTCTAAATGCTGCATCAAAATTGCAAGAGAACATTCATTATAATTATTTCTCTCAAACCACTGAGACTGTTAAACTTGAAGGAAATTATTCTGACATGACATTATCTAATAATAAAAATGAAAATTAACAAAACATAAGCTGCTGAGTTTGGCAGAGCTCATAAAAAGGAAGAGAGACATGATGTAATCTGCTTTAAGAGTTTCATAGCCACCATACAATTTAACTTACAAAAGGTTTTCATGTCAAAACAAAACAAATATTTTCTAAATTAAACCCATGAGAAAAAAACCCACAGTTTAACAACTTAGATAGTAGATTATGGTAGTGACATACAAAGCTTTGCATATGTTTACTCAAACAGTAAACTTGCTTACAAAAGACAAGCATTACTAGTATGCTCAAACCACTGAAGAGTTTATAAAGCTGAGCGGCAACACTTCCCCCATTCCCCCCCCCAGTACAGCTTTCATGAGGAATGTTCTAATTTTGCCAGTGACAACTCTTACCAAGCAAATTCAAAACTATTTATTTAGTAGCTTCTACAGAAGCAAAATTAACTCAAACGGTAACCTGGACTGAAGGAGTTAAAACAAAGGAGGAATTTTAACCTTTTTCTTTTCTTATGTTAATGATTTCAGTATTTATTATATGTGAAATGCCATAATTTCAACGGAAGCTGTTTTCACGATCCAAAACGCAAATAGTACTGTTAGATTTGGCATCAAAGTATATGAAGTGAAAAAAACCCTCTAGTGTACCCATCTAAAAAAATATAATTCCATTTGGATACAAAATGAGAACTGTCTTTTCATTATTACTGACAAAACAGACAAAAGGAAGTTTGTTCTGTGAAATATATTAGTCAGATACAAATGATAGAAAAATTCTCCATGTGTACATGACAAAAAAGATCTGACTTAAAGCACCAACTATCTGAAGGATTTTAACACTGTATTGCAAAATGATGGGAAAGCAATGTTGTAACTTGCTTTGAAAATAAGCCTCAGTCAGATGTAGTTTTAAAATATTTACATTTCAATGCAGATACGCTACATACCTTATCAAAACAACGTATAATCTGCTGGAGTATATTAAAAAAATATATTCCCAGCTTAAACTGTTTACAAAATTGCACCAACAGTGAAAAGCATTAGGAATTAACAGGTTTTCCAAGAGGAGCCCCAGCTCAAACACAGAACACACATCCAGCATTAGAGTCAGTATTGACTTTCGTATCTGTAAAAATGTAAGTTATTTTAACTGCAAATATGTGCTTCAATATAGTTCACTCTGTATGATTTTAAAATGATTTAAAATTCACAAGATGAAGAAAAACATTTATTGTTCACATACAGAAACATTAGACTTCAGTTTCATCCATCCCTCCTCTTCACTAAAAACTTGAAATTTGGCCCTGAATTAAGAAAGTGTTTAAGCATCGTTTACACTTCACTGAAGTCAGCAGATATACGTTAGATCTACATATGTAACTAGGCACATGCTTGTATGAATTGAGGCCTACAAAAAATATATTCTAACAACCTCTAAATTCTTAATATTAAGAAGGATGAAAGATTGCATTGAAAACCTGGTTCAACACTGTCAATGTAAAAGCTGTGCAACACGGTTTTTCATTTTGAAAAGTCTTCATCTTCAGCGAGTTCCTCATGTAAATAGGCATTAACTCACCAACTAGAGTTCTAACCAAATGCCCTATTCTGCAAATGTGTTTCTATCAGGCCACACACACATGGTGGTAGAGGGTTTATGTCTGATCATTACTGCCTTTGATTTCAGAACAGCCTTGAGACCATACAGAGAAAAGTGCTCTCCTACCTGTCCAAGCCTGATGATATCTCTGGCTTTGCCTGCTCAGGACAAAGCTGACAGCGTTCTGCTCTCTCAGATCTACGCAATACAGGCTAGGTAAAGACTAAGACTAAATAAACAAAATTAAACTTTTTAGTGCCATCTGACCTAGTGGAAGTAACTCTGATCCCATAGATTCATTTACAACCTTGTATCTCCTCTGAAGCCCGCAGAAATGCTTGTGTTTCACAGAAACGAGTACCTGCATTTCAGTTTTACTTTTTATGCATGGTGCTTCATTTACCAGTAAAATCTATGATACACATTTGCTGCCCAGAGGATCAAAGGTGTTTTTCAGTACACGTATGCTCAATCTCTGAAACATCATGCTGTAATAAAGCAAACTAAACCCTGTTAAATTTACAAATATCTCATCTTCTAAGATTTTAATCCCTACAGACCTAGCACAAACCAGTTACAGCACAGTATCCTAGCACACAGAATGGTAACTAGAAAGATGTTTGCATAGCAAATCTTTTTCAAATTTCTCCTACGAAACAGATGAAGTTGACCTCCAAAACAAATTTCAAATATGAGAGTGCAAAGCAGTGCTCAACCCTCACTACTGACTTCTCTGTATCTAACCCTGCTCTCCTCTCCCACTTTGCTAACAGTAGAGACCTTTTGGCAAAATAAAGCAGTTATTTCAATCTTCCTTTCCAGGCAAGTTAGTAATACTCATTAAGAGGAGAACCCCCCCTCCACCTCCCAGTCTCTCACTTAATGCTTTTTTGCTGGAAGAGAAAGAACATCCCAACCCTTGGTTGCCTCTATCAAGTGCCTCTGCCCATGACTTATCCATTCTTCTTGGTCCACATATACTCTTCCACAAAACCAACACTTAAACATACAGTGAAGTGTTTCAGCTGGCGAAGATTCCACTACCTGGTAGTTGTTTTTATGGGTCTTTTTCAGTTTCATTTTTAGCATATTCTGCTTTTTTGTTTGATTTCCTGTCTCAGCATTCTGAAGAGTAAGACGCTTTCGATAGCGTTTGACACCAAGAAAACTACTTGTCCTTTCTGACAGAACCACTTTCAGGACTTGACCTTTATACTTGTTGATAGTCTTCATGACATTAATTATCTCTGGCGAGTCAACGTCAGGATGGTTTAGTACCACAACTGGCTGGTTGCGACGAGGACATTTTATCAGCTGATCCATTCTCAGAGGGACAAGTCGAAGACGTCTTGCTGTCAACAGATACATCGTGTCAGAACCTGAACTGGTTTCCGACTGAGTTCTTGCTTTCCTCTTAGGAAGCTCCCTGCAGCCTGCTTGTTTCGCCTTATTTTTAGGACCTAGTTGACTTTTCGAATAGTGTTTGCTTTGCCTACTTGCATCAGTTTGTTTGCTATTATTTTTAACACTTGCCTCTCGCTTTGGTCTTTGCCTGAGTGTTATACTTCGGGACTGAGCATTTGGTTCACTCTGATTAGGCAAACATGGCAAATCACTGCTACGTGTCTCAGAAACACTGACAGGAACCGGTCGAGGCAGAAACATTTCATTGCAATACACAGAAGGAGCTGATGTTTCACTGCTGTTTTCCATTCCGTTTGAGTTTTGACTGCTAGTAGCATTCAGCACTCTCAGCATTGTCCCTTTGGGGATAAACACTGGAGTAGCGACATGGGAATTTTTAGTTACCCTGCTTTTAGATGTTCTAGCAAATGTAAGCAACTGATCTTTACTGTGTTCTTCATTACTAATTACACTGCTTCCACCGTGCACTTGAGGCAAAGACTGTTCCAGCTCAGTGGCAGGAACAACTCTGTCACAGCTGGCTGAATTTTCTTGAGGAAAAAATACCTTTTTACTAGAAGCTTGACATCTCAAAGGCACGGATTTCATGTTAGGTTCAGCAGCAGACATGAGCTGAGCGATCTTTCTACACAGGATTGTTGCTGACTTCTTATTGCATGTTGTGTCATCCCATCTGATACCCTCTGGAACGTTTTCAGACCCAGAGCTAAGAGAAAATACAGACGAAATAACAGGTCCCTCGAAAGTGTTGTCCTTGTTTTCTACCTTCTGTAGTTCTAATGATTCCAGAAGATTGTTCTTTTGACTTACAGCAGTCTTTACTTTGCTAAAGCCAGAAGTCATGTCCTCACAAAGTGGAGTTTTAGTGACATGAAAGTTTTTTCCTGCTTCAGAAAGTGTAACAGATTTTTTATCAAAACCCTTACCAGCTAAATGTGTTTCTGTAGAGCTGACTGCCAGACTCCTACATTCTTTGTCATCCCTATGTAGAGGCAATGCATCCTTTTGTTTAAGGACTGCAGAAGAGGAGAAATTTTTGCCCTCCTGAGCAGCCTCTACTGAAACATTCTTGGAACTTTTATCTTCAGAAACAGCAGCATATTTTGGAGGGGGTATATCCACAGCTTCTTCATAGCAATACAAGTCGTAATGTAAGTTTTTTCCATCTACTTCCCATCTTGAGGATTTAAGATCACTTTTTTTTTCAGTACTATTTATCACCAGAGATGGAGAACAAAGTTCTATAACACCTGAATGGACATCAATACCCTTCACCAAATGAAAGCATAATTTTGACGCATCTTCCCTCTGTATTGGTACAGAGTTAGAGTCTGCGAGTTGGGAATCATAAAAACAAAGACATTCAGAATTCTTGTCATACGTACTATCCAAATTAAGCTGGTTACTAACACTGGATAATTTGTCTACATTCACTTCCATGGTTAGTAACTCATTTTGAGACACAGAAGATGTTTTCTTTCCTTCTGCCGATTGTTCTATACCTTGATTCTCATGGTCCTCTTCAGCACCATTCACAGGTTTGTAAGTTGCTTCTTTCATAGGAATTAGTTTAAGAACCAGCTGTTGTGCTCCATTCACTATTTTAATCTCTACTATCTGAGCTAAACAGTTAGAAGGAACTACAAGTTCAGACGGTGCAATTACTGTTAAAGGCATCCCAGGTTGTAAAGGCTCTGTTTTTGGAGAATAAACCTCAACTTCCACACTTTGATTCTCACACACGCTTATTTCAGATGGCTCCAATACTGTTTTATCCTGGGCTGACGCTGTGTTTATGCTACATTCTACATCACGAGACGAAGAGACTGTTTTAGTTGCTTTACCTGGAATGTCGCAAACCATATTTGAAGATGAATTTGAAACTTCATTCTGAAAAGGAATTTTATCATATTTGTGCTTTTCAAATAAAGTGCTCCGACTCAGCTTCTTTTGCTTGTGGTTTATAATAGTATTTGACAGCCGTTTTGTGGGTGTTTCGTGTACTCTTCTCGTATGTTTTACTATATAGTCATGTCTAACAGCACCATAATCACAGTATTCACACTGATATGGAAAAGTTCCAGTGTGTTTCACCAAATGTCTCTGGAATTCTCCTTTGGTGTAGGATACATTACTACAGTAAGAACAAACAAATTTAATTTCTTCATGTTGACCTACATGCTTTTTATACTGTAAAGGATCCTTTGTTGAAAATCTGCATTTATCACAGTAGTATTTACCTGGCAGAAAGTTTTTAACTTTAAATGTTTCCTGGGTTTTACTTGGGGATTTTTTTTCAAGTTTTTCAAAGTCTACACCATTGGCACCCTCGGGAACAAAATGGAAAGCTGGTGGTGTAATATGACTGCACTTCTTACAGATGAAATTTTTGTCTTCAGTCCACCCAAGTTTCTTATGCTTTTCTATATCTTGCATTGAAATTTTCTGAACATTTCTGCATTTTATACAGCTTATCAGTGACAACTTATTGTTCTCAGCCTCAGTGCCTTGGTAACAGCAGTTTTGGTCATCATCCCCTTTTGATGGATTTGTTTTATCCTCAGAAGATTGCTTTGGGGACGTAGTTAAGGAATTATTTTTATCATTAACTTGTCCAGGGTACAATCTTGGTAAAATTTCCCTCATTTTTTTCAACTGCATTTCAGAAGACGTGACTTTGCACCAGTTTTGTCAAACACAGCAGCAACAGAATGTTTTCTTGATATTAGTCTTGTGTATGCTGCTTATCAATCAATCATTCAGGTCACCAATCTGCAGAATACACACTTTGGAGGAAATGGTGCTCAAGGAACTGCATCCATATTATATTCCACGTTCTTAATTTTATTCAATCAACTTGCAGCACTAAGGAATAAAAAACAGAAGATTAAGTCAGTTACTATTCACCGATAGCTGAAATACAACAAACTAGTAATTGAACTACTAGTGGACTACAGCTGAATTACAGAGTGCAAGTCTACTGTTAATATACCACTGATTGTATTCTGCACATACAACCATTAACTCTAAGCAAAACATACCAAATCAAATAATTCTTTGGCGTTGGCTCTTATTCAAAATGTTCATAAATTCTTAAAAATTATCTGCTATGCATCAAAACCCAAAGAGTTCATGCTATTTCTTCCATGTCATGAAAAATTTTACATTTAAGAAATGAATCTATAAGCCTAACAAGGAAGACACTTGGTAACAGAACCGAGCAGCAGAATATGATTTCAGTTCATATACAGCCCTTAACTCAGGAAAAGATATTATGAAACACTACAGGTGACAGTTGTTTGTGAATCCTAGCAGGAAAAAGGAGAGCGACTACAATGGTTACTAGAAACACACAACTGCAAGTTTGTTTTTAAATAAAGGAATTTTTAAGTTAGCATGGCTATTCCTAAAGTACAGAAGGAAGTTCTTTTCTAATCAGTGCCAATGTTTCAGATCCAAACAGCCTTGATGCTAATTCATAACAAGATGTGGTTTATACTTCACATGTTCTAAAAGTAATGAAGTCAAAACAATCTGCGGCTGCAAAATTAATTACTTTCACTTCTATTAATAGCACAGTGTAATCACTTCTATGTATGTGGACAAGCATATAAATAATTCACTCCATCCTCATGATACATAATGTGTCAATCAAGCAAAATAAGCAATGCCATGGAAGGCAGAAGGAGAACAGTAGTATCAGTGTAAAACCACCACATTAACTTGTATAGTATATTTGGCCCCACAGGTTCCAGCACTCTCACTGCCTATTTTCTGTATTTAACATGAACAAGATCTCAGCCTTCAAGCTTTTGCCAAGACTATGAGACCACTGTTATTTGGAAAATCAAAAACTAAATTAGCCTTTTGAGACATACATAAAACAAAGTCCAGAGCTAACAGTAACCAGTATTATCAACTCAACATCTTTTTTATTTAAACACTCTCATTTATACTGTTGCACAGATCTACATTCACATATAGACCCTATTTCATTAGGTTATTTCTAAATTCCTTCACATTTCAATACATTATACAGAAGGGTTCTACTTCTGTAGCTCCTGAAATCCAGCTCCTGTCCAAGTCTACCTACAGAGAGCAGGGTCTGATTTGGACTCCAAAAGCACCTAAGTAGCATCCTATTACAATAACCCTACATGAATGAGGGAAAACTTTACACTATGGTACACCTCCACATTGGCTTGACAGAAGTAAGCACCTGATCCAGAAAGTTATTCTTGCTTCTCCCTGTGCTCCATCTGCCAACATCCCTGACTGCTATAGGAATGCTGCCTTAAAGATGGGGCTCTGCAATGAGCAAGTGTACCAACGTAACATCAAACAACAGTAAAAACAAGTTAGAAAACTGGTTAGGGACAACATAATGGGCTTTTCACTCTTTAGCAGATGGGTGCCTGCGCACCTGTAAAACTCATTAGAAGGCAGCTCTTAGGCATGTACAGCTGTCTGCATTGCAATGGGATGAGATTACTATGTTAAAAACCTTCACATCCCAATGTGAAAAACAATCAATGGCAGCCTCCCAGGAAGAAGGAAAGTATATATGACTACTGTATCATAATCTGAAGATTTTTTTTTTAAGCAATTCTAATGTTGGTAACATTATGCTCTCTATTATCCAGATTCTAAAGAGGAAAGAAAAACAAAAGCTTCTGGTAGTATCAGATGGACAATTCTTCCCCTGCCAACATCACTTCTTAGGCTTAAGACATTTGTGCTGATGCACAACTGTGATGCTAGGCCTATGTTCAGGAGATCCACTGGTTTATTTCATGAGAAAGACAGTAAGAATTCTTGATAAGATCAAGATCCAGACCAAAGATGCTTTGAAGATTTCTATGCAGCTTTAAGAAAGAACAAAAATTGGATCGGAAATGAAAGGGTGAAGTTAGATCAATATTTGCCTTTTTTTTCTGTTAACAGCTATCCATCGATACTGAAACTGCCCTCCATATGAACTGACCAAAAGATAAGCATAAAGCACTTTATGCCATCAACATCCTTGGCCACAAAAAAAAAAAAAAAAAAAAAAAAAAACCACCACCACAAAAAAAACACCACCAAACACACACAGTATTAAAAACACGGAGTTTTTCTTAGATGTTTTTAAATACTGCGAACTTCACCTTATAGGACAACATGAGAAAGGATCCACCACCTTTAAAGAGCAATAAAGAAACACTGTCAAACATTTTAAGAACACTCCAATTTACCAGACAGATCTGGACTACTCAGTCCAAGAGGACACTAAAAACATTTAAAAGAGGTAATTCAAAGAACAGTGTAGTAATCATTCTAAACTTTCCTAAATAAAACAGCTTTATATATGAAAGTGAAAACAAATAGGTATATAATTCCCAAACCAAGCTTTCATTCAGACCTGTGACAAATACCACGTTGCTAGAATCCAGGTTTTGAATGCTGTTGGAGCTACTGCACCTACATAACAGCTGTGCAGTGGGTTGATCCCAGTCAGCAGCCAAGCAGCAACGCAGCCACCCACCGGCTCCCCACCCCTCCCTCCCTGAGTAGGAAGAGAAGTGAACTGGAGAAAAAGAGGAGAAAGCTTATGGGTTGGGACAAAGGCAGTTTAATAGGTGAAGGAAAGACACAGGGAGGTGGTGCAAAGGAAATCCCTCACCACCTTCCACAAGCAGGCCAATGCCCAGCCAGTCTCCAAGCAACAGCCACCTTAGAAGCCAACCCCCCTCCCCCTTCCTCTACTTCCAGTTTTCATTTGCTGAGCATGACATTATATGGTATGGACTATCCCCCTGGCCAAATGTGGTCAGCTCTCCCAGCGCTACGTCCTCCCAGTCTCTTGCCCACCCCATGCCTACTCACTGTAGCAGAGGTAGGAGGGGGGAGAAAATCCTGGCATTGTGCAAATGCTGTTCAGCAACAGGCAAAACACAGTGTTATCAACACTGTTTTAGCCACAGATCCACAACACTATACAGGCTGCTATGAAAAAATTTAACTCCATCACAGCCAAACCCAGTACAATGTGAAAAAGAACTGAATAACAGGTTGATGCTGAAGTGACATCGCTGTTGCCTCCCTAGTTATTCACCAATCTTTCCCAAACATCGATTAGTTAATAAGACACATTTTAATGCAAATAGATCCATTTTATCATTATCCTGGATAAAACAAGCCCAAAAATACATTCTAATTTCATTCTTATATTGAAAAACAACTATTTGTTTTTTCTGGTTACTTCAGAAAAATGAGATCATCAATGTACACAGACAGGTAGTGTGATCCTGCATCCATTCACCCCGTACCAATGCAGGGAGTGGGGAAGAGAGGGTGGCGAATGGAATTAATTCCCCTGAAGATTTGTTTTGGTATTTAAAGGGTTAGCAGAGGCATGCTTCAAAAGATTGAGTTAGAAGACACATACATGATTTTTCAAGTTATGAGTGCAGAGCACAGAAACCAATCCAAAGATATCATTAAAGGAAGACCCAAAAGTCTATATGGAATCTGAATGGCAAACACAAGAACAAGATAGATGAAGAATGGAGTAAGAGATACTAGGAGTGTTAAAATCAATTCCAGTCACTGTCTTGACAGGAATGGATTCAGAAAAAGCTTGTAAAAATACTCCTAAATACAATAAGGTACCTGAATTACGAAAAATTAAAAAAATTTAGAGGTCCTGGTTTTGAAAAAAATTGGAAGCAAAAAACTTAGGAGGTACATGGAAAAAGGACAACAGAAGGAATATAAACCAAACTTTCTCATGTACTCCTTCTACCAAACACCCGCAATACAGTGACATTAAAAAGTCAGGCACTTAATAAAAGCAAATAGTCCCACCTTTCACACAACACTGGTGTATCTGGAATGTTGCTGCTCAAGACAAAGCGATCAATAGATCCGCAGGAGTCAAAACGCATTCTAAACAGTGGCTATCTCATGTACGTAAATAGGTTAGAACACAAAGATCAACTAAAACCAAGAAAAATAGGAAGACATCTTCTGCAGCCTATGCTAAATTCATCAATAGAAGATTTTCTGCACTGCAGTAGACTACAAACCACTAATGTGGCCACACTCAGAGAGGAATTGCCAGTGTCTACCCCTGAAATTTCCATTTACTTCAAATACATTAATACGTTGTTTATCACTTCAAAGAAAAATATTTCATTTTCCAGTGTTTTAGTTCCTTTTTTTATCTCAATTCTGCTAACAATGAAACGGGTGGGCTGAGCAGCATGCATTCTTCATATGTGATCAAATAAATAAGATCAGCAAAGATTCAGCACAGCACACACCTCACACACCAAGTTCACAGAATGCATCCAACAATCAAGGCCCACGTTGGTATATAAATTATCTCCTAAGAGAAAGACGTTTAAACAGAACTGGAAGACACTATCAGGAAGATGCAGTGTGTACAATTTGAGTCTCTGTAAAAAACTTAAATCTCTGTATAAGTTTAAAATTATCTTGTCTGTATCTTACAATTATGTATATGTCACATACTACCCATTTAACGTCAACTGACTCTCTCTGTTAAGCAAAGCTAACTGTTTTTACTGACCCAACTACACAGACACCAATTATCAATCACTGATTTTAGGCCCAATGACTGGGAGAGATCCAAAGTGCTTCACTCAAGTGTAACATATTGTATGAATTAAAAGAATGGATTTCGCATTAAAAACAAACAAGTTAAATACAACAAAGAAGTTTTACCTAAAATTGTTTCTTCTTAAAAAGATGCTTTGTTTTACAATAACAGCTAATCACACAGTCATAACACTTTTTGCATCTGAAATTCACACACAAGTTTTTCCATCAAAATGAATAAAGAATGACAATGCAGAGAATTAAGAAGAGCAAGGAACATGCATCAGGTTTTTAGAGCTCACTTTTATTATAAAATACAGTTATTTCACTCTACAGAAAAAAACTACTTACATTCAAGATTTTTAATACTGTATTATAAAGTTATGCAAAATACCGATTAAAAGTAAATCACTATTTTTCAAATGCACAAGTGAAAAAACATCCAGTTGTTTGGCATTTATTGGCATTGTATAAAGGCAGGTATATACATGTATGTACTACACAGTACTCTACTGAAATGGAGGTCTGCTTCTCTGTGGCTCTAGGACTGAGGCCTAGCTTTATTTGTGCCTGAAAGACACATTTCTGGCATATCCACTCAATTGCTTGGTGGTCTTCTTCCAATAAGCTAACCAACACACTCTCAAATAACTACTACATCAAAAGCAGTGTTTTAGAGAGTACTGAGAGATGTTTATACAGTTGTTTATCATTACATGTATGAACAACTTTTAAATTCATGCTGCACATTTCAGCATTTCACAAAAAAAAAAAAAAAAAATCCATCTGTAGATCCAAAGCACACTGACTAGGATTTAGCACTACCTTACTCTAAGCTTTACGGCCTGCAAGCAACAAAGCAATGAAGTATGGCACAAAAGAAAATGGGAGAGGAGGGGGGAGAGTCCCATTAAAAGTACATATTCCCCTCTGTCCAGTTCTAAAAACACTCATGTAGATGCTAAAACGCATTTCTACAGATTTAATTCCTGCTAAAATTAGCCGCACACAGAAGTATTTGTAAGAAAAGGACCTTAACTAACCTTTTACTGTAGTAACAATGCAGAAGAGGATGCTAGCAAAATCCTGTGGAATACTACTAGTTGTCTTAATACTAAACCAGACTTTTTTATTAAACGTATATTTGGGGACACTTAAACTACATCTGTGATAACATTAGATTATTCAGATCATTTATTTCGAAGAAATCCAAGTCATTTTATACATCTAAATTATCTTGAGTGTCCAGTGTAGTACTTTTTTATGATGACTTCTCTTGCAAGAAAATTTAATGTAGGATTTAATTAAGAGGATCTTATGCCCAAATAGAACTCTCTAAACAATAGTTGTCTAAAGAATACAATTTACATACAAAATACAGGATGTTCTATTTTGCTCAGCAATACACTTACTAACCCGAAAGCGTCTTTCTTCTTCAGGAAGAAGACCAAGACGACAAACGTGGACAACAGCTTTGCAGTCCAGTCGAGTCCAAAGCAGCCTGATGGCGTCCACAAGCCAGCAGCACCCGCCAGCCAACACCAAAAAAATAATCCCATTTTCTTGGGCATCCAGCCCACCCGCGCTTAAGTGTTGCCGCCTCTCCGGGGAAAGGAGGCCTCTCTCGCTCAGGGCCCGTCTCCGGAGGCCGAGCCCCGTCGCTGCCCGGGCGAGTGGCGGACCCTCCGCAGGCCTCACAGACCTCCGCCCGCCGCCGCCGCCGTCACCACCACCGGAGAGGCGGCTCCGCCGCGCAGCGCCACCGCCGGCCGCCAGGGGGCAGCATCGCGCGGGCCGCCGGGCCACAGCCCGCGCTCGCCGCCAGCGGGACCCCCGGCCCCCCCGGGACGGGCGGGCTGGCAGGGCGGCGGCGGGCAGCCGGCAGCCACGGCGCTGGGCCGGCCGGCGCAGGCCGAGGGTTGGGGGGCGGGGGGCCTTACCTGGCTCAGAGGAGGGAAAAAAGGGCTGCCTCCCTCAGGGGCAAACCCCGCCAGCAGCTCCCCTTCTCTCCAGGAGCACAAGAAAAGCGACGCCGACCCTCATCCTCCCCGGCTCGCGGCGCCCGCCCGCTCCAGCCTTGAAGTACTTACCCCGGCGAGGGCGAGCCCCCTGCCGCCACCGCCGCCGCCTCAGCACGGCCCCACCGCGGCGACGGAACTGACCTCAGCGGCCGCTGCGGCGCCGCGCCCCCCCATTGGCCGGCGCCGCGTCAACGCTCCCGCCGGCGGCGCCGTGTAGAGCTCTACTGAGGCGCCCCGCGCGCCGCCGCGCAGGCGCCGTGCGCGCCCCGGCCCGGCGGGGAGGGCATCGGGCCTGAGGTGACACCTCGAGGAGCCCCCGCACCCGTGTGGGGACCCGGCACCGCGCAGGCAAGGCGGTACGGGCCGTATGGGGAAGAGGCTGGGCCGGCGTTGAAGCACCTGCAAGATGGCAGGCGAGGGTATTGAAGAAGGTGTGCCGGCCGGAGGGTTGTTGCCTGCTGGCCATCCCTCAAGGGCTCCGACAAGACCACAGGCCGAAGGAGGAGCTGTTGATCCCTCTAATCTCTACATATCCCTCTAATCTATATATCTATAAATCTATATCTATAAATCTATATATCTATATAATCTATATCTACAGATCTCTCTAATAATCTCTCTACATTCCCCCTGATACCACCGGGCTGTATTAGTGTATGGTGCGGGCATCCATTTCACCAGGGATTGCTCAGTGAAGTAGCATGATGATGTAGTAGTTGCATATTTTCAGATGCTTCCTATAAAATCCAAATTTCTCTTTAAATAAATTGTTCTTAGTAAAATTTGAAGGGACAAAATAGGATTTTAATCACCAGCATCTTGCCCTCTAACAGTACCTTTAAAGTCACTGCAGTATCTAACCACGCCGCTTAAACAGAAAGCCATATTTAATATAGGGGCCAAAGTCTTTCCGATGTCGTCTTTAAAATGGAACTTTTTGGTACGTGACTTCAAAGTTAAACTCTTTTGCTGACTGTCCTGTTAGCATGGTTTCTGTGTGATAAGAGGAACCACAAGTAAGTTACATCTTGCAATCAATTCCGTATTGGAATGATTGGAATCAGGGCTTGACCTGCCCTTAACGGTTGTCTAGACGTGAACACGGATCTTCAGGGAATCTCAGATTTTGGGGTAAACTCTTCAGGTCACAAAAAAGGAAAGGCAAGGTGAAAGCTATCAGACAGGGAACTCTGGGAAAAAAAGAATCCTTTCAACTATTAATTTTTTAGTTACAAAATGAGATGTTGCCCTCAGAGCCTGTTACATCTTTTGATCAGCAGTGCAACAAAACACTGTTAATAGTGGAGTTTGGAACACTGTAGTTTATTGGACAGTCTTAAAATTTGTGAAGGTCTTCTGGCTGACAGAGCCTGTTGGGATTGCTAGAAGGCTTTTGACAAAGGCTGTCAAAGAAACTAAGCAGTAATGGCATACGACCAAAGTGTCTTGGAATGAATAACTGGCTAAAGATGGAGCGCAGGGGGTGGGAGTGGGTGTGCGGTACTTGTACAGAGGTCACAGGTGCACTGCTGTAGCGATCTGTGCTTGGCCCTGCTCAACATGCTCACAAGTGACTTGGAAAAGGAGCTGGGCACTCAAGTGACTGCCTTCTGGTGATTTCAAGCTTTTCAGTGACTTAAAAGCCCACTGAAGATCTGCAGAAGGGCCTTATGAGCCTGAATAACTAGGCAGTAAAATGGCAGATTACATTCTGGAGAGATAAAAGTGATGCACAGTGGGGAAGAAGATCCTAGCTTCAAATATAAAATGATGAGCTCCAAACTGACTAGTACTGTGCAGGAGCAAAATCTTGGAATTACCAATGCATTTCTGTGAAAACCTCACTTCAGTGCTTAATAGAGTTCAGAAATACAAGCTGTATGCTGGGATTTGAAAAGAAACAGAGAACAAAGCATCCTTGTGCTGCTCTGTAAATTCATGATTTGACCACATCTTGAAAGCTGTGTGTGGTTCCGAGTTCCCTCAGCTCAGGAAAGACAGAACAGTAGTGGAAAAGGTTCAGTGAAAGGTAAAAAGGGTGATCAAAGGTACTTTGCTCTCAGCTTTCACGTAAGGAACAACTAAGTAAGCTTCTGTCTGAAAAAAAAAAGATGACTTGATATAACAAAGGACTAAAAATCACGAGTGTGCATTGTAATGTAAACAGTTATAGGTGGGAATTGTGTATGTGGATCCCATGAAAGCCACCAGGGACAATTTGCACTTACTGACTTGTCTCAGCTGCTCTGCAGAGGTGATTGAGTGGTGTAATGAAAATTCATTTCCCTAACTATTATATCAATCAGTCTTTATAACATGAAAGTGTATGAACTTTGTTAATGTATATTAGCTCACATTATACACTGCAATGTAATGAGATAGTGGAATTTTACTGGAGACTTTGGTATTTGTTCATGCTTATGTAAAACCAACTAAAGGACAACCGGTCCCTGGAAATATGGGCTTTCTTGGAAGCTTAGAGCTGTCCACAAAGGATAAAGGATACCCACGGACAACCAAGATAAAGCCAGCATCCTAGCCCCTCTAGCACATCTTTGAAACCCTCCCAGTGTCATCTGGCATCATAGATAAGTAACTTGAGCAAGACCGACTCCAGGGACATCTGGATCAATAGACAAGCAGCAAGCATGCTGCAGAAATACAGTTGCTTTGCAAAGTTCTACTGTGATTAGTAATCAGTAGCGTGGGCCTTAGTAATTAGTCAAATTGTGTTGTACCTGAATGGCTGAAGGGTATAACAGCCCTGTGTAAAACCACATTCAGGGTGATCCAGTTTGGCTGGCATATCTCGGGTGCATGAATTTACCCTTGTAATTCCCTACTTTGTTTCCTAGCCTCTCGCCTTGGTCAGCACGGGCCAGTTGCAAATTTTTGTATCAGTGAGCTACACTTAGCGGATTGTTTCCTGCTAAACCAGAAAAATTGGAAAGATTCCTAAAATAAAAGATGATGTTTTGTAACACAAGTAATAATTCAAGAAATATTTTGCTAGTCAGAATGGCTTTTTCAGCTCATCTATCTGTATCTGAAACAGTCCAGAGCGCGGTAAATACACTTCATATCAGTAAATTGGAAGCAGTTATCTGATTCATAACACTGATTAAGCACTTTTACTTCTTTTCCTTAGATATGTGTAGCTAACTTGTTGGAAAGGTGATTGCCTGTAACAAATGCAAATAGATTATTCCATATTTAAATATGGCCAGACTAAACAATGTCGTCCAGAAGAGCCTGTGTTATGTAAAGCTTGAGAGTCAATTTGCATCTTCCTCAGTGTCTTTCAGCTACATAAATTCAGTCCCTTCCCTGCATTTTCTAACCTTGCCTCCAGAGCTACTCCATTTCCTTTCTCTGTCATGTGAATGTTGTCTTCGCAGAGATGAGTCAGACCCGATCAGATCGGATCATAGCTCTTCTTTCTTGCTTAGTCTCTAGCCCTGGACCTATTTAGACCAGAGAGGGAGTGATTCTGCTGCAATTACCACCTCATCAGTCCCTTTCATTTGCCAGTCATCTTTAGTGACTTCTGAATTCCCAGCTCTTGCGAGGTCTTTTATTCCTTCTCAGTTTGTCCTGTGACTCACTGACCCCGCAGTGTTAGTTAGGCACTTGTGAGCCTCCCTGCTGAGGACCCTAAAGGGAGGGTCATCACTTAGTCTTGTAGGTTGTTACCTAGATAGGAGATGCTACTAATTGGCAAATAGAAGCAGCCTCCAAGCAAGTAGCCTATTTTACTTCAGAGCAGCTCCTGGTTTCCACAGCAAAGACAGGATGCCCTTCCTGCATCCTCGCGCCATTGCTGTCCCCTGTGAGACTGGTCCTGTCATGCGCTGTGGGACACCCACATACCAGGAATTCGCCACAACTCTGCTGCTGCTCCTGCTTGTCCTGCTGTCAGCCTGCATTTCTTCCCACCCTCTAACAAGATTATCTGATATGAAATGCTGATCCTGGCTGGTGGAGCCTTGAGAGCCACAGGTAGACAGGTGCTGCTGTAGAGCTTCAGCTTTGCAGCTCAACCGCAAAACTATGAAACCAATGTGCTTGGAGAAGGCTCAGGAGGAAAGAGAATAAAGAGGTAAATGGGCTACAAGTTTAATCAGGTGCTCTAGGAGCTTTTCTTGTAACAGTTTTGCTTTGTGTGTTATTAAATTCACAAGCCCCCTCCCTCCAAAAAAAAAAAAGTATGAGACAATACACTGGAAAACCTGAAAAAACCCAGCAGTGATAAATGTCCTGCAGGGTTACGGATGGCAAACTAAACTATATATATGTAAGCAAAGAAAAAAAAAAACCCAAAACTTTATTATAATTGCAATGGTGTGATCAGGCTAAAGGACATTAATCAGAACATCTACTACACGGTATAAACGCTATAGCTACTATTCATTATAATTATCATTTACTAGATCAAGAGTTCAAAGACAGCTTGCTACGTAAGTATTTTTATAGAGATTGATGTTACTCACCCACGTTGATGACTGCGGGTATCTCTCTTTCACTCAGCCCCAAGGGGTAACCTTAAGAGACGTCCCCACTCAAGGGAAGTATTCCAAACACACTGCTATGGAGCGAGTGTATGAGGATCCCTATCGTTCAAAGATGGGACTAGGCTTTAATAGTATAAAGTGATTGACTGCCAGTCATTTGTTGCTAAGCCAAACCTTCTATCTCAGCAAAATATTATCATTCTTTTTTTTCCTCTTCCCTCCTTCTTCTCCTCTTTCTGGTTTCATGTCCTACCCTGTAGAACATCTGGTTTCACATCTTACCTTGTAACATTTATTCTTGGCGCTACTGAGCCAGGCTAATCCTCAGTCTTTCAACCCTAAGGACACTAAGTATGACCTCTCCACACGTCTGGAAGTTTTCTGCCAGAAAACTCATAGAAGTAGGGTGAAGTTCAAGACAATGTTCTAATTTCACCCCCACCTAGGCAGTGTCCTGCTACAGTAACCCAAGTTGAAAATGAAAAAGGGCACAGTTTACAGACATACAGAATGTCTCTGAGCCACTGCAGTACCCTCACCTAACAGCTTCTCCTATCCCCCTTCAGAACACCATCATAACTACAGTCAGGTGAATACGGTTTTTCACCCTATAGGCTGCAATAACACAGTAGCACTGTCTACTGAACTCTGGGAAAGCAGAGGAAAGAGCTTCTTTTGGGTATGTATTCTGTGAATGCACTTTGTAGGTCTGAATTATGTTGAGTGGAACATTTTTGGCTTCCAGGGTGAAAATATACTACTTGGGAAGCATTCAGAACACTTAGAAAAGAAAAAATGCAATCTATTTTCTGAAATACGCAAGCACTAACTTCGTACAATGACGATACTCGGGATTTAAAACAGCAGCAACAGAAGCTTCAATTCTGAAAGTTTCCCAGCCCCTCGTAATGCAGGCTCGGACTTTCGGACTGAAGGAACCAGCTTAGTTGTTGCTTTGCATTTCTGCAGCTGATCTTAATGCGGTAAGATACTTCCCAGCTTCAAGTGGCTAAGCAAAGTGCACACATTATATGATACATTCTAGAGGTTTCTTTAGACACAGGGTGCTGCTAACTACCAGAGTGCTCCCTCCTGCTATTTTGTTTGATTGGAGAGCATTAGGACTATTAAGAAGTGTCAAGAGGGCCGTTTTACATTATTATGTTAATTTCTGTATCTGTACTTTTAAAAGCTTTCATGGCTCTAGGATGCTCGGGTTTTGCTGCACCAAGCACATCACTACTGGTTATCTATTGCTCTCTAGTGGCCAACGTGTAACCCTGCTGCTGTACACTGTAAAGATTGCCTTCATGTTTTGCTATCAGAGTGTGTTACTGTAACATTAGAAGCCTGTCTGCGGACATTCGCCTTCAGCTTAAGGAAATGTACACTTTGAGCCTTGGGGAAGAAAAAATACAAGTCTCTTGCATTTTTCTATCTTCTTTTGCCCCTACATTTCTAATATTTCTACTCAGGTCCCTATTTGTCAATGACCTCACCAACCCACAGATAGCATCTCTTTTCTCCACCCCAAAACAGACACAGACAAAGCCCTGCTCCCCTGTTCCTGAGCTATGTGGCAGTACCTCATTCTGCCTCTCGCCGAGCAAAACGTGTTTTGACGGGCTAGTAGCGAGCAAGGCAGACCAGCTTCTAGTTGGTTTCATTTAGTTGCCGCTCCCCCAGCAAATGACAAGGTTTTACAGTCTTTTACAGTCTACATTATTATGTAGACCTCTACTCATTTATCAATTTGTTTAATTTGGGAGACAGATTTAAGCACGAAGGTGAAGGCTGTGGGCTGTGTGATCACATAAGCCTCATTCCCTTGGGAAATCAGGTTAACAGATGAAAGCTAAGGCGAAGAAGAGAGAAGGCAGCTGACAGTACAGTCAGGGCAGAAACTGGAATGAGGTTCTGAACTACTGGAGACAGGAGCTTCTGTAAAGCCTTTTCAACAGCCAGACAATGAGCGATCATTAATTTGGGGGTGACTTGTGCACTGCTGTGAAGGGTACCTGCAAGGAAGAGACGAAAGCTGAGCCCTTCTAGCCCTGTTTGTGGCTGAGTGGAGAAAAGCCCCAGGGTTAAGGGCCCAGGGACCGCTGCTGTCAACCGGCACATCTCCAGGGGCAGCCCCCAGGAAGGAAGCCAACGGGCAGTGCTGGGGATCCCAGTGCTCCCTAAAGCTTCCTGAAGGAGAACAGGGAGGAAATATGAAACAAAAGTAGATTAACTAAATCAAAACCACACAGAGTTACAAATCATTAGTTCTCTCTCACCACTTATTTTTGTGGCTTGTAGCTATTCTTTAAAAACATTTGAAACTACCTAAGGCTAGAATAAGTTCCTTGCAGCAGTCTTAGTCAAGCAACAAAATGTGTTCATAATAAAGACGCATCCTTTAAACTGATACAGTAAGAGAAATCTGAAATAGTCTTACATTTTACCCAGAAATTAGAAAAATAGTTTAAAATTTGCTCTGCTTATCTGCTTAGATATCATTAACATGTCTTAATACTCTTTTCAGGCTTTACAGTCTGCAGGTTCACTAAAACACCAACCAAGTATATTTTAAGTGGGATAAATACTCTGCTAGATATTTTTTTCACTTCCAAATACATACACTTGCAGTAACATAATCCATTACTACTGTATGGTGGTTTAATCTGGTAAAAACAAGCCTTGCAGTAATCCTGTTCCAACATCTCGCAAACACCCAGTGCTTTCCTAGGAACCGCTGCCAACAACCCTGGCTCCTCAGGCTTAATTTATCTGTTTCATGTTCTCTAGGGAAGTGTTCATACAAAGAAAAATGGAGAGAACTGGGAGACACAGGAGAGGCTTACCACACCATGAAAAGCAAACAGGTGGTAAAATCAGTGTGGGTGTTCTCTTATCTATATTTGTGCTAGTTGCTGTGCAAAATGAAAATATTTTTCTTTAGAAATCAGCTGTTTTCATACTTTTGTGAAAGCAACTTTGTCCCACTGCAGCAGAGGCCTCATTCCCTCAACTTACCAAAATTTCAAAGGTGCCTTAGGCCTCTTGTTTAAGTATTGTAACTTTTACAAGAATTTTTTCAGATAATTAGTCATTCTGTGAAGCTTCTGTTTTCTCATTATTGTCATGTCACCTATGAGGAAATTAAAGACAGGTGGAAGATCATCCCTGTTAAATCTATACATATTCAAACCCCGTTAAAGCTATAGAGCCCTTAAATGACACTCCTTTGTTTAAAAGTACTTCCCTTATGATTTTTTGTAAAGGATCCTAGCTTCATATTAAAGAAGATACTCAAGAGTACATGTAAATCCAGAAGAAGACTGCTCAGTGTGTGCCTTTTTCTTTAGAATAAATGAAGGACAAAAGAAGAGTTTGGGATCGGTTTTGTTTTGTTTTTTGCTTTTTCCTGTGGCTCAGAAATTCAGATCATCATTATTATTTGTGTTTCACTTTTTTATCTATGAGGTTTAATTTCTGAAAAGGTAAAGGTGATGAGTCAATAGAAGGAAATATGTTTAGTTATTCTCAAGCCTCTAGAGTCTTCTTTCAGTCAAGCCTGAGAACTGCATAGTGCCTCATTCTGGATATCCTCTCAAAATCACATTTAAAACGCATCTTTAAATTTCTTATATTAGAAAAGGATTAAAAGTTCATACAGTTTCTGTCTTATGTTTTTCCTGAAACTGTAGATTGGTGGAAAGTATCTCAGACATCTGATATTTAAGGGTGCCAACACTGCACCTGTGCAATTTTAGAGAGAAGAAGAAAGTAGTTTTTAGGACAATCCTCCAGCAAACCTACTACTGTAGAACTTACTCCCCATTTATCATTTGATGCAAAAGAGCCTGAATTTTAGAAAATGCTGCAGAATGACAGATTTTCCATACTTAAGGCTCATGGGGTTTTAAAGTTCCCTGCTAGGATGACAACTTTAGCAATAAATGTATTTTAAATACCCCTTTGATGACTCACAACTGTCTGTTAAACTCTCTTTGTGGTGAACTACCATTTCCAGTCAAAGAGTCTCATTACTCTTTTACAGTAATCATCCACTCTCTCCAAGCTAGTATTAAGGAACAAAAACATAATGTTTCAGATTTGTGAAGTGACAAAATAAATCTTAGCAAATTCAGACATAGTCCCAAGTGTAGTGAGAGGAAACATTGCATCATGTTACCAAACAGCTCCAAAATAGAGCCTAAAAAAACATTGGATATTCACAAGTCTGCAAAACAATTTGTTAAGCATCAAATATAACACACAGAATACTATAAATTCTGGGTTATCCTCTCTACTGTTTATCAGAAATTAGATCTGATAAATACTATCACACTTGTTCCCTATACATTACAACTATAGATATTTTTATTTTAAATGTGCCTGGAAGAGAAAAGTGGTAAACAATAAATTACTTTCGATACAGCTAGAAAATAGGCTTTTTTACAGCCCCACGTACTTAAATTTACTCTGTCCTCTCCTTTGGTGCTTTAAACCTTCCTAGTTCTATAGGCAAGCTCAAAACACCAAACATAACTGATGCCGTGCAAGGGCTTGGATGAGTAATTGAGGGAGTCTCACAGGCTTCAACATTTAGCTGCCGAAGTCTAGTTTGATGGCATCAGTCTGGACAGTTCAGAGAGCATCACAAATTGGGAGAGAACCACGCTAGCAGAGTATTAGATACCTGGAGACTCCTGTTTGAGGACTGATATACCTCATTTCTCTTGCAGCTTTTACAAGCTACATTGACACAAAATAGATTTGAGCAGCTTTTGATGGGTAGAGACCTATCCACAAATGTATTCTAAAGTATGATTACTTTTTTACATATGTTTAGTCTTGTAATCATCACTGAAAAAAAAATGTGCACAATTGTAGAAAGGATTTCTGGTTTTAAATATAAGTCAGTTAATTGACTTTGAACAGATAATGGATGCAGCTAATCTTTTGAATACACCTAATGAGCTTATTTGGCTTTTTGAAGTCAATTTGATGTCTCAACAGGCATCCTTAGTGGTAATTTTAGTTGCAGTAAATAATTTCATAAAATAATGAGGTTTGCAACAGGGAAATCTTTAGTCAAATTAGAATTCCAAGACTAGAATACATTTCCTAGCAGCTGCAAAATGGTAATGGTAATTTTTCAAGAGAAATACAGTCTTCCATCTCCATTCCTGGAAACTGTTCAACATAAAGGGAACCAACAACGAGATTCCAATGGAGGCACTCTTTTTGCTGTTACTTTATCATAGTGCATTTTATTCTGCACTGATATTACTAAAACATGGCCCTGAGTTAATATCGATTCATTTCGTTAAGTCCTTAAAGTGAACTGCTCTTCTGCATAAGACCTTGAGTTTAGACATGTAACTTTAAACAGTGGTTTTAGTCCAGAAGCAAAGCACTAGTCTGGCTTCATGTTATTACTGGGAGACCTGCCTAAAAAAACCCTAGAACTGTACAGCAATATTCAACAACCACCAATTTATTTAAATTATTACTATTTTTTGCTATTAAGAGCTCCAAAAATGGTTTATTTAAGACTTTCAGTGCTTATATATCTGGCCCCAAGACCCCATCTGCCTCTTTAGCTACCAACAGAACTTTAAAGCCCTTACCCAACACCCATCACTGACTTATTCAAGAACATAAAATGCAATATTGTTTGCTAGTACTTTTAGCTATATTTCTTCAGAACTAGAATTAAGTGCAAATGGCTCCTCCTTTTACATTCTGTAATTTTACCAATATTAAATTTATTTCATTTATATATATTTTCTGCATAATGGATGTCTATCAAGACACTTCTAACACAATTAGAAACATCATGAGGTCTGCATTCAATTCTGTATTTAAAGGTCAGTAATTAACTGATCAAAACACAATAGGAAAGTATGACCTGTTCTTTTTATGCTCAGAACTGGATTCCTTCCTCTCTGTTATCTTTATTCCAAGCCCCAACGGCAGGATTCTAAATCCACTAAAGCTGAGAGAAGTCTTTCCATTGATTTTCACTGGGCTTTGGTCAAGCTCCAGATGATTTAGATAATTATGTCAATGAACAAGCTGAAACTCATTGAATTTGCTTGTTTACAGAAGCGATGAAGCAGGTCAAAATTCTCATTTAATCTCACTGTACTGGATAGACCACTGATGAAACAGCACACGAGTAAAGGCACAGACCTGAAGAGACAGACCTGAAAGCCTCATTTAATTACCTCGGTTCTCTGATCTTAATTTCTCCTGATACAACCTGCTACAAACTGAACGTTTCAGAATTAATTTAAGAATTGCTATTTGTGTTCCTTGTCTTTGTTTTTCAATTATTTCTGACATGGACAAAATGGATGCATGCACACGATGCTGTAGAGTGCAGCGCAAAGACCCGTAGGCTTGAAGGGAGTCTCACCCCACTGGTAAGACTCCGTGGTCCTCTCAGACTGCCTCAGGAAATCTCTGCCTCCAGCTGCCTCAGGTTGTTTCATACTACTCCAACATACACACACAGCTTTCTCAAAAGTGGGTAGTCAGTTGAATTCTTACATAGGTGATGTGAAACAAAGTGACTTATAAAAGACATCACCAATGTTCGCTCTGCTCACGGCCACATCAGTTTTAATGTCTCTGCTCACAGGGTGAGTCTAAGCCACCCTGGGCAGAGGAAGAGCCAGCGTATGAGCAAAACAAAGCTGAATATGAAGTAGAATCGCATAGTGTGCATACCAGTTCAGAAACACAAAATAACGAGGGATGAAAAGTCAAATTAATACATTTGTACACCATTTCTAAAAAATACCATAATTCTCTCACATTAATAAACCTCGATGAGAGCCCCCCTGTGATAAACCATCACGCTTTGTTATCTCCAGGGCAGTGGCCATTTGCATAAGCTCTTAGTCCAGCAAGGGAACCCAAAACTCAAGATGGTTAATTTCTCTGAGGGTCAGTAGAGAAGCCTCATGTGGCTCCAGCTGACTTTCAGCTCAAGGAAGGTTATCATCAACATTTGCAACCAGTAAGTGTGTTTGGTGGTCTAGTCATAATCTCAGCATGATCTTCAATTTACACTATCTGTCATGAGAAAAACCAAAATCTATTAAGGACCCCAGTCCCTTCTTACAGCACGCACACACAAAAATTCTTCTACTGCAAATGTCACATCTGTCAACACAAAAGGAGATGATACCTTTTTGCTACCTCTTTTTCTTTAGCATATAACTGCAGATATAATCTGAATCAGGTATAATGTTATTTCAGTGCACTGACTTATCCACTGCCACCAGGACAAGAAATATTTCCTTTTTTCCTCTCTTCTCCCTATCCAGACATCCCGTGTTGTGTCTTGAAAATTGCTGATAGCCTTTTTCCCCAAAGATGTTTCTTTAATGAATGTTTAGTACAATAAGCAGCAGTTAATGACTAATTTTGGGCAGAACACAACGTGTTTGTGGTGCAGGAAGACAGGGCAAACAGGGCAAGCACATTTAGTGCAGTTTCCAGCTCTGTGGCTCTGACACGAGAGAGTCTATTGCACAACAGAAGAAGAGCATCTCTGTCCTTAAGGGACTGAAATGCACAAGATGGGTAATGGCTGGAGAACTAGTGACAGCATAGAATGTTCTGAATTGCTTCATAGAAAGATGCTTGAATCTCAAAAAATAACACAGCATGACCAAGTGCAGTTTGTCAGATGACAACATAAGTTTTGTAAAAAACAAGAATCCAGAAATTCGGGAAATTTCATACCTAGCACATTCCATATGGAATATAAATGCCATTGTAGGAAAAGTGGATAGTTATGAAGGACTTCCAGAGAATGAGAAAAATGTGGAATCAGAATAAAGGATGATAGGTCTGATTAGGACTAACTTAATGGCAAAAAAAATTCTGATTAAAATTTCTTTGCGAGAAAAAGTATAAGGACATTTTATTTTTAAAAAAGAACTGCAAATGGTCTAAGGTAGGAATCTTTGGACTGTCTTGTGTGATGAAATCGTTGTTGAATTAAAATATGTCTCTGAATAAAAAAAAGAGGATATTAACCTTTTCTATTCAAATTAGGCATGGCTTTGAAGCAGAATGTAAATTGAGTAGTAGCCTGGAAGCTTTGATTTACATCAAATAATTGGATACATACTCCCAACATGCAAAGCAGGCAGCAGCTGAAAATTATCTGAAGCAAAACAAGATTCTCCAAATCATCACTGGATTATTGATAACAAAGGCCAGGACTGCTGGGAACAACACCAACAGTGAGAAGACTATTAAAGATTAGATGATTCACACAGGAAAACTTGATATGTAAAATAATGGCCTCTCTGCTACTGCCATTCAGGGAAAAAATCTTTCATTAGAACTGAGAATTTTATGAAAATGACAACTAAGTGCTCAAGTGCTTGGGTCAGACAAACAACTCAAACGCTAGAAATGACAAAGACAGGAATACGGAACAGGGAATCATTTTTTTCATTATATGAAACCCACGTGCCCACATCTTGCGTATTCTGAGATGTTATGTTTCTCCCATCCTAGGGACGAGAATGGGTTCAGAGAAGGGCAACGGGGCTGACTGGGGTCTGGACCAGCTCTGTGAAGAACATGTGCTAGTATGAGAAAGAAACCACTGAGGAGGGAATACAATAGAGGCCTCTGCAGCCATTAGCAACACAGAGAATAAAGAGAGGACAATTGTTTTTTACAATCCAAGAGACAGGGATATTATTCTCAAATAAATCAAGCAGGCAGCAGATGCAGAACAAACAACAGGGGGTGATCTTCCACATGAGTAAATAAACTACAGAAATTCTAGTGATAGTGTTGTTCATTGTAAAAGTGTATATGGATTCAGTAAGTGACTGGGCAAATGCAAGAAGAAATATGTGCGGGGGGGAGGGGGGGGTATGTGCTAAGCACAGGGACATCACGCTCGGAATATATCACTACGTGGTTACTGGGGTTTGTACTCCGCACTAGGCATCTGCTGTCTGTTGCTACAGGTTGCTGGGTTAGAGGGATCTTTGGCCTAATGTGCCATTTTTATACTCTGGGGCTGCTGCGGTTATGTGCTTGTATATTAAATCTAATTTGTTGATACACAAATCTATCAGGTTGATACACAATACAAATGATCTTCCACCCCGTCAAAAAGAAAGGACAAGAGCAACAAAGAGCTGATGCTAGTGATCAGCAAACTATAATTAAATAATAAGCTATTGATGGTGGTTTTACCATAAAAAACAATAGGCATTTCTTACATAAGAACAGGTTTGTTATGACATGAGCAGAAGGAATAAATTAAAAAGTGATATAACAAGATTGTAAGTTAAAAGTCCAAAGGTATTTGGAGTTCATTCCCCATTGATATTTGGCTCAGATATTCACCAAATAGCATCGTTACTTTATAAATTTTATATAATATGAATAGCTGACATATCTTTTTTATATTATTCCTCCATAAAACCATTTTATAATCCATGAGAACTGATCCAAAGTTTGAGACACTTTGATTGTGGACTTTGGATATTAAAAAAATTGGAAGCTTAGGGTCAGAGACAAGAAGTTCATTAATTAAGCCCAGGAATGAAGGCCAGTGGTGTAAGTGCTCTTTAGGAAAGTAAGATATGAATGAAGTGAGAAGAACTCAGTGAGAAGGTCTACCCAAAAAATATTTTCAGATGCAGCAGTAGAATGACTGATGAGTGAGAAAAAATTAAGACAAACCTCTCTTTTCTTTAAAGGTTCTCCAAGAAGACTTATAGAGTAGTGATACTATAACTTTACCAGATGGAAAAACTCACTCCCTTGATTTTACTGGGATTAAAGTGTATCCTTCAAACGTTATTGTTCCTCTCTGTATTTTCAATAACTGAATTCAGTTCCTTGGCTGAACAAGTTTATGGGAGGATTTACGGTTAGCACGGCCTGTCAGAGCGGCACAGCAATCCCACACTGATTGCTCCTCAGGACAATTACGCTTCTTCAGGCAGGCTGTGGGGAAGGCAATAGGTGGGGGAGGACGGATGGTGGGCAGTATATTCAAAGGCTGCTACACCCTACTGAGACTGAACATCTTGGGCTCCATCTAGCGTCAACAGTCGGAGCTGGGGTCCTTCAGAAAGAGCTTCAGAAGGGAGTGAAATTCCAACTTCACGACTTTGAATTTCTCTCTGGAGAGCTTATCTCTCTACACTGACTGTGCAGGGAGCTCGGGCAATGGGGCTTATTATGCTAATACTGAGCTTTGGGATGCTACTCCCCTTTGAAGATCTGGCACCGTGTGCCATAAGCCTGCTGGATTTCACAGTAGCATTGCCAAGGCCCCGGGGAGCGCAGGGGGAGGATAACAGCAGAAGCCCTGCTCCACGCTGGGGTGTAAACACAAACCACAGAAGGTCAATGTCTCATCAGTGCGGGAATGCAGCCTGGGGAGCCGGGCAGAGCTGGTCTTAGGGCATCACAGAGAGAACAGAGATGTATCTAAGATACTTAAAGCATCCCATATATAGTGAAAACACAAAGATAAGTCACAGTCCCTGCCAGGGAACAAAGGAAGACCAGAAATAAAGGCATTGCTCCAGCATCCTCTCTCCTGGTTACAGAGGTTATGTCTGAGTAATGTCACTGCTCCGCCACAGCTCTCACCTTTAGTAGAGAAGGAACACTTTCTGATTTGCCACCCCCACCCCCACGTTTTGCTCCTATGATTCAACAGTTATATGTAAAGAGTTTTCTTTTATCAAATAATACGGTTAAGTAAATAAGTATTTTGAAGAGCATTTTGCATCTCTCTGTTTTCTGATCCAGCTTTCCCACAGGACAGTGTGATTTATTACTGCAGCAATTTATTGCCAAACCACTGTAAAACGGTGCGACAATCATGATGGTGTGCATGCACTGGAATTGTTTAACAGTTTAACAGTGAAATTAAAATTATAAGATGGCAAAGTGAACTGTGAAAATACCTGTTAGAGGAGAAAGACAAAGGTGAACTTAATAAATCTCACTATTTTTTTCATACTGTTTAAAAAGCTGACACTTGGACACCAAAAAAAAAATCATTTCCAGGGTAGATAACTGGATTCTACCTATCTAATGTACAATATTCACCAATGAATGACTGTGCTCAGCTGTGAAACTGTCACTGTATTCCTTCATAGATGGAATATGCCATAGATATGATGAGTGAAGTGGGTTTTGTTGCCAGCCTAAAAAGCTTCGCATTATCATGGAAAAGCCTTCCAGGTGAAGTGAAGTGAACCTTATTTCTTCATGTATGACTACTCTGACAGCAGAGCAAAATATTCAGACACTTCCTTGAACCATGACTGTCTTTAAGAGCTTTAGTAGCTAAGCTCCTGGAAATTTCCTGCACACCCACCTCTGCAGAACCCATCATTATTTCCCTTGTTATTTTCTTAAGGTTGTTTCTGGCACTATGCCTGACGTACATCTAGAAGCTCGCTTCATTTAAAGTTATACTATCATTACCGCACCTTTCAAAGGTAGGATCTGGAGTTCTGTCATCACAACACTGGTATCACCCTAAAGTAGGTGACTCTCATACTGCTTCTTCTCAGCTAAGAGCCAGTGATGCACTGCATGGATGAATCTCATTTGTATGTTTGTACTAAGGATGCTTGTCAAATACACAAACTTTATATCTCATCGGGTAGGCACACTTTGCACTGGAGTACACGTTGTGCAAAGTTTACTCCTGTATTAAGAACCAACATGATAGGTCAATCAGGATATACCTGCCAAAATGACCTCTGTTTGTTGAAAGAGATGAGACAGTCCTTAGTTTAGGGGAGGAGCATCAGAGCAATCTCCAAGTGTGCTAGAGATGAGTAAGGAGAACTTCAAGAAAGGGACCGATCAACGAGATTTGCTGTGATAAATGTAACCATTGATGACATAAAGCTTGGATGAAGAGAGACTGTGTGGGTCAGCAAAGAGCCTACAATAAGCTGGCTGATTGCAGGCAGACTTTAGATTTAATTTTTGGTACCAAAAGATTAAAGGACAGTTTTCTTTCATGTTTTCACTGATGCCGTTTAGGAACACTTGTAACTATGTAGCTGTCCTGTCTGTTTGAGGTGTTGTAAATAAATACTTTCCACTCCACTTATCTTAACCTAAATCAAGTGAAATGGGATGTCGGCCTTTGGATAACGTTACACAACTTTACCCCTGCGATGGTTATATACTTTAAAAGTAGGAAACTGGAATTTTCAGTGAGGACATTATTTCCCAACAGACCATTTGGGGGCATTCAAATGATACTAGGATGTTTTTTCACAACAGTTGCCCAGGCCAGTTTGAGATCTAGGATCACATGGGTCAGGAAAAACTTTTCTTCTGATGACTAGCTGAAGCTCTCTGGGCTGAGGACTCTGCCTGACACACAGCAGTCCTTAGCGTGTATTTAGCAACTGCCAGTTCTTCATACAGCTTAGCACACTTCATTAATTGTGGGAAAGCATTAAGGATTCTTCTCCTGCCTTCTATACAGCAATCGTTATTATAGTCGTTACTGAGTTAATTGCAGCAAGCAGTCATGATTTTAATACTTATCACGTCACCTCTTTAAAAGAAGTACATATAAGCATTAACTAATGTAGCTACTTAGTAATAGCACTTGAAATGGAATTCAGATATCTAATGAAATTATGCTACTCTCCAAGCTCACAATGCTAAAATGCAACGCAAAGAAGAATAGGTAATGAGAATGGAGGCAAAAAATCTGATATATTTAAATTAAGGGACAGTTCTTACAGCTCGAGTTAGTCTAAAACCATACACAAATATAAACCAAACTACAATTTCCCATTGCTTCTTATTTTCAGTGGAACTACAACCTGAACTTAGCATATAAACAAAACAATAGAGCATGTGCCTCAACCAGGAGTATGTAAAAGAAAGAGAGTGGACAAAAGAAAAGAGCCAGTGTGTTTAATTTAAATGACACGTGACATATTTCTAATGGTGAACAAACTAACTCAGAACAGAAACGGTTTAAGAAACATCACTGTTCAGGTACTTTCATCATGTTTAACCTTTTTTCTTTGGGTGAAAGAAAAGACTTCTTGGAAAAGAGGCAGTAAAATAGGACAAAATCCTTTCCTATGCTTCATATTGAAGAAAAAAAGAACCTAAGTTCCAGCAGTTCATAAGAAAACACTAATAAATTATAAACTACATACTAATTAATAGGGAAATTTTTTTGAAAGCATAAAGGTCATATCTAGTCAATGCACAGCCAAATCCTTCTGACTTTCACCTTATATTTTGAATAAAATAAATACAATTGTACAAACATGTCCCAGCTCACACCCTGTTGAAAAAGGCAGGAGAAATGGTGCAGAGTGGTAGTGGTAGTGGCCCACGTGGTAGTGGCCCACGAGGACACTTTCTGCCCTCACCTCTGTCGCTGTGGTGCTGTGTCCTACTTCCGCTGCAGGCTCTTTGGAGGGCAGTGGAAGTCTGAACTCGTCCTTTTTGTTCCCTGTCTTCACATCTTTTTTTTTCTGGTTTAGTTGCTGTGCTGCTGCTCTGATGGATGCTGCTCAGCCCTGCCACCTCAGCGCTGCAGAGAAGTCCCCAGCAGCGCAGGACCTAACAGACCCGTGATGTGAGATGCCGGGCACTGAGTATTAACAGAATTGCCAAACTATTTTGCTATGGCTCCGACTAGGATATTTGCTAAAAGCTTCCTGCCAGTGCTAGACTACAACAGTGAAGGCTTCAAACGCGTTACAACTGTCAGCCAGCTGTAAATAACAACCAGTTACATTCAATGAGTCAGACCCGGGTGAGAAGAGAGCTTGAGGAATCTATTTTTTGTTTGGAATGGAACCAAACCTTAACCATAATTCTGTCCAAATAAAGCTGCAGTGCATTTGGAAAAGAAATTTGGATTGCTATTAAATAAAGATTGAATATTGAAAACTTTGATGAGGACAAAATATCAAATAAATGTACGTTTGCAATCAGGACATAGCTGTGGAAAGTTGCCACAATTTAAGTCACTGACTGAGGTGCGGGAAGTAAAACAGAGAATTCAATTACTTTCCCAAAGAGGAGACTGGAATGAGAAGTCAGTATATCAGAAGTCTTCTGCCTGCTCCCCAACACTCCCCTACTCCCCACCAACCCCAAACAATAAATAACGGCTCAAGCATGAAGCAAAATTTGCAGTTAATGACCGAGATTGAAAAAGTGAAAACTAATCTAAGACTAATGCAAAATGAAGCAGAAACAGAGAATGCACTAGCTGGGAAAGATGGTCAATAAGATACAGATTAGCATCACGATGACTAACTCAAATGTCAGCAGTCAGTTGATCTGCAGAGGCCAGGGGTGTAATACTGGAGGGAGATTGTTCCCCTGCTCAGACAGTCGCAGCTACGAACTTCTTATTGATGGACTTCCTGACAAAGCAATACAACTTTTAAGAGGCACCAAATGATATTTATAGTAATTAGAAAATGTGAATTATAGAGCCTGACTTTAGATCATCCTACTGACGTCAGGTGATTTATAACATGCCTGAGCTGCTGCTGAAACTCCAGGACTCCTGGCAGGAAATGGGCTTGCCCCGGCAGCGGCAGGATGTGATGTGTCACCAACTGCACTGGAGCCTGCTAAAATAACAGCAAAAATTTTGAGACGGAATAGCTGACCTTCGGTCACTCTTATAATGCTCTATTAAAATGCTGGCTAGAAACATCATATTGCCAAATCCTTACCAGCTTCAATGGGCACAGCAAGAAAAAAAAACTTGAATGGGCATTTTTGGCTCATGTATATATACAAATATCAATTTCTGCTACCAAAAGAGGTCAAAGTCAAGGTAGAAGCTAGAGTAACACGACCTTCACATTTTAGCGTTGAACCCCCCCTGAACGTGTCTACATTATAAGGTTTTTTTTATTTGATAAACGCTGAAATCCTTCCATTGTTAGCAGGTGTGAACTTTGGTGAAATGGAGATGCTGCATATAAAGAAGCAGATAACTTAACAGAGGTAACATTTTAAACTTAGTGGAAAACAGAAAGTTAAAAGGGGCCATTTATTTTTGAACTTTGACAAGAGAGTTAAGATATATGGTATTCCTTTCTTTAAAAGCTTGTTTGGAGAAGTGCCATCAGAACAAATCTTTCTACATCCTTTTTTACCAATAAACAAACATTTGCAGCATTTAGTGTAATTAAAAAACAAGACTAATTCCTCCAAACTGGAATTCAAGATGTCTTTTATTTTCCCAGACCTCCTTCCCCCAGCCCATCTGGAACCCATTCTGGCTCCATGTTCTGGAACATATAATGCAGCTATTGATCAGCCATTTCTTATAACAGCACCATTTACAAGACAGTAATAAGCATCCCTTTCACATAAGGTTAGACATTTGCATTAACTGATTTTTCAGAGTTATGCAGGATGGATTTGTCCTTATTATTTTCTTGGGTTTGATTGTTAGCTTAATTTTTTTTCTATAATGCTCCAGTCCTTCTCCTGGAATCAACACCCAGAGGGTTTGTTACACCTCAACATTCAGCTGAAATGCTGTAAAGCTGTCCAGGATTTTAATTTATTCAAGGACGGTATTTTAGTTCACAATTGTATCTTTGAATCTGACATTCGCAATACATCAAATGGTGAGATTTACTTGCTTCTTAATAGGGAAAGATAATCTCTATCTGTCCTAAATCATTTCAGAATAGTAGAAGTTATTTCTACAACTTGAGTCTTTCATTTTACATGACTTACAGCCTGTTTTCCAGCCCAGACTAGGCAGAGTTTCTCCAAAACTCTTCAAAATCTAGTCCCTGTCTTGTCATAGGACTGCGGGTGGATTTAGCCAGAAAACTTTTGGATGTTAGGTACCGTTGTATTGTAGTCTCTGAAAACACACCAAAATTTTCTGCCTCTTGTAGATCCCCTCTTGACAGCCAGGATTTTCAAACTACTATTAGCCTTGCCAACAATGTGTTTTATTAAAATCTTTCATCACTTAAAAGGAATTTCGTTCAGATAATGTGAGCAATGTGAAAGCTAGATCCTTTGTTAGACTCATTTTTAAATAATTTCCTTTCAAGGCAATGAACCAATGTCTCCTGGATGTCACTTCCCTCTCTCTTTCCAGCACAGCAACGAAGCACAGAATTGTGCGTGTCAGTACCAGAAAGAACCATAAAAGCTGAATTTGTGGGAAACTAAAATACCAAATTTGAGATCCACCAGCTGCTTTTTCCACAGCATGACAATGCAGTCTAGTTCAGAGCTATTTTCTAGAAGCTCAGCCTGCCATTCCTATAAATGAAAATAACTTACACACTGCACTTGTAGCCGATGTCTTGTAAATGGCCTGAATAATAATCACTCTTGGGACAATATCTCTGCTTAAATTGTCCTTGTGTGCCATAGGTTGATTTTTCAGCATCGCGGTTCTTGTATTTGTGTGGCTGTTTACTTACTTTCCCTTTAGCAGAAAGGGATTAAGCGTATGCTGTGGCCTCAACATGACGCGGGCAGAGCATGTTTCAAAACCCACATGCGTAATGTTTGTGGAGAACTCACACGTGCTGCTTTGAGACACAGAAAACTGGTTTCTTTCTAAATGTCCCTGTCTTGTCCCACAGGGTGAAAACAGAGAGCCAGGAAAAAAGGAAGAGAACCCTGAGCAGCTGAAGCCTTCTCCTACACCCTTCCTCATTGTTTTGCCATGCCAAAGGCAGGTAGCTGACCCACTTTGGACAGGTGACCCCAGCTCAGGACAAGTAATTGGCAAGATGACTTTCACAGACCTGGACTGTGCAGATGTTGTGGTAAGCTGCAAGAACATCTGAAATACTTGAATGCTTCAGTGCAGACCACCCTGGTGGGGTGGTCTCATCTCCTCATCTCATCTCCTGAGATGAAACCAATTACATGCAGGTGCAACGCTGCTCTTCCAAGGCCTGCAATCCTGCCCTCCCACCCAGCGATCACATTCCTCAGCTGTAACTGCTTCTCTATCAAGACTGAGCTGCAGTACGTGTCCCACAGCTTTATAACGTATAGCTGTGGCTTGGATGGCAAAGTGATCAAGGGGTGTTGCTGTTCTTCTGAGGACATTTAGCAGCTGCTGAAAAGCCATCTCGCTGCATCTTGTGCCTATGTTCAAAATAGCAATTGTATTAGTGTCAGCACTGCATAAAGGATGTGGTTCAGAGCAGAATACAAAGCTTCCCAAAAACGTGCAGTGAAAAAGCACAAGAAGGAACAATGCACTGTCAAGTTACTCAAGGTTTTTGAGAGAATATTGAAATTTGTTGTTGATCCTCTGTCCTTGTGAGACCCATAAACGCTGACTGCAATTTCTTAAAATTATGTGTCTGTCTTTTTACAGCCTTTTGAAACTTCACAAGCCTCTGTCAGTCCCTCCGTGGGCCTCAGAGAATCAGGACTCACCATCTAAGAAGCATTCACTGCTGGCAAAATTCTCCCTTTGATTATGTGCCTGAAGAACACAGAGGAATATTTCCCCCAGATATAGTGCAACGCTGGCCATAAGCAGCTCAGAGCAGGGCAGGTACGTCACACACATCGGTGGCAGCACTGTGCAAGCAGTGTCTGAAAAATGGTCTGAGTTTCCCCCCTGCAGTAGGAACTCTTCTAATTCAGCCTAGTCCAAGGGCCTTTGGGCACAGCGGCTGCTGCTGCTGCTTGGAACACTAGTGACAAGCCCTGAAACTGGGCTCACATATGATGGGATTATTATTCAGTTTCTCTCCTAGGAAACCTAGGGCTAAGACAACAGAAGAAATAAGGTAACATTTAATGCAGACAGCTGTGAGCCTTCATTTTAGTTTGTTTTCCAAAACTTAAACATTCAGGAGTCATTCTTTACCATTAGACCGACAACCATTTCAGTTACGCAGGGCGAACTACCTTGGCATCTTGAGTGTTCAAGTTGTTAATTCTACAGAACAATCCCTTAACTTGCAGGACCTCAAGTATAAACACATAATAGTGGATCTACAGAAGCTACCTCAAAATCTATGCTAAAATCAGTGCCAATTATTCCTGAAAAAGACATCTGGTTTGATTCAGTGTTTAAAACACTGTCTTATAGTAATGCATAGAAATTTAAAGCAGGCTGTTCAATCTCTTCATTTGGATGCTATGCACAGGAATCCTGGGGACTGTTTTCCTCTCTCTCTTATGGGCTTGTTGGTTAACTTGAGCAAATCACCTCATTGCTAGTCTTATGTCACCCACAAGAATGCCTGCAATATTAAATCAGATACTGCTAGAAAAAGAAGCAGTGTGTAAGAAGGTTACAGGTATCTTAACGCAGAAGACACTTCAATAAGAAACCATATATCCTTCCAGAAATTGCAAACATACCTGGTCAGAGTTCCTCAGCTCCTCAAAGAGCCAGCTAATCCTGTGCATCAATACTATTGCCGAATCTCAAGTTGAAAATTTAAAAACTAATTAGCACAGGAAATAATTATGCTGCATATGGTGAGTATCTGACAAACAAAAACACTACAGTGGACAAAATCCCATTAAACAAAGAGAATGCTTTGTAGCAAAACTTCTCTTGTACTATTTCTATTCTCTGCATGACAGAAACATATTGTACCACCACATGTCAAATGGGGATAAAAAGACTGAACTCCTCCAAATTTCTTTAGGGTATCTTTCAAAAATTAAACATGCATGGAGTTTTGTAACTTCTGGGCACACCCAAATACATAGAGAATAACAGACATGAATTAAGATCTTCCCAGTCAATCTACCCATGAAATTCAGTAACAAATTTTTACATGATCAAGGATGTGACTCATGGAAAGAAAGAGTAAATATGTGCTTAGAAACTAATTATAGCTACTTGCTGTTTTGACTGGTAATGAAACCAGTCTTGCAGTCACCTATTGTTCCTATTCAAGCAGGCAAGAGTAAAATTTTGGACAAACTTATTTAAACACTCTGTATAGTCTAAGAAATATAAATAAACAAGCAAATGGGGGAGAATACTGAATCAATTGCACAAAGAGATCAAAACCTTCAACAGACATCCTATAGAAAGATATAGATATGCAGATATATTGATATATGGAGAAACATATGTATGTATGCATATACATGTATTTAAATAAGCCACCGTGCCAAATTGGTCACTGTTTAAAATACATAAAATTGTAAAGAAATCAGTGTTTTTAGAAAACTCTGATGCAAAACTAAGAATATGAGATAGGACAAATTAAGATAAGAAAGAAAATGTTACTTGTGCCAAAGAGCTTTATCAAGAAAGCTTGTATCATGAGTTGAAAAGTTTAAAATAATAACTGAGAAGTGGGTTTTTTATATGTCTTTGAGAAATGACAGTATCCTAGTGCTTGCACGAAATTCAGGGCAGGACTGACAGCTACAATGCTAATCAATAAAAAAAAATAAATCTGATTCGTACATTTGAAGAATGTTAGGTATCATGATTTGGATTCTATTTAGAAATAGAATTCTAAATTAGGATTCTATTAGGATTTCTATTTAGAAACAGAGATTCAGAAAAATAAAATGACAGTCTGAAAAAGAACCAAATCAAACCTCTCTAACAAATACAGAAATCATGTATCATCACATCTATAATCTCAAATATAACCCATACGACTATAGAAAATTCATTTGATTGCAATGAGTAACGCACTCTGCTGTTTATTCATTGTTTAAACAGGGAATGCATAAAATGGAGCATGACGTGATGCCAGGAACTGTCACAATGATGCCAAGCCTACAGTTAGACCATCAAGTCTGCTTGAGCAAGGCCTCAAGACTTGCGTGTACGAGCCAGCTCTAGTCTTGTAGTTCTGTGGTTGCTCTAGTGTAACAACTATAAAAATAAAAGATTAAAACCTCTTTTGAGAAACATATCTAATCCCGGACATGACATAACCCTGCTACCGTGGCACCTCACTAATTCAACTTGCTCCTCGGGCTATATTTTTACTGAGGAACAATGCTTCTTGGCACTTCTGCTCCCTAAAATGACTTTCTTATTTTGCTGAACTAATGAAATTCAGGCCAGAAATCACATCAGTGATGTGTAGTATTGCTCTATACATCAGCAGTTTTGTTCCTGGCTTATCTAACAGGGGTCTGAAAAAGATAATGAAGAAAAATAAATACATTTTCAGGCTTAAATCCACTTGAAACCACTCTCCAGCGCCAAAAGAAAATATTTACAGGCTTGCAAATTGAAAATGGCACAGACACTACAAGGAGATTTCACCATGAGACCTATCTTTGAAAGATTGAGTGAAACCAGGAAGGAGGGATTGCAGTGTTTTATACACCCAAGGAGACACTACACTAGCTTGATGCTAAAGTTGTCTTGGACTACACTAGAGGGTGCCACATCTCCAAAACAGGCAATAGATTATTCATATATGCCATCTGTAATTGTCCTGAATACAACCAGAGACTACAGTGACCAATTAGCAATTATAACTATGGGAATCATGACCACAGCAACTGTGACCACCTGCCCCTTCTGGTTAATCATAGGGGTATACTATGACAGGAAAGATGCATTTTTTACATGCTATAACAGTTAATATGAGGGATATTTCATGAATCCAAATAGGTATGCTTTGACTTCAGGCATCTTTGCATCAGAGGTTACTAGCTAAAATACATCCTGTTCCACACTGCTCATGAATAATAATAATAATATGAGTTAGGATTCCTGACTACTCATCAGGACAAAGATAGGCTACATTAAAAATAAAATGCATCAATTAAAAAAAAACAAAAAAAAAACCAAGAAAAAAAAAAAAACAAAAAAAAACAGCAACCAGTATGGAAACATCCAGTGCTGTAATAACACAGGTTTATCCTCTAAGCATAATTTACGAGTAGTTTGTCCATTTTGACAATATTAATAAGCAACACTACAACAGATTTCAATATAGAAAGCTTTCTCTAAAAGCATCCAGAATACTTATATTCACCAAGATGGCAGAACTGTGGAGATGCAGTACTTCAAAAAGAAGTTAACACAAGAAGTGAAATTATTACCAAAGTACCAGCTTAATGTATATATACAGGAATAGGACTATCGTTATTTTGAGTCATTAAATGTACTGCAGATGACTATGGATGTTTACACATTTCCATACTCTAAGATGCAGCACGGGCAAGGAATGGAGTCCAAAGGATATTTCTTCAACTATTTTCCAAATCAAGCTTGTAATACGTAATATTGATGGTTGGCTTAGATGATTCTATATTATCCTTTACTTTTATGTGTTGGACATGTTTGTTTCAGACAATCTATAAAAGAAAGAAGTAGCAGTGGCTTACAGATTTCAGTTACTGAATACTCTTCAGGGAAAATATACACATCATTCTTGTGCAGCTTTTACCTTAGAATTACCAATCCTGATATAATTAACACCCAAAGCCCTAATTAATCTCTTATTCCTATTTCACATGGCAAAGCAAATCCCCCTTCCCAGTGGGTCAGGATGCAGGATTCTTGCCACATAACCATTTTTCCCCACGTGAGACAAAAGTGGTCTCCTCCTACTGCTGATCACTGATTTTATAGTGAATAAATCACAATGTCAGCCCTTCTGGTGGGTTTCTGAGCATACACTAAGGAAGGGCACAAGTGCACAACGGTGTTTGTGACTGGACAACTGCTCCTTTGCCAAGCATCAGACCCACCTAGTTTAGTATTTTCAGGATCAGGGAAGAATTAGTCTCATCCACTAAGACTGGCCTGAGCATGAAGATTTCATCCCCTGTGAAGCAGGGAGGGATTGAGATGTGGGGTTTCTACCTGTCAGAAACCTGCTCTGCAGAAGGTAAAAGCACCCTCAGGGACTGTGACTGACTTATATGAGATACATGGAAATTGTCACTGTAATCCATGGAAATTGTCGCTGTAATCCATTGGTTTGTAGGATTTCAGGCCTTTCTGTTCTCAGCCACTAGTCTGCTATAGTAATGATCTCTGTATGGCTAATTTCCCTCCAGCATTCCCATCTGAGGTGTAACAAGCAGACTGGTATGTTGTGAGACCTGAAAACAAGCCAGCTGCCACTGCTGGATGAGATCAAAGTGAACTTTAAGGAGTTCATCCAGGAGAGGGTTGAGAATGAAGGAAAAGAGAAAGGGTAAATAAAAACAAAACAAAACAAAGCCAGAAAACTGAAAAAGCCCCCTGAGAGCACTAACAGGCTTTAATTGCCCAGACCAGCACCACCAGGGACCCCAACCCACAGAATCAGGACCTTTCAGCTCAGACCTGAGCACCCTGTCCTGCCTCAGCTACCTCGTTAGGTGTGCCTGTCTCTGCTCCCATCTCCTTGAGCTGATCACCCAGCCAGGACCTTGGCCCTGGCTTGTTGCTTGTTGCTTGCTGCTTCTGGGGCTGCTGATGGACCCTGTCACCCAGGACTGTGCCCCTTTGGTGAGGGCACAGCCTCCGCGGGTCTGCGGAAAAGCAGCAAGAGAAGCAGCATCACCAGGAACACTACAAGCTGGTACAAGTGGCCTAAAAGGGGTGATGGGGAAGTGAGATATAATAAAAATAACATTCTTTATTTCTTTTTTGGGCTGTATTTCTTGCAAACTAGGCTGTTTGTTATTTTTAAGAAAAGATAAATGTAATGAAGAAAGAACATAATGAAGCTTGCGATCATTACAGGAACTACCATTCCTTATTTCATTTTAACATTTTAGATTTTTCTCGATCCAGACAAGATGAGAAGGCATTTCTAATTAATTCCGAAGGTCAACAGACAAGGGTATAAAAAGTTCCAGTGACTGGAATTCAAAGGTAGATTAAGACTATATTTTTTTTCAAATGATACTTCAAAAACTAATTACTGTATAGCAGAAGGCAGGTTTGATTTGTCTACAGAGAAAAGACATCTCTGCCAGAAATATTTCTATCAAGTGATTGCAGAGTGCTGGTGTTTCAGTGTAAGCCCATCTGCAAACACCATGACTAATGAACTAGGGCAATTGCAATTATGTTTGAGGGAAGCTCTATTACCTGGCAATTTTGTGGACAGTTTTTTCCACCCCTCCACTATTTGTCCCCACCCATAAGCAAGATACAAATGTTAGTTTCAAAGCCACAAAAATAGATTATTTTAATTTCATAAAATGTACCAATTTGTATAGTCTAGCAAATCTTCAATGTCAATAAAGAAAAATGGTTAGAAAGGGTAAGGAAGGGAAGACTATGTCTTTCTTCCTTGCTTAGTTCTGGGAAGGTTTGGCACTGGGAGACTGTTTGTCTGTCCTTTTTGCAAAACATGTCATTTTTCTTCTTCCAAGTAGTCAATGACAGTTTACACGGTTTGGAGAACTCGTAATTTAACTGGCAGAAAAAGACAATAATCTGCTGCAAGAACATGAGTATGTCTGAAGGTGTGTTCACATAAGATTCAGGCATTTAGTTCTGTTCATTCTCATATAACTAGCCAAAAAATATCCTTTTAATGCTATTATACTACTTTAAGGAGAGAAATAATTGTAACTATATGTCCAGTGATCAAAATTAGCAGTCATGTCTCTAAAAGAAATTATATTATTGTGACTGGAAATCTATATTCAATACCAAAATTTTCTTTTCTATCCAGCTATCTCTCTATTACTGGCAGTTGCTATGATTTAAGGAACCCACAACAATTTATTGTCGTTTAGACAATTATTCTATCACCTGATGACCCCTTCCCAACTGGGAAGGGGAGTCTGAAAAAACAAGGAAACCCGGGGGCTGAAATATAAATAGATTTAATAGAATAATACTAAATAATTAACATTAATAATACTAAAGAACCAATATCGATCCCAATACCAACATAAAATATAGGAGGATTATACTCAGCCCATTCTATCAGCAGGAAGCTGTGCACTCCCAGCAGGGACAGCAAATGTGGGACATGCGAGCGCTGCAGCTTCAGGAAGAAGGAAAGGGCTCAGGGGTCCGGCACCAGTTCAAGAAGTTCCCGGGGTCACAGCCATGGAGGAAGAGGAGAAACTGCTCAGCAAACTTTCTAATCTATATCGAATGTGATGTTCATGGTATGAAATAATCCTGTTGGCCAGCCTAGGCCAAGTGCCCGGGTCTCGCTCCTCCTCATCCCTGCACCTGGCAAGCTCAAAAACACTGAGACCTTGAAACCCACACACCATAGCTGGCTATAAAGTAAATATTTTCACAGATTCAGACAGCAGAGTCTTCTAAAAATGCAGTTTTCCCAAGCATTAGACGAGACCTTACTGAAAAGTAAAATTACTGAAAGAGAAATTAGTCCTGTGTCACTCAAACCAGGACAGTAGTATTTTCAAAAATCAGAATTATTTTAAAACAGTTCAAAAGCCTAATGGTTAAATCTTCTTTTCTACCCTAACTGATTAATGCCAGCTAAATGGGCCGGGGTGATATAAGCATTCCTTCAAAAGCCACTCTTTGCTCTGGGTAGACTCCCCTGGCCCAAGCATCCTGTCAAACAGCTGAGAACCTGCTTCCTTGGGCTCTCCTTGCATGCGGGGCATGGAAGTACCTGGCACAGAAGCTAAGGAGACTCTTTCTTAAGTATCTTCAGGACAAGGGTACATAGCTATGCTTTTACGCCAATTTTATTATTACCTTAAATAGCTCCTCTCTTCTGCTGTGAAGTTTCTACAACATGCATTTATAGGCAGAAACCAGACCCCCTGTAAGCCTTCCCTTCCCCAGCTCTCTCAGTAGCCTCTCTTGTTCCTTTTGAAAAATCAGTGATCCTGCCTGTATGGTCTTCCGGGAGTTTCACCAGGCTCTCTCACACTGCCATTCATACCAGCACTCCTGGAAATGCTTTTCCTGGTATAGTCTGGAATTACATACGCCCCTTTCATGGCAATACAAAATGAGTGAGCTATACCTATCCTGTGATGAACTCATGTATCCAGCTCCTTCTTCTTCTCGGGTCATTCTTTGTCTTTGCTCTCTAATGGAGCATGGAGCTTCTAGGCAGACTTGTATCTGTTAGGCCCTGAGTACAAGACCTTGCACTTTCATTTAGTGCTCTGAATTTCATGCCAACTTTAACTCTGCAGTAGCAAAGGTTGTTTAGTACTTCCATTTTGAAATTCTGTCCCTCTTCTGTTTTGACAATGCATCCAAGTCCATTGCAATCAGAAATTTTCCTTAAGTGCTTACTGAGTCACAGTCATCAGAGAAGACTTCAAAAAAGAGCAGCCCTAGGACTGATGCACAAGGAGCTATCTTGGTCACTGCTCCCTGACCTACTGCTCCACTGCTCCTACATTCCTTTGCAGCACAGCCCACTGTTGCCTACTTTTTCACCAGTTCCTTAATCCATTCTCATTCCAATTCCCATCTTCTTAGTTAGCACTTTCCCATATATAGTCTTTGGGCTATAGGAAGGCTACTAGGAGAGTTCTTGATTAATAAACCCTGACAGCATCCATCCATCTAAAATTTAACAACTTAAACAGAAATGTCAAGTACATTTCACAAAAGCAATGAGTCGATAACATGATGTTTACAGAAAGCCATGTGAGATCCATATAATTTCCTTTCCCTAGAAAACTGGAAAGAGATATCAAGACAACCTGATGCCATCTATCCTGGTCTATCTATATTGCATTTTACCCTACTTTCCAGATAGCCTTATGTCTTTAATTATTCTTTCTTTTAAAATTTGTACAAAAGATCTACATGCTCCATGTGCTTCAGAATTTATGTACTTACTCTCATTGCTGTAATTGTCCTAATTCATGTGTTTTTGTCAGGCTTCAAACTGAGGATGGTTTTCCTGAATTTGGAGACTTTTAAGTGTTTCAAGAAAAATCCCTTCAACACAAGAAGACCAAACAAACAGAAATTATCCGCTATATTTTCTTTGGGGGGCAAGGTAAGAGAGAAGATCAGACTGTCTCTTCTCTGAGAGCCGATCTGTGGGTGAAATGCAGAATGACACCTTCCCCTTCTTCTCCTGTGGGGAGATGCTTTCTGCCTTACAATGACTCTTCAGTCCCTTCAGCATCCACAGCTACTCACAATGCCCATACTGGTGTGTCCCAAGAATATTTTTCTGGCTTTTCCTAAGGTTATGCAGCTATTTAGGAATTTCACACTGGGATATGCCCCGACGTAGTGTGGCCATGGGTAGCGAGGTGCATGGGAGTATATGGGCAGGTCCCTGGAACAGTTTTCACTTCTGAGGGTGTATGACTTCACCCCAAACAAGTGTGGAAGGATGGGGAAATCTGATGTGTACCCCGAGGAGAATTAACCATGGGTGAAAATAACCCATCATTTAAATTATGTGGTGCCATTGCTGTATGATGCCATTGCTGTATGAAGCTGTATGTCACCATTAACAGCAAATATCTTCAGGTGGAAAAGGATGGTTTGGTCTAAAATGAGCAGTGAGCATGCAGTACATGAAAGAGTGGAGTCTACCTACAGGACTTTTCTTTTGAACACTTTTTCTTTAAGCCAAAGTGAGTCCACACTTGACCCATCAGAGTGCTGATGTGTTTAAGGTCTCTCGGCTGTGCTTGGCCTTGAGAGCCTGCACCCAGCAGTGGGAATGGGCTGGCACCAGTGTGGAGCGAGGCAGGGCTGCTGGGCCTCATCGCTCCCCTGCGTACACACTTCTGTAAGAACAGAGAACCAAAAACAGCCAAAAGAAGAAGGAAGGACATGACTACAAACCCAGTTCTCAGCTTTTCTAAAACCAGATCACCCCATCTGCCCAAAAGGAAGGCCACACTACCATCTGTCCATGAGGAAAGTCCATCTGGACCAAGCAGAGATGCTTGTTTGTATAATAAATGACTTTGCACTGATTATATGACTGTGTCCTTCTGTCTCACTTTTACTCACAAGCCAGCACTATAGTCCCACACATAACACTGTCTGTCTGATCAGGCCAACATGATGACACGCAGGGCTGGTATGATAAGCACAGTGCATATATATTCTCCTATATACACAGACTTTAACTCTGCCTTTTCAGATTGATTTTTCACAGCAGTAACAGCATACATCAAGTGCTTTCTGCATTTTTAGAGTCAGAAATACGAAGTTTAAAAAACAACTCCAGAACTAGAGAAAAGTGCAGGTATGAAACACATCCAGATCCACAAAGTTGTTTTGAAGTGAAACCCCACACTCTTAACTGAGAGTGAGCTCCACATTTTACACACTGTAAGGGACAGACCTATTGTTCACAATTAATGACTGGCCTCTAGCAAACAGCACGTACTGCTCTGGGAATGCAACTCACCAGGCTGGGAAAGCCTGGATTTCATAATTAAATTACAGCTGCTAGTAAAGAAAATATTTCATTGATTATTTACTGCTTACTGCTTATTATTATTTTACATAACACTAATATAATATTAGAAACCCCTATTTATATAATCAATATATTATAAATATACTGGATTTGGATTCGTCTCCACCCATAGCTGTGTACAATGGTGCCTTTCCTGGCTGTTGCTAAAATTCATGTTTGTTTCTAAACAAAACATACAATACTTTTCATCCAGTTTAATTTTTATTAAATGCTGGTTTACTAGGTACATTACAGGTAGCAAGCATAGCAACGTGGGAATGGTGCAGCTAAATCAGCATGGATTATTTCAATTTGTGATGGTGAAGTAAGAACCACACGCAAGTCTGTTTGAGCATGATAAGAACAGGAACAAACATTTAGTCTGTGGTTTGCTTGAGATTGTCAGCATTTGAATATAACGTAGCTGGCAAAATGCTGCAATGGAAGCGAGAACAGATGGGGAAAACATTAATGCTTTCCTAGACTGCAGAACACAAGTGGATACTGCACTTCAGTTGTCACCAGGCTCTACCATGCACATATCATCTCACATTCAGCTGATAGGCAAAGCTATGAAAGGTAATATTTTAGTAAGTTAAAATTATGGCATTCACGATATTCCCTGCAAATGAGACCAGTACACCTCCCTTAATGAGCAGGTATCATCAGCTATGAGACGCAGGTACAATGGAATCAGTGGGGAAGAAATATCAGACGACTTCACTCAATATATATAAAATGCTATAATAAAAAATACAGCTTGTAGCTTAAAATCTATAGCAATATGTTACAACAATTCTCACAAAGTTACTTGCAAGGCATGGCAGGTAGGCACATAAAAGAGACAACAGTGAGAGCCAGACAGACCTTGTCTGAAAAGCTTGCAGTCCTGCAGACGGACATAGGTTAAGACAGGGAGGTGCCAATCAGACATTCAAGCCTTTATACCAGCACCTTGTTAAAGAACTGGTAGTGTATGGAGTTTTATACAGCATCTGTCAGCTTCCCAGAAATACTTTATGAAAGTATAATACTCTTTATAACAGCTTTGAGCCTCTGACAGCAGGTCTAGCTCTAAAAGTACAACGTGGAAGAAGTCCTGCAGGTAGGAATAAAGGAAGAAAACAACCTGGAGAAAAGACTGGAGTCATTACTGGAGCAAGGGGAGCAAAGTAAGAGAGAACGTCAGACTGTTGAATGAGATGGAGCTACGAGGGCCTTCAAGACAAAGATGAGACATTTAAACCAGCTGGTGGAAATGAGCAAAAAGGAGAAATAGTGGCAGGCACAGAGGGGTGTTGTTTTGAGTGACGGGGAGTGGAGAGAGAGAGAGTTCCCAGTGAAGCTGCAAGGAAAGAAGTTATAGCAAGGGTGGAAAGATACCTGAAAGATACCAGCTACGGTTAACCTTTCAATAAAGGATCTGCATTTAATTGTATGGAGGAAAGGAGTAGAAAGACATTCGCAGCCAAGTCAGGATGGAGAGGAGGGAGGAGTCCTTCCCATTATGAGCCTGAATGACTGACAGGATGGACCTGTCATCAGCAGCAATGGAGAAAGGCATCAGTGAGAAGATTAAGGACAAGAAATAAGAAGTTTGGTGTCACCAGTGTGAAGCTTGAGCTGCCAGGGAGTGATGCACTGCCATGCCAGGGACAGCCCGTGGCACAGCATTGGACACACGATGCAAGGACAGGTGCAGATTTATGATTCACCTGTGAAAAACAAATAACTGAAGTAGTTCAAGATGATGTTCAGGGTTAACACGTAAAACAGTGAGTTGAGCACCACACCACAAACTCCTCCTTCCTCCAGAACATTTGCTGCCTTTGGACCAAGCCATGTATCAGCGCTGAGGGCTGCCTGGATGCCTGACCTTATCACTCTCTACAACTACCTGAAAGAAGGTTCTAGTGAGGTGGGGGTCGGTCTCTTCTCCCAAGTAACAAGTGATAGGAAGAGAGGAAACGACCTCAAGTTGTGCCAGGGGAGGTTTAGATTGCATATTAGGAAAAAATTCTTCACTGAAAGGGTTATCAAGAACTGGAACAGGCTGCCCAGGGAAATGGTTGAGTCACCATCCTTGGAGGTATTTAAAAGATAGGCAGACATGACACTTAGGGACGTGGTTTAGGGTGGACTTGGTAGTGTTAGGTTAACAGTTGGACTCAATGATCTTAACAATTTCAACAATTCTATGATTCTGAATTCCCTCCACTTGGGACTTCAGGTCCCCACCACCTCGACAAGAGAGACTTAACACAGAAAGGAACTTCAGCGCATGTTCCACCGTATTGACAGCCCTTCCCTCTTTTTGCCTCCAGAAGGCTTTGGACAGGAGGCACATCGGGTGTGCGGTTCTGCACGGGCTGAACTGAAGTGGCACCCATGTCACTCTTGGAACATATGCAGCGAGGCTAAGGGAAGCCTTTGACATGTCTGGGTCTGAAGGCGTGCACTCCTGCGGGGCAGGACACATTTCTGGGAGGAACGATCCGCAGTGGAGCGATCCAGCATGGTGGACATGGTGATGTACACCAGATGTAGTGACTCTCCTGAATCAGGGAAAGCTCAGGAGAGCAGAGAGAGGTGGGGCTGGGGGGCTCTCCATGCCTTGCACTTGCCCTTGCAGGGACCAAGCTGGTAGACAGAGACGGGAGCTGCAGGACCTTTTGCACTTGCAGCAGGGACATGGTTTGCATCTGGCTTGATTGTCAGGGCTTGCAGGACTAAATCTCTGCTCTCCTCTGGTGTCCCCTGCCCTTTGATGGGGCACAGCCCAGCCAGGGGCTGGCCATCAGGGCGGCTTGGGCAGGATGGGCCCCACGCTGGCTCCAGCCAGGGCCTGCGGCCCCTTCAGGCCTCTCCACACCAGTGCCCAAAGGCTTTCCTGGGGCAGCCCGTGGCTCCCACCCGGGCGGTGCTCACAGGCCCGGCCCCTGCTCCCTCCCACCTCCCTCAGCCCCTCTCCTACCGGCCCCCAGCTCCAGCCATCTCCTGCCCCGCTCCCCCTGCCCTGTGCTCCCTCTCACCCAGCCCTGCTCAGCCCCCTTCTCTCTCCCCGCCCCCAGACCAAGTAATATTAAACAGGGGAATACATTTGACAAAGCTGCTGCTGACCTCTTCACTTTAGACCTAGACTAAAGAGACATTTCTTCCTTTCAGCTATCCAAATATCAACCACCCAGAAGTTTATGGCTGGCAGCAACAGCTGTAGCACAGCTTAGGGGAGAAACCTCATACAGCAGCCAGCACAAGAGTTCTCATCACCTTCTGTTTGCAGTATAAATGTAAAAGTTTATGTTGGCAATTTGTATAAAAGTATAGCAGCTTTTAATACCTGTACTAGGAAGAGAGACAGGTTGAAAGTGCAGGTAATGCCATACAAGGAGCATAGGGTCAGAAGAACACCCGTATATTTTCTGCCCTACTAGAAAGAACGGAATATAGTGTCCCCCACCCAACACAGAACAGGCAGCCTCACGCTTTGCCTTTAGATTAGGCAGCTGCCACAAAAAGCCCTCCAAGCAAACCTGAAGCTGCCATTTCCACAAAGGGTGTGGGGCACTGCAGAAAACCCACTAACCAGTAACAGAATATAATCTCATTCTACTAATAGAAGTATAAAGATACAGAAAGTTTAGCAGAGAAGGCTAACTACTTACAGACATGGCAAAAATTGTATTGTTGGAATGGTCGATAAGAAACAATGGTTAACAGAAGTTATCGAGCAATCGTTTCAGAGAGGAAATCCCTTCTGCTTCTTGCCTCCCGGAAGCCAGTTCAGGGTGTACCAGGAATACCCCTGTCACAGAACAGTGTCACAGAACATACAAACTCACCAATTTTGCCAGATAAGGAGGGCAGAAATTTCTAAAACTCAGCCTAAGATCCCAGAAGACAACATAAGCAGGGATGAGATTGGCAAATGCATGAGCACTGGTTCAAAAACATCAAACCTATTGGAATAACTCCACGTCTCAGTAAAAAGGGATGCAGACAGAGACTAGAAATATTTTATACGTAATTGGCTCTACATTTAACAGTGATTGCAGTGGGGAAGAATAAATTCTGAATCTTGTCATTCTGAACAAGGACTCTTCCCTGCAGGCAGGCAGTGATTAATGATACCGTTCTCTGAAATCTGAGCCACAGAGTCCTTCAGACTTCAAGAACATTTTACACTGAATTTATGTGTCCCTCCCAGTTCACTGAACTCTTTCGTTGTATCACATTTACTAGCAGGGGAAGACTCTAAACCAAAAATAGATGATCTATTTCGTGTTTTCTCATTGCACATTGACATAACATTTCAAAAAAGCTGTATTTTTGAGCAGTAAATGTTATAAGAAAGCAGTGGTCACTCCGATTGTATGTAAAGAAAAATCTATGCACGCTGGGGAACTGTATGTTTTTGTCATTGCTGTTGACACTTCTAAGCTATTTGCAGTTCACATTTTTGACCTGATCTTATGATCTGTGTGCCACAGTAGTAGTCTACTAATGAGACTAAAATGTATTCTCACCAAGAGGATAAGCCAGCCTTTGACTTCTTTTAGAGAGAGAATCTCACAGCTGGAGCATCTTCATCGTCTAGGAACATTTACAAGTGGCTGAAGAATTCCTTCCACATCCTCGCTTACTTAACCACAGTGCAGATGACAGTGAGTCCTGGAATCCTGATCACTGCAAAATGCCTTCAAGGCCACTGCTATGGATGAGCGTTGGAAATCACGGTCTCTAGCAAAGAGCCCCAGATAATGTTCAAGTTGATGTCCAAGATTACACTTCATTTAAACTTGTGGCAAGTAGATATAAGCAGGAGTATAACACCAGTTACCTAATTGTTGCTTCCATTTAAAATAAAGGCTTTTCAGTTTTACTCTTTTTAGGCGTAATTCTTAAACAGTAAAACTCCCAGGAAATCCACATACTTTTATGTCACCAGATCAAATCAATGTCTGCACTGTCTGCCCAGCTCCAGGACAGGAGCAGGAAGAGTCACAACATTGCAAGCAGAAAATCTAGTGCCAGAGACATTTCTTCCCCTGGCATGCAAAGGAAATAGCCCATAGAATCACAGAAAAATGGAATCCACTATGATCCAGAAAACATTTTGTTTCTGCTGAGCACATAGTAAAACGACTTTATTGTTTAGACATTATGAGGTAGATGTATCAGGTTACAGAGGTTACAGCTGCCCAGCACACTCTTACCTTGTGTGGTAGTTCTGCCACTGGAAAATCCCTTTCCCCACTTCTGAAGGCAAAGCTCTCCCTCCTCGTGCTGGACGCGGTCAACCCTGACACTACGTGTTTGGGAATATGAGGAACAATCCTGATAGATGAAGTAGGTTTACTTTTGTCTCCCTAGCTGGTGACAGATTAAATGGATAAAAGCACTTCAGACCCATCTACCAAGCACATCTGTGCAGGTTAGTGCAATATAACCGAATCACATGTTGGGCCCCTTGCCATGTACTGTGGGAGCTGCACCCTCAAATCCAGTATCATTTAGAAAGATGAGTTTTAAACAGATTACAGGGAGGGGAGCGAGGGGGGAAGTGTGATGCTGGGAAGAAAACAGGTCTAAATAAATTAGGTTTCATGCAGAAAGACCCAGTGGAGCAGAATCTGGTTTGAAGCCTCCTATTTGAGCTCTTGACACTAGATGTCGTTGCCACCGCGCCTCCTGGGGGGACAGCTGGCTCCTGGGGCTGGGCTCCTTCAGTGCCTTGCTGGCAGAGGCCTGTCATTTGCAGTATTTAGGAATATAAACCTTTTGTTCTCGCTGCTGTAAATAAACTTGCCCTTTTCTTCAGCCTTTTTTTAGTACTATCATTTCAGACACAGGCTGGTGCCTGAGCAGAGAGGATGGGTCGGGAATAGAGGCTATGGAGAAGCCTCGATTCCTTGGGAAAGCCCCCAACACCCAGCAGGGATATCACAAGCCTACAGCTCTGCCCCTGCATTATGTATATATATATGTATATATATATAATGATACACATCCATAGATGCCTGTGTCTGTGCACATTGCTGGAAGGAAGACTGGAAGGAAGACTGGAAGGAAGACTGAAAGGAAGACTGGAAGGGCCTCCCCTTATTCCAGCTCTGCATTTTTCTGTCAGAGTGATAAAGGACCTTCTTCGGTCATATCACCATCGCATCAGTCCCTGCTTCCTTCCCATGCAGGGTTAAAGATTCATCATCCTTCAGCAAAGAAATTCCACTGTTCTCTCTCATACTGACCCAGATGTAGCCGGGGAGGAGGGGGGAGTTGGAAATAGTGTATTAAGGTTATTCCACGAAAAATGCTGGTGAATTAAAAATAGGAAACAATCCTACACAGCTGGGAGGTGGAGCATCATGTTTAGAGAAGAAAAAATACCACGTTAAATTAGTGGAGCATCCAGCTAGCCCAGTATCTGGTGACTAACAAAGTTTTTCTAAGAAGGTGAAAAAAAGTGATGCTGTTGATGATTAGAGAAATTACTGATCTCCAGGAAATATTTCCATTGAATCCTCAAGAATTAAGAGGTTTGAGTTTGCTCCAATACTGAGAATTTGTATCTTTAGAAACTCTGGTCTTATGAACCATAAAACTCTTTTGAGGTATTTAATGATTCTTTAAAAAAAAAGTAATCAAATCCAAGATTTGATTAACTAGATTTTTGTACCCTGCAAAGCATTGAAACAGTTTCATTCTGCAGTTCTCACCCACCTTTTGAAGAATGCTTCAGTAGAAGGAAGTTCTTTAACTAAAAGTGGTGTATTTCTGAATCCAAAGAATCTGAAGAAGGTTTTATTGTGGGCCACCTATTCCCAGGAAGACAGATGAGGCAGCCCAAAGGAGGGTCAACAAGGAGATCTGGGGCTGGAGCACCTGCGGTGAGAGGAGGAGCTGAGAGAGCTGTGCTTGTTCAGCAAGAAGAAGAGATGGCTTCAAGGGGAGCCTAATGGCAGCTTTCAAAGTCACAAGCTGGGAGGGGATTCAGCTCCATGTTAGCACAGCTGCCTTAGCTGCTGGATGGCGTGGCACTGGAGAGGAGTAAGCTCCCTTCTGCTAGCACAGAAACAGAGTGCCACAGCTCCCTGCTTCCCCCGTGCTTATATCCGTCTCTCTGTGAAACAGGAATAACAAAACTCCTTTTTTCACCTCTGTCTATCTGGGCTGCAACGGCTTTGCCTCTCGCTATCACTGTGTGCAGTATCTAAAGCAGCTTATCTCAGTTAGGGCTTCTCATCACAGCGATGACACAGATAGATAGCCAAAATCATTGCAATGCTCAGTTAAATCTCCAAGAGTGTTTTCAAAGGTTGAGGGCTGCCATCTGCAGTCTTTAGCTATGTTTTAAAGGATTAGGATTTTCATAAATCAGATGTCACCAGAAGCTATTGTTCTCAGAGGCTGCTGCACCACTTGCAAGAAAAATTTCAAGTCATTTATCATCTGCATAACAAGCATAATCTATCAAACATCACCATTTTCAAAGAAAGTGTATTGAGACATAAACAGCCATTCTTTGCTTTAACAGCAGATTTCTTAATTTCGCTTTTGGATAGCTTTTCCTAAAACTGTGACAACCCCATTATGCTCTTGTTAATTTTTCAGAAGGACTCTTTCTTTCATTAATTTATTAATGCTCCTTGGTCTACCGACAGCGCTAGCAAAGCAGTATTTTTGGCAGCATCTCAAACTATATGTTTAGTTTCATTATGTTTATTTTTATTCTCAAAATAATTCCTTATGCCATAGTGTACATTTTTGTGTAACATTAAATGGTTCCTAAAAAGGACTTTTTTCCTTTTAGTTCTATGATGGTACTGGGTTTGACGTGGATCCATATAAGGATGCAGTACATTGACTTTGCCAGATCTGAAGTACTGCCAGTCTTCTTCACTCATTCCTGCAGCTAAGGGATTTAGTAAACATCTCCACTCCAGCCATGCACCCTGCAAGTTTTAACTGTTTCCAGAAAGAGAAGTCATCACAGGGACTCCTTTCTTTGCAGGAATGAACCAGCTTAACCAACAGGATTTGTTTCAGTAAACTCTGTCTAATTTGCTGTAGAGATTCTGGTTTGCCAGAGCAAAATGTCATGGTAACACAGTTAAACAAACACTCGTACTTCCCTCGTCCCTGAAGAAGACCCAGTGGCTGCCACTGCAAAGCCGCCTTCTGCTTCATTCAGAGACGCCAAAGAATGCATCTGGAATGCAACCCAAAAGGCTGCGTTTTCTTGTGCGGTTCCTGAGAGTGTGACACGCCAGCCCATGCAATGCTGCAGGATGACGGTAGGGAACATGACTCACCCGACTTCAACACAGGGAGGAAATCCTGTGTTTTTCAGCATACTAAGCTTTGCTGCCAGAAGTACACCAGCAAGATGGTCATATGCTTCTTCGGGAGGGTCTACAGAAGCTGCAGTCCCTGCAGAAAAGCCCTAGCCCAGTACACAGAGAGGAAACCAGTTCCCTCAGATTTACACTGACTTCATATCAGACTGGATCAGACACACTTCATGTTCTTGAATCATCTGCGTTTCTCAATCCCCTCACTCGCATACAGACAGCCCTGCTGGGCTGAAGTAAATACTGCATGACTGCTTTCTGAAGAAGAGAAAAAAAAAAACAAAAACAAAAAACCACTCTCCTTTTATTTTTACACTATGGCACAGTTTCAGATAATCCTGGACTCATTTCTATGTCAACTGACACTTGCCATTAATCTTACAGATCTGTAAAGAAAACAGTTTGAAAAAATGTAAGAAATCCTGTATCTCTGGTAGAAAAGCCCTGGGAGTAGGCTGAAGCCCAAGTCAGAAGCAAGAGCTATTTCTCCCTGGTGCTTGCTTCCTGTCAGTATTGCCTCTGCCCACTTCCCCAGAGAAGTCAGGCTTTCTGGAATGTAGGAGGCGTATCAGATGGTGTCTGTCTACATCAAAGACCAAATAATGCTGTTACACAGAATGTAGAGGTGTTGTGTTTTGGTCCTTTTCAATAATTCTTCCTAGAAAATATGCCTTCACAGTCAGAAGTCAGTATGCCTTCACCTTTTATAAATGCTCCTTTAATAATGGCTAGTCTTTCTTTGGGAAACCATAACCACCCTACCGTTTCCTTCACTTAGGAAATTAATCCTTTATCTAAATAGAGGCTGTTTATGCTTCACAGTCTTTCAGACTGCTAAAGCACTGCTGCAACATACCCAGGCTTCAATATATTTCACTGGGTACAGACCAGCTCTATCATTTGAAAGTATCAGCATCTGGTAGATGAGAAGCACAACATGAGCCAGCAATGTGTGCTGGCAGCCCAGAGAGCCAACCGCATCCTGGACTGCATCAGAAGAAATGTGGCCAGCAGGTCCAGGGAGGTGACTCTGCCCCTCTACTCTGCTCTCATGAGACCACCACATCTGGAGTCCTCAGCTTAGGAAGAATAAGGACCTGTTGGAATGGGTCCAGGGGAGTGCCAAGATGACAATCAGAGGGCTGGAGCACCTGCCCTGTGAGGACAGGCTGAGACAGTTGGGGTTGTTCAGACTGGAGAAGAGGAGGCTCCAGGGAGAAGTTATAGCAGCCTTCCAATACCTAAAGGGGCTACAGGAGAGATGGGGAGGGAATCTATCGGGGAGTGTAGCGATAGGATGAGGGGTAATGGTTTTAAATTGAAAGAGGGAAGATTTAGAAAAACACCCAACATGGGGCACAAAGCATTTGAGATAATGACAAAATTGATTGGAGTGTGCTAGAGGGGACTAGGTGTCATACCTGTTTAACAGCTGCTGGTTGCAGTGTCAACACATTTGTTCTTTACACTGGTCCGTTTCTTCCCTTACCTGCTCCATCTCTTGCCGTACATCAAATTTGAGAGTTTGTTAAAGGCTGGTTTTGGCTTTTACAGCTTGCTGTGCTGCCTAGCACTTGGTTGTGTTTTGCCTGGGAGGACTATGGTAAAAGTTCACTTACCATAGTGAGCCTAAGCTGGCGTTTGGGCCCTGCGTTAGAAGCATCCCCATACCTCGGGAACCGCCTCGTGGAGACAATTAACAATCACACCTTTTCCCTCTTCTCTGAGAGCCAATTTGTGGGTGAAATGAAGAATGACACCTTCCCCTTCTTCTCCTGTGGGGAGATGCTTTCTGCCTTACAAAGGCTCTTCAGTTCCTTCAGCATCCATGGCTACTCAGAATGCCCATGCTGGTGTGTATGGCACCACTGCGGAGCAAGGCCAGGCTGCGGGGACTCATCACAGTTTTGGGGGTGTCTGCCCATTTTGTTACGAGTTGGCTCCTGCTGGGCAGGGTTGTACTTGCTGTGATGCCCAGGACCTGCTGAGCCGGGTGGTGGGGACGAAGGCTGGGGCTCATCAGCTGGGTGACGCTGCTCTGGGGACTATGACATCACAGACAGGTCATAATGGGAGGCATCCCCAGGGACATCATCCCTAGGCAGCCCCACTGCCCCACTGCAGTTCGACTTGGGCGGTCAGTGAGTGCAGCGGGCAGGGGGAAGGCTGGGCTGGATGGGGGACAGGGCAGATGGCCACGGGGTTTCTAACCCAGAGGGAGAGCCGAGCCCCTCAGGGCTGGGGGCAGCGGTGCTCGGGGCTCCCAGTGGTGGCAGGTGCCCAGAGAGGCTTTGGGGATGTGCCACCTGTCCCTGGCTCCATGGGACCCTCGCTGTTGGGTGGCAGGGATGGTGCCTGGGGAGACTCTGCTGGGGTGTCCCCTGCCCTTTGACGGGGCACAGCCCAGCCAGGGGCTGGCCATCAGGGCGGCTTGGGCAGGGCTGGCTGCCCAAGCCAGGGCCTGCGGCCGCTTCAGGCCTTTCTACACCAGTGCCCAAAGGCTTTCCTGGGGCAGCCCGTGGCTCCCACCTGGGCGGTGCTCACAGGCCCGGTGGCCCCTGCTCCCTCCCACCTCCCTCAGCCCCCCTCCTACCCACCCCCAGCTCCAGCCATCTCCTGCCCCGCTCCCCCAGCCCTGTGCTCCCTCTCACCCAGCCCTGCTCAGCCCCCTTCTCTCTCACCCGCTCCAGACCATGTTTGCGACAATTGCCTTCCTCGTGGCTGTGCTGGCCCTCCAGGCCATGCTGAAGAGCCAACAGGAAAGAGATGTGGCCACAGCCAAGCAGATGGAGCAGCATGAAGGGTATCTGCTGCAGCAGATCACTCACCAGCTGCAGGAGATCAAGCAGAACAGCGGCATGGAGGAAGCCACGTCCCTTTACAAGTTGCTGCCAGTGCTGTTTTGGACGCTTGTGGGAGCCTTGATCCTGGTCACTGTGGTCATCTGGGTAGTCAGGAAAATGGACCTCGCCGCCGACCTCTGCAGTGAGCAGGCCAACTCCAGCAGTGAGGAGGACAAAGACAAGCAGGATGAAGACCTCAGTGGTGCACCCTGTGGTGTCAGGTCTTTGCCTCTGTCCACTCCATCACCAATGCAGGGCCTGCCTGACACGTGCAAGGTACTGAAGGAGCTGGTGGGTGACCTTCTTTGTGTCTGCCGAGTGCTTTGCAAGAGGATTCTCCTGCCACAGATGCACCCAGCCATTGGGATGGACGGCCCCTGTGAAGAGTGGAGCATCCAGGAGAACAGCATCACCTACCGCCTGCTCGTGTACCTGGAGCCACCGCCTGGACACTCTTTCACTGTGGAGCAGGACACCACAGCGCAGCTGCCAGCAAGGCCCTCCAGAGTCCATGTGGTGTTGGAGTGCATCTGCTCAAGGGAGCAGCTGCTGGGGGAGAGACTGTGCTTTCTCCACCACCCCAACAACGATCTCCCCAGGGATCAGAGCTCCTGCTGCCTACGCACCCTCTGCACAGACTCCTACTTAGATTTGGAGAAAGTCACCTGCTGGGTCCAACAGTTGGTGAGATCAGCCTGGCTGCTTCTGCCTGAGTCGCAGCACTGCCAGCTAACAGTGCTGCCCTCCTCCCGATCCTGCAGGTTCCAGCTGACAGGCTTCTCCAAGATGGACATCTGCATTGAGATCATTTTTGGCACGGAGCGAGGCAGCTGAGGCGCCCACCTAAGCCTTGATCAGGCAAAGGGCAGCTTTAGCAACTGACCTGCTGGGACAGTTTCTCAACAGCTGAGACAAGGGGGGAAGAGTCACTTTCTTCATACCACCAGAGCCAGCCAGCCAGCCACCTCATCCACCACTGGTCCCTCTTCACCTTTGTGGGGCGCTCCGTACAAGCTTCCGCCACACCGGCCTTGTGCATTGGACTTCATTGGGATCTGTGGGTAACTGTGCGTCATACAGGTCATAATAAATCATCTCCTGCATGGCTAATTCTCTCAGGGACTGGATACCTCTTTCCATGGTGCTCCACTTGCTTGGATGATGTACAACATCTGCACTGAAGGGGTACCTTTCGCTCACACCTAACAGGAGTCACCTCCAGAGGCTGAGGGCTTGTGTCTTTTTCCCAATCACCTTGTCAATGCCCCCTTCCCTAGGCAGCAATCCCAGCTGCTTGGCGTCCCTACCCTCTGATTCCAAACTACCGGCGCCATTAGACCAGCATTGCAGCAGCCAGGGGACAAGGTGCTTGCCCAGAAGTCGACTGAAATCTTTCCACATAGCTCACAGCTCGCTCAAGGATAGGCATCAAGTGATCATTTCTGGCTCTGCCTCTTCCTCCCGCTCTCGTGAGGGCCCTGGTTCATCGTCCTCCCTTTACTAAGCAAACTGATTTCTTCTTCTGTACACAGACAACTGATACCAGCATGGGTTGGATTTTTGGTTCAGCTGCAGAGCCTGCCACCGGGCTTGGAGTAGCCACAGTGTCTGTCGCAGGGGTTGGAGCTTCCACAGTGTCTGTCAGTCTGGTTTCCATCTCTTTGTCCTGAGGGTGCTGCATAACATTGAGCAGTGTTTGGTAGATACAGGTCAGGGCCCAACACAGTGCAGTAAGTAAGTTGTGCCTCTCTGGAATTAGCTACAGCATTTTCCTTCGAAATATTCCATCACTTCATCAGGGTCCTGTAGTTGTTCTGCGGTGAAGTCCCAGATCATTGGAAGGGAGAAGTTCTCTAGATACCTGCCCATATTCTCCCACGTGCCATGCCCCCATGACTGTCCAGCCTTGGAGCAAATCTCTGGGTGGTAGTCTTAAAGAGTCGCTTAACCCCAAACAAGAACTGGAACACATTCAGGAGACCTAGCAATAGGACCAGGCTGGTTTGGAGGTCCCAAGAGTATTGAAAATTCTCAAAAGCTGTCACACGTGGCCTGAAGGAGAAAAGGGAGGCGAAAGAGCTGGGGAAACTATCCCTCCCTGCTTCCCCCATAGACTGTGATTATTAATAAATTCCAAGAGACGGTACCAAGGTATGGGCAGGAGAGCAATGCCACATAAACACCCCAACATAACTGTCGGAACAGTCATGATATCATATCATAAGCTGATACCACACAGGACAGCAAAATGATGATCCTGATCCCTCTTCCAGAGGCAATAATTATCACTACATGAAGTACGCAGAGCATATGGCAATTGACGTAACACAGCCATGAGAACAAACAAAGCAACATTGTGACCGGCGGCTATTTACTAGTATAATAAATGCATATAACAAATTCATTTTCATACGCTCTGGTCAGATCTGTCCTTATCTCAGCCCTTTGAGCTCCACGTTGGGCGCCAAAAAGGACTGTTGTGGATTAGTCTCATTACGGTAATTACCACCACTCACCGACCAGACCCAGGCCCCACCCCGCTCCAGTCCCGAGGCCACCTCGTGCTATGGACTGGGTATGGCTCACATGGTATGGAATGCCTGTGTCCCTGCCAAAGCCTGGGGAAAATTAACCCTATCCCCCTGGAACCAGGACAGGTGCTGACCTGAGCCTTGGGTAGGCAGAGGGCAGCTCTAGCAGCAGCGCACCGTGGCCCCAGAGCTGGGCTGTTGTTAAGATGCTGCTTTGCAGACCCATGGTGAGGCACACCCAGTAGGACAACTTCCACCTCAGAGGTCTGCAGCTCTGTTCTCATATCCTGGTGGTCACAGGCTTTTCCACCCATGCCTGTGACCCTGAGGACTACTTTCGTCTCACACTGGTGGGGTCTGGGAGACAATTCCACTAGAACACTAGTGGCACTAGTGGCACGGGCACTAGAACAGAGAATCTGCTCATCCTGCTCAGGCTTCCTGGGGAGTGTGTGCCGCAAATCTAAGCAAACCAAGCATGGAGATGACACTGCTCAAGAGGAGCTCAGATAACCAGAGCATAGGAAATCTCCGCTGGTCCAGCTGAAGATGCCATTGCAACTGAGGGTCCTGTTACCACCTGTAACAGGGTGGGACCACCCGTCCTGTTGGAAAGAGTTGACCTCCTCTAAGACCTGTACATGGTGCAAAGATGACAATAAATTAGCTTGTTTTAATCAACTCTTGTGGTTCACACATGAACACTTTGTATTCCTTTGGGTGGCCTCCCTATTGTCACAAGCAGAATGACCAAAGATATGTCTAGGAGGTTCCTGGAGTGTGGAAGATAACCTCCTGACACAGTTGGTGAGTGAGCCAACTAGGGAAGGCATTCCACTCGACCTGTTGTTTGTGAACAGAGGAGGACTTGTGTGCGATGTGATGGTTGGAGGCTGTCTTGGGCACAGTGATCATCACTTGATAGAGTTTTTGATTCGTGGGGAAGTAAGAAGGGGGGTCAGCAGAACTGCCGCCTTGGGCTTCCAGGGGGCACTTTGGCCTGTTCAGGGGCCTGGTTGATACAGTCCCTTGGGTGGGGGTCCTGAAAGGCAAAGGGGTCCAAGAAAGATGGACATTCTTCACGAAGGAAATCTTAAAGGCCCGGGTGTCCCATGTGCCAAAAGACGAGCTGGCAGGGAAGGCCAGCCAGGCTGAACAGAGAGCTTTGGGTGGAACTCAGGAAGAAAAAAATAAAAGAGTTAGGGGCAGGCAACTAGGGAGGACTACAAAGATGTTGTGAGGTTATTCAGGGAGAAAAGTAGAAGGGCCAAAGCCCAACTAGACCTTAATCTGGCTACTGCCATAAAAGAAAAATAAAAAAGGATTCTATAAATACATGAACAACAAAAGGAGGGCTAAGGAGAATCTCCATCCTTTATTGGATGCAGGGGGAAACATAGTGACAAGGAATGAGGGAAAGGCTGAGGTACTTTATGTCTTCTTTGCCTCAATCTTTAATAGTAAGACCAGTTGTTCTTGGGGTTCCCAGCCCCCTGAGCTGGAATACAGGGGCGGTGAGCAGAATGAAGCCCCCATAATCCAAGCGGAAGTGGTTTTACCACTTAGACACACACAAGTCTACAGGGCCAGATGGGATCCACCCAAGGATACTGAGGGAGCTGGCAGAAATGCTCACCAAGCCACTTTCCATCATCTATCAGCAGTCATGGCTAACTGCAGGGGGGGGTCCCAGTTGACTGGAAGTTAGCAAATGTGATGCCCATCTACAAGAAGGGCCGGCAGGAAGATCCAGGGAACTACAGGCCTGTCAGTCTGACCTCAGTGCTAGGGAAGGTTATGGAGCAGATCATCTTGAGTGCCATCCCATGCATGTAGTGGATAAACATGGCATGTAGTGGACAACCAGGTGACCAGGTTCAGTCAGCATGAGTTTCTGGAAGGCAGGTCCTGCTTGACTAACCTGATCTCCTTCTATGACAAGGTGACCCACTTGGTAGATGAGGGAAAGGCTGTGGATGTTGTCTACCTAGACTTTAGTAAAGCCTTTGACGTTGTTTCCCACAGTGTTCTCCTGGAGAAACTGGCTGCTCATGCCTTAGATGGGCATAGTCTTTGCTGGGTGTTGTGGTTTTGGCCAAATTTACCAAAACCAGACTGACAGATGGCCCTTCCCCCCTGCTTCTCCCCCACAAAAGAGGAGAGAGGAGGAGAAAGAGATTAAGGAGATTCAGAAGTTTAGAATGAACTAAACTACTTTAATGAAGAATTAATATTAAAATAAAAATAAAGAAGAAAATAATGAAATAGATACAATATATACAAAACCGTATCAAGCTCCCAGGATGACAGTCACGTCACCGGCAGGCACTGGGGAAGTCCCAGACTGGACTCAGCGACGGATAGGAACTGGATTCCAGCTCTGGAGTCAGGAACACACGGATCAGGATCAAAGGCAGATGAACAGACAGAGTCCTCTCTGGACGTCGGCCATCGCAGGAAGGGGGCTGACCCTTTGATCCCTCAGCTTTCATACTGAGCATAGGGCGGATGGGATGGAATACCCCAGTTGGTCAGGTTTGGGTCACCTCTCCTGTCCACTCCTCCCCACTGATGTGACCTCTTTACGTTTTTTTCCGTTTCCGACCTTCTAAGGGGGCAAATAATGAAATTGGCTGACCTTGGTTGTTATAGCAATAAGTATAAGCAAGGGCCTCCCTGCACACCATTCCTTGGCATGGAGCACAAACATTGGGCTTACCATTCTGAGAACGAGCAGTTTTCTCCACAATATGCTGTTAATTTCAGAGAGTTAGAGGAGGCCTAGCTAGGATGTAAAGTTACAGAACAGAAAATTGGTTCGGTTTTACTTCAAACCGGGACACTGGGTGAAAAACTGGCTGGAGGGCTAGGCTCAAAGAGTTGTGGTGAATGGAGTTAAGTCCAGTTGGCAGCTGGTCACAGGGCCCAGTATTGGGGCCAGTTCTGTTTAATATCTTCATCAATGATGGGGGTGAGGGGATCAAGTGCACCCTCAGTAGGTTTGCAGATGACACCAAGTTGGGCAGGAGCCTGGATCTGCTTGAAAGCAGGAAGGCTCTACAGAGGGATCTGGACAGGATGGATCAATGGGCCAAGGTCAACGGTACGAGGGTCAACAGGGCCAAGTGCCGGGTCCTGCACTTGGGTCACAACAACCCCATGCAGCGCTACAGGCTTGGGAAAGCTGCCTGATGGAAAAGGACCTGGGGGTGTTGATTGACAGCTGGCTGAATAGCTGGCAGTGTGCCCAGGTAGCCAAGAAGGCCAGTAGCATCCAGGCTTGTATCAGAAATAATGTGGTCAGCAGGACAAGGAAAGTGATCATCCCCTGTACTTGGGACTGCTGAGACCACACCTCAAATAGTGTGTTCAGTTTTGGGCTCTTGGTGGAATGAGTCCCCCGACTGGAGTGCTGGGATGGTGGGGTAGAGGCTGCTGAGGAGGAACAGGCAGGGCAGATGAGGTGGAGGTGTCACAATGTATGCAAGGGAGAGGTTTGATTGTACAGCCCTTTCAGTTAGTGATGATGTGGTTGAGAGACTCTGGGTGAGGATTAGGAGGCTGGAAAACAAAGGAGATGCTGTACTGCACGTCTACTACTGATCACCCGGCCAGAATGTAAGCACTGATGAGTTACTCTATAGGCAATTAGGAGGCATTTCTGGATCTGCAGCCCTTGTCCCATGTCCTTATGGGAGATTTCAACTTCCCAGACATCAGCTGGGACTACCATACTGCTGTGATGAGCAGGTCTTGGAAATTCCTGAAGTCTGTAGGAAATAACTTCTTGTCAAAAGTACTCAGTGAGCCAACTAGGAAAGATGCTCTGCTAGACGTGCTATTTGTGAACAAAGAAGGACTCACGGGAGATGCGATGGTAGGTGGTTATGTTGACCACAGTGACTGTGAAATGGTTGAGTTTAAAATTTTCAGTGTAATGAGAAAAAAGGACAGCAGAGTTGCTACCCTGGACTTCAGAAGTGCAAACTTTAAGCTATTCAGGGAGCTTTTTAGCAGAATACCCTGGGAATCTGCTTCTGGGGATTAGAAGTCCATGAGTGCTGGTCCATTTTTAAGAATCACCTGTTAGAAGCACAGGAGCAGGCAATCCCATTGTGTCCTAAGTCAAGCAAGTAGGACAAAAGACCAGCTTGGCTGAACAGGGAACTCCTCCTGGAGCTCCAGAGGAAAAAGAAATTGTATGATCTCTGGAAACAAGTCAGGCTTTGAGGAAGGATTACAGAGCTGTTGTTCATATATGCAGGGAGAAGACACAAAAGGCCAAAACTCAATTACAGTTGAAACTGGCCACTGCTATTGCTGTATCATCCCATGGAAATGCAATGTTTAACTAATATTACTGAAGCGTTAATAAGATAGTTCGCTTTTTTTAGGTTCCAAAAGGATGTGTCACTCAGAAAGCAGTCGCAGTCATACATAATCTTGCAGTGAAACTGCAGAGTTCTTCAAAAGACAGACAGGCCAAGCTGCAAATGGACAACCAGACAGAGCAGCCAGTGCATTCCATAGGCACATACAGACAGCAGACCCAAAGCTGTTAAACAAGCACTCAGGGATGGTGATGAAATATTTTATAGCACTTCTGATGAATGAATGCATAGCTTGCACACATTTCTGAGAGGTAATCCAGTATTGCAAACAGCTGTATTATGTAGATCTTTTCAAAGCCAGCTACAATAATGACAATGAAAGCAGTCAGTATTCAATCTACCAAAGCTTTTTCATGTCTGAAGAGCCAGTCTTTCAAGCAAAGCAATCTTTCACCTCAGATAACCATATTCATTGGCACTGACTTTTTGACAGTTGGGATTTTCTAATCTAGAACATTATTTGTGTTTTCTCTTCAGTTTCTTTATAAACCCATGTTATGATTTTAATCAGGATGGTACTTCTTAACTACTACTTAACTTTACCCATTAGAGGCTAAAAGCAAACTATGAACCTGGAATTTTTTGTTTGTTCCTTTAGCTTTGCTTTTAACAGCCACAACTCTCAATGTCGTATATTAAGTAAACCAACAGTTCTTGCAAAACACTTAACTCTAAATTTAAATTCAAAAAATCTGGCAAGAAAACATTCTCTAGAATCCCCTGGAGTTGAGCCCTGCTTCCCACTACTCTGTCACATACCAAGATCTTTCTTGGTTATTAGTAGAGTTTTAAAACCCTAAGCTCAGTCCTGGCTTATTACTTCTCCTTGTGATGTCAAGAGTACAGAGACCACTGCCTTTGACACTAAAGCTAATGCTGAGTTCTTTCAAAAACTCCATCATATATTAACTAGGTTTTGGGATAAGACAGATATGTACTCGCTTTTAAGTCAGACGCTCCTTATGAATAACAAAGGTTGATCTGTGCAGAAAGGAGGCCAGAGAACTGGCCAGAAGAGCTGAAATTTTATTTTAGGTAGTATTCTACTCAAATTCTGTAGAATGTGTATGGTAGTGTCCTTTGTCATGTATGTTGTGTCTTAGCTTAAAAAGTACTTTAAGCACTAGGAGATGTACCAAATCTCACAAATAGCCTTTTAATTTTACTTTCCTGTACACCTGAACCACTCTAAAGAAACAGCCAGGATGAACACATTTTTATATCTTATAAAAATCACTTGGAAAACGTGTACATAAAAACTGTGCACACTAAAATATGCACACCAAAATTGTGTACACCATAATCGCTGCAGAATAGCCATGTTCTGGTGTGACTGGCAAGGGAAGCCACATCAATCCAACAGAGAGTTCTCCAGGAGAAACAGCCATGAAAGCATTCCCTCTTCCTAATGTTAGCGTGGCAGATAGGGATAATAATAACCAGCTTCAACAACCACAATTAATCATGTTTTATAATCCAATAACAAAACCTTTTTTATTATCAAATAGCTAATATAAGTTAGAGAAACATTCAGGTCAGACTCTCACTCAGTAACATGGAAACCCTGGATGCAGTTGCATGTTAGGGTCAATCACAACACGCCACTCACGCTCTCTGCCAGCCCAGGTAAGCTCTGCCAGTCTAGCAAGAGCCACACCAGGTTCATAAAGGCTTCTGAATGACGTATCATACCTCTTTCTTTCATGGGATGCCTATGAACTCTATGGCACGACAATATGTCTTGACATCTTACTTCACGTTATAATTATCTGCATTTCTCATCAGGGGATCTCACAGAGCCTTACGAGCTGGATTATTTCTTTATAGAGAGAGTTTATATAAAAACGGATCTCATGTCCTGGCTCCCCTGCTTTACTCAGTAGTTGAAGCTATTTTTTTTTTTTAATAGGTATGTCTCATTTAAGTGTCTCTCATCACCAGGATTGCCTGAATTTCTGTCTGATCTCTCTCTGTTCTCTAGAAGTTGTCGGGAGCAGAGTGAATGACATTCATATGTGCCAAATAACAGCACAGAACTGCTCACCATCTAAACTTTCCAAAGCAGGGATCAAGTGAAAACCAAAGGGTGAAAAGCAAAGGCTTACTTCCTCTGAAGAGGAATTAGTTTAACCTGTAGGAAAAAGAAAAAAAAAAAAAAAAAAAGAAAGAAAAAGAAAAAAACCCTACACAAGAAACTACAGTTCAGTCTACAGTATTTTTTAGAGGACACTTAAGGATGAACACGTGAGAAGGCATTATTGGCACATGTATCTCCTTTTTTGATATATTTAATTTAATTGAGCTGACTCTTGAAATCAGTAGACCGATTTTTTATTAATTTCAGCTTAAAATAATTGTCACCATTACTATAGTGCATTCCTCTCAGTAAGCTGGTGATTCTGCATGGATTTGCCATGACAGAAGTGAAGATGTGACCATCTACAGGAAGTGCCCTGTGTCACAAACTCAATCATTTCTAGAATTTTTCCTTTTTAATGAGATGTCTTCTAACAAACAAGCTCACAGGACAATCTAATGTCCCCGCCAGTAAATGTTAAGCCTCCTAAGGACTGGCCTGACAGCATGCCATTAACAATCATGCCAAAATACTCAGCAACATCAGAGTTCTCTTTCTAAAAATTCAAAATTCTTCCTTATATGATAACATCTGGCTAATATGAGGTGATCCAAAAGAGGTGTATGCCTACAGTAATTCACGGACATGTTATCTCACATGTAAACTGCTCCAAAAGCTATTTTCCTCCATTTTCAATTATTACGTACCCCAAAGATGCCCGTAGATTGCAAAACAATCAATAGATGACTTGATAAAACAGTTTAATATCTCCTTATGGCGTTTCCAATATGTACACAGATATTGCAGGTGATGACTTATGAGGAAAGGCTGAGGGACTTGGGTCTTTTTAGTGTGGGGAAGAGAAGTCTGAGGGGGGATCTGATCAACACCTATAAATACTTAAAGGGTGGGTGTCAAGAGGACAGGGCCAGTCTTTTTTCAGTGGTGCCCAGTGACAGGACAAGAGTAAATGGGCACAAACTTGAACCTAAGAAGTTCCATCTAAACATGAGGAGGAACTTCTTCACTTTGACGGTGGCAGAGCACTGGAACAGGCTGCCCAGAGAGGTGGTGGAGTCTCCTTCTCTGGAGACATTCAAAACCCTCCTGGACACGTTCCTGTGCAACCTGATCTAGGTGGACCTGCTTTGGCAAGGGGGTTGGACTAGATGATCTCCAGAGGTCCCTTCCAACCCCATATCATTCTGTGATTCTGTGACTCTGTGACTTTGGTGCAACTCCATGGAGAGATTTAGGTTTTAACTTTTATTGAAAGACCTAACTCTCAGTGGTCTCAGTGGGAAGAAGGCAATTTAAACAGGATTTTGACATTCAGTTCCCTTAAGGATGTGAGCCTTTGTGTTTCTATAGTAGATAGACCACCATCGCTTTCTGGACAGTTCAGTGTTGATGATTTTAGCTTTTGGGTCTTTAGGCTCTGTGAAAGATAGTAATTATATATGATCCAGAAGTTCTAGGAGAAATTTGGATCATTATTAACTATATTTAGCAATCCACTTTTAAAACATTAATTACTCCACTGTTAAAAAAACAACTCTATCATAATGTCAGAACAGACAAATAGAGCTAAGAAGCCCATGTGAAACTTCACCGCTGTATTTAATTTTTGTTCTGTCACTTATCATTGCATTTTTTGCAGACACTAAATGCACATACATTTTCATATACATACATTTTCAATAAATATATATTTTCTGAAATAGAAAAAAAAAAGTTTTTGTTTTGTCCTGTCTAGCAACTATTACATTTGTAGAGCTTTGAACTTTAGAGACCTAAAGTTATTAGAAAGGCTCTTACTGAATATATTGGGCTTTGGATTAGTACCACATTAGAACTTCTTCCTATGCAATAGGAAGGGTTTCCTGACATTTAACACATTGAATTCCCCGAGCATAGTCATTTAAGAAATTGGTTATAAATGGAATTAATCTAATCTTACTTAAGGAGCTTCTCAGTTAAGAAGCTCTGTTTCCCTTTTCAGTGGGGTCGTCTTGGCAGTCTCTACTTAAAAATCAAGCTCAGAGAAGCATGGAAAACAAAGGTCTCTGAAGGTTACTTTAATAGTTCGGAATCGGATTTTCACTACTTGGAATATATGGTCCTCAAAGTAAAGAGTCACAGCAAGATATCACAAGATAACACAGGAATGAGCTAATGCCATCAAGCATGAATAACCTCTTGGGTAGGGGGATGGGAGAGGGGGGAAAGGAGGTTGCCCGAGGCTAGCCTAAGGCTAATTAGCATGGTAAAAATCACACCCCTGGGAGGAGACCTTACATGCTAAGGTCAGACCACCTTTGTATAATGAATTAGCCACTAATTGGAGCATGCGCAGAAGAGCATTAGTTTTACAACTGAAAGGTGTCCAACGAACAAGTTTTGTGTAACTTTTCCTTTGTTGCAAACTGTAGAAAAACCTACACCCTCTCTGAAGAACCTACACCCCCTCTGAAGAGGTCTGCTAGCTCTGCAAACCACCGCTTGGCACCCCTTTCTGTAGAGAACTGCATTAAAGGTTAGAAGTTGGATCTCTGTGTGCTCATCGGCTCCTGGGCACCGGGCACAAACCTAAACCCCAATTAGGGGACAACAAAAATGATACCAACCTGGCTGAAGTTCATTTCAAGTATGTCTTCGTAAATGTAATGCAGTTAAGAGTTCCCTTTGCTAGAGTGAGTAATCCCCCAGGTAAATAAATATTTTGGTGGTTTACGTATTGGAGTTGAGACAGTCCCTCTTCCAGAGCTCTAAGGAAAGCTTTTTGGATCACATCTTTTCCTGGATATATCTTCATACCTTCTGACATGAATCCTTCTTCACCACATTCTTTTCAGTAGTATCCTGTAGTTATATGAATTATACTGTGACTACTGCTTTTCGGGTCTTTTGCCTCTTTTTGTTCCTCTTGCCTACCAGGCTTCTTTCTAATTTGCATATGTCAGTCTTTGTCTGCCTCATTTGCTTAATTGGGTATGGTTCTGCTCTTCTAATGAGAACAAAACCCAACTCCTAAAGAGCTTGTTAACGTAGAGTGGAGAAACTGTGTTATGATTCTAATTCTTGGAAAGCAATCCCATCTCCAGTACAAGATTAACATAATGTTAGGAGGAAGAACCTCCTCATGCCTCCAGATACAAGAAATACTCCGTAAGTTATTAACTATGTTATAGGGACCTTAACTATACGTAAGCTACCCTCAGAAAGCTGAAGATCAACACTTTGAAATTTGGGTGCCTCAAGGTAGTTTAAACGGTTTCTATTACAGGTCTGATTTTTATGGTGGTACCCACATACGCGCACACCCCCCCTGCTCTTAATGGAGGTGCAGCAACATGCACATACTCACTACACCTGAAAACGAGGCATCCTTATTTAAGAGGCCTAAACAGCATTTCCTAACACGGTCAGCTTCGACAACTTTAGTTTGCATTCAAAACCGTTAAAAATCAGAGCACATTGAACCAGAGCAAGCACACTGAATGGCACAGGAGAGCTACCGCATCCCAGAGAGCTGTATCTCACAGTGTGCAATGTCACGTGGCAGTCAAAATTATTTTGGCTCTTACCAGTGGCATTAGTGGTATGTTACAGGGAGCAGAGACTAGGTCACCAGCGAAACGTGACAACTATAAATGGAGCAGCTGATTATCAGCTGCAAAGCCAATGAGTAGGAAAGAGCACCACGACTCAAAATGCTGATGTCAAATTTGAATCCCATATACGGCATCAAGAGCATCAGGAAATGGAGGACACTGTCTAACCCTCAGGGTTACCCCAGGTACATGAGTGACAGCTGGAAGCCAACACATTTTTAAAAAGTCTACGTGTGGCCATGCTCATAACTCTTTTTTGAAATAGCTAAAACTCTTTGTACGATGAGAAACGTCAAGGATTTTTTTTTTGTCTCCAATATATTTTCACATTTCTCCTCATGTTGATAACAGCACTGCAACCAAATGTTACAGCCTTTCTTGTCAGACCAAATCAACAATGAGCATTTAGAAAGGAAAGGAAGGTGTTTTGTTTGTAGTTGTGTCTCGCTACAGACAGCATATAACGCATCTGGGAAGAACAAAAGCTTGGCTGTTTTCGAAGCTATGTATTCCTCTTGTTGTTAGGAGTAACACAGGTATGGCTTCTCCTGTGCAGGGCAGTAGATGTGGAAACATCGCTAGCACCAGAGGATCTACAGCACAGCAGTCATCATAACAAATGTATAATGTCTTTCATTACATGACAACTCTGTCTTGTAATCCCAGGTGTTATAAAGATCCTTTTTATATGCCACTTAAGCTTGTTAGGAAGAGAGGAGCTTTAAACGCTCAACAATTTTGGCAATGGTAAGTTGCCTCATTTAACTTGGTTTAGGCTGTTGTGGAATATGCAGGTATAAATATATATGGGTTCCCAAGCCTCCATTACAAAAGATCATGATCTCATCTGTTTCAGTCGGGATAATTTTCAACAGATTAAAATAGAGTAGCCCATAACCTGTATCATGTTGCAGACACCAGACAAAGCTGTGTTCTCCAAGGCTTAACACCTCCACAATCCATTCCAGTAATGGTTCACAGGGGGGAATTTGCACCTACTTCCAGGTGGTGTATATTTTATGCCTTTAATCAGGAAAACTATTTTCTTCTTACTTAAGGCAATTGCAGATAGTATTCTAATGTATATATCTTAAATGTTACCTTTGTAGTGACTGAATTCGGTGACGGAATTGGACTGGAAATTAGCCCGTGGCAAAGAATTCCATGGGTTAATTGTACAACACTCCTTCTATCACTTCTAAATCAATTGCCTCTTAATTTTAATGACTGTCCCCTCAAGAGGGTGAAAAGGATCTAATTGCCTCCCTGTGGACCACTTGTAACTGCCCGTCCCTCTGAAATTCACTTTTATACTCCTGTGCTGTATTTCTGTGCAATTTAACTTGATCGTGTATCAAAACACCTTCCTTCCCCCTAGTTGTTAATTATTTTGTCATCTCCTCAGACTATTTCTGATACTTCCTGACAAGATGTCCAAAACAGAATGCTATATTACTAGTGAAAACACAGACTAGGTTGATACAGCAGGGTTTTTTTGTTTTTTTTTTTTTTTTTTTCAAAATTTTCCATATCCTTTTCCTTTCCTTTATACAGCTGAGGGTACTAGAGATGCATCTTTACATTTTTTTGTCAATGTTACTGACCAAAACTACCTTTGCTGAGGCAGAATTTAGTGTAACAAGGTCATACTTTTGTATTGCTAATAGCTCTGGGTAAAGCTATATTGATACAAACATAAAGAGGGATGTAGCTCCTGGAGAAGGGGGACCAACAACGCAGTATTTCAACAGATAACCCTGTATTTCAGAGCATCTGAGATGGACATTATGTATCTTGGAAAAGAGCACAAAACTTTCCAGGGGCCTTTCCAGAAAGGTCCATGTATGACCCTCACCCTAAAGTGTCAACAACCTTTGCCTTTTTTTGGCTTTTTAGGGCTCCCACAGTTCTTTACAACACACAGAGGTCATAGTGAGACGGGGATTCTCCAACCGTTTCTTGCTGCTGGGGCACGCGAAGCGCACAAGTGGTTACTATTCCAATTGTCTCCTGTCACTCAGGCTCTCCCTCAGAATTTCCCTTGGCTCTCTGAAAAAGCTAAGAACCTGTAAAAGAGAGAAATAACCAAGGCTTAGTTCTGTAACAGCTGAAACTAATCTAAAACAGTATTGCTATTTTGCAGCCTCCCTCTCACACATTCCCAACCCTTTGCACCAAGCCCTGAGCTCATTTAAGAGTCCCGTGAAACAGGCGAGCACTCATTTAATTGAGAACTAAAAATTTCATCAGGTTTGACCCAGTTCAGGTCTCTCATCCAGCAATGGGAACACACGAGTGCCAGTATCTGAACAAGGGATGGGGGAATAAGGTGTGGCCTGGGGAAACTACAGGATTGCAGCACCCCAGAATGAAATTCTCTTAAACTGCAGAGAACTTGGTCTTCACCCGTCTGGAACAAATTCTGACTTTACAAAGGTCAGTGAAATCAGAATTTCACCCTAATTCGTAGTGCATTTGCATTTTTATATATTGAGTGATCACGCTGCTATAGTATTTCTATAAAGATAGTAACTCAAGCTATTGAAATTTTTAGCTTTCAGTGTATTTCAGGCTATCAGGGTCAGAAAATATTCGCCACAGTCTGTCCATTTTCCGATACTCGGGATTCTGATACTGATCGCACACGAGCCTGGATGGAATTAGAATTCAGTATTTCTTAGGGCACAGAGCAGAGTATTTATCTTGTTTATTTTATTAATAATACAGAGTACCTAAAGCAACTACATATTGACACCTAGCGTTGTAAAGACTTGTCATAATAGCAGCAGGTAGGATGTTTAACGTTAATTCTCATTTCAAACTTCTTGTTCCATTTCTGTTTGACTATCTGGGAGCAGTTTTCACTGTTTAGACCCCGTGACATAGCTGCAGCCTGGAAAAAAAAAAAAAAAAAAAAAAAACCCGAAACAAAACCACAGCACAAAGAGGTATTTTATTTAACATTCCTTTTAGAAAAGCTGATGGCTACTCAGCATCACACAAAACTTGTGTATAGGTGCAATGCTATGCTAAGTGATGTGGAAATACCAAAAGACTGTGAAATACTTTGTAAGGAGTTGTTAGCATGTGCCTCAGGCTATACTGCTGAGTTGCAAATTTAAGGGGCGTGTTTTCATCAGTATTCAAGTCTCATTTGTTGGTGAGAAAAGGAGAAGGGTAAATAAAACTATAAAAATATGAAAAGTTGCTACGAATTTTAGAAATTCCATGTGCTGAGCAATGCAACAGCATAATCTTTGATTTTTTCATTACTTTCTTAGCTAATGGTCTGAAGTCCAACCTTAAGCCCGCACACCTTCCTCACACAATGTTTCATTTGTGCTTGTTGTTACCTTAATGCTGGCCCAGAGCCTTAAGCATAACATTAGTATTCAACTCTAAATACATGAACAACATCTTTGATATCACATGCCTAACAGTAAACATCTACACGCCTGGAGAACTCAGGCTGCAGGTTATGAGCCTTCTGGAATAGAAATTGATCACTACGTATTTTATAACCCGCTATAGGTGTCTGTGATCCACATCCGACAGGCTGAGGGAGCTGGGGTTGTTCAGCCTGGAGAAGAGGGGGCTCCGGGGAGACCTAATGGCGGCCTTCCAGTACCTGAGGGGGGCCTACAGGAAGGCTGGGGAGAGTCTGTTTACAAAGGCCTGCAGTGACAGGACGAGGGGCAATGGTTTTAAGTGGGAGAAGGGGAGATTTAGATTGGATATTAGGAAAAAGTTCTTTACTATGAGGGTGGTGGAACACTGGAACAGGTTGCCCAGGGAGGTGACTGAGGCCCCTTCCCTTGAGATATTCAAGGTGAAGCTCGACGAGGTCCTGGGCAACCTCATCTAGTTGGGGGTGTCCCTGCTGACTGCGGGGAGGTCAGACTAGATGACCTTTGGAGGTCCCTTCCGGCCTGGACCAATCTATGAATCTAAGTAAATAATAGCATTTGAGCATTCTCTAAATGGTGAGGGGTCTAGAGAACAAGTCGTATGAGGAGAGGCTGAGGGAACTGGGCATGTTTAGTTTGGAGAAGAGGAGGCTGAGGGGAGACCTCATTGCCCTCTACAACTACCTGAAAAGAGGTTGTAGAGAGGTGACTGCGGACAGGAAGTGCCTTCCCAACACCACTATAAAAGGAGGAAATCAAGGCCCAGCAGGCCTGCATAGCTTCTGTTGCAGAAGGCTGTATACAGGGAGATATATACATATATATACCTACAGTGGACTCAATCTCTACTAACAAGTGTAATGGTTCCCAAGCAAAACTAAAGGCCTGTCCTCTCAATACCTTAAGGCACATCCCACAACAGCGATCATAGGGACAAATTTCACCCAGTTTAGTTTATTTTAGTTATGTTCAGTGATGCTGCGGGAGTCAAGAGGTGCTGCTGCCTGGAGGTGAAGAGCAGAGGAGCTGCCCCGCTGCTGCTCACCACACAGCAACAGGCAGGCAGGAAAGAACGGATTGAGAGCAGCCCTGAGGAGAAGGACTTTGGGGTGTCGGTGGACGAGAAGCTCGACGTGAGCCAGTAGTGCACACTGGCAGCCCAGAAAGCCAACCGCATCCTGGGCTGCATCAAAAGAAGTGTGGCCAGCAGGTCCAGAGAGGTGATTCTACCCCCCTACTCCGCTCTTGTGAGACCCCACTTGGAGTACTGCCTCCAGCTCTGAGTCTTCAGCACAGGAAGGACATGGACTTGTTGGGTCCAGCGGAGGACCACGAAGATGATTAGAGGGCTGGAGCACCTCTCCTGTGAGGACAGGCTGAGAGAGTTGCGGTTGTTCAGCCTGGAGAAGGCTCCAGGAAGACCTTACAGCCCCTTCCAGTTCCTAAAAAGGGCTACAGGAGAGACAGGGACTCTTTATCAGGGAGTGGAGTTATAGGGTGAGGGGTGACGGTTTGAATGAAAGAGGGGAGATTTAGATTAGATATTAGGAAGAAATTCTTTCCTGTGAGGGTGGTGAGACACTGGAACAGGTTGCCCAGAGAAGTTGTGGACGCCCCATCCCTGGAAGTGTTCAAGGCCAGGCTGGATGGGGCTTTGAGCAACCTGGTCTGGTGGGAGGTGTCCCTGCCCATGGCGAGGGTTGGAACTCGATGATCTCTAAGGTCCCTTCCAACCTGAACCATTCCATGATTCTATGAAAGGGCCGACAGGGCAATGGGCAGGGGACTCCCCCCGGCCTGTGGCCCCACACACCCGCAAGCGTCCCTAGGCCTCCTTCTCCCCCCGCACTCCCTCTCCCCTTCCCTTGGTATCAGGGCGGATTTTTTCCCCTCACAGCCCCAACACCCCCTCGGTGGCCGGGCTGTCCCCATTACAACGCCGGGGACACCCCCCCCCAAATCCCGTCGTTCCCCCCTCCCCCGCCACTCCCGCGCATGCGCCACCCCCGCGCATGCCCCCGAGGATCCCCACAGCGGGGGCGGAAGGGGGGCCGCGCATGCGCAGCCCGCCCCGGCGGCGCCCACCCCGAGGCCGGGCAGAGCCGCCGTGTGGCGCCCGCCGCGGCCCGCCCCCCCCCTCTCCCGGCCTCCTTCCCTCCCTCCCTCCCTCCCTCCTCCCTCCCTCCCGCCGCCGCCTGCCGGGGCGGGGCCGGCTCCTGCCACCGCCCCAGCGCAGCCCCCGCCGGGCCCGTCCGAGCTCGACGGCATTTCCGGGGGAGGGCAGCGGGGCGCGGGCTGGCGGGGAGCGGCGCGGCGGCGGGCGAGCAGAGTTGACTATATATGGTCAAAGGCAGGGGAGAGCGGCGGGACGCGCCGGCGCTTCCTGGTTCGCGCCGCGGGGCTGAGGCGGCGGCGGCGGGAGAGGCAGAGGCCGGTCCGGTCCGCCTGCGCTGCGCCGGGCTGCCCTCGCCGCCCTTCCCGGCCTTTCCTTCCCGCCCGCCGCGGTAACAAGTGGGCGAAGATGCCGTACGAGATCAGTAAGCCCGTTGAGGGGGGGAGACGGGACGGCGATGGGGCGGGTGGGGGGGGACCGGGCAGTGGGGGGACCGGGCGGCCGGCCGGCCCGCCCTGAGCCACCTGGCGCGGAGCCGGTAGTTCCTCACAGCCCGCTGACAGCAACAAGTGACCGCGCCTGTAACGGGGAGAAATAAAACGTCTTTTTATTTTTTTTAATTTTTTTTTTTTTTACCCTTTTTTCCTTTTTCCCCTAGAAAAAGTGTTCGCCAGCCTCCCGCAGGTTGAACGGGGCGTTTCCAAAATTATCGGAGGCGACCCGAAGGGCAACAATTTTCTTTATACCAACGGGAAGTGTGTCGTCATCAGGAACATTGATGTAATGTACCCGCGTTTACTTATTTCGCTTGGTAGCGTGGAGCTGTCGCCGAGTTCCGTGTCGTTCCCCAGCCCCCTCCAGCAGCAGCCCGTGCTTCATTCAGACTTGATGGTTGCGGTTGAGGTCACAGTTCTGCCATTAGTGGCGGGGGAATAAGCCCGGGTGCATGACTCAGGCATAAAACCAGGGGCAGCCACCCTAAAAACCTGGGGAAAATCTCGGGGAAAACGGGCAGTTGCCTCCCTCTCCCCACAGAGGATTTATAGGCGAGAGACTGGTATATTCTGGTCGGCCCTGTTTATCCTCCTGAGTATCACTGCTGTGAAGTTGAGTGTTGTGTTTGCCTAATAAATGAACTTCCCTATTTTCTGTGCTGGGCCCGTAGCTTGTAAGAGAAGCATGCAAATACTTGTGCGAACACCTATATCTAAAGGCATTAACCTGTACCACCTTCTTCTCCCCCTCCCGCACTCCGGCAATCAAAACAGTTGTCAGTTGCTTGGCTCCCTGGCAGTTGAGTTCTCAGCCCTGGTCACGGGGAACTTTTCTCATCGATTAAATTAAATATTAGGATGCCCCAGTTAATGTTCTCAGTGGTGCGGAGGTTTGGGTTGTTTTTTTCTTCTGTGATGGTAACTAGAGGAACTTTAAGCGCGTTATTTAAATGATTTCTCTTCAAAGATGGCATCCCTTTGAGAAGTATGGAGGAAGCATTGCATGGCTAGGCTACTGTTTTGCTACTGGTTTTCAAAAAAATACTTTTCTTCTAAGTAAATGATTGTTCTTTTTAAAAAAGATCAAATTCTCCTCTAGATTTACTTTCCTCTCTTAGTGCAGATTTGGCCAGCAGCAGGGAGGGCTGCATGGTGGGGGCAGGTCATACCTCTCTGGAATTTTTAGGTCTCCAGTCTCCACAACAATGGATTTGTTTATGGCTGCTTCTGTAAATCCCCTTTGTAAACTGGATTTTTATGAGCTGTTTTCCTGATTTATGTCATCACCCCCGCTTTGTCATGCCGTAATACAGAAATGCTGCTAATAACTTAATTCTCTGCAAATTTCTTGCTTGATATCGGTTTACATCCATCCATTTGAAAACAAAAATGAGCTTACACTGTGGTTTCAGTGTCTCAGTACAGTGGTGTTGTAATAGTGTTTCACTCTTGGTATCAAGAAAAGTTCAATTTTCTGAAACCGGAAGCCCGAATTAAACGCTGTAATGGCACAGAATGTGATGAGAGAAGAGAGAAAAGCCACTCTGCTTACGTTACAGCTTCCGCCCAAGTTATGGATTGCGACCTCCTCCCTTGCACTGTCACTAGTGCTCATCTGATGCTGTTTTGGGGGTTAAATTGGAAGAAAACCATTTGCCTTTACCTTCCTAAATCAGCCCACTGAAGATTTGCCCAGTGCTAATGTTAAGTCCCAGCGTGAGCCTGAATGTAGAGCGCGTGGCAAGGTCTGAGCACAGGCGAGGTGGGACTGTGGGAATTCAAATTTAGACTGTTTAAACCCTCAAGGGAAATTGAGAATGGAAGTAATAAATCCTTCAGTTTTATGGGGTGTAATTCATGCCCATACGCAAACTTACCTAACAGGCAAGGAGTCTGCTACTGTTAATAATTGACAGGTGAAGCTCTGCAGACAGCTGCAGAATCTATTGTAGCAGTGACACAAAAACTGACCAAAGCCCGTGCTGTGGCTTTGGTGTTGGAGAACGTTGCAGTTTGTTCATAACCCAACATGGAAGTATGTCCACTCTTTGGTGAGAGCCATGCCTTTGCTGAAAAATATGGAAGCCTGTGTAACAGCTTGCAACAACCACATGAAACACTGGGAGGTCCATGTGTTAACCCCTCCATGAACAGTTAGTTCTCCAATGGGCTGGTTGTGCTCTGGATTAAAAGAAACAGGTCATCAAAATGCAGTGATCACCTTTCTCTTTCCTCTGAAGCCATCTATTATTAGCTAGTAGTGGTGATGAATATAGTGTTCAGGGATAATCCTTGGTCTTCAAGCTTCAGGTGGAGACTTTTGTAACAAGAGTGAGTCCTGGAGCAGTGCTGGAAAAGCACTGTGAGAAGGACTAGTGATATTTGTAAGGTTTCATACCTCATTAATATTTTATCGTCTTCATGGGTCTAAGCCTACTTTGAAGGTTGGAACTTAAACTGCTCACTTTCGTATGTGGCTCTGGTTTCAGTGTTCGAAATAAGGTATGTAAGCTTGCTCTTGTTGAACCTAGTGTTAGGTACTGCATTTGTCCCAGCTAATGCCATAATCTTATCCTAAAATCTCTCTTTAGAAGTGGGTTTTTTTAGGTTTTGATATGAAAGACACACAGGTTAGAAATCTGACTTTACAAGCAGAAATAATGTTACCAAACAAACAGCATTTAATTTCACTGAATTTCACTGAATTTTTTTAGAGTTGGAAGGGACCATATAGATCATCTAGTCCAACTCCCCTGCTGAAGCAGGATTGCTTAGAGAATGCTACTCAGGACTGCATCCAGGCGGGTCTTGAAAATCTCCAAAGAAGGGGACTCCACAACCTCCCTGGGCAGCCTGTTCCAGGGCTCTGTCACCCTCACCGTGAAGAAATTCTTTCTCATATTTGAGTGGAACCTCTTATGTTCCAACTTGTGCCCGTTGCCCCTCGTCCTGTCACTGGGAACCACTGAAAAGAGTCTGGCTCCCTCCTCCTTCAACCCACCCTTGAGATACTTATAGGCATTAATAATTTGACAGCTCTAACTTATTACCTGTTTTCCTGAATCTGTTTACCATATCTTAAATTTGGGAGTCTGTCATTTAACCCCTTAAGTCAGTCTGTGAAGTCCAGTCTGTCATGTTCTGAGCTTCCTGGACTCTTGAAGATTCTTGCTGTAAAATAAACAGCTACTTATGTGTGCCATAGGGGTTTTCGAGCTCCCTGAACTTGTGGGTGATGCCGCCACGGCATGGGGAAAACATTATCTCGTCGTGCTTTGATAAAATCCAGTTGCACACAAAATGGAGACTGACGTGTGCATGCTCTAAATGCAGAGGGTTGTGACTTAAGTAGGGCCATATCGCACTCAAGCAGTGTATAAAAAGCAGGAATGAAAAAGAGCTGCTTCTTGCATGAGTAAGCTGTATCCCGTCTCCTGAGATGTAGCAGTACTGCTGCAGTAAGAACTCTTGCGAGCAGGAGGCTGGCTGCTTTCTAACACAGAGCAGGTGCTTTAGCTTTTCCTGATTGGATGGCTGGGTCATGCCATAACATCAGGTGGTTTTCTGGTTTGGTTGAATAAATCTGTATTCATTATAGCAGTTGAAATGGACTTCTGCCTTTTTTGACCGTGTGAGTCAAGTTTCTGGAGCTGAAAGATACCTGTTAACTGGTAGAAAATTTTTTCTAAGAAGCAGTGTATTACTGTTGTAGTGCATATGCACTGTATTTGGAAGATGTGCAGAATGGCTTTTTTAATACAGTTTAATTGAGAGCAGATTTTGCCTTGATGTCATCCTTTTTTTTTTTTTTTTTTGATTTGTGTGGCACCTCCGTAGTGTAACACCACTGATCTGCTGAGACACTGAGTCAGTCTTACTGTCCAACCTGAAGCGTCTGAACACATGTTTAAGACTGAAGAGATAAAATTCCAATGGAGTGGCAGTGAATGTCTTTCAGGATACCAGTGCAGCTCTCCATACTAGGGAAAGCTTATTTTCCTGTGCTGGTCGACTAGCTTTTTAACCAGTTCGCAGTCAGCAAGGGAGAGCAAGCCTTGCACACCTTGTTGGTTACTGAGTGATCTTGAGCACATGATGATGATTAACAGCTGTGCAAAACGGTTAACAGTCTGCTTAATTTACATACTCAACTATAGGAGAGCTTTTGGATGTGTGCTGCAAAGCACAGCTCGGGTTTAGTGTTCTACTGGGGTAACTGCCTTACCCGGCCCTGCCACACAAAAAGCAAGTCCAGTGCTTGGCCTGTTATTTTGGAGAGTGTTTTTCTACTTTTTGGCAGGTATTGGAGAGGGAAGGGTCACAGCAGTCCTGGCTGTTAGAGGAAGTACTTAAATTGTGTCAGCTGTTAGAAATTAGTGTGTTGTTTTAGTCGCACTGGACAGCAGTGTTCTGTGCTTCTCAGTTTTAGACAATAGCTTAATTTAAGCTGGAAGGAAGGGTGTGAGAGAAGGAGTGTGAGGAGAAACTCTGAATTTTATCTTTGAATGTCTGATGTTATTCCTTTGAAAACCAGGGAATAAAACTTAGTAACTTTTTTTTTTTTCCTTTAAACTAGAATCCTGCAATTGCTGACATCTACACTGAGCATGCCCATCAGGTTGTAGTTGCCAAGTATGCTCCCAGTGGATTCTACATAGCATCTGGAGGTAAAGTATCAGTGCACATGGGGTATGTGGCCAGGTCTGTTAAAGTGCTTGCTGCAAAACTTACTGGCAAAATCGAGTAATAATGCTTCACGTTGATGTACAGAATATACACAGTGAATGTGATATGCTTCAATGGAATTGCATATACATGCCTGAGGGAGGAATGATTTCTGTAGTTGTTCCTCTAACCTCTTTCTCAAGCAGTGAGTTCAGTGACATGCATGGTCTCCTTAAATTCTATTATTTAAATCAAAAAGAACCTGGAAATGAACTTGAAATGCTTAGTGTGAAGCGTTAAAGAGAGCAAATCTTAGTGTAATGAAGACTTGTGTACATGCAACAGAATGAAAAGCTATTTCTAAAATACAAGACTTGTTTCTCTTTGTTAAAAAAACTTTGATACTTTGAGGGTGGGGGAGGGATTTTAGAAGAGTGTATACTCCTTTCTGTTCTCTCCTCCTTTTTTATTGACCAAACTTGGCAAGGCTTGGCATGACTTTTCTTACATTTGTAACCTGAACTAAAAAAACTTTCCTTGGTAGGTTAGCCAGCAAAGAGGCTGATTCTCAGTTTCCCTGTAATTTGTGTGAGTCAATAGTCTGAGAACGGGTAACATGAATTTCTACAGCATGAATTTCCTGGATTGTTACTGGAAATGGCTGCGGGTTTGATGACTTAAAAAGAACTAAACAAACCCCTTTTAATATAAGCTTGCTTCAAATAATTGGTCTTTTTTTTGGGTGAATTGGTATACAGTTGAAAAATATTGATAAATACAATATTGTAACTTCAATTTCTTAAAAATATTTGCAGTTAATATGTGGATTTTTTTTTTTAAATCTGCTTGCCATTGTCAATTAGAAACACTTCAAAGGCAAGTATTGTGCCCAAATACATAAATACTTTAGGTGATATACCTGAAAATAAAGCATTCTGAGTATGAGCCCCTTAGAAAGGGACTTATGCACAGGTCTTAGTAGAACGGGAGTTTCTCTCTCAGCAATTCAAAGGGAGCAATAATTTTTAAAACGTTCAGTCCTTCTTGGCTTCCTGCGTATCAGAAAGCTGAATTAGAATATGTGTCTTTTGAGTACTGGAGAACCTTTAAGAACACTGAAAGCACAGCTTCCCCCCACCCCCTTCCTCCGTCCACCCCCAATCAGTCTGAAGGGAACCAGAGCCAGGATTTTCTTGGCTCCGTCTTGTGTGTGGACCATATGTCAAATCGAATACCTTCTTAAAATCCAGTTTGCATTCTTTATTCTACAGTCTTGGTGCTCTAGGTTTGTGCTGTACTTAACCCTCAGAATAACCATCTATTTTGTTCTTGTAACCTCGTAGATTTTTCACTCCTCTGCAAAAGAACAGTAATATATACGTAGCCTGATCTGTGAAAGAGTTTTTCATTAATGATTAACTTAAGGAAGCTTCTTGCTCCTAGGGCAGTATTCAGTTGACTTTTTTCAGAAGTCATGTGTCACAGCTCCAAATAAATGAGTTTAGGCTGCAGTATTTCCCTTAAAAAGTGTCTTCTGTATGTCATATTTATAAATAGTTTTGTGATACTGCTGAGCATGGGGTCTGAAGATAGTATCAGCCTCTTTAAGCTGTTTCTAAGTATAACATGTAAGATTCCTTTCTCTGTCTATAAATCTGCATTAGCTATGCAACCTGCATTAATACTTCATGTGCTTGATAAGACAGACCTTTGGCAATATGCTTTGTGGCTTTTATGGTAATTTCTCTTGCTGCAGTCATAACAGATGTAGTAATGGAAGATACCACAAAAGCTATATGAGTCTTACCTATTAATAGATGGAGCAAATAATTAGATTTTGAAGTCCACGATAAAATTCTGCCTCAATAACAAATTATCTCTGTAAAATGAAGGATTCTGCATCTGTCCTTTTAGCAGAAGTGGAGCAGCTGAGTCCGTGATCAGGCCCCAAAGATACAGGGCTGCTGTATGTTTAAATTGCACTGTAAAGATGCGCCAGTAAATGGTGAACAGAACTCGGAAACATTCTGTATATATGTCAGCACGTAGTTTATTCTAAAACAGTGGCTTTGGTGAAGGGTCCAATACGTACAGAACTTGCTGTGTGCGTTTCATTGGAGATGTGTAAAACTGCGTGTAGAACAATTCCTCCGGTTGCAGTGCTGCACCACAGTAATTGCTCTGAACAGGAGCAAGCTCTAGGGCTGTGTAATGCTGAGAGGAAACAGTGACCAAGGAAGCTTTCATTATATTAAGTCTTAAATTGTTACGATGTGTGCTGTGTCTCGTGCTCGTGACATTACAATTTTTGAATATTCTGTTGGATTCCTTTGTAGTTTTCCAGACAGTGCAGGTATCAACAGCCAACACTAAGTGTGTATGTTTATCTGTACAGAACAAGTATGCCAATGAGTGTTCGTGAATAGAGTTCTGTGGGCAGAAATCTCTTTGTATGTTTACATATACCTGGTATTTGTATGCAGAACGGGTTTGCTTTGAAGGTACAAAGAAGCTGAGGTATGAGATGTAGTGCATTTAATGTAATTTTAGTATTTAGGTTTTCTTTATTTTGTCCAATACAGATACTTAACACAAACTGGCTGATAACAGAGTTCCTGCCCTATTGCTGTGCAATTTTTTCACGTCTCTGTTTGCAAAAGTTGTTTCCATGTGTTGTATTTATTGCTGCATGTCTTGAACCTTGATATCTGGCTAAAAGCATAATTCAGTGAAATGGATGTAGTCTTCAGCATTCCTAAATCAAGTACTTTGTAGTAATCCTAATAGGGTAAGATAATAGGTCCCTAGTACAAGTGTTCAGTGTAGCTGAAAATCTGTATCCTGGCAGATTGCTGAGTCATGTGACTGAGTCATACTGGAACAACAATAGTGATATTCTATTTTATTATGGCAGATGTCTCTGGAAAGCTGAGAATCTGGGATACTACACAGAAGGAACACCTACTGAAGTATGAGTATCAGCCGTTTGCAGGAAAAATAAAGGACCTTGCCTGGACTGAAGACAGCAAGAGAATTGCTGTGGTTGGAGAAGGAAGGGAAAAGTGAGTAATTATTTTGTGTGTGCGTGTCTATATGTACATACATATACTGTAAACCTCTGTATTCTAACAAAGCAGGTTCTATGCAGAAAGCTTTTAATTCTTCAGGGGAAGAAAGTCATGGCTTGTTCCCTGTTTAGACATAAAGTTGTGCTGTTCTGCAGCAGAATTCTTCATCCAATATTTAACAGCTGTAAAACTACTGGGAAAATACAGTTTTGTTGGAATTGCTCAGTTTAAAAAAAATTGTGTAGATCTTGGTTGGGTTTTAGAGGTGGGTATTACATTCAATGATAGCTGTTCAGTATGCCTTTTAGTGGATTTTTTTTTTTGTATGTCTAGTTTTGATAGAGTAGGAAGGGAGAGCCACAAGACTATTCTTTTCCCTCTTCTTTCACCTCTCCCAGATTGGGAGGACATGATTGAATAAGAGTAAAAAAAAAAAAAAAAAAAAAATTGTATCTGAATTTTCTCCCTCAGCAACACACCCACATTTTTGGGCCTTATTATGGTAATTAAAAGGAAATAACAACTGGTTGTCCTTAATCTGACTAAATGACCTGCCCATTACAGTCAGGCTTGTGTCCTTTCTTTAATGTTTAAAGACTGACAGATTTTTAAGGCAGAGTCTAGACCAGTAGTCTTAAGCCTAAAGATCTAAAAAACATAGTGTTGTCCTGTTCCCTGCACTGTTTTTTAAATGGCAATCATGTACTGTGTCCTGATATTTGAGAGAGATTCTTTGTCCTCCCTCCCTCCATACCCTCCTGCCCTTGGGTAGTTACTGTGTAAATTTGTTCTCCTACTTCAAAAACTCTGCCGGTGTCCTGTTAGGTGGATGCACTTTCAATCTAGAATTTTGCTGCTGTGATTCTGTAGAACGGCTTTTTAATAGCAATACTCTGGCAGGTTAATACCACTGTATTGATTATACTGATTCTTTTTTTTTTTTAAGGGGATTTAAAGTAAGAATTGACAAGAATGCTGTTACAACTCTTCTGTAAACCTTTAAATAATAAGTTGTAAAAGCTATGGTACCCAATCTAGGCTAAATAATCAGATAAATGATCCAGTGTCATTGTTATCCTAGCTTTCTGCATTCTGCAGGATAATTTGCTGTTTGCTTTTATTAACCAACAGACACACTGAAGACTATCTTTTGGATCTCTGAATTTTAGAAGCTTTGTACATAGAACTTGGTTGTCTGTCCCTTTCAGCAAATGTGTCCTGTGGAAGATTAGATTGTCTCTCCAGCAAGATCTCAAATAGCCTTCAGGGAACTATGATGCGCTTGCATGAGATTAACGAGATGACCTAATTTCTTTTCTTTGAGTGCACTCAAATCTGCGTTTGCAGATGCTCAAGGACTTAATCTATGTGTAACTTTCATGAATTGTAGTTATTGTGTGCTTTTTTAACTAGGTTTGGAGCAGTGTTCCTGTGGGATAGTGGTTCTTCTGTTGGCGAGATTACTGGGCACAACAAAGTGATCAATAGCGTGGACATTAAACAAACGAGACCATATCGTCTGGCAACTGGCAGCGATGACAACTGTGCTGCTTTCTTCGAGGGACCGCCATTCAAGTTCAAGTTTACAATAAGCGTGAGTTTTAAGTTTAGATGTGGCTCTGTTAAACTGCAGCAAGTTGACTAAAAGCTTTCCAGCAGGCTTGCAGTTCTTGTCACAACTAGCTGTTATAACAGAAGTTCTTAGCTCCCCATTTGAGGCATAGTTGGTGTCAAGTGGCTTTCTTAAACCCATATATGAGAATAACTGAAGGTTTGTCTCAAATAAATGGTCGGTTAAGAAGAAAACCTGAAGCCTTTTTCCAATTTTTTTTTGGCTTTTCATCCTATCCTCTTGTAACTAGGGTATTTCATTGGCCTTAGTGGTGCTTTCTGAGCTCTGCTTCCCAGTGCAGACATGCGTAGAACAATATTCCTCAAGGTTCAAGAAAAGTGGTGTTGTGAATGGAATTTTCCAATCTGTTTAACAGTGCTCAAATCTGAAATCCCAGAGCAGCTTAGAAAGGGTGAGTGTAGATGTTTGAAAACACAACTGATTTCTACAACAACTACATTGCTTTTTCACTTTTTTTTATTCTACTAGTTAAAATCTCTTGGAAATGAAGCAAAACTTGAAACTATCATGTTCAAAACATTGTTACTTGAGACCAAAGAAAATAAAGCAAGCCAAAAGCTTCTGCAACTGTTTCTGATGGCAGAAGAAACTGCCATCCTCCTCAAAACTGCCACTCCTCAAAAAAACTATTGCAGAGATACTGGGTGTTAGTGCAGTAGTACACTCAAAGTGTTTGGTTCTTATTTTATTTTTAAAAACACAGTAGTATGCCTTTTTATTTTCTTAAGTATGTGCCTTGAGTAAGGACTTTAGTAAGGACTCCATATCAGTTCTAGAAAAGGAATTGTTTTGAGCTCTGCAATCCAATGAAATGATGTAGTTGCCTAATATATTTCTGAACTTAAGTTGATACTTGCATTTTGCTAAGCTGGTTCTTTTGGAACTCTGAAGTCTGAATTGCTTACCAGTGCTGCTTAGACTGGTGTATGATGCAGTCTTCCTTTTAAAGTGATATTTAAGTTGATATATGGGATTCTGATACAACCTGTTATATGGTTTAGATTAAACCTTGAAGTATCATCAGGAAAAAAACAACCTATAGTTAAAGAAAGTAGGTTAGAACCTGCCTTTCATAATACTAAAAATAGTCTCCCAAATCTCTTTGCATGGGATCTTTGGCCTCATTGTGGTGCTTCCCTATTTAACCCGTGTTTTCTAGTTGGCATGGTTTGAATAGTCTCCTACTTGTAAATAGTCTATTTGGGGAGCATACATCAGTCTTGCCTGGTTACTTCACAGAGTTACCACTAATGCAGTCTCCCAGAAATGGAATTCCAGTAAAATAAGAACTCATTCTTCATGACTGTGCTTTTTACAATAAGAGTACTTTATCCTCCTTCAGTTTATAAAACTTATGCAACATTCTCCAGATTTTGACTCTTGCTTCATTGCGTAAGAGTTTAGTGCCCAGAGGGGAAGAATCCCTTGCTTGCATCTGGGCTTCAGCTGAAGGGTTTTTCCTACCTATCCCTGAAACTGGGTTACTCATTCACCTTGTATTGTGCTAAGTTATTTGAATGACATCAGTACTGATGTCACCATTTCTTCCCTGGACTGTTCTTGGTCCCCATGATCCCCTTCAGATAGAGGCTAGACTTGCTCCGTAGCAATTCTCTACAGCAGGCATCTCCTGCACAGCTAATCTTATGTAAGATCGCATGTAAGAGAACTTCTTTGTTGCTGGATTCTCTTCTATGTAAAAAGGTCTGTTCTTATTTTCTGTGCTGATTTTTCCCTTTTTCATACAGGACCATACACGGTTTGTGAACTGTGTGAGGTTTTCTCCTGATGGGAACAGATTTGCTACAGCTAGCGCAGATGGCCAGGTAAAAAACAAGGAACTCTTTTTGTAGTGATTTTAGCATGAGAAGATTTTTTTTTTGGTGCATTTTGGTAAAAGGATTAGTATTGTAAAATCCATGTTGCTCTTTTTTCATGCCAAGAAATGATTGGCTTAAACTTTTAAGTATCCTCCTATATAGCTGTAACAGCTGATGTCAACCAGACTATTCTCACTCAGCTTTTTTCCCCTAGCATCTCCCTAGCATATTACTTCTCTTACAGGTTACTTTTGCAGGAACGTATTAGACTTTTGGAATAGGTATGTCCTTGTTACGATCCTGAGAAGTCTGGCTGAAATACTGAACTCATAGATAGCAGGGAGTCAACATGGAGCTGGGTTGCTGATAAGGGCAGGTTTGACAATGACGCTGTTACCAGAGGTAGCTCCTCCTTCTAAGAAGGCAGGTTCCCATGACTGCAGGGCTAAGCAGCTGCCATCACAGCAGGACTCAAAAATGTAGCATCTTCCAGAATTTCAAATGTCAGGATCCAATGTACAGAGTGGCTTACTGTGATTATGTACAATTTTCATCTTATTTGTTTAGTCTTAAATATTAAATGCAGGAATAGTTATGCCTCTTCTTCAAAAACCTAGTATTTGATAAACCTGCAAGCATGGCACATAACAAAAGAATGATCTTTGTAGTGCTAGTGTTTCAGGTCTTCGGTTTTTTTTCTGTTACTGCTTTTCCCCTTAAGTTATATGTCTGTATGTTCTCTTAAGATTTTTGTCTACGATGGGAAGACTGGAGAGAAAGTGTGTGCTCTTGGTGGAGGCAAAGCTCATGATGGAGGCATTTATGCTGTAAGTATCACTTCATTTGTGCAAATGGTCCGTAGCATTTCATTACCAAGTTCATGAACTGTGAAGTTTTGCAATAATAAATGCATTTACTATCTTATGGTGACATTTGTTTTTACAGATTAGTTGGAGCCCTGACAGTAGTCAGTTGCTTTCTGCTTCTGGAGATAAAACTGCTAAAATCTGGGATGTTGGTGCTAATTCTATTGTCAACACTTTTAACATGGGATCAAACGTGTTGGATCAGCAGCTGGGTTGCTTGTGGCAGAAAGACCATTTACTGACTATCTCCCTGTCTGGCTATATCAATTATTTGGACAAGAACAATCCAAATAAACCTTTACGCGTCATAAAGGTAGGTTAAACTTCTGTTGGTGCTCTAGTTTATGCAATAAATGACTCGGTGATTGAAGTTGTCTAGATGGAGTAGTAACTATTGAGAAAGAGTTTCGTTCACTTAGCATTGTCAGGCAAGCTATGTGTGACTGACTCTTGCAAGTCACATGAATCAAGAAGTTAAAATGTTAGATGCATGCTCCTGTGCTCTTTGCAAATACACAGACTGATTTTGATTTCAATTAAGGTTATCAACTTACCTTTCATAGCAGCTTGTTAGCATTCTTGAGATGAGAAAAGAAATACAGCATAGATGGAAAACTGCCAGTGATACTTCATTCTACCAGAGCTAGTGTATCGTGAACAAGGTGACTAGGGTTACTGTGCAATTGAGCTTTAATTTGAGGAATTAAAGAGTTCGCTGACACAGCACTCTCACGGGAACTTACATTTTTACATGAACTAGAAACAGACGTCCCAGATTCTTGCTATTGCTGCTGTAATTCTGGCAGTTGGTGTGGGTACATGACCATATTTAGTCCTCTTCCCTGAATCATAAAGTGCCTGAAAAGCAAACTTTGTTGATGAAAAGGCCATGAAAGTATTTTGGCCCAGCAGGCTAATAAGGATATTCATGGTGCCTATTCCTTTTCTTCAAGGAGTAGTACATGGGCATAGCAATGCTGCAACAGTTAAATGACTGTACCATTTATTAATAATTTGTATTCTGGGTGACTTTTAATGCTTGTGAATAAAATGGTATATTATTTTCTGAATAACCTGTAATTATTTGAGAATAAGTTTGATTTATGTATGTGTCAAGATGAAAAATTGCCTATCAATAATTATTATTTGTATCCCATTCACAGGGTCATAGTAAATCAATTCAGTGTCTTACAGTGCATAAAAACGGTGGAAAGTCCTATATTTACTCTGGAAGTAATGATGGTCATATTAATATCCTTTGAATTATAGTGATATTGGTTCTAGCATTATGGTCTGAGAGTGCTAATGGGGGAGGGAGGGGGGAGCTTTGCCAAAGACAAAAACTTAGGCTTATTGGACACAAGTGAATATTTTATGTCTGAAGAAGTTTATTTTGCTTTTCCCTAACTTGCCTTTTTTTACTGGTTGCCTGTTAAATATAAGCCAGTTTTTAGTTCCCAGTTGTCACTTCTTTGTGGTAGATTGTTAGTCTTCTGTAGCTTTCTATGTATTGTCATGCATGCAAAATATGTATTGCTGTCTCCTGCTGTTACATGCAGTAGATAACTTTCAACACACACTAAGATCTATTTATGTATCTTGTTTTTCAGGTGTTCAGTACAAGTAAGATAAACTCTTACTGAACTATCTCTGACTCGTTAACATGCGTTTCTCTTTACAGTTGTGTTTTTAAGGTGTATGAAGGTGTGTTTTGGAAGTTCTGTGACACATTGATTGTGTTCTTTATTTGGTATCGCAAATGTCATCAGACTTTGTCACTACTGGAGAGAACTTATACTTCTCTTGAGACTCTATTTCAGTCCTCTTGGTTTCTGGAGCAAAACGCTGGGAATGCAGCCTGGCTCCCGAAGGGCATTTTAAGGGGTGAGGCTGGGATGTGTTCAGCTAGAAGACTGTTGACTTTTCTTCAGTGTTCTGAAGGTTATAAATCAGTCCTTCATTCTGCTTGCTGTGATGCATTAAAAGGGTGTCACGTCGGCATAAACTTATAAATATAGAACTTGTATCTTCACAAATCTGTAGTGCAGTATTAATAGTTCAAACTGATGCTAGCGTATAACATCAGGGAAAGCCAGTGTTGCAGGACTTCTAATGACAATTCTTTAAAAATATTTCCTAATCTCAGCCCTAATGCGAATTGTTCCAGTATTTGCTACTGTTTGTGGTAGGTCATTTAGCTCATTACAGAACACCAGAGGTTCACTTAATAAATACTTTGAGGGTGTGAGGTTGGTTGAACCCTGGTACAGGTTGCCCAGGGGGCTTGTAGAGTCTCCATCCCTGGAGATACTCAAAACCCCATAGAGTGGGCAGCCTATTGTAACTGACACTTATTTGAGCAACGGGTTGGAATAAACGGTCTCAAGGGGTCCCTTCTAACCTATTCTGTCAGTTATTTAACTTCTTATGATGCTGTATCTGACTGCACCAGTATCTTCAAATGTTCCTTAATTCTATTATGCACATTATTGGGATTCTGAAACTGGAGAGAATGATGGCTTTTCTGGGAAAGGCCATACAAACCAGGTTTCTAGAATGGCAGTAGATGAAATGGATCAGCTGGTCACCTGCAGTATGGATGACACTGTGCGCTATACCAACCTCAGCAAGAGGGACTACAGGTCAGTTAAAATGTTGCCTTTTATTGTAGTATTACAGCCCTAATGATTTTACAGCAAGAGTTTTGTTGATTTGCATGGTAAAGGATTTTATGCTGCAATTTACTCAGGTTTTAAGTTACCATGGAAACTGTAGAAATGATTGCTGTACCAACCTTGCATTTTTCTGTGACAACAAGAAATGCATCCCAGACTTTTCAGTTTGTCTTGTCCCTTCCACAGGTTACATAGACATCTGCCTTGTATTGGGTGGCTTAGTTAGGGGACTGTGTAAAGAGTATCTGGTTTATGACCCATAAATACCCATGAATATTGATGACAAATGTGGTTAGGAGGGGTGGAACACAGCTGTTTCACAACTGAAGCAAAAAAACTTTAAAGAATCTACTAAGATCACGTAGTTAGTCTTAAAAGATTAGACTCTAGCGTAGTAACATTGACTTTCACTTCAAAGGTGTACTACCTAATGAAGGTGCTAATGCTTTAAGCATTAAACAGAAGGAAACTTTGCAGATTATTTTAAAAATAAATAAATTATGCATGTTCTTGATCATTAGTGGGTGATTATTTCAATAAGCGTGGAATAATTTTTCTTCTTTGTCCTTCTTCCTTCTCCACCTTGGCACGCCTTACTTCAGTGGCCAGGATGCTGTGAAAATGGATGTTCAACCAAAATGTTTAGCTGTGGGTCCTGGTGGTTATACTGTAGTTCTGTGCATTGGACAGGTAAGTATTAACTTCTGGGTTATCACTGCAATTGTTCTGTTAATAATGCCGTGTATGGTAACATGGTGGCTTCTGACAAACCTGTTTAGTGTGGGATCATCTTGTGCATCTGCAGAATCTCCTGATGAAAGCTATGGGGAACATAATTAAGCAGGATATTGATAGGCTTGTCCCTTTGCATCCTGTACCAATTTAACAGTCTTATGTATAAATGTAAATTTCACATGGTCCATCCTGTGGCTGCATCTGAAGTTATCAGTACAGCTTTGCGCTGGAAGGCTGCACCAGTCTGAGTCGTGCCCTTGCCTGATCTGCTCAGTGACAAGATTTTGGGGAAAGGATGTCTGTCTTCTGTATTTTTTTAAATTTTTTGTATTTTTGCAACTAATCAATTAACTGATGGTGTTATGCAGCATGCGCAGCTCTAGCTTGCTTGCCAGTAGTAGACACATCATGCAAAACCAGAGAGATTGTAGCAGGTCTACCTTGTATCAAAGCATGCTTAACTTCTAATGATTTATGCCTTCTATATGATGCTGACTTTATGCTTTGGATTTTCAATACTGTTGTCCAAATGTATTTCCCATGTGAGTTATAATTCCAGTTGTCCATAGTAATAGAACTGGATAGGAAATAACCATTGCAAGTTAATACTGCAGTGTTAACTTGTTGGTAATTTGGTCATGCCTCCCTTCCTTTAACAGTGAACAGCATTGCTAAAAATACTCTTTTGTCCATGTTTCTTTCATGCTTAAACCAAATGAGGCAAAGCTGAAGGCACCAGAGCATGCCCTGCACTACCTAATTTAGAGCACATAAGTACTAGTCACTGCACATCAGCATTTCTTTCTTTTTTTTTAAGAATGAAACTAGTCCTTTAAGATCAGAATATAGTGAACTTCTGAGCAATCCAAGCGGATTTGTATTTATGATTTAGCAATGTGGCTTAGTCATAGTTTTGTATGAGGCACTTTGAAGAAGGGTCTTAGTTTCTGGTTTTCTATTGACAGATTGTCTTGATGAAAGATAAGAAAAAATGTTTTGCAATTGATGACCTTGGCTATGAGCCAGAAGCTGTAGCCATTCACCCTGGAGGAGGTACAGCAGCAGTGGGAGGAGCGGTAAGGTGGCACTTCCTGAAACTGTACTGCTTTGAACACTGGAACTAGTAACAGAAGCATTTAATAGTAGTCTGTGTGTTGTGTTGAGAAGTAGTAGGCAGCAGTTTGTAACAGCAGCAGTAAGGTAACAAGGGATCTTGTAACTGGTATTTCTGGGCTTTTATTCCCCGGGTTCTCCCACTATTGTAACCGAATGTCTGGTTTGTTTGTTTTTTTTTAATCTTGTATTTGCTGTTTCTAAATAGTCAGATTGGTTTTACCCAGTGTATGCTTAAAGCAGGCAAATTCTAGAAATTGGGTCTATATTCTAGACTTGTTGGGTTGTAGCCAGCATAATTGACAGGTTCTTTATTTCTTAAAATAAGCACTACCAGATAAAACAGATACTGAGTTTCTGGAACTTTTTGCAAGCCTTCCTCTTTCTATTGTAAAGTGATTTTTGTACCTTCCCCACTTCTTCACTATTAATTTGCAGGATGGGAATGTCCGTTTGTATTCAATCCAAGGAACCTCTTTGAAAAGTGATGAGAAGTCTTTGGAAGCTAAAGGTCCTGTTACTGACCTGGCATATTCTCACGATGGTGCCTTTCTTGCAGTCTGTGATGCAAACAAAGTTGTCACTGTCTTTAGTGTCACCGATGGCTATGCGGTAAGAATTGTTGTAGGAGGAGTTTTGTTTAAGAACAAATTGACAGGCACTTCATGTTTAATGGTGAAATATAATGTAGCTGATGAGACTTAATTGTTAAATGATTAATGTATATTTGGGGTTTCTGTGACTGTCTGTTTACCTGGTATTTTGAGTTAGCGTTGCTTTTCACAGCAGCTTATGTGAAGCCTCTGGATCGTAAGGATAGGTGAGGAAATGTACAGCACAGGTTGGCAAACCTAGCTAATGACAAGCACATAGTTAAATGGGGGAGGGGTTGCATTTCCACAGCCTAGCACAAGTTAAATGCAAAAGATTGCAAAGTATGCAGGTTCCTTATTTGGGTCAGCTGAATCACTAGTGGGTTGGGTTTTTTAAAGGAGAAAAAAGTCAAAAAAATATATGCATGCATGTTACAGAATTCGTTTGCTTTTCTGTAAAATGCACAAGAATGCAGGCTCAGTTTGATAAGAATAATGGAGTACAATAAAATTTAGTGAAGTAAATTAAGCAGACTTGGCAATAAAATTTTGCTGGCTGTGGCATGACAGTTCCATGCTACGAACTAAGCAACAAAGGGGATGCATTAGGGCAGGGAATCTTGCTTTATCCTTCAATCTCTGATGTCTTTTAACCAAGAACCAGAAAGTGGGCAATTTCCACTTTTCAGCTGAGCAGTCAATATGTGTATCAGGCTGCAAAGTCGTTAAGGTTTGACTGAAACCACACTGAAGTAAAAAATACAGGATGGCATTCCACAGAAACATTCCATTTTCTAAGTAAAAATTGAATTAATTTTGCTTTTACAAACATCTGTGGGGTTATTTTAAAAGCCTCTAAGCAAGAAGTGACTTGTTGAACAAGCACTTTATAGAGCCACCTTTCATAGAAAAACTCTTGGAATTTTCTACAGAAGGGTTGGATTTTGTTGGCATGATAAGCATTTAAATAAATAGCATGAAGTGAAGCCACCACTTGGTTTAGGACATCAATCTGCACCTGAGATGTACATTGTCTGGAGTTTTGCAGTAGTTTATTGTGATGCTACGCATGAAATACCTTAAACTAATGAAATAATGCTGTATCTCTGACTTTCAAATAGGAACATAATGTCTTTTATGGACACCATGCAAAAATTGTTTGTATTGCCTGGTCACCAGACAATGAACACTTTGCTTCTGGAGGCATGGACATGATGGTGTATGTTTGGACCGTAAGTGATCCAGAGACCAGAGTCAAGATACCAGGTATGTTTCCTTCAAAATCTTTCAAGAGTTACTAGTAGTTCTTGAAATCCAACGCAGCAGTACCCGTTTCCTAGAGCTAATGGTAAGCAGGCTTTGAGTGTTCCCAAACTACTTTAGCCTTTATGTTAATCCCTCTCTAGCTCCAGTAGCCAGAATTATTATGTTATTTTGTAGTCACTTTTAAAGTGACTTCTAGAGACTAGTCTCTAATGCAGCTGCAAAGCACATCTGGAATATGTGGTAAAGCTATTTTGTCAGCCTGGCCTTCCTAATTCCTTTCTGTTGTTTTGCACTGCCGTACAGATGCTCACAGACTACATCATGTAAGCGGCTTGGCCTGGTTGGATGAACATACGCTGGTAACAACATCCCATGATGCTTCTGTCAAAGAGTGGTCTATCTCCTACAACTGAAATAAGCCCTCTCTTTGGAAGGACCTAATCAGGGACTAGAACTACTGCAGTGGAACATAGCATTTCTCTTAAAGAATCTGTATTGGCCTCTGGGTCTGCTATCATGTCCTCATACCTTTTACAGGGTGTTCATATCTGTAATTAAATGTACTTTGAAAGCTTTAGCCAGTAACAGTTTGCACATGAAAAGCACTTAAATTATGTCTGGAGCTTAACCTTTGTGCTGAACATTCCAGAGGCAACAGCTGAGCAAGTTGGTGTGAAAGATTCAGGTGTGAAAGATTCAGACTCAATCAGTTGTTCTTTTCTAACCAAGAAACATGGGACTGTACAGCATGAGAGTAATACTTCTCATTTTTTCTAATTACAGAACATTTCTGTACTAACGGTCATAGTAAGAGTATTTAGTTGTGATCTGAAACCAATCGAGCTGTGTGCAGCTACTGTATATTGCTTTGCTTCTCTGTACTGCACCAAACTGTTGCCTCAGATTTTCTCCTCCAGATGACAAAATGGGGTACATACATAATAAACTTTTTATGTATTTCATGTCAAAGCTTTGTGGTTTATTTTAAGGTGGAAGTGTGGGGTTTTGATGTACTTACTGTTGTGGGTATAATGTTTACAAGTAATCATTGTGGCAACTTCTTGCTTCAGAAACACATTTGTTACTTTCATGAATTAAGAATGTCTGGTCATTTCAATGTCAGAAAAAAATCATTCTGTTTAAAAGATTAAAGATATTTTCTGTTTGAAGGAGGAGAAGCATGTTATTGTTTAAAAAAAAAATAATGCAGTACTTCTGCCACCTTTTCAAAAATACAGGAATTAAACAAAGTGGAGTATTGTTATGACTTGAAGTGATTTTTGAGGAGATAGTGTTTGCTGAGTTTTATGCCTTTGCATGTGCAGAACGGTTGCATGGAAGCTGTTATCTAATGCGAACAGATCATGATCTTGTGTTTAATTCCCTTCTCGCACTCTACAGCACACTTAAGTGATTTGCAGCTAGCAGTCCAACAAGGGTGGAGGAGGACACTCTGATGCAAAGCAGTAGGAAGATTTGTTACCATCTCTAGTGGCCAAAAGAAATTGTTGCTGTCCAGAACTTTGGAAGACGTTTTAAAAAAAACTTTTTTTTTTTATCTGCTGAAAGAGAAACAACCACCACCACCACCCCTCCAGTGCTCTTTGGTTTTTATTAAGCTTTCCTTTTCTGTGTGGACTTGTGTGTTGGGTTTTTTTACCAATCATATTTCTAATGACACTAATTATACAGCAAATAAAATGCTTTTGCTGCTTCTCACACTGTGGACCATTGCTCAATTGCTGAAAAAAATTGCCTGTCAAAAATGACTTGGTGAAAACATCCTTTTTTAAAAGAAAAAATGTTGATTTCTTTTTAGGAGCGGGGATCAGATGTTCTTCTGCCATGCAAACCAACATACATATTAGAACAGTTGATCTAGGTTTTTATCTATATTTATATTTTGCATCATGGTTTCTTTGTGCTTGATGTGTCTCTCCATTAGCAATTTTGCATGTCTCTTAATTAACAACGCAAGAACAACAGAAGTTTTGAAAAAGAGACATGTTTGAAAGTAGGCATAAAATCCAAAGGGATGCGATTTCTCAGTGTCTGGCCCCAAAAACTTGTTCTGCTATTGTTGTTGGGCCAGTCCGTCTGGAACTCATCCATTGTTCCCCGAGTCTGATCTGGAAGAGATGCTATTGAATCTGCTCAGTGGGTTCCTGTTGTAGTTGAAACCCTGTCATTCGAGTAATGATAAGGGAGGGGGAAAGTTATGCAGATGTCTATGGGCGAAAAACAGAACTCGCTGACAAATCCTGCCTTTTTGTAAGATAGGGCCCTGCTAGTGAAATGTGGGGCTTTTTTGAGGGAAAGAGCATAATTTCCTGAAGCCACCTGCTGCTACAAGCTGATTCTTCCCTGCACATCAGAGCTTCTGCACCATGCCTGAAAGGTGATGTGTAGGACAAGGTATTTTTTGATGCCTGGAAGACCTTGTAATGCCGCTCATGTGGAATGCCCGTTAGCTAGAAACACTATTACAGCTTGTTTGGATGCCTGCCTGTGGAGGTGGCTGCTCGTGCTTCAGCTTCCATTGGATTTGTTTATTGGCATTCGGCCTGAGCTTTTAATTCCTTAAGGACTAATATGGTCTTTGTGGTTGGATAGCAAACCCTGACTACAAAACTGAGAAGACGTTCTGTTGGAGCAAACGTTCTAGCACAGGCTGATTGTTGATCCAGCAGAGGCAGATCAGAAACTGAGTGGAAGGAGCCCAGTTGTGCTGTTCTGAATCAGGCCCTACGTTACTTGTATTTGCCCCGGGCTGAAAAAGTCTTGTGATAAACTCAAAAGTCAAGAAATGGTATTGGGACAGGAGCCCCTAGCTATGGCATGGCTCTTTATAATCTCAGTTGCACCCTAAGGTTGGGTTTTGTTTCACTGAGCCTTCCACTGATAACTCAAAATGCCAGGTGTATCTGTTTTAATTTTTTTTTTTTTTTTTTTTCCTAAAGTGGAAGCAAATACTGAGCTCTTACTTGGCTGTATAAAGCAAAAGACCTTTTCCAAAGAGAATGCAGACCTTTCTGGAGATAGCTACATGGAAGTAGAGCATTGCTGACTTCAAGTGTTCTCCTCAACAGTCCTCTTTGGTCTGAAGACTGTAGGCTGTCAGCCTCTGCAAAACACTGGGGGTAGCCATTCACCGTTGGGGTGACTGTAAAATGGGTGTGTAAGAATGGAAGCTGTTCCCTCCGTTGGACAAACTGTGATTGTTTCAGCCATCACTTTTCTTTCCTGTTCTCTGTGAACCCTCTTCTGCCTGTGATGAGAGCCTGGAGATGGCAGCTGGTGGCAGGCAGCTCTTAGTACAAGCTGTTGACCCCTTGGCCTGCTCTGGAACAGAGAAACAGCAGAAATAGGCTGGATTGGCTCCCATGAGGTCCTGACTTCTATGATTCCCCAAAGTCTATTCTCCAGCAGTACTGTACACATTGTGGTGACCTTAAAAGGAAATATGTGAGATATTTGACATGAATATGAAATCAGGCGGTAAGTGGGAATGCAAATTAAAATCCCAACGCAACAAAAAAACCCCAACCCCTTAGGTGTTACTATATTAAGAGTTGGGAGTTTTTTAATGCTAGTTCAAGAAGCCCTGCCCAAACATGGCTCTTCAAGCCCCATTACTTTTAAAGTTTTCTGTTTTAAGCATGAACGTACTTCTGAGCTCTAGCTGGCAGTTACTGGAAAGCAGGTTTCACTTCACTGTGACTGGCAGCTCGCCTGCTTTACAGTGAAAATGCAGCTTAATTAGGCCAGGGATAGATTTGGAGCACTAACGTGACCCGGAATTCCTCACAAGGCTGTATTGCAGGGGTTCTTCTCCCCTCCCCCTTTAGCAGTGTGATTTAATCCGGGTTGCCTGTTCCATTTCTGCCACGCTTGTACAGGACATTGGCCTTCCAAGAAGCTGGTCTGTACTGTCAGCCAGAAACTAGCAGCAGCTGTTCTGTGGAATATCATCAGCAAATCCTAAATGAGGTCTTTAATGGGTAAATAGAAAGGTAAAGGACACCACAAATCCATTTGGAGATGGAAGTTGGTTGTTCTGTGTGAAGTTGGACGCATGATGGAATTATGGATAGACCCACAACAGATGTTCTGGCACCTCTGTTCCTCTGCTAAATGCTTTTGCTCTTAGCCATTAGAACATCTCAGAGTGAGAGTAACTGCCTGAAAATCTTATTTACATGAATATTTTTCTGAAGCAAACTGCCAAAGCTGTGGGATCCTTCAAGCTGGAATTGAATTTTTTGAAGCTACATTTTTAAGCAGAGAATCCAAGAGAATCCAAGAATCCTACCGCACGTGTTAATATGTCACTGCAGATACTGTTTCACAGCTGTGGCATGGGAAGGATTTGCTCATCAAACCTTTTCCCTACGATAAATTTAGCCCTGGCTGTCTCTGCAATGAAAGTATACTGAGGAGAAAAAGGTGCCTGCCTTGTGCCCAGGAGTGGAATGATGCAGTCAACTGAGAACAAGTCACGAGTTCTCATGTATACAGTAGATGCTTGTGCTAAGGGTGCAAAGCTCCCCGGAGAGGCTTGGGAATGAAGTTGATCAGTGAAAAAATCAGAGTATCTCAAGCTGGAAGGGACCCATAAGGATTATCAAGTCCCAACTCCCTGCTCCTCACAGGTCTAAACCATAGGACTGAGGGCATTGTCCAGGCACTCCTTGAACTCTGACGGGCTTGGTGCTGTGACCACTTCCACAGGGAGCCTGTTCCAGGGACCAACCACCCACTCAGTGAAGAACTTTTTCTTAATGTCCAACCTGAACTTCCCCTGCGACAGCTTCATTCCATTTCCTCGTGTCCTATTGCTGGTCACCGGAGAAAGATCAGCACCTCCACTTCTGCTGCCCCCCCACCCCTCCTGAGGAAGTTATAGACTGTGATGAACAAATGCATGTCTTTTGCATACTAAAAGCAGTTCCTTTGAAATATCAATGTTTTTACTGACAGGAATGAAATCAGTTACCCCAATTCATAGACATGTTGGTGGAAGGGACCCTGAAGATCCTCTTCATCCCTCCATCTAGTCTAATTTCATGTACGAAGCAGGACTATGAGCAATACCAGACCACGTCAGCTGTGTTTTGTTTTCTAGCCAAGCCTTAAAAGGATGGAAAATATGCAGCCTCTTTGAGTAATCTGTTCCAGCCAAGTTTTCCTAGCGTCCAACCTGAGGCTAGCAAGCTGTGTTGTGTGGCCACTTGTCCCTTGTTTACATTTTCCGTTACAAAGAGGAAGAGGTTGAACACTATGGCCTTGCTGTTGTCCCCCTGGGGTACTTTCTCAGTTACCTGCTGGCCACCAGTTGGATGTTAAGTTGTTGATTGCTGCTCTCAGCCCGGTGGTCCATTCCTCCAGCCCACTTACCTCAGCTTCTAAGGGAGACTGCTGTGGGAGGAGGTGTCTGAGGTTCCGGTTGTGCCGCATTCCCTCCTTCACCTCATCTGCATTGCTATCAGTGGCGGGATGCAAAGCTGTCAAGTGGTCAAGTGTGGGTCACCAGTGGCAAATCTGTGTTGGCTGCTCCTTTGTCCCGCAAGTATTTAGGATTGAATTCCAGTGGGAAGTGCTCCTCCATCCCTCTGGTGATTGCAGTGGAAGCCAACTAGCCCCTGCTCCCTGGGTCTTCCTTTTATTCAAAGTTGCAGCAGTGTGTGGGGTATATCAGCCTTTTCCCAGTCGTCAGGGCCCTCCCATGATAAATGTGATTTTTTCATGGATGATAGAGAACTTATCTTGTAATTACATTGGCCAACTATTTCAACAGCTCTGAGTGGGGCCCATCACAGCCCTATGGACTTGAATGCATCCAGTTTTTGGGTAGACCCTAACATTGCTTCCTCCTGGTGGCCACCCCTCTCCTCTTCAGGGCGCTCTGGCACACGCAGAGGTCTGGGAGCAGGCCTGTCTGTGAACACCAAGGCCAAAAAGCGTTGAGTACTTGAGCTTTTTCTGTCACCTGCTGCCAGGTTATTATTTCCCCCGTTTATCAACAGGCGCCTGCTTTTTCTTGAAAAATTCAAGAGAAAAAACTGTGTTGTGCACTGTTACAAATATCTGAAGCACCGCCATGTTTCTCTATTAAAGCAGAGACAGTAGAAGCAGCTTTATTTTTTGTGGCCTAGTTGCCTGAGACTTGCAGGAAATATATCGAGTTTGAACAATATGCCCCACTTCCAAACTCACTGTGATTTTACCATCTTTATTTCCCAGATAGTCGATCACCTAGCTTGTAAGAACAATTGCATCCTGATGAGAGGAGATCTGTAGATTGCTGTCGGTTCGTGAAGCTTTACAGTTCATGGCTCACACCAGCTCTCTGTATGCCAAGCTGAGAGAGACACACACGAAATACAAGCCTATTTTTTCCCGTTCTATAGGTTAGCTGGCAGCTACGTATATACAGCCTATGTAGCCATGAGCATCTGCCACAGGGTTATTTACTGTAGGCTCCAGGCCAGCCAGCCTGCACTGGGCAGTCAGCCCTTACCTGTCTGTGGTTTAAACTAGTCAGTTCTGATTTCCCTTAGAGAAAGATAAAAATTGGAAGTGTGGTTTATCTCTGGCACCAAAAGGGATTTCTTCTTGGATACCCAGAACTGTTTGTCGTTCGCCATTGCCTGGTCCCCGTGATTCCTGCCAAGTCTATTCCGCATGAGCAAATGAGTCACCCACATTTAGCAACCTCTGAAAACACGGCTTATCAGCATCATTCAGGCTGGGTTGTCAGAGGATCTGACTACCTGAGAGCTGCTTAACATGTCAGCCGAGTCTCGGTGTTTGCCTGTTGATTTGCTTTACTCCCTAAAGCTTGAAAGCATTAAAAAGGGAAGAGTCCCCGCAGGGTAGGGGGGGAATATTTAGGCCAAATAAATATTAGCAGGTGTCTATGCTGTGATTCACATGCTCTGAAGACAGGCCAGAAATGATACAGATTTCTGGATTGGCATAAACCAACTGCATCCTGGGCTGCATCAAAAGAAGCGTGGCCAGCAGGTCCAGGGAGGTGATCCTACCCCTCTCTCTGCTCTGGTGAGACCCCACCTGGAGTACTGCGTCCAGCTTTGGAGTCCTCAGCACAGGAAGGACTTGTTGGGTCCAGCGGAGGGCCACAAAGATGATCAGAGGGCTGGAGCACCTCTGCTGTGAGGACAGGCTGAGAGAGTTGGGGTTGTTCAGCCTGGAAAAGAGAAGGAAAAGGCTCCAGGGAGCCTTATAGCCTTTATAAGCCCTTTCGAGCACCTAAAGGGGGCCTACAGGAGAGATGGGGAGGGACACTTTATCAGGGAGTGGAGCAATAGAATCAGAATCATAGAATCATTCAGGTTGGAAGAGACCCTTGGGATCATCGAGTTCAACCATCTACCCTACTCTACAAAGTTCTCCCCTATACCATATCCCCCAACACCACATCTAAACGGCTCTTAAACACATCCAGGGATGGTGACTCAACCACCTCCCTGGGCAGCCTATTCCAATGCCCGACCACTCTTTCTGTGAAAAATTCTTTCCTAATGTTCAGTCTAAACCTACCCTGTTGGAGCTTGAAGCCATTCCCTCTCGTTCTGTCATTAATTACCTGTGTGAAGAGACCAGCACCAACCTCTCTACAGTGTCCTTTCAAGTAGTTGGTAAGATAGGATGAGGGATGATGGTTTTATACTGAAAGAGGGGAGATTTAGATTAGATATTAGGAAGAAATTCTTTCCTGTGAGGGTGGTGAGGCACTGGAACAGGTTGCCCAGAGAAGTTGTGGATGCCCCATCCCTGGAAGTGTTCAAGACCAGGCTGGATGGGGCTTTGAGCAACCTGCTCTAGTGGGAGGTGTCCCTGCCCGTGGCAGGGAGGTTGGAACTAGATGATCTTTAAGGTCCCTTCCAAACGGAACCATTCTATGATTCTATGGCAAGGCAGGGGTAGTGGTTTCAGGGTGGGAAAATCGTGTGGGGAGGGAGCTGCAGCCAAAGAAGTTAAACTGTAAGGTACTTAGACACAGTCTTTCTACAGGTTTCTCAACAGCATCTATTTGGAGGTGGAAAACAGTCCCCTCTGCTGAATATTTTTGATAATCTTCATGGAGAATCCACTTCCAAGCAGTTAAAAACCCAAATCTTTAGTGCATGCAGCAGACTAAGCCGTGCCTCTGTTTACAACTACAGGAACACCTGCATCATATAAAAATGTAAAATAGAAGCATCAAGGTAAGGAAGAAGTTAAGAACACACCTATTCAGATCATACATGTATATATTTGATACTTTTTAGATTTAGACATTAAGAATGAAAATAATGCCTATAAATGTAAAAAAATGGCTAAGTAGTAGTTATATCTTTGCAATAAGTTTTTACCACATTCTAGGACACAGTTTGTTCACCAGCACAGCCCTGTGCAAAGGGGAATGATATTTAAATAAAGGTTTAAAGAGGAATAAAGGTTTAAAGAACATTTTTATAGTTACATGTAGCAATCTGGTGGGTGTAGGCCTCAGGTTGCTGGATGGAAGGCTGGTGGTGCTGGTAGGAGAGGCGCTGGGTGACAGGTTTGACCCAGGAGTGAGGGACATGCCGGGGGAGAGGTGGATGTAGCTGCGGTGACCTGCCGGGACAAGGCTCCAGCACCAGGTGGCAGAGCAGCACTGCCAAGCGCATCTCCCTCACCGGCTTTCCCCACTGTTTTCAGCCGAGTGTCCTATCCAGACTGGCACCTTGAAATTATTTCTGTTTGGGAAACGGTTTACTTGTTCCCGTGTGTGATTGTGTCCTGCAGGACAGACAGTAACAAGGGGAGTTCACAGCCCCAGCCATACCCAGCTCGCATCTCAGTTGGGTTCATACGTGCTACCCAGGTCCCTTCTGCTGCTGTTCATCTACCCAACGCTGTCAGTGTGCAAGGTCCCACAGAACAGGGCAGTGTCTCTAAAGGGAGAAAAATACCATTTGACAAGGAGGTGATAGTGAGCTCATCGTGACAGATCAGCATATCACCATGCCAGCAAAGACGGTTCTTTCTATTACGTACTATATAGAAAAGGGCCACTAAGGGGGCTACAACATAAGCAGGTAAAAAGAAAAGAAGAGATTAAAAGGTAAGTAGTATCAGAAATACGCGTTCATACCTTTTTACTATATTTATATGCCTATGTTTAAGGGGAAGCCTGTAACAATCTTTCCTTACAAGAGCAGAGAAGGGTGATGCCTGATCAAATATGAATCAAAGACAAGGCGATGGATGAGTCTTCAGTTCGCGAGGCAGGACAGAGGAGCTGATGGGAGAAGATGCATGCACTGGAGCTTTGGCACCCGTGGCTACTGTAGGGGTTGAACAGTGCTAAGAGAGTCAATGAGGTGGTTGATCAGTTAAGAGAAACTCAAAGCTGAAAACAGCAGAGGTTTGTAATGTGGCTTTGGTACTGAAGGAAAACATGAACAAACAAGCCCCTATTTATCAGGGGACCAGATCACATATGACTCACCAACAAAACAAGTTAGATAAATTCCTCTTTATTGTGGTCAGCATAACTTGATTAATCAATGTCTAGGTTAACAGACTCGGTGAGAGCAGAAGGAAAATCTGCAGTGTATAACAAGGCAGCAAAATCAATTGCACAAAGAGCTGGAACTGGAGGGAGCTGCTGACCCTACCCTGATAACCCTGAATTCATGGAGAACGTCACAGCTGGACTGTGCAAGAGTCAACGACCAGCTGAGCCAACAAAGGACTGATATGAAGGAAAGGTCTTTCAAGGTGGTTAGACAGAGGAGCACTATTAGGTTTTGCAGGCAGCCTGCTCCAGCGAACTGGTTTGGTCATGCCACAGAGCCAGTCCTGCAGTGGCAATGTGGGCAGGGCCCCAGGGGCAATGAGGGATGTGCCACCAGCAGATTGCTTGAGGAGCACAGGGATAGCACTTAAGCCAGAAGACAACACGTGACCTGATTTAGGTCTGGTGGCAGCATAGCTGTCTACAGGCTTCTTGGTGATGCAGATATGCCAGAAAAACTCTGAAGCAAAACAGTCCCGTTACACGGGAGATGATTGACAAAATTAAGGCTTGCCCAGTGCTTGTCCAATATAGAAGTACCATTTAGCCATTCTTGTTCTCTTTCTCACAGATGGTTAGAGCCACCAAGGAAGAGGCAGAGCTTCCACACACAGTAGTCTCCCTTGATAATGTTGTCAGTTTATCCTCTCACATGCAGCATTTCTGGCAGGGCAGAGGAGAGAGGCTGACCACCATCTGTGATTCCAGCCACCATCTCAGTGCCCTCCCAGAACAGTTGCTTCTACTTGAAGAATACACATGGACCTACAGATCTTCTTGGGCTAGAGGTCATCTCTCTTAGCTGCAGCCTCCAGGTCTGATCTCCATAGCCAGCCTCCTTTCAAGAACCCTTCTCATAAAAGCTTATGACTCTGGGAATTCTCCTGTTTGCTCATCTCTGAGACAGGGGGACTCCTCTGTGCCTGGTTACAGGATATCAAAAAAGAAACGAGACCAAGGCCCACACTGGACACAAACAAACTCAGCTGAGCTGGGTTGTCAAGGTCAAGTCCAAGAGAGCATGGTCAGGCACCGTGATGGACCATATAGCAGCTTGATTTCCACATCTAGTGTGAACAAGGCTCAGTGTCACAGCAGCTGGCTGAACAGCAAGAAGGAAGGTTTCCAACTGGCCCTGCTCAGCCCATGGCACCCTGGTCCCTGAAGAACATGCTAGTGGGACGGGGATGGGGCAAGCTGTGTCTGCCCTCCCCATAACTGGGCAGACTCAGTGGAGACACTGGGAGAGCCAGAGGTGTACAGGAGACCCCACGGGGAGAACAGTGGGCGGCTGCAGGGTGTTCACCTGGGGACAGAAGGAGACAGTCTTCTCGTGCATTCAGAGGAGATGTGTAGAGTTGGCTGAATTTGTTTACAAGTCTTTTTCATCCCACCTTTTGCAGAGGATGAAAGTTTCTTCATTTGAAAGTCCGTAGTTCTAATTTGTGTTATAACCTAGAGTCAAAGCTCTTTCCATGTGCTAGCAGTGCGCATTTTAAGGAAGAAGCACAGGCAGTTGCATTTTTGAGTCAGGTTCCTGTCACAGCAACTGGGATTGGGCTGCAGGTTTTGTACGATCTGAGTTTTGCATATCTTACCTGACACGTTTTTCCGGAAAAAGTCATTGGGAGCTTGGAGGGGCACCTGTATCATCAACTGGTATCAGCTGCCATGATTTCAGCCATTAATGAGTTCAAGGGTTTTTTACCATTTCTTCTCAACAGTGGCCCATCTGCAGAGAACAGACATCATGGCACACCCATAGGTACAAGTGGCTTAAAGAGAGCTTTTTTTAACAGCAGGCAGAAGAAAAACTCCATCTCAGCCAGAGAGATTGCTCTGTCTTCTCCAAGAAGTTCTTGTATTTTATTTGATGAGGCTTCCAACACCGATAATGGTAAGAATCTGCTACTTTTTGCCAGACCGTAGCCAGATCATGGCTTTTGATTAGCGTTTCTTTGAAGAGAACCTTCCTAAGGTAAGCCTTCCAGATGAAAAATCAGGCCTCTGCTTCTAAAATATTTCTGCTAGACACCTTCCTTACTCAGATCAGGTGTATGACTGGGCCTCCGTGTGGCTGCTCTCCCTTTCTGCGTGCTCCACCAAGAGAAACAAGCCAGCCAGCACTCACTAGCTCCAATGTGACTCTTTTGGTTCCCAGAGGGTCTTAGCCTGTCACCAAGAGGTCCTGCTAGACCTTTGGAAATGCTGTCCTGAGACAGAAGATACTTAATTTAAACTCTTCAGTTCACAGCATCTCTTCCCTTGGAACAGTGTCTAACTGACCTGACCGATACACCCTCTTCCATAAGATAACAGATGGACAGCACAGATCACCCCATTTCTGTTCCAAAGGTCAGGAACTACCACCAGGTTTATGAAAGGAAAGCCCAAGATAAAGTACACCATGTGCTCTCACTGCTGGTTTTTCCCAGATTTATGGAGAGTTTAGTAGAATGCAGCATCCACCCAGCACTGCTGGACGGTTTACGGATATCACTTTTATGGGTTAATCCTTTTTTTGACATCTTTTCCTTCTGCCTGACAATATGAGGAAATGCAAGACTGGCTCTGAGTGATTATTTACAGATTGGTGAGTTTGCTTTCCCAGGTATCCCATGTATCATTGCTTTCAAGCCACTGTATGAAGCTTGGCATTAAACTAATATAAATATTAACCTCTGTGACACCAGCATTATACATTAAGCAACAATGCTGCAGTACTGGGGTTTAGGATATAGTGTGCAAATCACTTACTGAAATAAATTAAGTTCTGCCAAGTGTTTGTAACTTTTTGGATGTCTTTAAGGAAAAGAAAAGCAAGTTTGGATAACGGGAACCTGAGTGTCAAAGATAATATCTCCTAGGAGAGGTTTTCTAGATGGTGCCAGATTCTGATAAATACAATAGATACTCTTTTTGAATATTAATATGTCTGTTTTGGCATTGGGTTGTGAAGTTCACATTAAATCATTTAACTTTAGATTATTAGATTATGATGGCAGCATAAAAATGCTATGCTTCTAAGAGGGATTAAAATATAAATCATAATTGCCCTAATTCAACCCACAGTGGTTTGATTTCTCTGTAAAAACTAGGACCTTAAAGAAATAGTCCCTTGAAGAGGTAAACCAAGTTGTATTTGGGCTACTTTTTAGGTGGAAATCAATAGCTTAAAATTCTTCAGCTATAAAATCCTTCTCTTTATCATGACCTAGACAAGCCCTGTAACTACAACAATGCACCTTGGTATATGTACTGTAACAAAACTTTTTTAAAATTGGAATTCTATACTTAAAAATCTTCTTCCTGTATTTTTTATATGGGTTTTTCCATTATTGGCTAATACATGACGTATCAAATATCTAGGTGATGTGTTTTCACGACCAGCAGGATGCTAGTGCAGTGTGTATTATGGAAAGTAGGTAGAACTGGTTTGCACTATTTATTTAGCTGTTTAACTCCTTGTTTTGCTCTATCGTCTGTCTCATTCATTATTAGTACTTGCCCTTTCAATATGGAAAGAGAGCCCAAATGTCCACCAGCAACCACATTATGAGAATTTGGGGAAGATTGCCCTTTAGAGATGTGCTGATAGCGTGTCTGCCTCCCATTCGTAGCATGAGGGATCTCAAATGGCTTTGGTAGAAGAGGAGCCTCGAGTCACTCAGCACCAGTGTGTTTCTCTGCTGAGTCACACACGTGCCTGCCTCAGGAGCACGGCAGCATTGGTACTCTGCCAGTAGGGTGCTTTGCCAAACTTGTGTTCTGGACAGTATACATAGTCATTCGTCAAGCCCAATTGACGATATCCTGATGATTTAGTCGGGTTTATTTGACTACAGAAGAGAGTTGTTCCTTTGCATACTGTAAGTGGAACAATTTCCTGTTTGCTGTTCAACATAATCACATAGTTTCCACGTCTCTTTTGCAACCCGTACCATTGCGTTACACCTAAGATAACACCTATGTTATAATCATTGCTACATGCCAGAAGATTTTACGGGAGAGATGTACTTGATGTTATTTTGTTGTTACCTTATTTAACACGGTGCTGTCTCAGTACTCTTTTTTCTCATAAATTGTATCATTTCTTTTCTTAGGCAAGAAAAGGCTTCCCCTGTCATTTATTACCTGAGAAGGTGGTAATATGTCATGCTAAAAAAATTGCTAAAGGAAACAATTCCGGCCACTCTTCTGTGGGTTGTAGTTTGCTTCCCAGTGACCCCTGGTGAGACAGCCCCCTGTGTGGCATATTTCACCAAAATTAAGGTCAGAAGGAACTATTAGATCATCAAATTTGGCCTGATGCATATCAAAGGCATTTAAATTTCACCCAGGAATGTCTTACTTGTTACATATTAAGTTTCCCGGTGATAAAACGACACTATTGTCTGGTGCTTAACAAGATTGACCCCTCCCTCTCCCCCCAGCAGAAGGACTATTTTAGTGCTCTTACCAGGCACAAGAAATCTGGAGGTCAAAGATCCTATGACTGCATACACACTGCAAAATAAAGCAGGGCCAGCTACTTACTGCAAGATAAAGCGGGGTCAAAGTGGAACAGGTTATTCATCTCCACACCATGTAGTGCTTGGATTTGTGTCTCTCCCCAGCATTATTATTTCTGGGCTCCTGAGACAGAATTCTGAGTTCAACGCACCTGTAATAAGTGCTGTGTTGCAACCCATCAGGGGCATAGGTTGATAACATGACATGACCTGGGTGTGTTGCATGCCTTCAGGAGTCACCTGTGGGTGCAAAGTCTGCTGGGCTAATGTTGGAGGGCTGTGTAGGGTGCAGAAGCCAAACCTGGCACGGTTCTGTCCGTAATGCCTATTGGGAATTGTCCATGCAGTCTGCTGTCTACCAGACCATCATCTCATAGTGGGCCACCTGGAACAGACCAAAACCATGCCAGATGCTGACAGTCAATACAGTGCTTGTTGCTGCCTCTCCCTGTTATTTAGCCGCGTACCCATAGCTTGTAGCTGTGTCAAGCGGTGGCTCTGATTTAGGAAGAAGGTGATTCCACCTTAGATTAAGAACCAGTACAGAAATGGGACCTAGAGTCCCAAAGCCAGTAAGAAGATCTGGCACATCTTTTCACCGTGGACTCATGAATCCATGAAGAAGTCACATGCTTTCCTGGAAGACATATATGCAAGCTTTTCATTGACTAAAGATAGATTTTCTTTTAATAGTAAGTTTTCTTAATATATGAAAAATGGCTGACAGTAATTCTGTCTTTTCCCTTTAGAAGCATCAACACTAAATGGAAGGACTAACCTACTTAAACATCACAGGAGATTCCTCGAGTCTGTAACAAACTGCTAGACAAGGAACTGGCTGGATGAATAATCCCATGGGATAGCAGAAAATCCTCATTTCAATCAAGTTATACTGACAAAAAACTGGAGGAACACAGTCGTTGATCAAGCAAAAACATAAAGGCAACATTTTATTTGTTTCCATTTCCTCATGCTCTCTTCACTGTGGCTTTACCACATCCATTAAAACTACTCAATGTTTTACAATAATCATTCTCTTTTAATATGTACAATATCCATACGGAATCACGGAATAGTTGAGGTTGGAAGGGACCTCTGAAGGTCATCTTGTCCAAACCCACTGCTCAAGCAGGGCCACGTAGATGCCCAGAACTCTGTCTAGATCATGTCTAGACATCATAGCAGTGGCATAAATATTTCCTCCTGACACTCATGCATGACTTTAAGTTATAATTTCATCATTAGCTCTTTGTAAAAGCAAACTTGTCCCTTTCGTCATCCTCAGCCGAGCTCTTTGAGTGTCTTTGAGTAAGAATCATAACTACAGCAGCACTGACCTTGGGAGTCTGTGCACTCCTTGATTCCATGTTAGAGAAACCAAACAGAATATTTACCCATTGGTGGAGCATTGTTTGCTTTTTAAAAATTATTTTCATAAAATATTTTAAATTATTTTTTCTGGGGAAACAATTTTGGAAATATGTATAACATAGTTGAGATTGGTCTTCCTGAATCTGACGGTTCCATGAAAAAAATGTTCACAAACTGTGAACTGCTTTTTGGGATTCTGACAATACAGTCTACCAGACTGTTTGGTCTTTCTTTTCTGATAATTTTTAAAGACCTGCTTTGCCAATATGTCCTAAATTCACCAATTCGAATTCAGCTCCAGTTTGATTTGTGACAGCCCCTCAGCACAAAATGGATGTGACCAAATCAAAACCGTGAACTAGCAGCAAGTCAATAAAATTTAATCTTTAAGTAACTAACGGGGGTGCTGCCTGTGACCGTGTTACTCATTAAAAAGGGAGGGTTTCTTCCTTCTGAAGAAGTAGCCATGCTACTGCATATATCAGCCTTCCTGGCCTTCTCATGTACTCAAGGTGCAGATTTGAATCCAGTTTGTTGTGTCTTAGATTATGAAATGTTTCTCAGAATGGGCCTTGAATATTAAACATGAGAAAGGAGTTAAATGCAAGAATCCTTTCCCAACAGAATCAGAGATGATATCCCCTCTGCTGCCTGGTGACCAAGCAGGACAGAGCAGTGCACTGGTCCCTGATGCCCTACTCGCTGCACAAGCCCAGGTGTCTTGTAGTTTAACACATTTTTAAATAGCTGTTTGGAGTCCTGCTGTCACTATTATGAACACAGCTCATACAGCCCTTAATGAAAATAATTACCTAGGTATAACAAGAAATAACACCAAAAAGTGCTTCTCTAGAGCAAACCAGGCTTCTTGTCCACGTGTGCAGTTTGTTTTTCACCTGTCTCAAAAACGTAACAGCAGTGTACAGCTTTGAGGTCTTACCTGTGAACAAACAGCAACTGAATTCTGAAGTGAGGGAAAGCTACGGCATCTTTGAGCAACCACGGCACAGCAAGGTTAAGACAAGTATTGAGGTGAAATATGGGTGGCAATGCCAAGCCAGGTTAAAAAGGGTCATTGATTTTGCAACAGAGGTGCCCTTTGCAAGTAGGTCGAGAGAGTATGTATTAGGTTTAACCAATCCCAATTCCTGTAGCATGACCTTCAGCTGCAAGGGACTTGTAACAATAGTGAACTGTTAGATGAAAAATACGAGAATAAGAGCTACAGTTTTAAAAATGTAGACTTTTTATCATTAAACAAGAATTACAACTCCTGTAGATTTTTTAATGCATCGATATGTTATAACATTTTTCCTTACTGCCATGATCAGCCCAAGACTGTCCCCAGTAAGTTATAAGACAAGATGTAAAGGTTTCGTACAGGCCACTTTATTGCCTGTGCAATTAAATCACACCCACTACAGCATTTTTGGTTCAATGACTAAGCTTTTGCTAAATACTGCTGAGGCCTTATTCTAGGTATGACTAAGGGATACCTACTCCACTTTCTGTTTCCCTTTTTAAAGAAAAATCAGCACAAATGAGCACAAATTTTGAGCCTTTTGAGACTGGAGTGCAAATGCCAGGGATTTTGAAGTTCTGTTCCTAATCAGGGAACATCACTGGCACCTTTAGAGATTACATGCAGCTGCAGCTAGCGTTTGCCTGTGTATTTAGAACATGTCATTATTCCTAAAATCTGTGAGAAAGGAGAGAACTGGCACACGTACTGTCATATCTTGTTATCGTATAAACTTCACCATCTGTACTTGCCTAGACCCACCTCTGTGCTCTCACTTGGTGCTAACATAGGGGATTGTACTGGAAAACTGATGAGTTGCAGAGATTCTCTGCACCTTCCTAGCATAAGTTCTCCAGTAAAACATCTGGAGTCAGATGCCCCTTTACCTCTGACTGACACTGAAATGGCTGACACCTTTACAAAGGAACTCTGAACCCAAAGAGATATCCTTTCTGGGCAAAAGAGGGTTGTTTTATTTTTCGAGGGATCTTTTAGCCAAGCACCTTAAATGACGCTTTCTTTCCTCCAAGCAATAACTATTCCTATAAGGGTAGGCAAGGAATCTTCTGAAACTTACCTCCTTCCTTCCCATCTGAGCTGATAAGCTCTTTAGGGAGGGAGAGAAGGTGTTTCTGGAAGCCCATGAAGAAAGCCAGGTGTCTGCAAAAACAAGCCTCTGCTATACAGCATTTTAAAATGCATAAATGTATATGCTTTCATGATAGCAAGACAGCTGTAAACCCCCATGAATAATTTGTGTCAAATTAATTGTTTAGCTCAAATGGGCTTGTCGTTTTTTTTGTTTTTATCCGTGTTAATACTATCCTGAACTTTAAAGGTTCCACTTGACTGAGTTTAGCAAAAACAGAGGCAGATAAACGCCAAACTTGCAGTTTATTGAGTTCCTTTCCCACTGCTTTTCAAATTGAGCTGAAAGATTGCATTTTATCTGAAATGTAAAAAACAATGCAGAAGCCATTACGTAACTGATGCCACTAACAAAATAGCCAGTGGTTTCAGTAGGCCCAGGATTCATACCAAGTAATCTGATTTTCGTTCGTTGATATTTCATTATCCATCGCAAATCATGGAATCGCAAAGCCGATGTCCTGTTGCTCTAGATATTGTACAAATGCAAAAGATCTCTTCACTTTCTTGTCTTTCTCTCTCCAGAAATGCACCTCACAATTATAGGTAAGATACACACCTACTAAAAGGAGAATTCAATGTCTCATGACTCAGAGCTGTAAGTTACAGCCGGGCCCGTGTTTACACCCAGCTGAATACTTTGCTGTTAGGAAACTCAGATTTTATTTAACGAGTTCCGCAAGTGCATCCACAAGTGCTACTGTGTGTAGCCAAAAAAGTGCTGTACTCCTCGACTCTTACTAGGGATGTGCCCAGAGCGCTGTAGTGCCAAGCATGGATGACCGAGCTGCCTCAGGTGCAGAAAGGAGAAAGGCCCCGTTGGCTCAGTGCTCCCCCAAGGTGGAGAAGAGGGTGGACAGGCCACCTGGTGTGCTTCCTGCCATGGAGAAATATCCAGGGAGACACCAGTGCCACACGGAGCCTGCCGCCATTTTGTCCAGCCACGTTCTCTTTCGTAGAGGGAAAGCTGCGTCAGGATACTCCGCAGAAGGCCTGCTCTAAAAGGGAGATTTGAAATGTAAAACAGCTCAAAAGCCCTAATTTTCTAGAAAATTGTTCAAATTAATTAACAAAAGATATGAGGCCAAACTCAGCCTTTGAACTGCCGAAAGCTGCGACGAGGGCACTTCCTTGCAGAGCTGAGTCTTAGAGCACTTCACTTAGAGAACAGTAAGGAAGCCCTATCATACAGTATTTGATGTGAGGGTAGGTTTAATCTTTACTAATGAGTCAACAGGGGTTTCACTAGAAGACTGTACATTGAACTAATATATTCCCAGCTTCAGTATCCATGTTTTCTGGCCAGCAGCACTCAATTTTGAGGTCCTGTGATTAAATCTGACCTGCCGCTTCTGTGGAAATTGCCTACTCGTGTTGCTGCTCAGGCTCGTTGATGCGGTGTCTGTCACTGAGACAATATTCCTCATCTCCTTCACAGAGGATATGGACAGGCCTACACTAACATCATACTATGTCAACATTTGTCCTCTTTCAACACTACTTATAATATTTAAAGTGTAATTTCCATTTAATACAAATTAGAACCTAGTAAAGCATGCAAACTTCAAAGAAATGTGAACTCATGGAAATATCTCCTTGTTGAGCATCTGAGCAAAGCAGAAGATTTGTATTTCGTGTTCACATCAAAACAAAAATCTAATTTTATGTGTTCTCCTAGTATTTTTATTTTAATTCTGTGTTCTCTTTCATTCAAAATGTTTCTCTTTATAGGATGGCTTATAGCAGACTTTCGCTTTGATATATGCCAGTTCACTGGCCTGACTCAGGCCAGATTAAAGAATGTCACTAACTTATTTTGTTTCCAGTGTTATCTGGCATTTTCTTGAATGTTTGAGATATTCTGATGTTAAAAACAGAAGGGAGTCCGTACTGAAAGTTCAGGGCAATGCGAATGTCACTAGATTGATAGGAGGTGTGTCAGATCTGTAAGGAGTATGCACATATCGCATACATCTGTGCCAGCAAACAGACAAAAAATAATTTAGGCAGGAAGTCACTTGCTGCCTCTGCCTCTGCCTCTTGGCTGTTATAGCCATTTTGGCATTAGCAAATTTCTTCTTCCCAGTGCTAAAACCTTTCTTACGTATCAGAGAGATCAGTCTCTGCAGACATGAATCAATATAGCGGTGACTGCTGATCTGATTGCTTACAGACCCAGTGCTTGTTCATCGCCTCTGGCTTTTACAGAAAACTTTTGAACGTATTTATTTTATCTGCTTCTGGAAAGAAAAGTTCCTTGCAGTCTCTCTGGGCTACTTAGGAAGGGCCTCTTCAAATAATGGCGGTTCCTTACACACTTAGCTCTGTCCCACAAGGAAAAAGGTGCTGAGACCTTCAGGTTAAATATGTGCTAATTAACAAAATGATTCACAACTAAAAAAATAACTTTAATCATCCCTGGTTTCAGCAGGTAGTTTTCACATCTGCTATCACAGAATTTAAAAGACGTTGCTTATGCTGTTGTAGCAGTTCAAATGCCATTGATACCCATCTCATTTACAAGAACATAGCTCAATGGAAAGATCTAACTATTCTTTAACGAGCCCAGAACAAGATAAAATTTTTGAAGAGTGAGAAATGCAATATATGATGCTGTTCGACCTCCCCCAAACCCCAACTCTTTGCTTCCTTCAGGTCTCATTTCAAAACAGCTTTAGAGCATTTTTCTTTAAACGAGCATCTTAACTTAGTAAGACACACTTTTAAACAGGAAAAATTAACCCAGTTAAGAGTGTCTTTTGGGATGTTAAAAAAAAGATTATAGCACAAAAAGATGAAATCATTACCAGTAGTGTTAACAATGTTCATTTTTTATTGAAATGTGCTTTTCTGTGAGAGTTTTATTTCAAAAAGGTAAACCAAAAACTAAAAAAGAAAATAATTCAGTCATTAAAAATGAAGAAAACAATTCCACCTTTTTGCATTAACTTTCACTAAAGCAGTAACTATTCTGGTGGTCTGAAAAGGACAGTTAAAATGAACCAGGAGAGAAGCTGTTTCCAAGGCAGCTCTACTTATTAAAGTGCTTTGTATAAATTCTCCTGTTTCTTGTTGTTCTCATCTTTGCTTATTCTTCTCCCCACTTCCTTTCCCAGAGGGAGTTTGCATTTCCTAACTCAAAATTATCTTTTGAAGCAAATGTACAGAAACAGGGTTATATATATATTGATAACGATTCAGGAAATATTAACTAATTAACAATAGTCTGGAAGAAAAGGAAGAGAAATGAAATGAGATGTGCTTGCTGGTAGGATTAGGATTCATAGGTCAAAGCCAGTCAGAGGGTCTTGACGTCATGATATACAGCTGCAAGAGCTTCAGGGTTGTAAAAGGTAGAAAAAAGGTTTTCCCCAGGCAGTTGTTTCCTGAAAGTAGTATGTAGTCTTTATATTAATCCTGGGAAAAAGGAGTGGTCACTTGTCTCTTTGACGTTTGTATTTGCTCTTTGTGTCATTTACTCTGCGTAAGAGGAAGAAAATTCAAGACATATACTATGGTGGAAATGCCGCAAGGAAAGTAAAGGAGATGGACATAGACCTGAGTCATGTTCTATCTGTTCACCACAGGCTTGTTACTCTTCTACTAGCTCCAAAAAACCCACTGTCATATTTATCTTAAAATGTGGTATATTTTAACTTTCTGGATTACTTCATCTGCTTAGTAGAATTCATCAAGAACACTCTTATAATTTGTCTTTAAATTGAAAATTTCTGATAATACGTTCACATGGACTAAACTTTAATTGAGAACCCAGAGAAAATGACAATGGTAACTCTCTCTGCTTTGCCTCCAGAAGACAGACTGCAGCACAGTGACTGGAGCACTTTCTGGGATACAGGGAACTGCTAAAGTGCTTTCTTGTTAGTATAAGAAAGGCAAGAGATAAGAAGGTATATTAATGGAGAGGATTTAATTTCAGGGAGAAATCCCGTCACTAAAGCTTGTACAAAGCTCTAATCTCTTAACCTGGGCTTTCTTCCAACAATGTTGCAGTAAAGCATTCTTGCCATTATCAATCTGAGTAATAGACTCAGCAGCTAAAATAGAGGATGAAGAATCTTGTTATTTCTGCAGATAGACTTTCACACCCTGATCCCATTCGGTTCCATGTCAGGCACGCACCTGCGGGCCTGCAGCCACTTTGCTGACTGCAGTGTTTCCGAAAGTGCATTTTAAATGCAGATAGAGAGAGAGCAAAAGGCGTTGTTCTTTTGTTTTTTTCTAAATAATTTATTTAGTAGTTTATTGCTACATATCTTCAGGAACATGCTCTTCTCATTTGAACCTTTAAACCTATTAAAAGCTCAACAAGTATCAATGTGAGTCGTTTCCTCACTATTTACGGTGTAGCTTCTGCCCTAGAAACTGTGGCCAACTCCTGTCATTTACAAGGAGTTATTATACAACTAAGAAGCACTTAATTTTACATATATTATTTTAAGGTGGACTGTGAGAGTCCACACCAAATTATATTCTTTGCACAGTGTTTAAGTACTGCATTTCTGAAACTGCTTTTAAGAGACTGTGATCTGCATCGATGACAGCTCTTACCCAAGAATCCATGGATCTGAATCCAGTAAAAAGTGATAGAAATGACTATTCCAATCTATGCTAGCTCTTGATAACTCCTGTGGCCTGTTCCACCAGCTGAGAACTGACTGCACTAGCAAAGCATTTTTGCATTCCTTTGCCCAGAAGCTGGAGTTGGGGAAAAAGAACAGGAGCTCTCAGGGAAGAAATTCCTATCTTGAAGCTAGAATATAGAGCCAGGCAAAGAATCCCACAGATTACCATTGTGTTGGTCCTTAAAGAAGTCTATTGTTGCTACTTGAGTTATGGTAATATCTGTTTACATTTGTATTTTTCCTCCTCTCCCCAAGTGCTCCTTCAGTTACAAACCCCATAACAGCTCCATTCAGACATGCTGCCTCAGTCATAGTGGGGCAGTACTCCTACTGCAGGGAAAAAAAAAAAAAGATTTATTAACAATTGCACTGAGACCAATGAAGTACCTGAATTTTCAGGAGTTGGCATAAATCAGAAAATAAATTATTTTCCTTCAAAAGAAGCCTTGGAGCAATAGAACATTACCAGGATCTGAACAAAGCTAGGTGTTAGAAGAGAAAGGAGTAGTACATCATGCGCAGGAAGACTTTGGCAGGAGAGAGAAAAAAATAACAGAGGCCCTGGTCCTCAGCCAGACAAAAGTTCAGTGGAGGAACTAAGCTGCGCTTACTCTTCTTAGAAAACATTAAGCAGGAGAGTTCATCCAGAATATTGAAATGGTAACCTGGAGATCCGACATAACAGTAATCTCCTTGCATTATTTTCAGTGACCTGGAGAAATGTTTCACTGTACCATAATGCTGAAAAGTACAGTTAACTTTGTTCCTAAATTATTTTCAGTTCTGTCTTGATCTTTTTGGAATGGAATGAATTTGAGGTAACAGGCAGGAAATTGTAAGCCTCAACCAATAGTTTGGATTCTGCACATGAAAATGGGAGTTATAGTTCCTGGAATAAATTGTAAGATTTATATAATGCCATATATAAAAATGCATTATATAATGTAATATAGAAGTTAATTACATACTTTAATACCAATTAAACTTGCAATACATGATTGCAGTTACATATTAAAATATATAATGCATATAATTTATTGTCATATACAAAATGTAGTGATATAGTAAGCCATAGAAAATTATCAGGCTAAAGACTCTGACATACTAAATACCATGCCCAGCTTCCATATATTGCAGGCTATTCCGCAAGGGGATGACCTTTTCAGACCTTAACTGATAAGAAGTCAGTGAGAATGAATTAGATACTTATACCAGAAAGAAATTATTTCCTGTGAGGATGGTGAGGCACTGGAACAGGTTGCCCAGAGAAGGTGTGGCTGCCCCATCCCTGGAAGTGTTCAAGGCCAGGCTGGATGGGGCTTTGAGCAACCTGGTCTAGTGGGAGGTGTCCCTGCCCGTGGCAGGGGGGGTGGAACTGGATGATCTTTAAGGTCCCTTCCAACTCTAACCATTCTATGATTCTATGATTTATCAGTATTTTGCAGAACCTAGAAGGAAAGTTTAGTACCCACTATTTAACATGATCTCGATGATAACTGTGGCCTAAAACTAGCCTGAGTAGGGCTGGAAACTGTTCAGATTGAGTTATTGAAGTGTGAAAACAGTGACACTGAAGATGCTCTTCAAACAATAGAAGCTTGAGTCTTTGGAGTTTCTGTCCTTACAGGCAGATCGTATTTGCATCTTCCGTGAGCTTCCATTCGCAAAACACTCTCAGCGAAAGTCCTCATATCTTCCCCCAAAGCTGAAGGGAAGAGCTTATTTTTAGCCTAGAAATAGAAGATGGAGGTCGGCTGCAATCTACATCTGTTTTTCTCATGGATAACTATAAATGAGGAATCACTTTTTATGAAGTAAAAGCTCAAATGTAATTTGAGTGTGTGGTTGTTGATGTCAAAGGGAAGAACTGCATATAAAAGAAAGTCATGACACTGAGAGCAAAGTTTATGGTTTTATTGCCTATAAACGGTAGCCTAGCTATTTAAAAAACCCCCTCTTTTTCTTTGTGTTTCAATGTATAAATGTTGTAATTTTTTTCTTTTTTCTCTCCGTGAACTCTGTTACATGAATGTTTTACTGGGCAATAGCTAATAAAAAGTATTTTTTGTGTTAAGGCAACATCTTTGGCAAAATCTGTTGATCCCACAACAAGCAACAATTAACCACACACCTAGTATCTTAACCTGTAATCTGAAATTTTCCATCTACTAATAGCTGTGTGTGGAAATCTTTTCCACTCTGCTAGAAAAGCAATAGATAGAATAGAAGTCCAGCTTTATACAAAATAGATATGTCTTTTTCTTATGCGAAGACAGCAAGCAAGACTTGGCTCCAAATGGATTGTGTTTCACTTGCATGGTCACTATGATTCTGAAGTGATACATTGGGTGATCAAAGGGCTGGAGAACCTGTCGTGTGAGGAAAGACTGAAGGAGATGGGTCTTTTCTCCCTGGAGAAGAAAAGGCTCGGGGTGGGGGTGTGCCTTACCATAGTATTCCAGTATTTAAAGGGCAGCTACAAAGAGGGCAGAAGTTCTCTCTTCACAAGGAGCCATATGGAAAAGACAAGGGGCAACGGGTACCACTTGCACCAAGGGAGGTTTCATTTTGATATAAGAAAGAAATTTTTTACAGTGACAACAATCAATCACTGGAACAACATCCCCAGGGATGTGGCAGAGTTCCCATCACTGGAAGTTTTTAAGATGCAATTGGACAGAGTGCTGGATAATCTCACTTGGGCTCCCTTTCCCATGAAAGGATGGACCAGATGATCCTCTGAGGTCCCTTCCAACCTGTGCTGTTCTATGATTCTATGATTCCCAAATATTACCTTTTAAAAGAAATAATCTCCTGGTGTTCAGGAATTTAATTTTGAAATATGTTTGAAAGTTCCTGGGCAATATGACAGAATGATATACATCTACAGGTATTTTTATTTTCAAATTTGTCGTTCACAATATGTAGAATGCTAAAAAGAACAGGCCATTTTTCATAAAACCATAATATGCCTTAATTCATAAGGCACTATGTATTAAGACACATTAAGACCACAAATACAGGGTCAAGGCTGATGGGAGACTGAGTCTCTGTATTGTAGAATTGCAAAAGAGCGTATGATTTTATAGTTAAAGACTATACCATGGTACATATACAAAAAGACCCCCCAGGAATGTAAGTGGTACAATCCACAGCAAATTCTGAGTCTGAGTAGTCAAATATTTTACTGTGCAATTATAATGTATAGGTGAGATGAGGGAGAGGGTGGTCATTCCTTACTCTTGGACATCAATCGCTCTTCCATAGGGACAATTTCTTCCAAATCCTCACATATATCTTACAGTGAAGGGAAAAGGGACAGAGTGGGTTCCCTTGGGTCCTTGTCCTTCCATGCATTTTGGACCTTGAAGCAAGTGAGCACATGGCTGATACTGTCAGCTCTGACTTCAGCCGGGCAAGTAGCCCAACCAGCCCACAGCAATAGCACGTGGGTTTTAGGGAACCACAGGTATTCCCAGCCTGCCAACCATATTAACTTGTGCTTATATTTTCACAGCCAAACCTGAGAATGATGTGCAAATATCCACAATAAAATTGCCAACAATTTTGAACAGTTGCAGTTCTAGAAAACGTGTTTCCTTATGTCTTGTCGTGGTTTAATCCCAGTCGATAGCTCAGCACCACACAGCCACTCCCTCACTCCTCCCCACCTTGGTGGGATGGGGGAGAGAATTGGAAGAGTAAAGGTGAGAAAACTCATAGGTTGAGACAAGAAGAGTTTAAATAACAACAACAACAATAATGATGATGTAATGGAAAGGAAAATAACAACAACAACAACAAAAACAATAGCGAAATAAAACCCAAGAAAAGACAAATGATGCAAATGAAAAATGATACTCACCACCAACTGACCGAAGCTCAGCCTGTTCCTGAGCACTGGCCCACCCTCCAGCCAACTCCCCCCAGTTTATATGCTGAGCATGACGTCGTATGGTACGGAATATCCTTTGGCCAGTTTGGGTCAGCTGTCCTGGCTGTGCCCCCTCCCAGCTTCTTTGGCACCTCCAGCCTTCTCTCTGGCAGGGCATGAGGAGCTGAGAAGTCCTTCACTTCATGTAAGCACTACTCAGCGACAACTAAAACATCAGTGCGTTAACAACATTAGTCTCATACTAAATCCAAACCACAGCACTCTACCAGCTACTAGGTGGAATATTAACTCTATCCCAGCTGAAACCAGGACAGACTTTACAAATGCCGAGCCTGACTAACCCGTCCAGGTTCCAGTAGGCTGTGAACACCGTGACCAATGTGCTTACAAAGTGGCCTAATTTCCAGTGAGTCACAATTACAGATAAAGCAAGGGAAATTATCACGTCTCAATTGTGGCTATTAAGTACAAAAAATAGGCCACCTGGACTGTATGGATTAGAAGTGCATTTAAAGAATGAACAAACTCCCTATATAAGCAGGAAGCTGAAATAAATGGAAAGACGAGCACAATTTACTTGGAGATGGAAGCAGCCTGCATAGCCTGGAAACAGAAGTGAAGGTGTTGCTGGAGTCTAACCAATTTTTCCTGGCTTCATCTTCCACAGTTTTCCTTCTCCTCCTCTATCCTTAAGGGAAAAAATCAGACACATTTTGTCTCACAGGCTGTCTGTGAGAAGGGACCCTGGGAGATCTCTCCCTGGCACAAACAGTCCCTTGTGAATTAGAGACACCTATTTCTGAGAGGAAAGCAAAGGAAGAAACTAGCATATGGGCACTGACAACATGAAGGAATAATAAGGTAGGTTCACCAGAGACTGAGGAAGAATGCCACAGATTTGATTTATCTAGAAGCCTTGGTTTGTGCAGACACCAAGGCTCCAAGCCTTCAAGTGAACCTCCCAAACTATCATTTTCAGATGAACTAGGAGAAATCCAACATACACAAACCAGAGGAGCAGGATTTGGAAAGATCCTAGATGTGGACTCAGAATCTCTATTGTTTATTCAGTGACATTTTAAGAGCTCATGCTGTGTTGTTACAGTGCCAGGTGACTCTCTTCCCAAGAGAGAGATGTCAGGGTGGTCTTTAATAAATAGTAGTGGTTTATTCTGGCCTATACTTACAATTTTGCAATAAGTTATTTCTTCATCTGAGGGTCATATTTCCACCTTTCGTTTTCACTTTGCTTTTTTTCACATATTGCATTTTTCATTTATGTCTTTGAGACTCTGATTTTGAGTTTGGATCTAAATATCTTTTCTGTATGTGCCCCAAAGAGACACTTTAAGCTAGTCGGGTAGGAGAGGTCAGGATTGAACAAGTGCTCGTAGCCTTAAAACCTCTTTCCAGTTAGGTCTTTATGTAGTATGGCATGATAGTGAGTATCAGAATTGTGGACTTTACAATTTCTATGTCTCAGTTTCCTCATCTCTAAACAGGGATCGGTGATAAAAGTAAAATTATTCATGTAATTAAATGACATGTACATCAAGTGTTTAATATAATCTCTCAACATGAAGATTTCTTGAATTTAAAAGGTACTTGAAGATCCACTATAAGTTCATTTCTACCAGAGGGAGAAGTATCCTCTCAATTCTACATTGTTATATACAAAATCAAAATATTCCTGCTGGCAAGCTGCTGGCTGAAAAGCATATTGCTGGGATGTAGAGGAGGCACCAGGGACCTCCACTACTGAGCAGCACAGAGTAGAAATGAGCATCTCCATGCCAGCACAGATCGGGGATGGCACGAGAAGGGGCTGAAGCTCTGAAGGAGAGCAAGCTGCCTATGGGCAGAACAAGACTCCCAGAGGGCCAAAGAGAGAAGGAAAGGGGATACTGGCCAATAAGAACCAAGCAAGAAAGACTAGAGAGCCAGGAGTCTCACTATGAGCAGACGGCATTGGGTGGCCAAGAGGGCCATCACCCCAGCTTCTTGCCTGTCATGCCAGGGTGAGGGACAGTTGGGTGACACTGTAATGAAGGGAGGACTAGGGCTCTTCCTGAGCATGTGTGTTATGTTGGTGTCCAACTCCAGGGAAAGAAGAAGAGGATATGAAAGTCATGTTAAATGTAGCTGGACTAGAAAGATAGAAGACTGAAAACACAAATAGGAGGAAAGAAGAGATAATGACAAATAACTATCTAATTGAGTAAGCTGTATAATCACAAGAGGGTAAGCCATAAATAGGTTAATATTAGGATAGGACAGATCTTGACTTTCTTTCTGTGAACTCCATCAGATGTTGTTAACTCCCGAGATGCTCCATCTCATCAGCTATGTAGTCAAAATAATCTCTAATATGAAAAAAATTCATTATTATTATCCAACTCTGACATTCAGCCCATTTCTAAACCCTTATCACAGGCCATGTTTACAGATTGGACCAATAACTGGCTTTATCTGCAGTGTAGCCAGGCTACAAAATGAAGCAGAAATAAAACATTATTTAAGGTCAGAGAATCCATGTTACATTTATAATTTGGCACAGATACTTCAAACACAGTAAAATCTATATGAGCTGTTAACCCTGATCTTCAGTCCCCTTCTGCCCAAACCTAATCGAGCTGGAGTCTGTCCACAGGGAATTATATTTTGAGATTTACCTGATGAACAGATACGCCTGTCTTCTAGATAAGTAAATGAGGTACAAAGTAATTTAAGTATCAACTTGGGATATACATCCTGATCCTTCAACTGCTACATTTTAAAGGGGGTTCTAATTTAAGCCTATCGATGAATCAATTACTTCTAGGATGATTGTCAGTTGCCTGGAACGAACTCCTCAAACTTGCCCATGGTTATGGACCTGTTAAAAACGAGTTCTCAGATTTTCACCTGCCATTGTCAGACTTCAGGATGTAAAGAAAACATGACTGGCAGACCACTTGGTTTAGGCATATCATGTATGACAGAAATAAAAAACAAAGTATGATAGGGGGAATATTTGGGGGAAGAATGAAATCTGGGGAGAGACAACAAAATTAACTGTTTCTTGTAGATGTGGGAAGTGCCTATTACAATGAGCTTTTTATTTGTAGTAGCTAAAAGTCCAGCACTTCAAAGTCCTGTGGAGAATGACAAATAGCCTGAAATATTCCATGACTGTTAATGGGTTTTCCTCAAGACTTGTTTTCATTTCTAGACTTAATCACAGAGATTTAAGATTTGTATATTTATATTCCTCATGCTGACCACTGACTAGAGACTTAGGCTGGAGCTACAGTAGACAGTTGTCAGTATGACAATGTCTTCAATGTTTTTATCAGTTTGACTGCTGTTGTGGTCTTTATATGCAGGAAAAGCCCTAAAATAAATTGACGTATGCCAATTAGAAAGTGCTTTTGCTAATATAAATAATTTCTTTAGGGGAATTTGTATGTTTATGTTGTCAAAAGCTGTCTACTAAATTTTTTTGTCATACAATCATGAAATAATGTAGGTTGGAAGGGATCTCTGGACTTCACCTAGGCCAGCTTCCTGGACTATCAGTGTGGGGCTAACTTCAGCTCTAAATTGGGTTGCTCAGAAGCCAGCGTTTTTCCAGGTACCTCTTCCAGTGCTTCACCAACCACAGTGAACGTTATCTTCTCGTATATACAAACACAATCTCCCCTCATGTACCCAGTGATCATTGCCTCTGAAAAGAGCTTGGCTATGTCCTCTCTTGCCCCCCACTACCTCAGGAAGTGGAAGACAGCAATTAAATTCATCCCTAAGCCTCCTCTTCTCCAGACTGAACAAGCCTGGAGCTCCCTCAGCCTCTGCTTCTATGTTGGATGCTCCAACCCCCTGAGAAGCTTCATAGTCCTCAGCTGAGCTCCCACCCCTCTGCATATCTCTCTCAAGTCCCTGGGGACCCAGAGCTTGACAGGGTATTACAGAGGCAACATTGCAAAAGCCAAGTCATCATCCATTATCACTTCCCTTGACTTACAGCCCAGGGTGCCATTAGTCTTTCTCCTGTAACCACTTTTTAAGACCAGTGCTTACTCATATAGAAATCTTTTAGAATACTAAAGAATTAAACTAAGGAATTATTGCAAAGATCTCAGAGCTGTAATTTTTCTTCGAGAATCTAATCTGGGAATTTCTCTAGGTTGTGAGAGTTCAATGATCTGTATTTGTATCTCAGAGTAGCTAAATCCTACCATAGACTAATGCTTAAATATGAGGTAAGTATTACAAAAGAATTCAGGATTAGCTTATCATGTTTCTACAGAAATCATCAACCATTTTTTTAATGTTTATTTTTGCCTAATTTTGCTTTGCTTGAAACCAGAGAATTTTGAAAATACTGAATAAACATCAAATTTTTCTGTTGGTTTTGCTTTAAACTGAGTATAATTAATGTTATGTTTTAATTTTTTTTTATAAGAGCAATCTTCATAGAAGAATGCTCAAGGAAATTGGCCCATTTTTTTCCAACAGTCACTAGGTGTCAAACTTCCTCTCAAAGTGGGGTTAAGAGTTCCTCCTCTTCCAGGAACACTTGAGCAGAGGGAATGCAGCTGAACTGCTTTGCTTAATTAGTCAGTTTATCTGAATTAAGGATGGACTAACACTCCTAGGACAAGTAGTATAAAAGAGGGTTGGCAGTACTGAGGAGGAAAAAGCTGAAGATCTGTTGGAGGAATGTGTAAGAGATTAAATTTCAGCCTGAATTAAGACTATAGTAAGTAGAAGATTATATCTAATAAAATAGGTGGGTTTTCACCCATATATTTATGCAGTTCATTACAAGCTGGGATGTTGAATTTGGGCATACTGAGCTAGTATGTTAGAAGAGTGTATGTGGGGAGGAGGAAATGGGTGGTTATTTTGTGCCCTTTTCAACAGTGTGCTGGCACGGGTTGTGATCTGTTTAAAGCTTGTATTATCAGGTTCCTCACATGCTGGCTGATACTGCCTCTCTATAATCACTTAGATGTCTCCATAAGTATTTACTGTCTTGTATTTCAGGCAAGGGATTAATTTATGGGGTATACATTTTTTTTAAAAAAGCATCTATTACAATTATCTCAGCTCACATCAGTTTCCAGGTTTTTCTTCCACTGGTATGTCCACCTTCATATCTGTTATTCTGTTCAAATTACTTCTAGGTCAAAAAAGAAATATTGCTAAGCAACTTTTTTTTTTGTTTAAATTTTATTTATAGCAGACATTAAAACTAGGGAATGCTTATGTTCTTTGATCTGACTATAGAACTTGCACAACTTTCAGGAAGGGTCTCTTTTGGATAACTTTCCAGTTGCTATTACTGCTGAAGAACTGACAGTGTGCTTGTTTGCATCAGCAGTAAGAACCCCATAAGTCCCATCCTTTGAGACAGATAATTAACCACAATTTATTCTTCAATGAAACTTAGCATTTACCATAAAATCCCAAAGGCATATTTTTATTCCACAAAATCTTAGTTCATCGCATCATGCATAATGGAGCACATTTATTAGCATAATCTAGCCTAGTCATGCTACCTCTCACATTAGCATGTGTTTAGTAGGATCAGAGAGGGGTGTTAGAACAGGGAGTTCTCCTGCAAGACTAAACTGTTTTAGGTGCAGGTAATCTCTGTAAGAAGTAGAATAAAGCAACAATCAATGCAAATACTTCTGCTCCTTTCTATTAGTATCTATTACATAAATGTTGCATTATGAAATAATAAATACAGCTTGTGCTTTTACAAATTCAAGTATTTGTGCATAGTTAACAGTTTCTTAAAAAGATACCAAGCTAATTTTAAAGGCCAGGTCTTCAACTGTTCAAAACATAAATAAACACTGAAACCATGTTTGGGTTTTCACTTATTTTCTATGGTTTCTATTTCTTTGTATGAATGTAGAATTACTTTATACATATAGGGTTGGGGTTTTTTTTCCCAGTACTGTGTTTACATAAAGTTTGATATAAATCAAGCCATATAGTTCTGTAAATTATACTCCTTGTTCTGTGCTCCAAGATTAAGCATGGCTTTTCCTGGTTCAGCATAAGGTTAGACACATAAAGAAAAAGCTTTCCTGTAGAAAATAAGGATATATGCCCAGGCTGCATATATACCTGGGTGAGTACTGAAGTGCATGAAGTTTATTCTATTATTTCAACAGGTTTCTTCCATTATTTCACCAAAGTTCTAGTCTCTGGATTAAGTTCTCATGCAGCTCCATAGAGAGATGCCATTCTAGTACAGGAGGCATCATCAACACCAGCACTCTGTCTCTTGAGATCAGAGATTAATCATTGAGTTGAATACCTGTGCATTTTTTTCAGCTAGGGCTGGTGTCCTTCTAGGATTTATCTAAGATCAGTTTAATTTAATCAACGGGGGGTGGTTAACGGCCTTTGGTACTTACTCTGCCAGCTCAAGGTTTTCAGCATCTTGTCCTGTTAATGTATCTGAGCTCACAGGAAAACTCGTGAAGACTTGTTTTAGCGTGGTCTGTGCACTGCCTATTTTTTCTGATCTGCAGCCACTTCCTCACCACAGTGTGGTATAAACCCCCTGGACCAGCGTGAAAGGTGAGGTCTCGGGATCTGGTTCTTTGCTGTGCCCTTTCCTTGTGTACAGCTCTGTGGCCACTGGGCTGACGTGCCCAACACTGCCGCTTGTCTCCAAGCCAGCTTGGAGCCTCTCCACTCTAATCTCCTGTAAATCTGGCTCCAGGCTGGCATGATGATCAATCAGTGACTGCAGATTAACAGGATTATATGGGGGTTTATTTGGCATATTAGGTTTAGTTCAACACAAGATTTAGATGGAATTGGAACATTCAAAACTTGTCTTATAAAAGCCCAGCCAACTTTGATTTTTAAACTCAGTTGTGTGAAGCTGATAGCCCTAAGCACAGTAGGTAACTCTCTCTCGGCACCTGCTGCTTCTGCAGTTGCCCCAGAGCTCCGTTTGGGCTAAAGTGAGAGAAATGGTCTCAATCAGGAAACTTATCTGAGAGTGCTGAGAAGCTCTCTGAGCAGATGTACTTAATGCATGCCCCAGTGCAGCAGCTAGGAGCGTACCCGACTACATGTCCATGTAGTTGGAGGAGCGGCTTCAATGCTGCCTTCACTCCAGTGACTTTCAGAGGCTGGCTCACCCCAAGTCACAGGCCGTTGGCTGCTCTCAAACGGCTGAAGGGAGTAGGATTGTGTCACTCTGCAAAAGATCACACCAAGAACTGTCTTTGTTGTGCCTGCTTGGCAAGAGCGTATCCCAGTCTGTGACCCTGGCTTGGTACTGGAGTGTCACAGCCTCAAGCTTTCCCTTAGCTATGCTTTTTTCCCTGGCAAACCTCATCTTCATTGCTGTGCACTGCGTACCGCTTTATCAGGACAGGTTGGAGCAGTGCCTGTCCAGGTGTCCCATAGTCTGAGCCTGTTCTGTGCAGGAACTAGAGGAATGGGACTGAATATCCTTATGCTGAAGAAGAGACTGAAGCCAAGCAGCATGGCTGGAATAATAAGTGTCATGGGTTTTTAGGGGGAAAAACAAACAGGCACTGGGTGTTAGTCTGTTCCCACAGAGAACGGCTGCTGGCATTGTCCTCACAGCAGGTTTCTGAGCTGTAAATCCCCAAAGCAGTAAGAATGACATTATAAGAGACAAACTTGGCAGCACACACTGTGACTCACTGCCCATGATATATGCTTTTCTTTGAAGCATTTGCATAGTCCTGAGACACAAACTCCTCAGCAAGCGCTTCATGGCTCAGTGATAGTCTTGAAAACTAGCATTACTGTTCAGAATTTCTTGGAACAAAACCTCATCCTTTAGTGTGATGGTCAGGAGGTTCCAGCAGGATGAGATGCAAGTGTATCGCATGACTAAATGGGACTTGTTCTCTCATCTTTTGTTTGTTGTTCTCATCTGATGTTCTTCACACGAAGTGCTGTGAGCTCTCTACCAAGAAACTATTCATCTAGTGGACAGTGAAGTAGGATGCTAATCCTGGGGCTTATAGTCACTACTGTGTAAATAATTTATATCAGTGATAATGGCTCTTTGGGAAAAAGGGTGTATCACCCATAAGTGTTACTGGCACTGCTATTACGGTCTCCTGGATCCAATCCAGAAGATCTGGCAGATGTTAGAGGAAGCACACTTAGATCCTTAAGTGAGGCACTAACGTAAATACAACAGTGTGTTCTCTCTTGGTGCCTACTCAAGCAGTGTGTGGTCACTTTGGCTGAATAGTGCTGAGTCTGTGGAAGTTGCTAATCTCTGTGGTAGTTGTGGGCCCAAGGCTGAGTTCCAGTAAAGTTCAGGCAGGGAAAGATACTGATTTGGAGAAAAAAAAAAAAAACCTGAAAGAACCAACTAGATTCTGGAGTCAACTTCAAATGTAATTAATTTATTAGCATCCATGTGATTGAAGCTATAAAATGCAGGATTTCTTAGATGTTCTTATACTTTAAATACTCAGCTTGTGTCTTCCTCAGAACTCTCTGTAAGGTAAGATCAAACAAAAAATAGCAAGTACAAACTGGATATTTCAATGAATACCAATTCTATGTTAGTGTTTTAATGTCTAATATAGAAAACTGTTCTCTTTCTTCTTAGCCCGAAGACCTTCTAAAATAGGTGCTGTCATCTCTTTAAGGCTTTTATTGCAGTGAAACAGATTGATAGAAAAACTAATCAAACAAAGCAAATAAATGCATGCTTTGTCTAAAGACTTACTATACTGATCTTTGTTCTGTCATCTTTATTCTAGCATGCTTAATATTAAACCAACAGATTAGCTTAGCTGCTGTGCATTTCTTCACCTGCTAGCTGACTTTCTTCCTTACGTACCATTCAGCTTCTTACCTCCTGAGAAACTTAAGGCTAAGCATTTACCACCCCAATGTGGGGAGCAAATGTGCAGGAGATAGGAAAAGTTCTCTTGGTGAACAGAGAGGTATGTTTTATGATGTGCTTGGTTACCGTGAGGGACAGAGTGAGACCTTGGCAGTTTCTAGCCAATTGGGATGGCAGGCACGCCTCCCCCCACCTCCATCAGCCCTGCGCTGACTGAATCCGACTTGCAAATGTAGGGGCTGGCTGTCTTTCCTAACACTGTCCTGAGTCCTTCCTGCTGACTGGGAGCAGAGGAAGAGGCTCTTCACTTTCTCATCGCTTCTCTGGAGTGCCAGCGCAGCAGAGGATGCCCAGCAACCACTCATCTGTTTACTGATTCTCAAAAAGGTTTGTTTTTAAGGGAAACCTTCTGATTGAGAGGAGTCTGTTCATGTAATGCCACAGCTTTTATCTTCTGAAGGCACAGTTCTGTAACCACAGTATTCCTTGGAGGTAGCAAATTCTCTAATGCTTTTTTTAATTGATGTAAGTATAGATTAATCATATGCTAACTTGGCAAGTGGCTTTATTGCAAATTGCTTCTGTCTTCAAACACAAGAAAATGTTCATTATATAAAAAAATAATTAAAAATCGTGGGGAGTTTCAGCTCCTTGGCACAAATGCTGAGTTGTAAACTTGGGTCCTGGCATAAGTATTCTAACCAATACACAGGGAAATGATCATAGAATCATAGAAGGATTTAGGTTGGAAGGGACCTTACAGAAGTAAGTTCTAAAGAAAAAAGGGGGTAGGTAAGGTCGTTCCTTAGAGTGTGTAGCAATGTATGTGGGAACTTGCAACAGATAGTATCCTTGCTTGTTTGCATTTAAGAGGACTGGTTTGTGTAAGTTAATGGGAATTTCTCCACTTGATGTTATGATATCTAGTTTAGGTCTAAATACCTTTTTAAAACTGAAGGATATTTTCTTAACTGGAAGGCAGCAAAGCATGGTTGGGAAACCTTTGCACCATATCCTTCTTAATAAAATAAATCAAGACATTCCTTAGTCAAGGGCCCTAATACTGTTTTACATATGTTACTTATGGTGAGGCAATTATGGAGTAAAGATTTAAGCTCTTCTGGAAAAACACTGAAAAGTACTGTATGCTTAAGTGGAAGTTCTTGTATCTCTTTTTATCCATTATCTTCTTCAGTCCTAAGATAGAAGAAAGCAAATCACAGAGCACACTTTTTGCTTAGGCACACAGTGTGAAAGGCAAACAAATGCCAAAGACTGCCTGAAGTCTCTCAAGCAGATTAGAGAAACAAACCTACCTCTTTTAATAACCTTTGGTGTTAATTGATTTGGAGTGAATTTTCACTTCAAGAGTTTGGGTTTTTTTGGTTTGTTTTTTTTAAGAGGAACAATACCCCATGGCCTGTAAAATCCCTTACTCCTGCAAGTGCTTTTTGGGGCATCTGTCCTCAGAGGCAGGAGGCAATAACTGACAAAACCAGAGGTGGAGTCTGTAGACTTTCTTACCGGCTTACTTTGAAATTTGTTTCTATGCATTTTTTCATAAATGCTTTCATCAGTTGTCCCTAGTGTTTTGGAGTGCCACATAACGGCTAAATCCCTAAAATACTTTATTTGGAAGAGCTAAAAAAATCCACTTGCGCTGTTATGGAATTTGAAGCTGGAAGTTAGGCTGGCTGAGAACCATAGTTTGGCAATAAGCACTTACCTCTTGTATTGGTAGACAATCCTAGTGAATGTATTTAACTGTAATACAAGAGGATGAGTCAAAATATGTGTAAAATCCAAATGTTTTCAACAGTCTTGATATTTGCAAGGGTTGGCCCGATTCTCTCAGTATCGCTGGCAGGGAACAGGAGAGCCAGCTGATGCCAGCTTCTGCATGCAGCCCCACTTGCTTCTTAAACAACAAGATCTGATCCATCCCAGGCTGGACAGTATTAGCTCTCTCCCTATAAGCCTCTGTTTCTAGTCTTGCCATCCTCATATACCCCATTCATCTCTTCCTTTCCTCCTCACACGGAGGAAGAGTTTAGGTCCTCAGCCTGAGGGTGGGATTTTCTGTGTTGCTCAGCCATAGCAGTGAGAGGGCAAGGGAAGAAGGTGAATGTATGGAGAAAACAAAAGGACAGAAAAATATGCTTCTCAATTCTGGTTATCTGTGTGAGTTTTTTTTTTGTTTGGTGTTTTGTTGTGTAGTTGTGTTTGGTTTTTTTGTTTTGTTTCAAAACAAAACCTCCCAAATAGCTCTGTGCTGAAGCATGGGGTGGTCTCCCCAGCCGGTGCCAGACCCAAACCACCTGGCTATCTCTCTGTACCTCAGATGTATGTTTCCTAGTGAGTCTCTTGTTACCAAATTATAGATTCTAAAAATGTACAGCAAATCACTGAAGACTAATCTTCAGTCATCTTTCATAGTAAAAACAGTGTCAGGTAGGAAATAGAAATGAACTCCTTATTTCTGGTGCTCAGCTATAATCCAAATTACTTGAAAAGATTTATCTCTACTTCTGTCTTTCAAATCCAGCAAAACTGGCCCATGAATGAGAGAAGAAAATGGACAGGTAATGGCACGAGGGGTTTTCTTTCTCTTCCCCACTGCACCACAACAGGAAAATCCTACTGAGGGGGACAGTGCTCTCATAGATTTGTCTTGGCAGCCAAAAGTTGTTCCTCATTCCTAACCCTGGTGTTATAGTGGAGGGGGCAATGAAGCTTTTGACTCATTGACTTTTACTAGGAAGAAATTTGATGAACAAACACCACAGACAATGACTGGAAGGGAAAATAGTATAGATTTGTTTAACTAGGGAGTTGTCAAATCAACTTGCTATAGTTGCAGAAGGATTTAGTGTTGCGCCAGAGAGATTGGGGAAGAAATGTTTATCACTGTTCCACTTCTTTATTGCTGCTTCTTAGTTTACAAATCAGAAAAGTTTTGTAGTCATATAACAACTATGCACTTTAAGTTTAAAATATTGGAAATATTCCAATATTGGAAGATACCTGGATTTCCATCTGAAAAGAAACTTCAGGTTTTATAATAGGACACTACTCCAGTACAAATTTTTTTGATTGCAAGCTGTTTTTCAAAAAGATTAAAAAAACACTTATTGGAGCTCTTCAGCAAATGAAGCAGATAGGAGTGAGATCACAACATAGAGCATGTATTGCCAGAACACTTTGAAAAGTCGTATCAACTCTGACACTTGGACAAAGGGTTTGGAGTCATCCTACACTGCTACAGAAATAGTGGACCAATTTCATGTGAAGTAACCTTGAGGAGGAGCAACTATAGGAAAAAAAAAATGTTTTGTCTGCCAAGCTGTCAGTATTTCAAGGCAATCCCTGCAAACATGAAAGAACATGCAGGGAAGAGGGCAGCTTAAAAGAAAGTCACAGCCAGATTCCTCCCTCCTTGAGTTTTGGAAAAGTTAAGCAGCATGTGATCAAAAGTTGTGAGGTCTTGTTTTCATTCTTCACAGCTATTTGAAGCTGTCACATTATCCCTTTCACTACTAGTATTTGCAAGCTCCCTTGCTTTGATCTTCAAGCATTTCCTTGGCAACCTGGACAGAACAACAATTCGTATCAGTAGTTAAGATCACTTCAGCTTAGAGGTGACGGTGAATTAGGATAGGTTTGGATGGTCAGTGTCCAAATGCAGCCAGAGTCCTCTCCATATTCCCTTTCACACACAGCCCACCTCAACAGAGAAGCATAGATCCGACGAATAACATCATATATAATCTGCTATCTCAAGAATCTGTGGTCAGTCAGAGACTTGCATAACACAAACAAGTCTTGATTTGGCCAAAAAGGGCTGTGGCTTCTGTGGAACTATGTGTACAGGCATGAGTCACAGCAAAGATGTGCATATAAGTGTGCTGCAATCTAACTTCCAATTTGAGAGATTATCTTGGCCTTGGTATATCCTATCCCACAAAGGATACTAGGCTTTAATTGACCTATGTAGCTCAGGACAGAGGACTTAATGAGGCCTGAATGCCATGGGGTCTGGTGTGGTAAACAGTCTTTCGCATTAGTATCTGCTCTTGTGGGTTTTGGGGTGAAGTGTGAGCATAAAGTCCCAAAAAGAGATGAGGAGCAGCACATTATGTATTCATTCCAAATAGATTTGGGTCTAAAAGAATTATACATAGAGAAAGGAGTTAAAGAGTTAAACCTGGAGTTTCAACCAAAATTGTGGCTGGGATAATTGCAGACAGCAGGATGCTGTGGTAGTGCTTTGCACCTAGAGGGAAACAAATATTAATCAAAACGATTAAGTGACAAACCAAGCCAGGAGGATGTGGGGCCATAGGGCAGAACTGAGCCTCGGATAACATCATGTTCTGGTCTTGCAGAAATATGAGGAAAGGCAAGATGGGGACAGCAGTTTAAGGAACTTCAGAAATTAATTTAATGTCTTGACCAAATTCTGTGAGGAGTGGAATGGGAAACCATAGCAACAAAAGAATGGCCACATGGGGCTGAATGAAGGAAATCACCAAAACTTTCCAAATTCATGTTTCAAGACACGTGAAGTCTCTCAGATTTGCAGAATATAGCATTTATGCTACCTTGCTGCCTTGAGGATTGTTGAGTGTATCAAACTAGAGCTGACACCAACACTGAACTATTTTAAGGAGTTACATGCATGCAGGGGTATTCCATGGAAATAGCATGTATGTCTATATGGTATGGCTTATGTGCCCTAATGCAGTTACGATGGCAGGTACTGCAGTGAGAGACGTTATGACCATATGGTATGTCATGATTCTGCTTCCTTTGAGAGAGTAAGAATTCACACAGGAGCAACAGTGTCTACATTACAAGTTTGTATAGCTTATTCTGGCACATTACATAGCTGTTTCTTACAGGCTGGCTAGAAGCTACATGCCTCTCTTGCAACAATAATTACACAAGTTAGTTTTTTACTGCTCCTGCTTCCCTGGGTTATGCTTTTGCAGCCTAATGAAACAATCAGGCAAGTTTCCAGCTGTTATTAACTGCTTGAGAATTGATGTCTTCCCTGTTAGGGAGGAAGGGGGGATAGCAAACAGTCTGTACTAACTAATGAAACATCATCATGAGTTTCAGTTCAGACAAATTCATGGTGTTTCCCTGGTGGCTCTTTTCTCTCTGTCTGTTAAGATCTTGAGTACAAAGTTGGAAAAACTGACTGCAGTGGCCTTATGTTCGCTTGCAGACTATCAGCTTGTTCTGGTGCAGCTGATAACAGTATTTGGGTCTAGTTAAATGTCATAGCACTTGTTGATAATTGGTTATTAAACTACAGGGTGGATATTTGCTCTCAGTGTTTCTTCGAAACACCATGTTAGGTTTTTTTATGCTGTTTAGCCTGAAGCTTAAACATCATGCAGAATATATTCTTTCAGAGACAGGATTCATACATTGTCCTCATGTCACCAGCTGATACACGATGTGTTATGGAAGATCAATGAGCAGTTTGAGACTTAACCATCTATTGACCAGATTTCTTATTGTTGTATATCAAACTGGGAAGTTTCATGTTGAGAATTTGTCAGTAGGGTGGGGTGGAGATGAAGAGAAAATGTGTATAAGACAAGTATTTTATTATATATATTCCTAAAAGCTCTCAGAAGTTCCTATAAGACATGTTTTTCTGCTGCTACAGTTACCTGCCTGACTGAGCCAAACCTAGTCTTGCTAATTGAGAATCTACTCCATTCTATTAAAAAAAAAAAAAAAAGAAGAAAAATGGTTAATGAGTTTGCCAATAGGCTTATTTTCCCTGTGCCCCTCCACAGTTAGACTTGAGAGTAATGGGATTGCAGCAATCTGTGGGGCTCTGGAGCACACCCCCTGCACATCTGACGTGCACAAACCTTTGTGTGCAATGTCAGTGAACAAAAACCATTCTGAAAGCCTAATGTGCATAAAGCCCTCTTGGAGCAGGGTTGGGCTGAGGAGGAAGAGGGAGTGGGCATAACAGACACTTGTGATATTAACACTCTGATGGGTTGTATTCCTAGGCAACAAATAACAGGCAAGTACAAGAATCTATATATTTTACGTAATTACAACATTTCCTGTTTCAGGTCTTTAGGAATAGATAGGAGCCGTCAGATCCCTCTCCCTCAGAGCCGCTGAAGGTCTCCTGTTTCATAACTGAAGAAGAAAGAGCATAAGCAATTATCAAATAAGATGAGAGTGAAGGGGAGAGAACTTTAATTAAACCCATTCTGAAATGGAAGTAAACAACTGAACAAGGAACTTTATTGTAGGAAGCTTGAGAGGATGGAGAAAAGGTGAGGAAAATAGAAATTAATTAAATATTGTCTCAAAGGCAAACTAATAACAGAATAGTCTGATAGAAATCCAGTCTTCCTCAGGGTGTGATTGACTTCTCCACTCTTCCCTTTCCACTCTCAGCCTCTTGCTCTAAGAAAGGGTATTTAAACTGTAGGTCTGTACTAGTGACCGGCTGCTTCTGTAGGCTGCAATGCTGTTTTGTGAACTCCCCTTTACTGGCTTCCCCAGCAAGCAGTGATGGCTCTGGTGCCCTGCTTCTCTCTGACCTGAAGTGTCTGGCTCCAGCTTAGTTTTGCCTCTGCCCTGGGCAATCTCTTGCACCACTTCCTGGCAGCACTCCACTCGCAATTGGAGAATCTCTACCAAAACAGACACTATCTATTCGGAACAATTCCTCTTTAAAATAAACATACCAAACCACTACTGGTAAGGGAGAAACCTAAAGCTGAGGCTGCCTGTTACACCATGAGATGAGAGATTCCTTGGGCACACTGGGAAGATTATGGTGCAACCACAGTGGTGTTTTTGTTTGTATTGTGGTAACCAAGATGTGTTCTGGCTTGTGAGGCAGAGAAGTCTTGGAGCGTGTGAACTGGATGTCTTGTAAATTTTAAGAAAATAAGAACTCGTTTAATGACTAATTTAGATACAGCCTGTAAGGCATAATTGCTTGATGTGGCACAACAGGAGTGCGCCCATGGTATGGGCAATAAGTCTCACATGAGTTAGGGAGCTTCCAGAGAAGTCTTCAGAAAAGAAGTTAAAATTGACAACATCATGTATTGATCCTGTGGAACTCATTGCCGTAGGATGTTGGAACAAAAAATGTAAATAAATTGGAGGAGTGACAGGAGCATGGAAAGTGGATCCAATGCATACTGTAAGTTAAGAAATTCCTAAGAAACCAGTACATGAACTGGGGAAGTCTTTTCCTATACTTGATTTGTTTCTCATTGCATCCTTGAATATCCACTACTAGCCATTATAAGATGTGACTATGGGGCTGGACCAAATAGAGCAATGGCTAGTCTTATTACAGTGAGACTGTGTAGTTATCCATACCTTGCAAAGGTGCTGCAAGGAAAGGACAACTCAAGAGAAAGGCCACGTCTCCTTCCTACACTAAGGACTCCTTGATATACTTAATCTCACACAGTAGCAGCATTCATCATTTCTGTCCTTCTCTGCATCTTTTTTAGCTCCTCAACACTTCTGTGAGAGGGAAGGTCTATAGTAGAATGTATTGCTGGCTGCAGTTGGGATCAGTAGCAACATAAGAACTTTCTTTTTTTTTAATTTATTTTGTTTTGCTTGTTTTGTCTGACTCAAAACTGAACTAATAGCTTCCTAAGGCTATCCACAATAGTTTCAAGATCTTCCCAAATTAAAATAGCTACCTGTGAGTCCATTACTGTATACGTATTAAGGGTTTTTTCTACATTCATTAATATGCATGTATGAATAACAAATTTTCTGTCACTTAAAATACAAAGTGACTTTCTACAACTCTCTGCAATCAGCTTTAGACTTTGCTGTCCCCAGTACACTGTTACGCAAACATTCTCCTCACATCTGCCCTCCTTTTCAAAATAACTCAATGATAGTTTGAGCAATACAATCCCCAGATAACGGTGGTATTTTGCATTACTTTAATAATTGATGGAATTAATTATATGCAAAAGTAGCTAAATGCAGCAGTATTACCACTATCATGGTGCTAGCATGGTGTTTTAGTGCTTGCATAACTTGCAAGAACACACTTTCTAACCACACAAGCATCTTGTACTGATCTGGAATAGTGAATTACCTTTTGCAGGGTGGGTCATACAAAGTAATTAAAACCATGATTTACATTACAACCATAGATGGGAGGAGAGGGGATCTATGCCCAAAAGTCTGCTATGCAATCACAATTTATTTCAATATTTTCTTGGGGAGTAAATTCTTCCTGATGGCTTAGTGTTACTATCTATAGTAACCTAGTTTCAGTTATCAGGTTAATGATTTATTAATTAACAACATAAGTCTTAACATGGAAATAATGCCCCTTGAACTAACAGCAGAGTGGAATGCAGTAACATAGCGCTGTTCCAGGATTTTTTTTGAAATAGATGGCATGAGTCATACATGTGGGTATAATTCAGTTACTATCACATCCTCCTGTTGATATAACTGGCAATAAAATTTGAGTCTCATGAAATGTTCTAGGTTCTTCTGATAATCTAGTGACAATGTTAATGACTTGCCTTACATCATATTAGTGTTTTCTTTCATATACTAGCTTACACTATGAAATTAGAGTAGCTTGCTCAACTTGCAAAATCGGCAAGAGTGGGCAGAGGTCAACTCCAACCGAACTTAAAAGCCATTACTTAAGGCTCAACAGACCAAAAGGCTGCTACAATGGGAAATGACTGTTCAAGAGTGAAGCAGAAAAGGTGGAAAGAAACCTTAAATGGTAGCTGCCAGTAGCAACCCAAACAGAGGATATTGGGCTATCATAGGGTGTTATGCAGATCTATAATTTGGTACTTCTGTGTTACCTGAGAAGCTGTGCGAGTATCTGTCTGGAAGCTTGTGCAGTTGCAGGGTAGGCATCTTCTCACTGGAAGAGCTCTCTTGCTAAGAGCCATTCACCTTCCTGTGGGGTTTAGGGATCTTCTCTGAAGGCTCAGGGTGCGTTCTTCAACATCAGTAATCAGTGCCTGCAACAGTGCAGTGGGAAATACTTTAATGGTCCTTGAGTAGGCCACTTTCCCCCCCTGCCCTTAATTACAAAGTTCTGTTCTGTCCATTACATTACAACCAACACCACAGGAAGATAACAAGAAATAAATTTCATGGGACTATTTCACGTTATGAAGTTGAGGGTTTGAACTGGTGAGCAGTTATTCCTGCTCGTGCTTTTCCTCAGAAAAGCCCCATTGCAAGAGACATGCTCAGCTCCTTGTAGAAATGGGACTTAAATATAGTAAACCGTGTGTGAAGAGGAACAATTTAAGTTCACCTGTCTCAAGCTATTCTTGAGTTTGGATTCAAAATAATGGATGTCTGTCAATGCCCCCTTATTCTGTAAACAAAGATAACTTATTCAATTGGAGTCAGAGAAATTAATTTAATTTCTAATATCTTCCTGGAATATACTGTTCTGCCTACATGATAATTTCTATAAATTTTTAGACCACTAAATAATTAGCTGGTTAAGAATTATTACTATCTTGAGCGAAGACTGATAATTAAGTTTAGTGCAGAAAAATTGTTTTACAATTTGACTGTGACTGACTATCTCTTTTCATGGAGAATTCTTTTTGCTGTTGCTAGTGCTAACCAGCCAAAAGGGTTCTGCTTTTGACAAATAAAGACACTAGATTAAACTTCTGTAGTGTCAGTCTTCCTCCCTTTCTAGAGATTGTAGTTCAAATGACTCTGGTTTTCAGAGCAGAAAAACATGGAATGGAAACACTATTACACTCAAGATATTGTTTATAGGCAAAGAGGAAGCACACCTTAGATCCACTAAGAATTTACTGTTAACAGTGAACTTGTTACTGTAATTGGAATTTGTAGAGTCTTGTTATTAGTCCAGATCTATTTATTACGGAGGCAGAGAGACTAACAATGCAGTCAGCAGTGCTGTACACGTACTCCTCAGCTCCTGCTCCTCTCCCTGGCATTACACTCGCCCTGGCTCCTCAGGGCCTAAAGGTTGATGGTTTCACCCTGGTGAGGACTGGGTTATGACAAGCCATCTGCACTTCCAGTCCTTTGTTCTTTTTCTATTGGTCTGCAGCTCCATGTGGCACCTGAAATTTACTGTCCAGCAGTGCCTTTTACAGAACCACAGAATAGTAGTGGTTGGAAGGGACATCTAGAGATCATCTAGTCCAACCCCTCTGCCAAAGCAGGTCTACCTAGAGCAGGTTGCACAGGAATGCATCTAGGTGGATTTTGAATATCTCCAGAGAAGGAAACTCCACAACCTCTCTGGGCAGCCTATTCCAGTGCTCTGTAACCTTCAAAATAAAGAAGTTTTTCCTCATGTTCAGATGGAATTTCCTGTGTTCTAGCTTGTGCCTGTTGCCCCTTGTCCTGTCACCTATGTTGAACAAGACTGGACCCAGCACAGACCCCTGGGGAACACCACTGGCTACAGGCCTCCAACTCCAATCAGACACTGCTGATCACAACCCTCTGGGCATTGCTACTCAGCCGGTTCTCAATCCACCTCATTGGCCACCCATCTAATTCACACTTCCTATGACGATGTCATGGGAGCTAGTGTCAAAAGCCTTGCTGAAGTTGAGGTAGATAATGTCCACTGGTCTCATACCATCATAGTAGGCTATCAGGTTGGTCAAGGAAGATTTCCTCTCAGTGGATCTGTGTTGTTATCCACTACCCCTGATAATCTCCTCCTCTACATACTTTTATGTATGCTAGATTCTATTTCTTTGTTTGATTGTCAAGCACCTGGTGGCAGTGGCCATGTTCAGGCAAAACCCTTCCATCTGCAGACAACCCCCTGGTGATGAGGCAGGTCTGGGGTTCAGATGAGAGCTAAAGTCAGCAAGTCAGGGTCAGGCCCGTGAGCCCAGTACCCAGGGTCAGGCACAGCCCTGTGGTCAACAGGCAAGTCCACAGTGATGCAGCAGGTCTGAGTTTGAGCTGCAAAGTCAGGGCTGCTGGTCAGGGTAAAGCTGTGGACCAGCTTAATCTGGACCAAGGACAACAGTCGAGAATGTCCCCTTACCATGCCCTCCCGAGTGAAGGTGGAGAGGAGTCCCTGCTGTTCAAAGAGACTCTCCTCACAGCTGGGTGCCTGCACCTATCTGCTAAGCTGACCCTGAGCCCAGGACGGGCTATGTGCTTGGGGCCCTAACACCAAGAACTGCTGAAAATGGTAATACCAAACAGACTTTGACCCCGATAGCTTTTGAAATGCAAAGCAGGCATATCAGTCTTTCCAGTATTTCATAACCCTTGAAAAAGTAAGGGTGTTTTGCATCTTTATGTTCAAGTATTTGAAACCTATTGAGTGTGACTAAACACTTTTTTCATAATGTCTTAAAAGCTACAACAACAGACATTTAAATGCCCCTGGAAATCAAAGTTTGGGAGAGGCAGGAGGATCTATCTCACTAGTTTTTTCCTTTCATTCTCAACTCCTCAGACTGGGAGAAAAACACCTATGTTCACAACATGCAGAATTTTACCATATTTTACATATGAAGCTTTAATTACACAAATTAAGGTAGTGATACTTTAAAGCCAATTCTTATATTACATTATCTTTCCCTACTTGTAGAGGGGAATACTTTGGCAATATCTCTTAGCCTTCAAGAGAAGAGAATAAATGGTGAGCTGCTGCTTGCCAGGTTTCATGAATCTGCGGAGAGAATAATTTGTTACACAAATATCTCTACATTATTTTTAGTCCCTAGATGAAGACAAATGAGATCAGACCTAAAAACTACAGCTAGACAAGCTAAAAGGCTCTGGCAGCTTGAAGTGAAGCTGGGATTGGGGCTATTTAAAATAACTGGGCAGGTTGGATAGCGCAAAGTTTATTTTCCTAGCTCGATTTCCAGGACCAGCTTTCACAAGAAAGTAACATGAATGTATATTTCTACTTTGGGCTTGCTCTGCCTCCTTTTTAGGCACATTTGGCATTGTGAGGAATGTGCGGACTCTGGGCTCGAGCAGTGCTCGCTGCTCCCAAGGGGCTGGAGCTCAAGCTCTGCAACTCAAGCTTTGAGCAAGCTAGAGACTGGCTGAGAGTGCAATGCGTGCAAAGGCAATTTGTTTCATTCTCCCCCTCCACGGAGGTCAAGAGTGAGATCTGAGGCTAGAAGGAGTCATTATATTGTTCAGGACGATACAGAACATGAAGCTTCACCTGGAGGGGTCTTGTGTTGGAGCTTGATGTTTTAGTAGTTCAAGTGATCTTCCAAAAAGGTCACCAGTTTTCCTCTGAAGATTTCAAGATGAGTAGTAAACAATTCCTAAGTGTAATAAGACTGTTATTTGGAAAAACTCTTTCTGTTGAAATTGCCTGCCTGTTCTTGATATCTATAATGAGATTTTAGGAAAAGATGTGTAAAGAATTAATCTGTCAGGGTACATCCACCTGCTGGAAGTAGGTTTGACTACTACACGAAGAGAGGAGGAAGGCTCAAGATCTTAGTAGCCTGGCAAGAAGTTTCCTTGCTTATAGCATTAATAAAGAAAACATAAGCTGCTCAAACATATTAATCTTGGAAATTTTGAAAGTATTCTCTGATGTTCAGCCAAAAAACCTTTAGATGCTGGGTACTCTGCTGCCTTTGGGATTGAGCCCAAAATTCCCACACTAGAAGGGCTTAATTTTGGGGTATAATCCTTCTTTACAGCAAGAATTATTTTGAGCGTGTTTCATCTCCACCTGGAAGGACCTGTACCCAGGAGCCACTTTGGTCTTAACTAGGGGCATGACCTTACAACATAAAAGCTTTTACTTGTCAATATTTAATTCAACATTTACTAAATGGCAGGTAGATGCTAGGCTGACTTCACTGGAAATAACTTGGCAAAGATTTAACTAGCTTTAATCTACATGGAAGGTAATGTTAGAAATAACCCTAACATAATGATAACATTAAACTCATGGCTCGTAAGATTTTTCCTAAATGATGACATACCAGACTTGCATGTGTAAATGAGAGAAAATGGTTAAAACAACACTAATGGCAAACACAACAAAGGGTAATAATTAACTACTTTTTCTTCCAAAGAACTGGGAAATACTCTGCTGTAGCTGATCCAAGGCACTGTTATGCAATAATCAGTAAAAACTATTTTCAAATATTCAATATTTTTGTTCTGTTTTTCCCCCAATCTGTTACATCTGCTTCTACCGATGCCTATGTACTGGGAACTTTGACATTTTTAAGCTGAAAAGACTATTAAATAAACATGGCCAATGCCCTGGCTTTTCTCTCAAAACTATGGTTTCCAGCAGTGCAGGAACATGATTAATTTCCATAACGGACATGCAGCCATGAAAGACACTAAATTCCAATTTTGGGGGTTTGACTAAGTAAGAAGCTAGATGTTCTCACTTTCACTAGCTAAGTATTTATATACATGCTTAATTTTACTATGGAATTAGGTTTAAAACTAAACTGCATACTACTGTTTTGCCATATCAGGACATTTTTATAGAACTGAAATCTAAGCGATAGTTTGGCTTACCAATTTAAGACTGAATTTCCAAAGGGACCTGCACAGAAATCAGCTACACCTTTTATGAGTGAATGAGCATTCTCACATATAAATAACCAGAGTGTATACAGTGTCTGTAATGATCTCATGTACTCCAGCATTTCTGTTTCTAATTTCCTAACAGTAAAAAAAAAAAATTAATCTTGAACCTGAAATTAAAATTTCACAGACTTCTGTCTGAATATTCAGTTGGTGAGCTTTCAACTTCGGTTTGTTTGTAAAGATGCTCTCTGTTTTTTTCTGTTATATTTAAATTTCAATTTTAAAATGTTTGCTGCTTTCTTGTGTGGTATCTGACAAACCAATTCTTGTTTGTCCTCTTTCTTGGTTGTGACTGTAAGTTGCCCTTGAGATGGTCTCTTTGTATTCTTGCTCAGGTTGATAAAGGCCAAGTTTATAGACTTGAATCTAAAACTTGGGAAAACTTGGATCAAAGAGGTAGCTTTGTTTAGTCTGAAAGGATTAGCTCTAGCATGGAGTGGGCTGCTCTTCAATAATCATTAATTTATGCGTTTTGAACAGGAATGTCTTCCCAAATCTTACATAACCACATACAACTGGATTTATAATGTAGCAGTGCCAGCTTTATAGCCTTGTCTTGCTTATTTTCCTGTCCTTATGCTAATCATGGGACATGCTGAGCAACAAATCCTTTCCACAAATGAAGACTGCTACAAAGAAGTAGTGCATCTTGCTTCTAGATGTCACAAACCTAATCACTTTGCGTTAGTTGAAAAGTTGTTAAGGTTTTAGTTAAAATGTAGATTATGTAAAATGTAAATTAAATGTATATAGGTCTGGAAGGTGTCATCTGTTACTTGCATCAAAGATACAACATGTGTTTGAACCTCACTGGTCACTCCAGAAAGTGAGGAGAGAAACCCCTGTTTCCATAACAGCACAGATGTTACGGTGGGCTAAGGTAGAAACCTTTACTTTCTTCCTGTTAATTGTAAGATATTAGGTGCCGAATTTAAGACACTTTTAGATAAAATATGCTAGTGGATCTTATGGAGAACTTCTTTCCCACCCCCTCCCAAGTGATGTTTTCTTTGATGAACATCTTGTAACTGTAGAAAGATGCCTATTTTTAGCTGAAGCAAATTTGATGGTAGCAGGGTCAAAAGTGATCTGTAGGAGCTGCCAGAACAATCATAACTTGAAATACAAATCAAGGACCATGTACTCAATAATACCACCTTCCCTAAAAGAACAAGGGTACCTCAAGTCCCCGCCAGAATTTAGAGTTTCAGCAAACTCGCATCTATACAGCTGCCTCTCTTCCTAATGCATCTTGGATAGCTTAGCATCTGCAAGCTTACAGATAAGCCAATTAAATTAGCTATTAAGGTCCTTGAGGAAATGCTAATGAGCCTAATTTAACAGACGTTGGATTTTCAGAGAAAGCAATACGCTTACCAGCAGGGAAAAGCAAAACAGACAGCACCTTTTCACACCGAAGGGTGTTCTTATCTCTGCTTAGCTTTGGGATGTAAGGAACTGATAGCAAAAGCCAGAACAAAAGTTTTTGATAACAGAAGTCAGAACTGCTGCACCCTTGTCCTGACCCATGTTTTGTTTAGTATTTAAAGTAAAGTAACACTGTTATGGAGTTCGTCTCTATGGCACAAAGCCAGAACGGCAGACAAGGTAAATCATTTTATGAACTACTTGTGGTTCATGTTACTGTACAGTGTGTCTTGTCCCAGCCTTTCAAAACCTTGCAAAGGGGTGACTCCTGACAAGCGCCACACGCTGTCTCACACACATGAGTACTGGCCCAACACATCACTGCTAAAAGCCATTTACAGCACATGGAATTCTGTGGGTGTTCCTCCACCTGGTCACTTGTAATGCAGTAAGAGTATATGAATGAGAGTCCTAGCCTTAGGCACTTGCATTTCAAATGTCTATTGGTTCAAATGTGGGAAGCAAAGTTTTTTCACGTTATGTGGCAACGGAAACAAAGACCTCTTGTATGGTGTTGCAGCTATATAAGGCAGTTTGTTTTCTATTGGGTAGGACAGATTTATTGCATAAATTCCAGCTGAAGCATCATACTATTCATTGTTTTTACTGTTAATTATTTATTACTTCAGAAAAGGTATAAAAGAGTTAAAGCTGGCTCTGAATTTAATTCAATGATTTAACTGTCCCTATTTCAGAGAAGAGGGCTGCTATAGCAATCCCGAACTGCACTGAACTTCAGAAATCACTGGAAGTGAAGAATACTTCGGATAAGCGGTGAGTAGCGCCTAGAAGTTGGACTTGATACTTTGGAGCAACTTCTCAAATTTGGCAATCTTCTCAAGGGTTTGACTCGGGTAGGGAGGAATAGATTTATTTTGGTATAAACCAATTTTGTGAAACTTGTAAACAGATAATTTCCTGTGCTAGTCAAGTACTCAGCTTCTATATAAACAGTCATTAACTCTGAAATCTCTGTCTTCCTCTCCTGGTTAATAGATGTCTATGGAAAATAGATTTAATTTTTGCCACAATTTATATTTAAAAAAAAAAACAACAATGAAAACACTTCATTTTGAAATAGAAATTCAGTCTTTCTCCTTCTGGGTATGAGAGATCAGATTGTGACTTGTATGAAATCCAGATACATTAATTCATCATCTTGTAAAGACACTTTAGGACTGATACTACAGATATAGATAAAACAAGACAGACACATTTTTAAACACTGTCAACTGATCACTTAAGAGAACAGGTATTTCTGGAAGCTGGGGTGTCTACAGTATTTGAGATTGACTCTTGCTAAGTGGTTCAGTACCATAGGAATGCTCTGTGCCAAATCAAAGTCATGATACACCTGACTCCAGCAATGGTATTTTAATATTGCCAATGTTTGACATTTTTCATAAGCAATATAAGAAGTATTGATTTGTGCAGTCTCACTTGCACCAGAATAGATCTAGCTTAACAAAAATACTTGAGAAGAAAATAATCCCTCACTTCTTAATGGAGTTCCAGATCACCCATTTTAACCAGATAGTTGTGTCACTTATCAGGATGTAATACATAAATCATTCCTGATTTGAGGGACACAGAAACTTGAAATGTGTTCTTCACATTGGGTGCTCTAGTTAATCAATCTTTTCATTAATCAATGGTGGATATCTTTTGTGTGAGTGTGCATGTGTGATTTACAGAACCAGGGAGAGAAGCACGTTCATTGAAGTACACATCGCAGACTAGTGACAGAAGCATCTAGCTGGAAGCACAGGGAAGTCCTCAGCTTAAGCTTGTTGCCTTGCAAGGATGGCTCCTTTACTGAAAGGCACAAGTGGTCAGCCACAGAGAATTTCGGCTGTGAGCTGAGTGGAAAAAGGCAGCAGCAGTAGCTCTAAAGCACATAAGCTACAAGATAGGAGTGAGATTCAAAACTTTTCTCCCCCGTCTTCACCTACCTATTTCCAGTACGATACATAGGGAGCCAAAGTTCTCAAGTTGGACAATTTTGCCTTCCCAAAGGCAAAGATTATTAGATGTCAGTCTACCATGGCCCAATCGGACTTACTGAGTCCATTTGGCTTATTTTTCCGCCAAGTTTTCCAAAGCTTTGGGATTCACACCCTATTGCAGCACCCTATTGTCTCTCTTAGTGCTTCTTTTTCTCATTTTTAGAAGAAACCAAAGTATTCTGTGCTATACCTGAAAGAGGTTTACTCCAAGGGGTGCAAAGCAGTCCCTTTCCATCCCTGAGAGGCTGTGCTGGTTTATAATTACAAGTGAATTTTGTCAGCTGGAAGCCGCCCTTCTGACTTCCACATTTTCCCTGTGTGTAGCAGTGCAATGTTGACACAGACATAATCTTTCATTAGCGGTAATATATTTTGCACTTGGGAGACAGACATAGAAGCTGTGTATGCCCATCATGAGGAATTTGTGTCAGCAGAACTTTTTATATCACAGATAAATTGCCTGAAGCTTGCTTGTGTTGTGCCTTGGGTGGAGTGACCAGTGGCTTCGTGTAAGTCCAGGGCACCTGAAGATGGCAAATGGGCTCTGACTGGGTACTGGCCCAAACAGTGTTTCGCACTCAGGCTGGACAACAACCGTAATCGATCTGTTCCAGGTCTTATACTCTTCTTAGTTTGGGGTTTTTTTCCTTAATAACTGTGACTTATAACTCAGCTTTTCTGAGGTGGTCAACCTTTTGTGACTTTGTCATCTCACATAACAAATACGGCTATTTAATATCTGAGTTCATCTGACACTGCTCCCTTTGCCCATTTGCTTTTTGTGAACACGACAGCTTTCCGATAGCTTTTGTTTTTCCTGATTTGCATTCAGTTAACGAATGCTGAATGTTCAATAGAAGTTCAAAACCAAACCTAGACTACAGTAGGTTTATTCAGACCTCTCTCGAGTCAGTTTGCTGTGCCCAGTCATAATGCTCCTGCTCTGGGAACTGCTGAGCCATCCGTGCCAAGGCTAACAAGGCCAAGCCAAGGCTCCAGCTGTAGGAGTCAGTTGGATTGCATGTCTTACTAATGAACTCAGCCTGTACACTGCTAAATAAACTGCTGGATAAGTAGGCAGGCAAACTGCAGCTCTGTTTGTAATGCTGGAATGGAAGGTGCCCCCTGGCCTGACATAAAGGAGCCTTTCCAGATTCATGGGTCACCTCCTGACTAACAGTACAAGCTAGGGAGCAGACAGATCTAATCTTCCACAATAAAGAATGAATAACAAATGGATATTTCTGGATCCACAACTTAAGGAACTTCCCTGGCACTAGGAATATGAACTTCAGGAGGAAGGAATACACTTTTCTGCCCTATTTGTTAAAATTTTTCAGTGAATAGCCAGCAGCAGCAGCAGTACAAATCTCAGACTTTCATTCCCCTAGGTGGAATGTTGCTTCTTTAGATTTTGTCAGACACTGCAATCTGAAGATCAGGTTTCTGCTTGCTGTATTCATGACTCTCTTCCCTGCACACAAATCAACAAGACTGAAAAAGTAAGATTGACAAATCCATGCAGGTTTCTTATTTTTTTGCATCACTTTGGATATCTGTACTGGATATGGTAACATTTCTTTTTCTAGAGTCAAGTGGATATGTTTAAAAAGTTGTGAAACTAGGGTTACCCAAAATAGTGGAGGGGAAGTTCAATCTGAACACTTCTGCAGGTGGTGCACTCTTAGCAATTAAATTTTCCAGACACAACAGACATATCTGCAAAGTGTTTTAAAGATTGCTCAGAGAACAAGAGGAGGATTCAAGCATATGTAAAAAAAATGCAGTGAAGGCAGACACAAGTTATCCTTGCTAGTGGCTCAGCTGTGAGGTTGAGACGTGTCTCCTTAGATGCCTAGCAGATTGCGTCTGACTGAGCGTGTCCTGTTTCTGTTTCAGTGCTATGCCTCACATACTCTTTGTCTTGTAAGCTCTTAAATTCCAGTTTGATGATGCTTTGTTTGTGCTCTGTCAGAATCTTTATTAATTTAATTATCTACATTATCTATATATGACATACTGTATAGCATGTGATTGCTGCAGTGAGCAAGTCTGACATTATTTCTGGTATGCTTGTTAAATGTGGCATGGGACAGGTGAACTCTTTGAAGATGAGACCAAGCATCTCTCCTATAAAGTGAAATAAATTTGCCTTGAAAGCTCTTTTTGAAGACTAATTTAGCAGGAGTTGAATAAGGCCCTTTGCAGCAGAGAGAAAGGATTTTCAGGTTTTTAGTATTGACTGCACTGGGAGGCAGAGAGGGAAGAAGGTAATTTTTCTGGCTTTAGTGCTTATAGGATGCTGTCTTCTCTCTAGCTTCTCTTACTTAAAAGCTCAGCCTGATTTCTTGGAACCATCTGATATAATGGCCCCAGCCCCGTAAATGGCAGTACTCATATCAGACAGAATTTCTTCTGAGAAAACCTCTTGTATGTGTGACAATTTCCACTCCAACATGCTGCTTCACTAAATTGACTGTTACTCCCCATGTGTCATAGCTCACTGTCTTGTAGATTCTTGTCTACAAGACAACTTGCGTTCAAGATCAGATCTATTGTTACCATAATGACCTACTAAGCAGAGATCTTGAAATGTGATCATCTCAAGATGTTGAGATAGAAGAACCCAGTAATCCATATTCCAAATTAACTGAACAGACTGATGGACTGCCCAAGATGTTGCAGTGAAGCACAGTGTAAATAACAGATAATCCATCCTCTCTGAAAGCCCAGAAATCAGTTTAGTTTCTTAATAAATGATGATTAAAATGTCCTTTAACATTATTAAAGCACACATGGTGATGTTCAGGCAAGACTTTTCTTGATAGACCAGTAAATAAATTGACTCCTCCTTTGCAAATGCGTTGGGGCAATGCCCCAGCTAATACAAGGTCAAATAATCATTAGAATGACACCAGCAATTAATCCAAATGTCGTGGCTGCAACCCAACCACAATAATGTAGTTCCACCTGACTACCTAAACCCCTTTTGTAGTTGAAGTGGGTCTGATGCTCCTATTCTAAGAGAAATAGTGCATCCACTGAAGGGCCTGATAGCATAGTTTTTTCCCCTTCATTCTTTAGATGTGCTAGGAACTACTGTGCCTGCTCCAAAGAGCACGCTGCCCTCTGACTAGACTACTTAAACACAGGTAGCATTTATATTTTGGTTGCTTTTAACCGGATTCAGTTTGGTACTGCTACGCCTTCCTGAATGAGGATCTGACTTTTGAAGGGATTAGCTAGACTTCAGATTTATGATTTCACTAGAAAAAAACACTTTCCCTCTTTTCTTCCTCAGCTATTACCTAACAAGGTAACGGAATGGAGAACAAAGAGCAAAGCAACGGTGAGATGAAAGAAAATAAGGCGGTGAAGAAAAAAAAGGTGAGTGAATTCCCGAAATATTCTGTCAACACATTCGTTTGCTATCTGGGGACTGGAGGCAGAAAATAACTATTTGGAACCTGTATGAATACTTGCAGGTACAGGCTCGGTGTCCTGAACACATGAATGCTGCCGTTTCCTTTCTGCCTTTGGTACCTGGAGTGTTAATGGACTTACTGTGAGGCTGCAGTTAAGTCCATTAAGGCCTCCCATTTTTTCCTGTGTTTCTCTTTATATGTACGTCTGGTTTTGAACTAGCCAAAAACCAAACCATTCTGGGATTACTTGACTTTAGCATAGGTTAAAGCCTTCCTTTTATGGGAGAGACTCTGTCACTGAGGACGGTGGTAACATTTTGGAGCAGAGTTTCAGTGCCTTCAAAAGGAAATTTTGGGAGGATGTATTCTGTGGAAAAAAGCTTTGATTTTGTCTCTGACACCTTTCTTATACAAGAACCTGCAAAGCTGTGTATTCTTCCCCCTTTTCCCCTTCTGCTCTGACATGTAAGAGAAGAGCAAAATGATGCTTCTTTCCATGTGAACATGGAGATTTGAGCAAGGGGAAGCTGCCAGGATGAGAATTTGAGGGGTGTAGGGAGTAGCGTGTGTTTCGTTTCTGTAACTTACTAATGGCGATTCTAAAAGGTCAGAAACTGTGAGTGTGTTAAGGTGAGGAATTACGTATGTATTAATCACATGCAGCCGTATTATTTGTATTTGAGTATGAACTGAACTACTTGTGCGGCGCTATTTAAAATGAAACGAAATAAAACACAGGTGTCTGATCCATCTCAAATACACGCCATGCATTCCAGAGGCTTGACTCTCCTAACTCAACTTTTACTGCTTATGACCATTCAAAAAGATTATAAATGATGTCCGAACCACCTATCTATGCTGATGTTGCTCAATACGTATGATATTTTTACATATTACCGAGTAGCATCTGGCTTTCTATTCAAACACCGCTCGGCTTGATCTGAGCCAACGACACTTCAAAGTTGCTGCATCGTAAACCGCTTTCAAACCTGCAGTGCTCTATGGCGTTACTTACCGTGTCTTTGAGAGCGCTAAGCCAGTTGTGGGGTATGTAGCATGTCAGAAGTGGAAACTGCACAGATTTACACCAATATTAACTGCAGTCATCTGGGATGAAGGGCCCAGATGCACTTAATACTCATCCATGGCCAACTAGAAGGTGTAGTTTAACTCCTAGCAGTTCAAAATTCCCATGTTTCCAAATAGGCGCCTTAAAAGTAATAGCTGAAAGCGTCTATCTTCCCCGGGTCGCATGTCTGATCACCATCTGTTTGTTACACAGCAGCGCTGTGGCGCGTCAGATCTAAACCTCCTAAGGCTGTGGAAACATCCGTACGCCGCGTGGTTAACATCTTAATTGGCTACAGGTCTTGTGGTATAGTCACTTTCCAGCCTGGGAAAACTCTTCCCCTGCTTCCCCCAGCGCCTGGCTCACAGAAAGGTGGCCCGGGTCGCCAGCCGGCACCCGCGGCGTGGGAACCCCCTGCAATCCCGGTCCACTCGGCTCCGTGCTGGTGGTGGTGGTGGGCCGTGATGAACACCCCCGGGCGTGACACTTCCCTGCCCTGGAAGATGCCCTCCGGGAAACCCCACGCAGGGCGGCGGGCACGCAGATTTTCTTAAATAACGCCCAAGCAGAGCAGATAACTGAGGGTGGGCTCCGCCATCCTCTAAGCCCTCTCAGCCCATCTGCCTGCAGCCCCCCGACTCCCCCTTCTCCCGGGAGCCGCGGCCGCCGCCGCCCCCACCCCGGGCACCCCTTGAGCGCCAGCCGCGGTCCCGTGTCCCCCGTCCCCCCCCGCCGCCTCCCGCGGCCGCGCCCCCGCTGCCCGGCGGAGATGCGCGGCCGCTGCGCACATGCGGCAGCGGCATGGAGCGGCCGGCGGGGGCCGAGGCGGCCACGCTGGTGGCGCGGGGAGAGGGGGGCGGCCGCCGCCGCCGGAGCGTAAGTAGCGCGGTGGCGTCTCCCTGAGGGTGTTTTGTTGGGGAAACGATCGTGGCTGCGCCGGGCGGTGGGTGATCGGTGGGGTTGGGGCGGGGGGAGAGCCCGGCCTGCGCTGCCCGCGCAGGGGGACGATTAACCGGGGAGAGGGTGGAGGGGTGGTTTCAGTCCTTTCCCAGCGCGGCGGGGAGGGGGGGACAGGCGAGGCGGGTGCGCGGTGGCAGCCGGGGTGTCTCCCCGCTAATCCCCCCCACCCCAGAAGCTCAGGTTGCAGAGCGGCGGCGCCGAGCCCTTCCCGGCTCGGAAAGTTGTTGGTTGGCGGTGCGGGAGAGGCCGGCGGCGGGCAGAGCTAAAAATACCGGCGGCCGCCCAGCCGGGACCCAGAGGACGGGCGGAGGGCAGCGCCCGTACCGGCGGAGCAGCCGCCCCCGCGGTGGGAAGGGGACAAGGCGAGAAGCTTTCGCCGCTTCTGGCCGAGACCACCCCTGTCGGCAGGTCCTCAGGGCAAGGGCGAGCCCGGGGGGAGAAGACGGGAGGGTCCCCTTGTCCCCCCCCCTCCAGCTTGACGGGCCGGGGTGCCACGGGGAGCACCTGCCGGGAGCGCCCGTCCGTCCCTTCTCCCGGCCGGTAGCTCGGTGCCTTCCTAAAACTGTATCTCTTTAAGGGTGTCGGGTAAGGTGCTGCAAAACCCAGGTTCCCAGTAGCAATAGAAAGTTTTATCAATATCCCTTTAAGAGCATGAAAACTTCTTTGTGTACACTTGGAAGTGTGTTTTAAGTCTGAGAAGGGCTTTATAACTAACTAACCAAACCACATTATTCTAAACTGAATATTTCAGTTTGAAAACTGAAATGCAAACTGTCATGCGATTAACAAAAAGACAATGTAAGGCTTATAGAGGCCGACAAATGCCACCCTGAAGGACGGGAGTTGGGAAGAGCATCTTTGGGAGCACGGTGCCCCGGGATCTGTGGTAAGACCGAAAATGCAGGCTCTCACGCGTAAGCATTTCCCAGGTATCTGGAGGGGCTTTGCTGTGAACGGACACGCAACTTTCCCGAGTGAACACTTATTGCTGTGGTGACGGTCACACCTACCTGCCCTTGTGCGACGCATGAGCACACGGGTGGTGGTGAAGGAACACCTATGAGGGAGGCGTGGCCACCTTCGTGTTTCCCGGTCACTGTAAAACACGTTGGTTTTTTTTTTTTCCCCCTTTTCTCTTGTAAGTGTTGCCACAGGGTTAATATTCTTCTGAGCAACAGTAATATATATATGGTTGTTGGGTTTTTTTGCATTCTTGCTTCATTGTGCTTTTGTCTTTTATCTGGCATTGCGGAAGCCTGAGCAAATATTTAAAACAGTGTGTGAGGAGACAGGTCATGGAGAAGTTGAAGTTCACATTCCAGGAACTGTAAAACTCTGAACCGAGTAAGTCTGAGGTTTTCTGCAGCAGGCTGTATATTTGAAAAGTTCTCGGTATTGCAGTAGGCTCTAAACCCAACTGTTCGCAACACTTGAAAATAAAGTGGATGTGGGCTTTTGTAATTTGCCAGCACTCCTGTGAGTTGTCCTGCATTATCTTCCACTTAGCCTCATGTGCATCTAATTTGCCTGTGCTGAAAGGTTCAAGCATTCACTGGAGTTTTTAATAAACCCTAGGCTGTATGGTCCAGATCGTTTTGTTTGAGGGATTTTTCTGGTGGGTCTAACACTGTTGGAGCAGAGCCCTTTAGCAATATGGCATCAAGATCACCACGTAGCACTTGTGAACTCACGCCTATCATTCGTGAACCCGTTGGGAGCACCCTTATAAACATCCAGGAATAGTCTCCTCGGTGTCATTAGTTCAGAGTCGTAGGAGTCCCTCCTACGTGTCGGAGCAGAGTGTATGCACAGCAGAGAAATAATGGGCACATAATAAGAGGTGTTACCACAACAAGCTAAATAAAGCCTTGGGTCAAAATGCCTACTTCTTGCTACCAAAGCAATGGTGTGAAGCTTTGTGTGTGGGTGGCAGGTTCATTTTAAGAAGCTGGCTAATAATAAGAAATTGCCTTTGGCTTATGTAATGAACTCAACGGGATATGTTTCTTACACAGGGCTTTTCCCCCCCCACGCCCCCCCCAAACAGTTCTCCCGACTTGACTGAAAACAGGCTGGTTAATGAACTGTGTAATCTCTTAAAAAGTTCCCACATCATGTGGAAGAAGTTAAAAGCGCTCGGCTGTCCCACAGGGTGTGTTTTAAGCCCCCAGGAGTGGCAGCCACGGAGCGTGGCAGACCCCAGGCAGGCTGGGCTGTACGCTGCGGTCCCTGCCCTGGCACCCGAGTATCTCATCCCTTCTTCATCGATCAAAGCGAGCCTGCGACGATGGTGTGGAAACGTCCTAACGGCCACGGTGTGTTCACTTGCCCAGCTGTGCCTCTCCTGAGGCTGGTGGAGCTCGTTCCGGCTCATCGTCGCTGCTGCTATGCCGTGTGCTGGCTGCACAAACCTAGTTCGTGCTCCGCATCTTCGTTTTCCAAAGCAAACGTACGGCTTTGTGCAGTGGATGGAATGTATTGACTCATTAACCTGTTGTGTGTGCTGTAAGTGATATGACCGAAGCTGAGTTTATTAGGCCTGCTTAAGCAGGTCTTTCTCATTGAGGCTTCAGAGGGTGATGAGACAGTGAGCTGTGCCTGAGATTCTAGATTCTTAGTGGAGGGGTTTTTTTGTTTCTTCTAAATTCAAAACACGTTAAAGGCCACCCACTTTAACGTATTCAGAAGTCAAGAAAGTTGAGTTGTCTTCCATGATGTACAAAATGACATTCACAAGCAATCAACCAGCCACCAAAACACCAACTTTAGCATCTCTTGGGAATGACAATGGTCACTTCTGCTGCTCTCTAATCCGGTGGGAGAACTGAGTGGCAGAAGGTAATACTGGGGAAGGTGGAAAGGACCCTGAAATGCAAAATCTATCAAATTGCCTGAGTGAAAGTGCAGTATCGAAGCAGTGATACCTTTTTTTCAACAGCTGATGTGTAAGAAGAAATTGTTAGCAGAGGTGGGCTAGGAACAGGATGAGGGGGATGAAGGGAGAAGAGCCAAGAAGAGGGATACAGGTGTGTTGCTGGGGAAAAAAGGCGAATGGTGTCTCCACCAGAGTGTGCATGTGTGGCAGTAAATTACTGTTGGAAACTTGCATTTGGGTTACAAAACCTAGTTTGTAGCCATAATTTGATTTTTTGGGGGTCACAATTTCACTAATCCTTACACTCGGAGTGGGGGGCACATCATTTCCCAGGCTTTCACCTAAGTCAGGTCTACCCACCAATCTGTTGCGTCAAAGATGCGCTACTCCTTGCTTTGTTGCGTTAATGGTGTGTCGCCAACAGTGTCCTTTGCCGAGAGCATGCTTCTCCAGCATTTTACTTTTTTGGTGTGGGGGCTGATGGGACGCTTGCAGCAAAAAATCTGTGAGGTTGAAAGAAGTTCAGATGTTCACTTATGCCTCGGCAAATACTGTTCCTCGGGTCGCGGCAAGGGGAAGTGTTTCAGGCCACTGTTCTGCAGCGAGCAGACCTGCCTGCAGGAGCTATGCAAAAGGGCGTAAGGAGTGTTTAAAACCTGAGTTACATTAAAGTATGCTAATAATGGCTACATCTTTTCTTTGTTTTTCAGAATTGGTCTGGGAGTCTTATCGTAGCCTCTTTAACTGGTGCTTTTGGGTCATCTTTTCTTTACGGCTACAATCTCTCGGTGGTGAACGCTCCTGCAGTGGTAAGTGACTGGCAAAACTGGAATTTAATATCAGTAGAGGGCAGCCTTGTCCAGCTCGTGTGCACTCCTCACCAGCCTGCTTTTACAATCCTCCCCATGTAGCAGAAGGGGTTAAATCTCATATGGTAACTTTCCTTTGCCTGAAAGCTTCTTTCTGCTGCCCATGAGGTTTTCACGTCAATTCAGTAGCTGTCAGGAAACTAAACGCTGCTGTTGAGGTGAGGGGGTGCACGTGGTTTGCTTCTCATTCTCCCCAAGCCCGGACTAATACTCAGTCTTCTTGCACGCTTTTGTGTGATAAGGTATTTTTTAATAATCTGTCTGTCTGACTGGTGAGCGTTTGGTAGCTCTGTGCACGGGTTCAGCAGCTTCTCTTCAGCTTGTTCGGTTCTGGAGGGTTGTACAACATTTCATTCCCACAGTGCTGATAATACAAGTAGTGCCTCTGGCTTCCTCTTAAATAATGGGCCTCTTCTGCATTTCGTGGTGATGCCTTGTTTGGTTCTCAACTCGAAACCGCTGTGTTGACCATGTGTTGGCTGCAACATATGGAATAGTTTTGATGCGTAGAGTACTGTGAAATCAGTGTACAATATTTGGAGGGATTTCATTAAGATATCAGTTATCACAAGTGGAAATCTGAACATTTTGTTTTCATACCGGCTCTCTAGAGGTCCTCTTAATTAATTCAGTCAAGCGCAGCAGTAAGCAGTTCAGTGGAGCCGCAAGCAACACTGTTTCGAAAAAGTAGCTAGTAAATTTTGGGAACTAACTGTTGAAATTCCATTTCAAAATAGTTCCTTTCCAAAGCTAAGCTCCTTCTTTTATGTAACTCTCTTATTAAAATGTGTGGCTAGATTTCCACCTAACAGCTTGGCCACGTCACATTAAAGATGGATGCAATATTTATGCAAATAATGCAAGAAGAATTATTTTCTTTTAATTTATGTTTCATGTGCGTATTTTATTTGGTAAACGGAGATATAAAGGACTAGGAAGAGACTCACCCTGTGGGAAGTTTTAATTGCCGCTTTTGTAACTTGTGGAAATTTTCTTGAAGTTCCTGGTACTTTTGTACCAATAACACAGGATTGGACAAATTGAATATTTATTGTAGCATGACATGTCTAGGCATCACTTTACCTTGCAGTCATGAGAAGATAAACAAGGCTTAGAGGAAATCAGCAGTAAGCTGAAATTCTGTGAGCAATGATATTGATTGTCCTGATGGTAGACATCCTTCCTGCGGTGCCTCGGTACTGTCAACGGAGCAGTGAGAACGATCCGATTTCTAAACTTTTAAGTGCCATCTAAAAAATGGGCTGTCCCAGTAATCAGAGCTCTCCTGTCGCTTTCAGCAGGAGTAAAGGAAATAAAGGATGACGGGACATGCTGTTTGGCAGCACTCAGACACTTAGGTTCAAGCAATGTCATAGATCATAGGGGTGACCAGAGTGCGGGTGGGGAGGTTGCAGGTGCAACCCTACCGTGACGAATGACGGAACTCCAGACGTCATGGTTAGTAACGCTTCCAGGATTGTCCATTTTTTGCTTGAAATCTTTACTGTTGCTTTAGGACTGAAACTGAGCGCCATGCTGAGGATGGGTTTGGTCATACTGTTGACGGGTATACGTGAAGTCTCCCTTTTTCCAGTGTGATGTTTCAGTGTTTGATTGAGAACTTTGTGTCTGTCTTATTCGTGTTAAGCCATGCGTTAGCTAGGGCTAAGGAGCAGTCCTGCTGACAAGGAGTACATAGCTGTGCAGTTCAAGAACAAAATACCGAAAGGCTGAAGGGAAGAAGGTTCTGCTGTGCTCGTAGCCATGGTGGGGAGGAGCAAGCCATACCAAAGCTGTGCTTCTTGCAGCACAAGAAAAGGAACCTTTGCTCCATCTGTTTTCCCCTGTATGTCACCAAATCGGTCTGCTGCAAGGTGACCCTTTGGGAATACTGATGTGAGGTGACTGAGGAAAACCAAAGGGGAGCAGCTTTTAGCTGTAGATAAACAGCACACTCATAAGAGATTATATTGGCAGTGCAGTAATTCCTAAAAGTTGTAAGCTGACTTTCATTTATAAACTTGGTAGGACAAGTGACTTGTTCTGGTGACTTGCGGTTTACAGCCTGCATTGTGTGACCATCTCTCTGTAGCATGTTGGGTATCGTCTGCCCCTAGTTACTTCAGTATAATTCCTTTTGATGTCTGAAGTCCTCCAACCTTAGAGAAAGACTGTGTGATGCTTTGAGAGTTGTTGAAAAAATGCTTGATGACTGTTGACGAAGGCACGGGATGTTTCCAGGATTCTGGAACTGAACACGTCAGCGCGATGACTGAGCTGGGGGAGTGGGGGGAGTTCATTTGAGACTGAAGCATTGAAGAACTGTTTGTAAATTCTTGTGTACATTTCCTTTCGATTCCTTTCTGATGCCAGTTCATCAGACTCCAGGGCAATATCCCTGCAGTCCTCACCGGTGAACTTTACTGCAGGTCATCTCCTAAGGTAGAGTCGATCCAACTTCCTTTTTGTTGCAAGGCAGGAATAAACCACACCAGCTCTGCTCAGAGCAGAGATTGCTTCCCACTCAGTCCCCTGCTTTTCAGGGGGAAAGAGCAGTGGCCTGTCACAGGTGTGCTTTCCCCTGCACACAGCGCTTGAGCGCACATGAAACCCAGAATTAGAAATTGTCCATGGGCTTTTTCAAAGACTTACCAGAATTTATTAAAAATGTGTGGGAGCATTTGGCAGTAGGAAGACAAATGCTTTAATTGAATCCAAGCTGAAGCTGTCTTTTTCTGAGCTGAGTTTCTATAGCTCACTCCACGGGCTGGTTGTGGGCAAGGTCTGTAGAACAATGATGTCCTTTGTGCTCCACACGGGAAGCGAAGTCTCTGCTACTTACTGCCGTGCAGCCTTTGCCCCCGTCCTGTGGGTGGCTGCAGCTCTGCATTCCTTTTAGAGCTGATATGGGGAAAGCAAGGCTTTTTTTATACGTTACAAAAATGTATAGCCTGCTGTGTCAGCCAGCTGGATAGTTGTCGCTGTGTGCGAGTCACACTCGCCACTGTGGCTAAGGTCATTTTTCTTCTCTAAAGACCAGTTTATCTCTTCCCTTGATGTAAGTTATTTACAGTTAAAGAGACAAAGAAAATATTCCCCTTATATTAAAAATATATCCCTTCTATTTATTAATATAAAAAAAAATATATATCCTGGAATACATATATATATTCCCACTACTACCTAAGTGAACTGAGGCAGCAGAATACAAGATACTGATATCAATCACCTGCCATTCCTTGTAGGCTTTTGTTAGGGGCTAAAATTTTTGTATACAGATTTATGCCATTAGCATTGTTCAGACAACTGATTAAAATCCCAAAGGAGCCTTTCCACAGAAGTCAATGGATTCAAATCCAGTGTATTTGTTGTATCCAATTTGTTTTGTTTCATGTGCAGCTCCTCAGACCCTTTATGTGTTATTAGCTTCCCATTTATTGGCAATGGGAATCCAGACACAGGTGATGTACATGCCAGTACATTTATCTTACTATTGAGTGTTGCAGTTTGTACTTTCTTTTCTTGACTATTTGGAATTATTTGATGTCTCCTTGTAAATAACAAAGCTATGCTGAGAAAATTAGTCATAACACAAGGGGAGAATAATTTGTGTGCTATTTTTAGCCATTATCATTAGCAAGAAATGCTAATAGCGTTCTAAAAATGTTTTCTCTTAGTATTCATTACTATCAGAAATGAACCTCAAATAAACAAGGTGATATCTGAACCTAAATATAGTCTGAGTATTGGTGTTGAAGAGGTAAGATGTATTGCTTGATTTAATGGCAGATTCATTTGGAAGTTTACTTTACTGTGAGATTCTTCTAAATGGTCCAAGTACCAAATTGACCTTTTTCTTTTTTTGTTGTTTTTTTTCCTGTCTGTTTGTATAGAAACATATAAGGTAGGATGGGAGACATATCCCTGTCCTCCTTTTAGTTCGGGGCACAAGAGACCTACTAGAAACTTGATAGAAGGAAGACAGTGAGTGGTATGTTCGACCTCCACCTTTCTTAGGTACTTTGCAGGTGGAGAGGTGGTGTTTCAAACTAAATAAAGTCCTTGAATAGTCCATATGTCCAAGTCTGGAATACCTAAAGTTTGAAGTTCCTAGTTTAGACAGGGGAAAATGCGTTGTTAGGCTTCTCTTGCTGAGTGCTGCCCCAGGATAATTTAGTACCTATGACATGCTGGAGGAAATCTGAGAAGAAACTGGGGAAAAGTGCCAAGATTAAACTTTGTGATACTGTAGAGCTTGTCGGGGAGCGGTGACTTAGGACGAGTGAGAGCATTACACGAGTGTGCTGTATCCTTCTGTGGTAGTGACCGCCTGTTCACTGTCCTCACCAGACCATCAGACACCATGACAGCATCAGAGTTTTGCTTGATTTCAAAATGGGAACAGCATAAAAATGAGGAAGCTTGACTAAAAGGAAAGTAAATAGGCAATATCCCTGCAAGCAATAGAGAGACTATGTGAAAGTGTCATACTATGACATCTTTACCTTTTAGAAAGATGAAGAAACTTTGATGTAATAAAACGTCAGGGAAGGGAAGTTGTTTGAAGGCATCCTTCAAAAACCTGCAGTTGTGTTTATGTGAGGAAAGCAGAAAAAGAGTATAAATTCTGGCACATTGAAGGCTAAAAAAGTGAGCTAGTCCTGGAGTTTGAGTGCTTTCAGCAGGCACAAAAAGTGTCCAGACAGAGGGCTTAGGGATATAAGGCTGACAGATGAAGGTGAAAAAGAGAATACAAAGACAGAACAAGGAACCTGAATTAATGTTTTGAATTGGAGAAGTCTGAGGAAGTCCCATGCTGGAACCTTCTGTATTGGAGAAGCGGAAAAGTCAATACAGATATGGAATAAAATCAGTGATAATTTTGGGTCAGGTTGCCAAAATACCTTAACATTTGTTCAAGATGGAAAAAAAGAACTCAAAATATAGGCTTCAGATCACAGTTCAGATTCTTTTAAAATAGCCTCAGTAACAGTAACACTGAGAGGCTTAATGTGACTTTAAGAAAAAAGTAGTTTTTAGGGGGAATACTTGGAACATACATGCTAAGAATTAGTTATTTGTACCTGATAAACTAGCAGAAACTGTAGTAGAAAAGTGAGCATTTGGGTAATATCTGGCATAGCTTTTGCAAAGGAGAACCGTGACTCAGGCATCTTGTTAGAGTTCTCCAGAGATTCAAGAGGCACTTGGAGTTTCAAAAGATACCCTGGAAGGGCCCTTATGGAAGGGTGTTAGGGAAATTAAGCTGCCATTGGAGAAAAGCATAGGTCTCAGGATAGCTGAAGAGTTAGAAGATAGGTCTCAGGTTTTCATTTCTTAGGAGAACCAGCTTGTCTGGCAGATAGTTTCATATCAGAGTCTTAGGTGTCTGATTTTGTTTGATACATCTTTCATTACTGAAAAGAAATTGCTTACCTTGTTTAGCAACCTGAACTGCGTTCAAAAAGCAGCTTATGTAAATTTGAAGGGGAGAGGCTATAACATACATATAAAAGTGGTTTGGGGTTCTTAATTTTAACGGTGTCAGACAACTAGCTCTTTTTGACTGATACTGTGGGCTTCTTTTACCCCCATCAGTATGAAACCAACAGCTGTCAGCTCTTATTTGTCTTGGCTGTAAATGCGTTGGGAGTAAGATGTTATCTTTCATTGCTTGGCTTAGTAGGTCCTTGATTTTGTATGGCTGCCAGATGTGTCAGTGTCATAAATACAATGCAAAAATGGACATAGCCTCCCTTCTTCCCTCAGTCCATGCATGCTAATTGTTTCCAATTCACTCTGTCTTTTTCTGCTAGTGTTATGCTAAAGAATTTGTAGAATCACTTACTTTTACAATACTGGCCCTTTGGAAAAAATAGACTAGTGAGAGGTAGTTAATTTTGAGCAATTCTGAGATCTGCATTCAGGGACTGAAATACAAAATCAAAATTATAAATGTTGTTTCATGGTGAGTACAGTGTAGGGTTTTGCCAAAAGGATTCCTACTTCTATAACTTTTAAAGCGTCTTTAAAAAATTTCCAGGGAACTTGCTAAGTTACATATGAACTTGCACACACATACCCAAACCTATCAACCTATGACTTTGGATGCTGTGTCCTTTAAGACAAGACCAGCTCTTCTCTTGGTATCAGTCATGTTGCCATCTGGCAGGGTTTGGTTGCAACTTGCTTCCTCTTCATTACCTTTGCATTTCTGCCAATTCACCAACTTCTTCAAGATATTTTTGCCTCTACCAGCTCCCTCCTTTGCTCCCCCTCTTTCCAAGTTCTTGGCACTACAGATCCACAAAAGAGCAGTAAAACTATTTGCTCCTAATGTAAGACTCTGATTAATGATCATTGACCAACAGTCATTAGCATTTAAGAATTTGTGCGTGTCCTTTTTTTTAAAAGTCATGGCAAATGCCAGGCAGTGCAGTTTTCCTTGGCTTGTCCAAAACCTGTTACGCTGGGATGTGATGCCTCACCTGGGTGGTGTGGGTTTGTGGAGTCTCCCTCCTTGGAGATACTCTACACCCTCCAGACATGGTCCTGGGCCAGCAACTGTAGGTGGTGACCCTGCTTGAGCAGGGAGGTTGGACAAGGTGGCTTCCAGAGCTCCTCCCAATGTCAACCCTTCTGTGATTCTGTGTCTGAGCCCTTAGCCCTAGTTTGGGCTGAAATGTTTATATATGAGTACCAGTAAGGCTAAAACAAGCTGTTATTAATGTTGTACTGACAACCTAAATGGTAACATTCTTGCTTTATAGGAGTTTCTCTTTCCTAAGCCCCTTCTACATTCATGTCTACCTGTTATTTTTTACCTACCTTGTTTATGACTGGCATGTAGTTAAATGTGTGTGTGCTTTGACTGGTTCAGTTTGTGGTGCAATTGCATCTAGAAGTGAAGCTGCAATTTTGGAGGAGGGAGATAGAAGAGCGAGGGTGATTCCTGCAAGCAAGCTGCTGGGCTTTTTTAAATTCCGTTTCTCTCAGTTGTGTTCTTAAAGTGTTATTATTTTTTGTTAACGTGTTGTTGTTATTATGTATTTTCTTTTAGTACATCAAGAAGTTTTACAATGAAACTTGGGAAAGAAGATACGGCTTCTCAGTGGATGAAAGCACACTGACTCTCCTCTGGTCCATAACTGTTTCTATTTTTGCCATTGGTGGCCTTGTGGGTGCCATCATTGTTACCCCAATTGTGAAGTTCTTCGGACGGTAAGTGTATTGGAAAACATTTTTCTAAAGCATTTTCTCACTTAGTCTCTCTAGAAGGTTTTATTTTTATTTTTTTTAAAAACCCTCTTCACCAGAATGCAAATTTAAACATCTTCAAATTATGAAAGCTCATTTATAAGAGTTTTGAATTTCCAAGAGTAAAGTCAGTATCTTTCTGTCTGGCCTTACTCTGCATCATTTGAATCACAGAAGCAATTTGCTCTGAACGGGCATTGTGTTGGGGTGTCAAGGAGGTCAAATTGTCAAGAGTACAAAAGGAAAATACCATAAAATAGGGAAAATTTCACAAAGGATTGGCAGATTCTTGTTTCACGAGTCTGCTGAGTGTCTTACTGTACACAAATAAAGCTATCAACATGTCTCATTTGCTTCTCAACATATGTTGTCATGTGGTAATAAAAATTTGCTCTTTTTTTTTTTCTTCCTTATGTCAACTTAAAATACAGTTTGAAGAACTAAACTAGGGTGAAGTTTGTGTTTCGTCTTCCCCAAGCTTAGGAATGTCTTTCCTGCTCTACGCAATGCAGTATTTGACCAAGTCTTGACCATAGGGAATACGAGTACTTTAGGAATGTTTGTGCTGGTGTATGTTTGCATTTTTGCTGCAGGTACTAATTAGATATTTCTGTCAGATTTTTGTTTCATACAGTCTTCCAAAGAGAATTTTAAAAGTAATTTGTAATTTACCTATATTTAGAAGGGCATGGGAAAAAAAAAGCTGTTATAGCATTTATCTTAACTGCTCATTTGAGTTTTCCTTAATTGTAAATTCTGTATAATTTGATAATTTTTACTCAGTTAAATCACTGGAGAAGGTCATCATGGAGGCTGAAATATAAGCATTCACCACCACTGTTCTTACTTTTCTATCCTACATTTTGATTATTTCCCTCACTGTAGATTGTACTCTCCTAGACCTGTCTGTCATTATTTCAACTCTTCCACACCCCATTTTTCACCTCAAAGAGTATGTTTTCAGGTTCTTCCATTTCATGCTTACAGCAAGTCAGTATTTATTCCCTGCTCTGTAAATCGTTATCCATTCTTCTTTACTTTGTTCTGTCCTTTCACTTCACCATTTGATTTTAAATTCTTAGATATATTTCAGTCACATTTCGTTTTTTTTTTTTAGGTTTGCAATCTTCTGTCAAATTGTCAGTTTGGGTTTTACACACTTCTTAAATATATGAAACTATGCCCGACTGATTAATTTCCAGACTTGTTACCGAGTCTTCTTTACTTTATTAAAAAGTGAAGTAAAAAATGGGTTCATAGAAGGCTTGAATTTTTGGTGAAGAGTAGCACAGCTTTGTGTGTGGGTTCGTTAAAGTGCTGTCTGATCTCAGTCACTTTGGTGGGAGCAAAGGATATTTCCAGGGCTTTACATCTTGCATATTCTGCCCCTGTTTATTGTGTTTATCCCAGTTAAACCGTGAAAACAGCTCTCTCATAGATACGGTGTACGAGTACTTGATTAGAGATGGGAAGGTGTTGCATCTCTCAGGGACACTGGATAAAGGCTGCTCATTCAAGTGTGGTTCTTGAGTTTGCTGTTCATGCTGCGGTGTGTTCGTCTGGTCCAGGAAACCAGACTGACATATCGGTACGGTAATTGAGGAGCACATTACGAAGTGTTGACAGAACAATAAAATACTCCACTGTTAAATTGTTCAAGTGTAGGTTGGAGGGTTGTATGTATGATGAAGCGGAGCTCCATTATACTGACACAAAATAATGAACTAAGGGGGATCAAAAGCATTAGTCAGAAATAATGGATGACTTTAAAAAGAGCACTCTTGAATCATATTGCCGTAAGGTTAATAACATAATTTTCAAATTACCAGATGCCTAGGCCCTACTTACTTCAAGAGAGATGTAGACTAATGTTTTCAGAGAGCTTTGATCCACATAAGTGTAAGTCCCACATTCAAATGTGGCTTTGACACTTCATATATATTCTCTTCTACTGAAGAGCAACTGCTGTTGTGTATCCTGAACACCCAGAGTGATCTGCTCGGTGGATTGCTTAGGCCACTGCTACGGAGGCATTTGCAGGAGGGGGACAAGGCCTTCCCTCAAGCACAGCGAACCATTTTCAGTATGAAGTGATTAAGGGAATTAATCTGGATTATTTTAGTAACCCTACCACTTTGTTACTCTGAAGTCATCTGCTGCAGTTGAAATGGTGATCCAGTATTCAATCTGTTACTGCTATTATTTAAACACCTAGTTTAAAGAACACACAGCTTGTTATTTAAACACCTGGTTTCCTTACTATACTTTCTGTATAAGGTATATTTGCTCCCAAGTGGAGCTTCTAGAGTCTTTCTTATTAGAGTCTAATTTTGAGACAATACGTTTTTGATGAAACTTTAATTCTATCATATTCCTAGTTTTGAGTTCTAAACAAAAAGATTATTAATTCAAATCCCAAATTAAAGTTATTGCAGCTGTGGAGGGCACATAGTTGCTAGAATTATGTTCTGGCCTCTGGAACTGTCCAATATCACGAGAGCAAATGACAACCTTGAAATCAGAAGAGATTAATCATATATGATTTTGCAAAAAGCCAAGGACAATTCTAGGGAAGAGATTCTCAAGTGTTTTCAATATCCAAAATACCTAAAAATGAAAAAGGCAGAAAAAATTCTTAAATTTTAGCTCTATTTGTGTCTAGCTGATGGGTAAACTGTGTCAGCTGTGATGCTTGTAGAAACTGATTTCTACTGAGCAAATGGATCTTCTCTCAGGACTACTTCAGATTGAGTACAGGATTGGAAGGTACATTCCTGAGGGAATGGGTTGTTTAGTCTGGAGAAAAGGAGGCTGAAGGGAGACCTCATCACTCTCTACCATCACTACAGAGGAGGTTGTAGAGAGTTGGCGGCGGGTCAACAGGACAAGAGGAAATGGCCTCAAGTTGTGCCAGGGGAAGTTTAGATTAGATGTTAGGGAAAAATTCTTCACCGAAAGAGTTGTCAATCACTGGAACAGGCTGCCCAGGTAAGTGGTGGAATCACCGTCCCTGGAGGTATTTAAAACAGGTAGACGTGGTGCTGAGGGACATGGTTTAGTGGTGGTTTTGTCAGTGTTAGGTTGATGGTTGGCCCTCCATGGGCCACAGTCCCTCTGGGGATGTATCTCATCAGTCCCGGAGCACCTTCTCCTCCACTGACCTTGTAACTCCCTTGTTCCATCTTCTCATAGAAGCCACCCCTGCCGCCCCTTCCCTTCCAAAACCTTGGTACAACCACCCAGCACAGTTTTTTTCATTACTAAAAATTTACGTGCTTTATATAGTAACACTGTAAACAGTGTATTACTTTATTGTTGGGTTTTTTTTTTTCAGTTCGGCAAAGAAAACTTTTATTTTTATCTTGGTGAGTTAGGCTATGCTTCTCTGTTCTTTGCTGCATAGAATAAGGGGTCGTGGGCCAACTTTTTCTAGAAAGATACATATTTTGTAGGTTTTATTTAAATTAAAGAAAAAGAAAGTAAAACATGAGATGAATGTATAGCGTTTTTTTGTCCTGAATGAACATTTTGTTTCCATTTCTGGCATTATTTATATCACTTTAGCCCTAACAAATTATATCCATTTGAAAAATCTGTTTCAAATGGTGAAGTCATCACACTTGACAGCTATGTTGTATAAACATATACTTTTAATGAGCTATATCTTACTGTTTGATCTTCAAACAATGTTCAAAAAATACTAGAAAGCTGGATAAGTATTTAAAAATACTCGCTATCAAAATGGTATTGATCTGTTGTAACAAGTTGGATGACTGGTTCAATGGGTGGGAGATTGCCAGTTGATTCTTTTGTGTTGAACTCAAGAAGAATGAGGACTGCTGGGTCAGTTTGTTACCTGCTTTGGAAAAGGAAAGGGTAGGCAGCCTTCCTGGTCATTGCTCTTTGTTTGCATGGAAATCACAATATATAGAGATTGAAAATCCATTGAGAATACTTAAAAAATTAATGCCACTTCAGGTTTTTAATAAAATTGGTATATTTTCAGCCTGTGCCATTTACCATCAAAGTTAATAGAATCCTCATAATTTACATCATCAGTGGTGTTTATCTCCAGGTAAATTTGTTTACAAATCAGTTGGTTCCTTCATATGTTGTTGTGAGTGGGAGTGGAGGCTTCAGTGTTAAGATGTACCTCTAGGGCCAAAACAAGACTGTGCTTAATTATGTGACTGCTAAAGACAAAGCTCCGTTGCTTCGCCACTTATAACTGAGTGAGGTGACTCACAGGTGGAAAACATAGGGTGCGATCATTCTCTTGCTATGTAATTGTGAAAATTATGGTGTTTTGTCTTGTGTTAGATCATAAGCGATGCAAAGCGGCTATCTCATTGTGATGTGCTGTAGAAAGCCCTCCACCACATCTCCAGCAGATATCCCAGCTCTGGCTGTGATTCTGCTTGGGAATTGTAAGAAACTTTTCAGTCGCTCACAAGGCTGAACATGATGATAATGACTCCTCCAGCCATTCACCTGCAGGCTGTAATTTCGCAAAAAGCCACTTAAATCTGTATTTGTGGAGAGATGTGTATAAGGTAGCAGCTATTCTCTGAGTTCTGGGTGGATTTTCTGCTTCATCTTTCAATAGAGAATCATTGCAGCAGAGCTGTTGGTCTTATATCTTTAACCCCTCTTCTTCCATGTGTTTGGGGAAATGAGACCTTGGATGTCAGTGTCTGAATCTGACTGTCAAAAGCCCATGAAATCCTACATGTCATTACTTCTGTAAAGTATTTCCTTCTGCAGAAGTTATGAGGGTTACGAGTCATTGTTGAATTAATGAGTCCCTCAAACTTGAGCAGAAAGTTCTGTAAGATGACAACTGTGAGAAATACAGCTGTTGGTGTAGTGTGAATGAGAAATTAAGATGTTTTGAAATTTTGAAAATATTTTTTCATTATTTTCTTTGTACTTTTTCAACAAAGTAATAATTTGCCATTACATTTCTTTTCTTTGAAATAAGTATTTTTTTCACATTTTATTTGACTGCTTTGAACGAAATAATTTAAAAGTTGGGGGGAAAAAAGATGTATATCAATATTTTGGTTAATTTCAAGAATTTTTTGGAAGGAGGTTGATTTTTATCTCTTCTATGAGCTCCAGTATTTTTTCTCACTATACAAGTAGTAAGTAATTTTCCTCAATGTATTTTTTTAATATCATGGGTTTAAGGATGAATTATAATGACATAAATATGTCAGTGTTGGGAAGTTCTCAACATGGCAAAAACTATATGTAGCATAAAAGTGCCTATAGTTATATCAGCTTATTGCTATTTGAAGTGTATTCTCTGGTTCCTACATGCGTACATTCACCCAGAGTATGCTTGTTTATATTCATATACAGTGTCTCGGGCATGGCACTTGGGTTCTTAGGATGTGTAGGATGGCTAATTGCTGTGCCTTTGAAGTATCACTCTTTAGTTAACTATAATATGTTCTATTTTGAAGCTGTGGCATAGGTTTGAAACTGTATCCATTTGGGTATAATGTTGTATTTTGAAACTCTACACAATATGTAAGAGGCAGTGTTTGTTAGGCAAACGCTTGTTTTTGTTTTTATTTATGGAGATTTAAGAATATTAGCCTAGTGTGCTTTGAATATGACTGGATTTAGCTGTTACAATGCTGGTACTTACATAAAATATCTTTTTCTTTTAGGAAATGTACGTTGCTGCTCAATAATGTGTTTGCAGTAGCAGCTGCGTTGTTGATGTCCCTCTCCTTGTTGGCGGGGTCATTTGAAATGCTCATACTGGGACGCATTATAATGGGAGTTGATGCAGGTAAATTTTTTTATCACGCTGTTCATATCTGAAATGCTTGTGCCATGCATAATCTTTCTCCTTTACCCCATTTAGATCTTTCTTTACATTAAAGAGGCATTTCAGGGACTAGCCAGACTGATTTCACTGGGGCAAAACAGTACACTAAGGGTTGGAGGATCTGATGTTTGGAGAAGACACTGGAATGGATGCTGCTGTCCAACCTGTTCCTCCCCCTTTCCTCCTTCAGCCCTGGTAGAGCGTATCTGTCTTCATGCCATGAAAATCCTTTGGCTAGGAGGGTGTAGTCTGTTTATGTAAACTGCTTTGTGTTTAGAAGTTGTTGAATCCCATGCTACTACCAGTAGGATTAAGTGGAAGGTTTGGTACATCATCATTTGCTCCTAGCAACACGGTCTTCTTGGTTTAAAAGTAAATCACAGAGGTTTTGCTGTACCAGAATAGTCCTGCAGCTAGCAGTGAGGTTCTCAGCAACTTCACAGATGGGTAGATGGTGAGAAATATTTACCTAAAGTGGAGACAGATTTGATGAATCACGATGGTTTTACCTTCTCAGTGTAATTACCTGACAAGGGAACATGCTTTCGCTTTTGCATTGCTAAGCTCCCTTCCTGGCAAGCTTTGTCTGTGGTGTTAGTAAGCACAAACTACAGTTGTTTAAAAGTGGATGCTGTGTCCGTCGCTTGCAATGTGAAGTTCGTGGGTAATTTTGGTGCTGACTGCCAATTTTTGTCTCGGATTACTACCAAATGACCGAACTTCTGACTTCTAAATATTGTCATTGTACTAGCCAGGGTCATGCATCTGTTTTTTCCTGGCTTTAAGAAGCATTCTCAGCCTTATATTATGCCAGCTATTAAGAGTTCATAGGACGCAGCTGTAAGCCAATATTGAGAGGAACATCTGCTAATACCCTTTACAGTAAAAGTATTTCATTTGACAGTGTCTGCTCTCTCTGCCTGACACATTGGTTCTTTTTTCCTTACCTGCACCAGCACTAACATGATTTTCCTTGCTTTGGAATGAACAAATTTAAAACATAAAATCGGTTCTCCTGGTGATTCTCATGTCTGAGTAGCCTTTGGTGCTTCTCATCAAATAGCAGCCGACGCGCATCACTGTAGGTCTGTAACAGACAATCAATCCCATGGTTATTAAATGGTCCAAGAGTAATTAAACATGCAGAGAAGATAATTCATATATCTGGGGATAAATATCATTCTGTTCTTTGCATGTTTTTATGCCATTTTTGTGAGCATATTAGCATTCAGACTCCTTTCAGTAGATGTTTGTTTCGTACCTGGCATAATGAAAAGGCGATTTGATGTGTTTTTTCCTTGCTTTGTAGGCATTTCTCTGAGTGCCCTTCCTATGTATTTGAGTGAAATATCTCCTAAGGAAATCCGTGGTTCTTTGGGTCAGGTCACAGCGATTTTCATCTGTATTGGTGTTTTCACTGGTCAAGTTTTGGGGCTGCCAGAAATATTTGGGCAAGTAAGTATTTAACAGATGTTCTCTGTGAAAGAACACAGAATGCTTAAAGTGTTATTTTTCCATATTTTGACTGAGTTCCTTACAAAAGCAGAAAACAGAATCATTTTTTTGTTTTATTTCAAAGCACTATTTCTTCCATGTCTTATAAAGGTGTGTATGTGTGACTGAGTTTGGTAGACGTGGCAAGCAGCTTTAACAGCTTGAGCAGCCTGTATATGTGCATATGCAGGTTTTCCCACCCCTCCCTTCCTTGAAGCCTATTTATTTTTGCTGATTTCCAGTTTCTTTGAGTATAAAGTTCTTAAGAGTTTTTCTGTATTTCGTTTATAATTTTTCAAAGTCAGATAGAACTTGATTAGAATTTGTACAAGAATCTGAATAGGAAGACTCTTGCCTGGTATTTATTAAGCTTCTTGTAATGCAATCCGGCTTTTAGACTTGGAGGTGAAAGAACAGAGTTATTTATACCTTTACGGAAAAAGATTATCTGTGCTGATATAAGAGGTTATCTTGCTGCTGAAGGCTGAGATTAACTTGGTGGCCACTGGATGTCATTATTACTCTGCAAGGCTTATTCAGGCTGGCACTTGGTAATACTTTTCACCTGGAGATGAATCTTTAAGGCGGTGTGGAGGAAGTGTCTGCATCCATCCTCTCGCAATGAAACCTGAATGAAGAATCCCTTCTGACAGCCAGCAAAAGTAGTAAACAGTCGAAAAGTGAGGAGAGCTTGTCCTCCCGTGTCCATCCAAATTCAACCCCTTTGTGAATACACAATATCACCCTCCCTGACACTTTTATTTTTGTCTGGCCAGCTCTCCTGTACTCTCCCTTTATCCTTAGGCTCACTTATCCTGTTCGGCAAATTGTTTGATTCAACTGACTATTCTGTGATTCTGTGATTCTGTGAAAGTCCAGTTTTTTAATGATGGCGGTGTAAAACCTCACAGGAGTGGTTTTTTGCTGCTCTGTGGTTGGTTGCTTGTTTCTATCAAAATTGTTTGTAAATAATACTAGTTACACATACATGTCTTCTCTCATGGTTTCATAACAATTTTCTCCCGAGCTCTGTCATGTATCTATTACATGTAACTTGAGCAAATACCCAAGAGGTTATTAACCATAGTATCTAAGCAGTGATGGTTTTGAAGAAAGGAGGAACAGAGACCGAGTTGGGCATCTTGCTGGAAGGGCTATTTGGAACAGGAATGGACATGGGGAGGGCTGCAGGCATGGCCATGGTCCTGTCTTGTAAGAGGAGGTGACAGCTACATTGCTTTCGTGGCCAAGAGAATACGGGGGGAGGAACTAAATGCACCGTGTTAACACAAGAAAGAAGAACTGCAGAGGGAGTGGAGTAGCTTAATCTCAAGGACAATATTGCTACAAGAATAACTTTTTATAAATGCTCTGTGAGTAATTGTATGCTGAAATTCAGCAGAGTGATGTTTGGAACAGTCTCCCGCCTGAAGTAGCTTGAGCAGAAAATTTAACTTTTAAATCGGAGCTTGATGCATTTATCTGGATTATATGAGATTGTTGCCTTCAGTGGTTCTGTAGAAGTCTTTTCACAGGAAAGGAAAGCGTTTATGTAGGCTGTGGGCCATAGCCTTACAAGCATTTATTAACAACCTAATTGATAACTTCCTCTGTTACTGAATGCAACAGTGTTCCTTTAAATGTAGAAGTGTGATAAAAATAGCTCCAAAGCACTGAGTATGACTTGAAGCAATTCAGAAAGCCCTTACTGATTTTTCTGTCAAGTGGGTTAAGCAGCCCCAAAGTGATTTTTTTAGCAATCTTTTATTTATGAAGACGAGCCCAGGAGAAGCAGGAGACATGCAGACAGCCCCAGGTTCGGCACTGGGGGGCAATGTTTGGCTTTGGCCATGTTACTGTGGGCTGGTGGGCTGTTTCCCATTCCTTCAGCCTTCCCAAGCTTCCTACTGGAAAGGCTGATGGTTCAGAATCTTCTAATTTCCTTCTGATACCTTTCGTGCCACTTCTGTGAGCATATTCTCATTATCATTTTGTTCAACTGTTATCTATCCCTTAATATATTTGTCTTCCTCGCTCTCCCCAAAGCGTGTTTCCTTTCTTTTCCTCCCATCACTTGTGATCTTTGTGTTTTGGGTTAGACTTCATGTCCTCTAGTAAAACAAGCTCTTTAATCTCCTTCTCATCCTAGGAGCCTTTCTCTGTACCAATTCTGGTTTTAAATTTGAACCCAGGAGAACAAGATTATACAGATAACCCAGATGAAATGGTATGTTTAAAAATAGAATTGTACGAAACACTTCCTTACTTCCTGGTTCTCCTGGAAATATTTTGGCTGAAATATCCTAGAACCGCATTTACTTTTTTTTTCTGTGTCATACCATATTGACATGACCTTGCCAAACACTACTACATCCAATTTTTAAATTATAGTATAAAAAAGCAGATGGAAAAAAAAATATGTAATAATGATTGTAATACTTAAATACAGACATTCTTTTGAATTCTGAATATATAGGCTTTTATTCTATTTGTCTCCAGGGGTACTAACTTTAGAGTATTGTCTGAGGAAGGTGTTCCTTTATACCAAGAGTGATTATTCCAAAACAGAAAAGCTGCTGTCATGACACTGGTCCTCTGCTGCTGTGGTTTGATATTCTTATTTTCTTTTCCTTGTCTTAATTCCCTCCCATCCAACATATCCTGGCAATGCTTTTTATTCAAGGTTCTGATTCTGGTAGGTCATAACCTGTGGGGAAACCACATCTGCTACGTCTCTGTTGAGGTTTGGGAAATTATATGATGGTAAAGCCGGCTGTGATCAGGCTCCAAAGCACAACGACTATATCTGCTGGTGACCTGCTTCTCTCCACCACCCCGACTGCTGAGGATGGTGTGCCTGTTTTCATGTGCTAGACTCTTGTTTTAGTCTACTGTAAACCAGAGCCTTTAATTCTTCAGGAAGCCATGGCTACTGTAGATGACAACTTGGTGCTGGCCCACAGGTGTATAGTCATGTTATCTGCTGTAATGTGGGCACTGAATTGTTGCTACTGGCTACAAGATTATTTAATTAGGGGCATTTTTGGTTGTATAGCATGTGCAGCCTTCCACGTATCTGACTGAAGGAAAAACCAGATATTAAGATAAGGAGGAACTGTTTCAGAGCTGTCACTTCTTCAAACACTGCCCTTCAGGTGTTTCCATTCTCTCTGTTTCTGTGATTCTGCAATTTAATCACCCAGCCCATTTTTCTGACAGATTGCTCCCTGCAAAGCAAAAGCCAGTGCATTGTCAACTTTGGTTTTGAAAGTTCAAATTTACACTTACTGTCTTGGGGGAATATTGTCTGGCCTGATTCTTACAGATTCTGTGTATCCTTAGGTATCTCTCTCTGTAACTAACTCATCTAGTTCCTCCTGCATGTTATGTTCCAAAGGTTTTCCTAGGGTTTAAAACACATCTTTTAAGTGTTGTAGACCACCAGGCTGTCTCTTCTATTGTTTCAGCTTGTTTCATGAAGGTGGGCTTTAGTCTTTCCTTAAATGATAGAGCTTTTAGTTTATGAATACATCTGCTGGAATTACTATATTCATAATTTTTTTTAATACATTGAGCCTCAGTATCTCTTTCCTCTTGTGTACAGATATGAGAAAGGGGAGAAAAAAATATTTCACGGTCTGTATATGTATTCAGGACAAATAAAACTGGAGTTGTTGCCTGTTGCCATGTTTTCCTCAGACTTCTGCTTTGAGCCCCCTTTCTGGTACGTGGTATATATGGTTTTGCCGAGCTGTAGTTGTTTCTTTGGCATTGTCCCCAGTGGCTGGCTGGCTCTGGCTGCTTCTCTGACCAGAACAGCTGTTTGCCATAGGTAGGCCAAAGGAAAAATAGATTTTGTTTACTTCAGGAACCCCATTTTATGTACTTCAAGTGTTTCTAGGTCGTGCAACCACAAGCTTGTCTTAACTGTATTGCCCTGTTTCATAGTGGATAGTATGTTGTCCTAAAAATTTTGCTTTGCTTGCATCCTAAGACTTACTAGGGCAACACTTTGTGAATAATTCCTATTGCTACTGTAGGTTTTTCCAGGAAAAAAAAAAAAAAGTAGAGCCAACAGGAAAAACTGCAAAAGTTCTGACTTGTCCACCTCTTGAATGTTGCAGGTAGTTTTGGTCATCCTGCCTTAAAAACAGTCTAAATGAGCAATGTAAGGTACAGGAGGGAGCAGCAATGATCAGAGATGGGAAGTGGCTTCTTGAGGAGAAAAGGCTGGGTTAAGGCTCGACAGCTCTTATGGAATCATAGGATGGTTAGAGTTGGAAGGGACCTTAAAGATCATGGAGTTCCAATGCCCCTGCCGCAGGCAGGGACACCTCCCACTAGACCAGGTTGCTCAAAGCCCCATCCAGCCTGGTCTTGAACACTTCCAGGGATGGGGCATCCACAACTTCTCTGGGCAACCTGTTCCAGTGTCTCAGCACCCTGACAGTAAAGAATTTCTTCTTAATATCTAATCTAAATCTCCTGTCTTTCAGTTTAAAACCGTTACCCCTTGTCCTATCACTACGCTCCCTGGTAAAAGAGTCCCTCCCCATCTCTCCTGTAGGCCCCCTTTAGGTACTGGAAGGGGCTATAAGGTCTCCCTGGACCCTTCTTTTCTCCAGGCTGAACAGCCCCAACTCTCAGTCTGTCCTCATAGGAGAGCATAACCTCATGCTGGGTAAATACTTAAAGCAACGCAAAGTACAACCAGAGAGCCGGCATGGGTTTATGAAAGGGAGTCCTGCTTAACCAACTTGATCTCTTTCTATGACCATGTGACCCGCCTTCTTGATGCGGGGAAGGCTGTGGACGTTATCTACCTGGACTTTGGTAAGGCCTTTGACACCATCCCCCACAGCGCTCTCCTGGAGAAGCTGGCGAATCGTGGCATAGACAAGTGTGCTCTTCACTGGGTAAAAAACTGGCAGGATGGCTGTGCCCAGAGAGTTGTAATTAATGGGGTGAAATCCAGTTTGTGGCCGGTCACCAGTGGTGCCCCTCAGGGCTCAGTTTTGGGGCCAGTCTTGTTTAACATCTTTATTGATGATCTGGATAAGGGGATTGAGTGCACCCTCAGTAAGTTTGCAGATGACACCAAACTAGGTGGGAGTGTTGATCTGCTTGAGGGTCGGCAGGCTCTACAGAGGGACCTGGACAGGTTGGATCAATGGGCCAAGGCCAATGAGATGAGGTTTAATAAGACCAAGTGCTGGGTCCTGCATTTCGGTCACAACAACCCCAGGCAACGCTACAGGCTTGGGAAAGAGTGGTTGGAAAGAGTCCAGCAGAAAAGAACCTGGGGGTATTGGTGGACAGCCGGCTTAACATGAGCCAGCAGTGTGCCCAGGTGGCCAAGAAGGCCAACAGCATCCTGGCCTGTATCAGGAATAGCGTGGCCAGCAGGAGTAGGGATGTGATGGTGCCTCTGTACTTGGCCCTGGTGAGGCCTCACCTTGAGTGCTGTGTTCAGTTCTGGGCCCCTCGCTACAGGAAGGACATTGAAGTGCTGGAGCGTGTCCAGAGGAGAGCCACCAAGCTGGTGAGGGGTCTAGAGAAAAAGTCATATGAGGAGAGGCTGAGGGAACTGGGCATATTTAGTTTGGAGAAGAGGAGGCTGAGGGGGGACCTCATTGCCCTCTACAACTACCTGAAAGGAGGTTGTAGAGAGGTGGGTGTTGGCCTCTTCTCCCAAGGGAATAATGACAGGACCAAAGGAAATGGTCTGAAGTTGGGGCAGGGGAGGTTTAGATTAGATATTAGGAAGAATTACTTTACTGAGAGAGTGGTCAGGCACTGGAACAGCCTGCCCAGGGAGGTGGTGGAGTCGCCATCCCTGGAGGTATTTGAGACGTGGCACTTCAGGGCATGCTCTAGTGGCCGAGACCGTTGGTTTATGTCTGTTTGTGGGTGGGGTGGGGTGTGGTTGTGGGTGTTTGTTTTGGTTTGGTTTTGGTGTTTGGTGTCCTGGGATTTGGGGTTTTTTGTTTTGGTTTGGTTTTGGTGTGGTGGGTTTTTTTGGTTGTTGTTGTTTTTTTTTTTTTTGTTAGTTGGCCTCGATGATGTCAAAGGTCCCATCCAACCAAAAATATTCTGTGATTCTGTGAAGACTCAGAATTTGCTTTTAAATGACATGCTGTCTTTGTCTAGATTTTCCTCAATCTTTTTTTAAGCACATTTGGAATTTGCCATGTTGCAAAACTGCTGTGTAAGTGGTTGCGGTTATTAACTTTATTAATTGGATGTTGTCTTTGTCATTGAAACAACATGAATTACAGTTTTACATGCCGCTTTTTTTGAGGAATTTGAGCAGCTTTAATGCATATCTGGCTGGAGATTACCTGTTTTTAAAAAAGGAGTTAGCTGGAAATAAGTCTTTGACACCTGGTGATACTGGCCAAACTGTCCTCACCCCACAACTGATTGTTTTAGTGAAAAAATTATGTTATTGATATAAATACCAGTTTCTACAGCAAAATGAGCTAAATTTGGGAAAGGACTAATGAACTTCATAGACGCTGTACTATATATCTACTAAGGAAAGATCTTTGTGATGAATCCCTTTCAAGTTAGTTCTTCTTTAAGCAAGTGGACCTTGCTAAGGAATAGTTGTAATTTTTTAAAAAAATTTTTTAAACTCAAACTAAGAACTTCTGTAGGTGCCGTGTTAAACTCTAATTTTCTTTACAAGGCCTCTTAAAAATGGTATGTTTGAAGTGATTGATAGTTGTGTATTTAGGAAAGTTTATATAGGAATTTTTCATTTTGCTTTACCGAGGTCTTTTAAAAGTACTCCTTCACTTGCACTAAAATAGACAGTGATGGAAGAGGTAGTTGTACAGCCTATGCAACTGAAGGCTGTTCTGAAAACTAAGCTTTGGTTTTACTTGTCAAAGCTTTATTTTTAGTCTGTTTTTTCCCTTGTTTTTCTTTTTTTCAACTGATCCTTCTTCCTAAGACTCTTGACTTAGATTCAAGGATTCCTTAAAAACTGTCAGTAAATTATAGATGAGAAAAGAAAGCAATTCAGAATTACTCTGGGGACCTGCAGCCTGCAGATGGACACCAATGACAAAATGGTCTGTTGGAGATGCTCTTGAAATGAATCTTACACTTTAGCATGATAACACAAAGGTACGAATCAACCAGTTTCCTCATATTTTTCTGTGAGCTCTTTTGTTGTATATGTTTATCTTCCCCTTGAGCCATGATAGTATCTACAGTTAAAGATATTTATCTTTCAAGATATGAGTGAGAATTTATTTCAGAATGTAGAACCGAGAGCTCTTGTGACAATAACTGCATGAAGTATCTTGGAAATGAAACAAGCTTATGCCTCATGGATGCATGCTGTTTACAGAATATAAAAAGGTGTTTGTAGCTTTCATTAGAGTAGGACAAAAGCATCCACTAGTTTAGCATTTCCCAGAATCACTCAAATTCCCAAAGAGTCCTGTTTGAGATAATTTCAAATGTCTGGCTATGTAGAACAGAAAAAATGTAACATCTTATTTCTGCCTAGTTATATTCTAGAAATAAAACAAAGTGAAGCAAAGTCTGGTTGGAGGCCAGTAACTAGCAGTGTACCTCAGCGGTCAGTACGGGGTCCAATCCTGTTCAGTATCTGCACTAATGACCTGGACAATGGTGCAGAGTGCACCCTCAGTGAGTTTTCAGAGGATGCCAATCTAGGAGATGTAGCTGATATGCCAGAGGGTCATACTGCCATCCAGAGGGACCTCGACAGCCTGGAGAAATGAGCTGACAGGAACTTCATGAAGTTCAACAAGGAGAAGTCCGAAGTCCCGTACTAAGGGAGGAACAACCCCAGGCACCAGTATATGCTGAGAGCCACCCAGCTGGAAAGCAGCTTGACAGAAAAGGACTTGAGGTCTTGGTGGACACCAAGTTGAGTGTGAGCCAGCAACGTGTCCTCGTGGCAAAGAAGTTGCATGGGTTCCCGGACTGCATTAGAAGGACTGCTGCCAGCAGGGAGATGATTATTCCCCTCTACTCAGCACTGGTGAGGCCCCACTTGGAGTGCTGAGTCCAGTTCTGGGCTCCCCAGTACAAAGGGGACATGGACAGACTGGAGAGAGTCCAGAGAGGGACCACTAAGATAATGAAGAGACTGGAGGACTGAGGAAAGGCTGAAAGAGCTGGGACTGTCCAGCCTGGAGAAGGCTTGGCTCAGGAGGATCTTATCAATGTGTATCAATACCTGAAGGGAGGGTGCATAGAAGGTAGTGCCAGGCTCTTTTGTGTGGTGCCCAGAGACAGGACCAGAGGCAATAGACAATAGACACAGACTGAAACACAGGAGGTTCCCTCTGAATATCAGGAAACGCTTTTTTTTTTTTTTTTTACAGTGAGGGTGGCTGTGCACTGGCACAGGTTCCACAGACAGGTCATGGAGTCTCCATCCTTGGAGATATTCAAAAGCCATCTGGACATAGTCCTGGGCAGCCAGCTCTAGGTGACCCAGCTTGAGGAGAAAGGGTGGACCAGATGACCTCCAGACATCCTTTCCAACCTCAACCATTCTGTGATTCTGTGAAATACTAAACGTACACAGAATTGTATATAACAATTTACAATGCAGAGATCTCAGTGTATTCGTGTTGAACCCTTGAAGAGTGATTTTCTAAGGCTCTTAAACCTGAGCTCAAAGACTTTAACTAAACCTTATGCCCAAATATGTGAGTAGTCCTGTTAATTTCAGTGGGACAGTTTATATCCTTAGAAACATGCTGCTTTGTGGAGCCTATTACAGTATATAAATTGCTAGTTCTTAGTAAGGTCTTAAGAGCACAGAAGCAAAGCTTCTTTATATTCTTGTAGTAAAATGCAAAACTCTGAATTAAAGCTAGAGTCTTCCCAGAAAAGTGTTTTAAATCTTCGGTTAAGGATACAGGAGACAGGTTGGTGCTTGTAAATGGCTACTCAAATCCATAAGGGGATGGTATCTGCCAAGAATAGCTCAGAAAAACACCCTTACAAAGAAAGGACCTTCTAAATACAGTCTTGAGGAAAGAAAAAATAGAGAAATAAAAACAGAACAAGAAAACATTTCAGCGCTTATTCAGATAATCATGGATTTCAGCAGGTGTTTGTATGCCTTTCTGAGCCTGGATTGATTATGTATATCTGGATGGAAATCTGCCTGTGCTTCCTGCACACTAGTACTAGACATGCCAATTAAGAATTGCTTGAGGTAGTGATTTTGAAGGTGGTAATCCTATATTAAAATTCCTATTTTATCTAGCCATGGGAAATTTCCTTCTTCTTTTCACAGTAACATGTAAGGCACAGAGTTTCTTATTGCTGAAGCAATTTCCATGTCATCTATCAAGGCACTTGCACTTAATTACAAGCTGTGAGCTGCTGATCAGGGGCTTGGAGGTGACCTCACTCCATAGTTGACGTGGCCAAGGGAAGCTGCTGTGCAGCCACCAGGCTGGAGGTACAGGGCCTTGGTGGTGGTGACAAGGGTACAGAAACGCTGCCATGACCCTTTGGGTTGTTGCATGTTCATGGGTCAATAGTACCCATGGGAAGAGAAGGTCTGCTCTGTTAAACCAGCCCTGGTGGTGGGATGTGGTGGGTGTTGATGTATTTGTAATGGAGACATTAAATGAGGTATTCTGTTTATATCTATTGTGGACCAGCTGAGATTATGTATTTACTGGAGATTATAAATCAATGTTTTATTGGTTTTCCCAGGCAGACACAAAGGTATTTATTCATCCCTTTTCTGTACAGAACTCATTAAGTAATGCATGGGAAAACAGATGTGAGTCTTCATATTTGCAAATGAGTTTCAGTCCATTAGAGTTGTGCTGTGAGCCTTCAATTCCTGAAGTTTTAAGAACAACACGTGGCTGATTGGCCATACATAATATTCAAATGTTACACTTCTGCATTTGGGAAGGAGAACATCCTGCAGGAGAGGATTCATCTGCATGTGGAAACGTGATTATAGACGATAGAGAACTATGGAGATACATATATTTATTTATTTATACTCATTGCTGAACAGCAGACTTAACGGCAGAGCATCTAATGTTTGGATGAAAGTTTATCCCCAGCGAGGACTACTTTCTCATAGACAGTTGAAAGAGTGCCCACCTAACTCTTGAGAAGATAAGATTCCTGTGTAGCAGTACTCTGTTTAATTAGGTCAGTTGGAAAAGCAGTAGACAAGCTTTCATGGAAAGGTGTTCTTCAACAGGTCTGAAGTAAAGAAAGACTTGAAAACACCATGGAAGTTGAACTTTGAACATTTGTTTATATTAGCTATTTCTTTAAGGTTTGATTTTTGCTTCCTTGTCAGACTTAAAAAGGTGGACTTTTTCACTTATTGTAGTTGACCTAATAACAGGCCGTATCTGTCTATGAACCTCATCTTATCTTGTGTTAACTGGACTCTGCTTCAGAACTTTATGAGCAAGTAAGCAGTTTAGATTTGCCTGTCTACTTAGTGCTTGAGTATCTGATAATATTTACAAATCTGTTATTAAGCAATAAATCTAAAGTGATTTGAGCTGTGACTTCCTTCCCACTGTGCTTCACACGCTGGGGAGATAACCACCATTTAAACCTTTTTGAAGGTTCTGGATGATTAACATTTCAGTTTTAATTTCCATTGTCCTTTGTAAAATCACCCATTACTGCAAATTCATGTCCTAATATGTAAATTTGTCCTTTACAAATTGGATATTAATGCTGTGGTAAATTGGTCAAGCATCATAGGGTAGCAAGCAGTCATTGTATTGAGTAGTAGCGTGTATTTTCTAGACTTGTGTTTCTTAGTTTGCTTTTGAAACCACTGGTAAAAAGAAAAATCAGGAGGCATATTCTTGATTAGCATTTTGAGGGATTTTTTTTAACTTAAAGTAAATGTTAAATTTATTTTTTTTAGGGCTTTTTTTCTTTTTTTCAAAATCTAAACCAGATCTGTTGCCATTAAAATAGTGTCAAGATTAAATATTCAACTGTTTCATTGGTTTTAAAACCACAAATGTGCATTGGGATTTTTTATTTTATTTTTTTCTTAACCTTGTTATTCCTTAGTCTCTAAATTTTAGAACTTCAGTTTGGCAAAATATAATTACGCAAAAAAGTAATTGCATCTAGTGTAATTTCTAGATGCCCTGAAGCATTTTGCTTCACCTCCTCCTGCAGCTTCAGGAGGACGCAGGTCTCTGGAGTTGTGTGTCGCATCTGCCAGTCCCACAGGGACGTCTGAGGTACCTAGGGCATCGAAATGATACCGTATGCTCGTGTTGGAAGAACTGAATCTTATCCTCTCCAATTATTTTACTTTAATATTTATATGTATATATTTATAAAAATATATTTTATTATTCATGGAAGTTAACCTGAGTCTGTATGCATAGCTGAAAGGAGGTTTTGTCGGAAATCTTGCGTAGCTCCAACACACCTCTAATATTTCTTTCTAAAGAAGCTCAAGTATACATGCTGGCTGCTGATAATAATCCCATTTGAAAGCTCGCCATTTCCCATTGCTGATCTCAGAAATTTTTCTGAAATTTTCTCAGAAATGAATAAGCAATGAAGGCAAATCCTGCCATTTAAGTGTTCAGTAAAAAGATAGTTGTTACTCCAGTAAAAAGCTGGACAAAAAAGCATCTTGAGAACTTGGAACAGACACTTTAATTCTCCATCTCAGTATGTACAATCTGATCTAACATGCAGTTTAATCAACAGAAGGTCATGGATTTGGACACCAACCACTTTCAGGGCTGTTTTAAGTCCTGACTCAAAGGTGGTTTACTCAAAGCAAAAATCTCCTTCTGACTTCTGTGAATTTTAGATGAGGATTGTACAGCCTGAAGTCTGGTAACTTTCTGTAGTGTTTAATGCCTGGGAAGACATTGAGATTTGAGTCATCTTGTTGTCAGAGCTGTATCTGTAGTAGTGACATATAAAAATAAATACCTGGGTGGGTGCAGAACAGAGGTGAAATACGCATGCTATCTGGGTTACCTCTGTTTTAAGCGAGAAGGTAATTCGTAACTCTGGTATTAAAACATATTTTGACAGAAGTGGGTTACAGGAATGGTCATGCAAAGAGAAAGTTGTATCCAGCAGGGATGTGACTGTTAGACCGGGGGTGTAGGGGGTGGGTTGGTGCCCTCTGCAACCAGAGGAGGTCATAAAGCCGTGTTTGGGGTGGCACGAGGAGGTAAGAGGAAGGTAGTTGTCCTGCTCCTTAGGTGAGTAGTTGATCTGAAGCCTGAGATACAGAAGTAGTACTTGTTTCTCAGCTCCCTCATGGTCATCACCGCTGTGCCATACCCTTGACTCAAGGAAGAAAAGACAGTTCTAATGCTAAGAAATCAGTTCCATCTCAGTGCTTTTTCAGTCCTTGGCCCCGGGCCAGTGAGGTTGTCCGTTACCTGTAGGAGTTTTTTTTATGTGGCACAGTAACAGATGAATGGAGAAATGATGGGCTTGTGCAGTCTTCTCAGATTTGCACACCCAAGTAAGTCTGCTTGGTCTGTTCTGAGCTGGGATGGGACTTTTTTGTTGTGTGTGTGGCAAACAAAATAGTTCTGATATGAAGTCTCTGTGCTGAGTCGCTACTAAAGAGGATAAGAATCAATTGCCTGAACATAAGCATATAGTATCATTTTGATGCCCTCGGGTACCTTAGATCATGGAATCACGGAATTGTCAGATGTCCCTGTGAGACTGGCAGATGTGACACACAAAACCCCAGAGACCTGCATCCTTCTTGGGCTGCAGCGGGAGGCGAGGCAAGATGCTTCAGGGCATTTAGAAATTATACTGTATGTAACTCTCTTTGTCTGTGTGTATGTGATTATATTTTGCCAAACTAAATTTTTTAAATATGTTCCTGCTTCTTACAGGAACATGAAACATAACAGACCGTCAAATCACTAGTTCCTGGATATTTTGAGCATCTTGCATTGGATGCAAGAGGCTTTTGTTTCTTTGCTCCCCATGTATAAAATGGATAAAATATGTCATTTTACATGAGAGAGGTATTACACAAAATATCATTGCTGTTTGTAAAGTGTTCAGCGCTCTAGGAAACCCATCATAACCCCATCACCCCCAAGGAATTTATTCCGGAATTTATATTTAAAGGAGTTTGGAATAGTGACTGGTAAATAAACCTGCTGACTGAGAGATCACAGTTCATCCTGTGCACTGAAAGAGAAAAAGGCACAGTGAATATTTATTTTGATGCGATCTCCTGCAAGTTCCAAGCAGTAAAGCTAAATGAGCCCTTAATAGCAACACTGGGAGTTAGCGTGGCTGTTATATTGGGATGCAGAGCCGAGCTGGAGTCCTCTGGGCAGTGCCCTGTGCTACCCCCTGTGCAGGCTGCTGCCTAGGAGAAGGGGTCTGGGGCTTGTGTTTGGGGTGCAGTGATTTCCCTGTGGCTCTAGAATGGACAGGAGGCAGGGACGCTGGAAGCGTGCCCTGAGGCAGCTGGAGTCAGGGATGCTGGGATGGAGGTGGGGGTCTCCACAGCAGAGAAAACCAACCGTGGGGCAGAGAGCGAACAAGGAGATTGACTGTGCTGTAGTGGTTGATTCTTAGTTGGGAATGGGGAGTGGGATGCACGTCCAGATTATGCTTTTAAAATAAGCCAATAAATAAAATTAGAGAAAGAGAGAGAGTAGAGCCTGTGGCAGTTCATGTATCTCCCTACTCAGTCTTTTTTATCCTGTCATACATCTTGTACTGGTATGCTTAATTGGCCTCACTAGCTCTTTCCAAAAATGAGTGCCTACATACAGGGCAGTACAGCTCCTCTTCCTGCCTCTGTTGTATGACCTTGTCAACGATTCAGTTTGCCCTTTTAAGATTTTTATATATGTGTGCATATTCTTAGCCTTTTCTGTGTTGAAAGTGTCTTCAAATTTCATCAAAATCTTCCGAATTAGGGAAAATGGAGATGTTGTATATTTTTCTGGCACATTACGAAACACGGGGGAATGATCTCTTTCCCCCCAAGACACAAGTGCAGAAGCACAGATGTGCTCCAGAGGTTTGTGTCCACTGAGGAGGAGAGCTTTCTTTTTCTTTGTGGGTGTTTGCCATTTGGAGAAGAGAAGAGGGTTGAGAGCAGGTGTGAGAAATCAGGTGAGTTTTGGCTCCCTTTGCTACAGGCAGGAGAAACGGATGGCTTAGGTCGGTGCTCGCTGAACATAGGGAGCGAACACACTAGTCACCAGGCTAGAACCTCAGCTGCACTAGCCAGTCCTTTCCACTTGCCATTTAGCTGCGAATGCTTATCGCATATTTAGAATATCGCAGCCTTTCTTCGTCTTGTGTTCTTCTTAGGGAGGTGATTGTGCCCCTGTACTCAGCACTGGTGAGGCCACACCTGGAGTATTGTGTCCAGTTTTGGGCACCTCAATACAAGAGAGATATCGAGGTGCTGGAGCAAGTGCAGAGGAGGGCAACAAAGCTGGTGAAGGGCCTGGAGAACAAATCTTAGGAAGAGCAGTTGAAGGAGCTGGGACTGTTTAGTATGAGGAAGAGGAGGCTGAGGGGAGACCTCATCACTCTACAACTACTTGAAAGGACACTGTAGAGAGGTTGGTGCTGGTCTCTTCACACAGGTAATTAATGACAGAATGAGAGGGAATGGCTTCAAGCTCCAACAGGGTAGGTTTAGACTGAACATTAGGAAAGAATTTTTCACAGAAAGAGTGGTCGGGCATTGGAATAGGCTGCCCAGGGAGGTGGTTGAGTCACCATCCCTGGATGTGTTTAAGAGCCGTTTAGATGTGGTATTGGGGGATATGGTGTAGGGGAGAACTTTGTAGAGTAGGGTAGATGGTTGGACTCGATGATCCCAAGGGTCTCTTCCAACCTGAATGATTCTATGATTCTATAAACAGTGCTTAAATAGGTCATTGAACTTCATATGGACCAGTAGTTCAGCTTTCAGCAGTACCTGTTGACATTTCCCCCATGCCGGTTTCTTTTCCACTTTTTAGTTATTACAGTAAGTTCCATTTTCTGCGCTTCAGCTGATGAATCTCTGGCATAGTTACATTTGCTTTACTGTATTTTGGTATAATTTAATCGCGTCTAATTTGCAGTTGATAAATCCATGTCGTGCTTTATCCATTTCCTTCCCCCTTCTCCCCCCCTATTTCTGCAGCTTTGCACTTTATTATACCAACCTTTGAATGAGTCTGTAGTTGTCAAACTCGCTCTACTATTTAACTGTCTTTTGTAAATAGATCAAAGTGGGGTTTTTCGTGCTCTAGCCTAAGCAAATATCCATAATGTGACAGTTGAAAATTAAAATCTTACCATCTTGACATGTTATTTGTACCGATTCTGAGCAGGTGATGAGTCAGGTCCCCTGTAATTAAAATATTTAACGCTCTTTTAAGTTTTTCCTGAGATAAAATGGGACGCGATTGTTTTCATTTCTCTCAGTAGTGCCTATGTGCTTCTCCTTACTGATGACAACTGACGTAAAGTGTTAATGTGTCTTCTAAGTCATGCTTACACTGTCTTCTGCCTTTACCTTAATATCGCTTTTGAGCATTGTCCCAGTTTGTATCTTGTCCTATTCCTTCTTAAAAAGGTTAGGGAACCCCTCTTTCCCTACTTCTTTTAATTCTCTTTATAGGATCTTAATTCAGCTTGACATTCCGCAATTTGTATTTTATACTTTCAGGCTAACAAATCTATAGATCTTTTAAACTCATTTTAGTTCTCCTATTTCTTTTCCGTAGTGGGATGAAGAATTTTAACATGAATAATGTAAATTAAGAAAAAAGCAAGTAGAAAGCATGTTCTATAGCGTTGAATAGTCATCATCCAAAACCTTTTGAAATGGATGGAGAAGTTTCTGTTGACTTCAGTGACTTTCAGATCAACTCATGCCGACTACAGCAAGTGGGGAGCATATTTATGATTGTTTTATTTTAAGGTTAACATTTACTTGAAGTTAGCGTAATAAAAAGTAAACCAGAAATCTTTCATAGAGGAAATAAAGGAAGCTCAGTGTCTTATGTAGTGAAAATAGAGGGCTTTATATTATACTGTCATTTATTATACTGTTATTTATTGCAAAGGGTAAGTTAAGAACTTTAGTCTCGTTCATAGCTTTTTCAAAATAACACTTTCAGAAGAGTTATTTGAGAGAAATGTGAAAAAACATGCACTCTGGGAGACTTTAAAAGGGGTGAAAGCTTATTCCAAGTAAGTCTCCATAGGTTGTTAGAATGTTAACAGCAACATTATACAGGAGAGACTTTTTTTTTTTTGCCTTTAAAAAGAGTCCTTGGTATTGTGGAAAAAACCTACAGGAAATACGATGTGCTGATCAAGAGAAAGATTTTTAACTAGAAGTATTGTAAAAAGTTCTAGCACCCTATAAGCTTTTTTATGTAGTACATCATAAGTGTATTTATATTATAGGAAATAACGATAGAGATTAAATAAAACAATGAAAAAATTTTTTAATTATTTTGTTTGAAAGAAATGTTGGATTCCAGGCAGACATAAACGGAAACTTCTCAGTTGTGCTGCCTGTTTTCTTAAGTTATTCTTCACAAACAGGTACCTATTTTTTAATGTGATTTATAAACTGTTCTTGAAGTCTTAACATAAGTTTAATTTTCTAATTTTTAAAATAAGACTGAGACTCGTTTGCTTTTATAAATAGACCGTTAAGCACTCTTGGTTCTCCTATGGTAGGTAAAGTTTTCCATTCAATTGCATTAAAAAAAAATAAAATTCAGAATGAAAAAATAGGATCTTGAAGTCCTCATGGGAACAGAGGCTCTAAGGAAGACTGATAACCTTGATCTTTACATTTTTTTCCAAAAAATTCCTTTCTCGAGTTGTTTTCTCATCCCAGGAGGTTAAAAAGAAACACACCCAAACCTGTCACTTAAAGGGCAGGTGAAAAGTTTCATTAGGAGATACTCTTCAAACTCTATGTTAGTAATCTATCTCAGACCCTAGCTCAGGTTCAAGTTTTGGATTACACCCATGCCATGCAGGAAGTTGTGTTTTAGCGGTTGCATTGCTGAAGCGGGAGAACGTTAATTAAAAACTATCAACAGGAAGTAGTTTGGGGGCTTTTGACCTTCAATTAAACCATGAAAAATGACATTGGAATAAAATTTATCCATCTCTGTTTGGGGAAACATGGGCTCTGAATGGATGGATTCATTCTGATGGAGGGACAGGATCCAAACCCCCGGTGCCTCTCAGAGCTCAGTCAGCCAGGATGCAGAGCTGCCTGCTGTTCATCTAGCCAAACTTTTGAAAATGTGCTAGACACGATGCTTGAGCAGTAGGCCCACTGATGTCTCAGCAGGCTTTTCAATTAAGAACAAAGTCTCACATTGGAAAGCATTGAATTAAAGAGATGAATGCTGAACTTGGAGAAAACAACTAAAAATTTTCATCTTGACATTCAACTGGAACAGAAAGCATCTTAAGAACATGGACAGATTGAGGGCCATTTTTCAGGAGAAAACAATACTGCTGGCACCTTTTTCCTTCAGCTATTTGGAAGTATCCTGTCTTGAGAGTAAGCCCAGACACAAGCTCTCTACTGCCTTTCCCTGCCTTTCCCTGAAAGAGCTTTGCTCAGGTCACACTCTGCAGCTGGTTTTAAATAATGAATATATTTGAGGATGTTAACAACTTTCAGTTGATTCAGTTTCAGTTGATTTCAAAGAAAATTATCGCAGTGAAGTTGTATCTGAAATGTGCTAGCAGTTGAGTAGATTCATATAAATGGTGTTGGATAGTGCAGCACCTAGTGCTCTTCACCTGCACCACGGTGGGGCTCTGGCAGGTGACAACTGCCTGGCTTCTGCAGGGGGGACTTGCCAGACAAGGGGTCGTTGGTACTTCGAGTTGGTGGGAATACTGCAAATGGCTCTCGTGTTTCAGGTCCTTGCTGGAGACTTCCAGCAGACTATTTGCAAGGCAGTAGAAAAAGTACTTTCTATTTCATGGACTTGGGAACAGAGCTGTTAGCGTTTCGTTTGAGTATCTGAGCTGGGATAGCTAATTCAGAGTGGGAAACAGTATAATTTTTCTTAGTATTTTGTATAATGTTTCTAAGTATTCTTAGTTATATCACCATAGATCCAAAGGACTTCTTTAAGGTCCCATGATTTTGGGCAGGAGGATAGGTAAGAAACCCATTTCTTATGCTTAAATTAGCATGGAAGCCAGCTTAAGAGGAGGAATCATTGGCTGCAAGAGAAAACATTTATAAGGACAATCTCACTGCAGTTAGCCGGGTAGCTTGTTTGTTGTTAAATTATATAGCTGTCTTTCACAGTAATTGCATTGAACTGTATATGTTATCTTTTCTGAATGGAAATGAGAGCTGCCCAACTGTGTGTTATTTGTACCTGTAAGCCAAATGTGTTTTTCCAAGTAGAAGAGACCTCTGGTGAGACCTCAGCCCAACTTGGTTCATTCCCAGCAGCTGTGAAATGCTGAACGGTCACTGCCTGCATTACACCAAGAACCACAAAACTGTGTTAAAAGCAGCTTATCTGAAGTCTCAGCAGGATTTTACCCATACTATGAGAATTTGAGGACTGAGCCAAATATATATATATATATGTATTAGATCAATTAGATTGGAGTAAGAGACAATGTGCAGGTATATGTAAATATATGAAAATGGTATTGTACTGTTTCTTGAAGCTAATGATACTACTGTGGGGATGATTTGTAGAACATATATTTGAGTATATATCAGATTTTCACATGTATGCATGTTGAGGCTGAAGGAAAGGAAAAACTTGTTATGTGCTGTGTTTTCCAGCTTCTTTGCCTTTCTTTTCACGCTCAGTCAGTTGATGGCTTGAATTCTGTCTTCCTCAGTCCTTGAGTAAGGTGATCCGAGGGGGAAGTGTTCAGACTGCTTACTGAGCTCAGGCAGAAGACATCACTCTGCTCACTGACACAGTATCTTGAAAAGTCACAGCGTTTCCCATCAAAGCTATTTTTCTTTCTATAGTATCACTATGGGAGACTGTTACTGACTGGTGTTTGCATCCGTTTGCAGGAATCTCGGTGGCCTTACTTATTTGGAGCGATCATTGTGCCTTCATTGATACAAGCCGTGATTCTGCCTTTTCTTCCTGAAAGTCCTCGTTACCTCCTACTTGAAAAGCATGACACGAGCAAGGCAGAAAAAGGTATGATGTGTTACTTTCTTGCAACAAAGGATTGTTTATTGTAGGGATGCAGGCTGGAAAGCAATTCTGATGTCACAGAATATTCCAATAGGAGAGAGTCTCTTGGCAGTTATTTTTCTCCTCACCTGTTTTGTTTGTCTCTGTGTGTGTAAATATAACTGTTGCTTTGATTTTTTTATTTTTTTAAAATGAAATTCTCCAACAAACTAACCCATGTAGCATTACTCATGGTGACACAGAGCTAAACAAATCATCCTGCTGTTGTGCGTCAGCCACTATACTCAGGGTTCATTTGGGAGTGAAAGGTGATTTCAGTCTTCACGACTCCCCCTTGTCTGCAGCCTTTGCAGCTTGGCTAACAAAAACACCAGTTCTGTTGCTGGGTTCTGCTCAGTAGTCACTGTGTTTGGACCCTGTGCTTCTGTAACTCAATAACATTTGTAGATCTAATGAAAAACTCATACACCTATTGAACTGAATATTTTCAGTGCTTCCGTATAGCTTGCTTCAGTTTCACAGGCACAGACCAGAATAATTTGTTCTTATTTTAGGCTGTAGGTATAAAAGAATTTGCTCATGTGATCACAGCTGCTGTATACTCTGCTCTAGTAAAATTAATGTGGTCAGTTTAAAGTTACAATATATCATCATGTTATAGCTGAGAGAATGATGAAAATTTTGGTTTTTCTCATTGTAGGAACACATTAAAAATAGGATTTACGAAGCAGGAAGGAGTCTGATTATAATACCAGAATGTTTGCAGAACATAACTGGGCTTAAAAATTATTCGTAAAAACTTCATTTGAATATAACCCTTAACATTTTCAGTCACTAACTAGCTGTTGCAAAATTACTTGCAAAGTGTGAAATCGGCCCCTGAAACTTTAAATTTAATAATCATTTAGCATTAAATTAATGCAACTCGCTCTACCCTGTTTCTGCTACTATGAAATGAAAAACTGGCCTTTTTTGTTCTGATGAGCACTCTGAGACAGAAGTGGCACGCTCATGAAGAGACTCCCATGTTGTCTCAGTCCGGTGTTGAATGAAGACTTTTGTAAATGTTGGGGTTTGAAACATGTAAAGATACAGTACAGTGTTTAAAAAAAAAAAAAAAAAAAGGAAGAAAAAAGGAGAGCGCGAAAGCAGCAGTGCTTTGGGGAGAGTTCTGTAGCTTTACAGAGTCAGTGGAGATTTGGTGAGGCAGAGAACAGCTTTTCCAGAGCCGGTGGAGGAGAGGGCTTGCCTGCCAGCTGTGGTCAGAGCACCCATCAGTGCATGGCTGGGCTGGGAAGAAGCGCCTTTGGCTGCCAAGTTTAAACTGGCTCGTTTCTACCTGATAAAATTGTAAATGTATTTCTGGAGCTATGGCTGGCAAAGAGCCTGCATCTGCAATGTTGTTGCATAACGTCACACTTGTTATGGGGATCTGTTGGGAATGCTGCCACAGTACCTGGAAACCTCAGCACTGATAGGGAAGCTGGGCCTCTCCCAGGTAGAGTTTAAAAATTTTAAAAAAAACTGGCAGTGAAATAGCACCACCTGCCTTGAATTTCACACCATTTACTGCTGCTGGTAATGGGCCAACTGCAGTCTGGGATGTTTTCAGCATACATGTTCTGAAAATGGTTTGAAAGCTAATCTAGAAGCACTGGAGGTGGATTTTGGAGTAAAGACATCAGGAGAGCAGAATTGCCCACACCTTATTTGGTAGCTGAAGGGAAATGAGCTTTAGCAATTGGCTTGCTGATTATGAGGAGATGGCTTTCAGGAGACATCTTAATGACTATAAATTTAGATACTCCGAGAAAAAAAAGAGGAGACTGATATAAGAAAACTTTGCAAACTAACTGCTTATAAATAGAAGCTTTTGGACCTTTGGAATTAATTCTTGGACTAATTCTAAAGAAAAAGTAATACTGAGATATGTTGTATTACAGAGTGAAACTCCTTTTGAGTGTAGTCTACAGAGCTTTCGAAACAGATAGGGACTGGTGATTCCATACAGAGGTTTGCAAAGGGCCGTAGGACAGTGAAGTGTACACGTCCTCCTGAATTTCCCTCCCGTTCCTTGCCTATCAAGCAGCTGTGCTTCCAGAATTGGCCACCTTGTTGCACAGGCAAGGTAGCCTGTGGGATATCAGGCGCACAATAGGTAAGGATTATTCTTAAACATAACTTTGGAGTTCATAAAATCCACCTGTTAAGGCAGCATGGATCATATCATCTTACACTTCTCTGTTATAAAGTATCTACGTGCCTTATTATGAAGCGTGTTAGGAACACATACAATTTTCTTACCATTGCATCCTTTGTAATCCCCCGTCTCCTAACGTAGATATGCAGGTGACAGTGTCTTCAGATCTCTGTTGGGAATGTGGATGGGTGGGGAAGGAGTTTTGTTGATTCATGGAATGACCAGGCAGAGGACACATGATGTTAGACCGGCATGGGGGGTTTGGAGCCCTCCTCCCCACCCCAGTGCATGTGGAGAAATCCAGATTAGGCATGAGCCAAATTTTGGGTATCATCTGGAGTAATGCAGTGGAATAACAAAAGCAGGTGGGGAGGGGAATTCACAAAATAGGAGGGTGAATAACCATGAGTCAACAGTCAAGAAAATTTGTCTGGATGTTAGCTTTATCTGTAGAAACAGAGGGAGAAAAGCCTGAGTATTAGGGAGACCAGTGGAGTTTGTGGGTTACTAAAAAAAACTACTGGTTGTAAGCCATATAATGACAATGCAGTATTCTCCATTTTAATGATGACTACAGTAATGCTTTTGAATTATTTGCCTCAGGTTAAATCTGCATGTTAATATTAGAAATGTGGAAGTCTTTCTTCTGACTAAATCCTTTTTCTTTCCCCTAACAGACCAGGGTTATTCATGCAAATATACATTTCACTGTGGATTATGTCTTGCTGGAGAAATATAAAGCTGTTATTTGTAAAAGGTCTACTGTATTTTAGGCAGATGACTGCATTAGTCTTTGTAAAATACTCTAAAATGTACACGTATGTCAAAGCTTCTAAAATGGAGATGACAACATTAATCTTCCTAATTGTTTTAGAGCAATAAAAATCCAGTGGGATAATGTAGGTCATTGAGTTTCCACGAAGTTCTGCTCCTGCTTTCATCCCCTCCTTTTCTCCTGTCCTCAGGAGATAAGCAAACTATAACTACCAAAATACAGGCAGTGTATTTTACACCTTTTTGGCAAAGGCATAAAAAAGCATGATGCGTTTAAGTGGCAAACAAGAGACTGAAAGAGGGAGAAGGACCAAAATGTGTTGTGTACATGATGAACAAAGAGAAGGATGAGGTTAGAGCAGGTGGGCATCATGTGTGAACATAAACCACACCACCATGAGAAAAGTTGCTCTGTGAGTGCAGGAGTAGTGAGGCCTCAGAGGAGCGATGTCTCCTGAGCTCCACTAACAGGGATCTACCTGGTTCCCTGCTTTCCCCTCTATAGCAGCACAAGTGGTGCACGCTGTGGGTGGCTGAGCCGATGCCTGGCTGATCAGCCCTACGGACGCCGTGGCTGACTTGCAGTCATGTCTGGTGCCAAAAGCAGTGCTAGCAGCCGAGCTCTGCTTGTCTTTCTGGAGGTCACCATCCTGTATCTGACTCCCCGAGACCAACAGGAGTCTCCCATATTCCTGTCTCACTGCTGAATGCAGGATAACAGATTTATGTGTTGTGGGGGGAGAACAGCTGACTGGACCAACAGCACAATCTGTAAAGCTGCTTTGCTCAAGAAGCTAAAAGTCCGGTAATGGGGAGAGGATAGAACCATCCCAGCTCTCCTTCCAGGTCCCATAACTAACACTCTCCTCCTTTGGTAAGAACAGAAATGAGAAAAATGCCTGGTGTTTAGCTGATGTGATCCTTCTTCATAATGCTCACCAGACAGCAGAGGAGAAATGAGTATTTAAATGGTTGAGGAGAAGGACTTTGGAAGGAGATCATTATTCAGTTGCTAGAGAGCAGTGGGAGCGGGGAGAAGGCTAATAGGGATAGGAACAGGAAGAAAAACCTGCTGCTAGAATTACATCGGTCAGTTTACCATCCAAGCTCTAGGACAGTAAGACAGGAATTTGACATTAGTTGTCTATTAGTTGCATTCCAAGTGGAATTCCTGATCTGTGACTGTGACAGTGATGCAAAATAAATAAAAACACTAGTAGTAGTGCGATAAAACATTTTAATGACTACAACATCGGTTATAAACACTTTCAGTTGGAGAGTTGGCGTGTCTCTTTTGAAGAAACCTGCATTTTTGATGCAGCTATAGTAGCAGGTCATGTAAATCAATAATGGCATTCAGCTGGCATCCCAGCTTGCCAGAGAACAAGAATATTGTTACGTCTAAAGAGTCAAATAACTTAGATAAAATGTCACAGTAACATTTGTTGATGACATACAAAATCTGTTCATCTAGTATGTTCAGTGATACATTAAAACTCCTGTGGTTATGAAAGAAGCATTACACCAGGTAGAAGCGTAGATTTAAATTCTTAGAAAGATGGATTAGAGTTGATACCTTTTGATGTGATAAAACAGTGAAGAAGCCATTCCTGATTTAAAAGTGTAGGTAGCTAATTTTTTACAGTCACTCATGGGGCCCACATGGACGGGAAAGGTATTAAAACCAAAGTTATAGCAGGAACAAATTGTTGCAAATCCAGTGATTTAAATGAATTTGTTATGACTGACAAGTACGTATGTGATTTAGTTTTGCTTATCTGTGGTTTTTGTGTGTCATTAAGCATTATAAGTTACGTTTATTGGAAAGGAAGAGACCTCCATGACTACTACGCTTGCTGGCTCATGTTAGAGTCTCCATCTCGGATGGTTGCTGGCTGCCAAAAGCTGCAGTGATTGTGGTGTGTGTTTTGTTTTTAAGGTTTTCTTAAACCTCGTGTCTTTCACAAAGGATTCTCGGTTCACTGGGCCTTTGATACAACTTGATTTATTAATTCTTGCGTTATTTTAGGGTGGCATGTGGATACTTTGTTTTACCTGTACATCTTCACTAGTTTCAAGTGAACCTGAACAGGCCTATTTTGTATTGATGGTCTGTGAAACCAGATATAAGAACAAGTAAAGATGTAATCCCAAACTGGATAATAACTCGCACAAGATCTGTGTGTTCCTTTGAAGAAGGAGGTGACACCTAAAGCCTTTTGCTTGCTGTTATGTTTACTGAATTGGAATAGCAAATTTGGGATTTATTCTTAAACTTTGCTATGCTACATGCTAGTAGTTAATTAATGTTTTGCTAGTTTTAAATAACTATTTAAATCTCATCTAGCAAGGTACATCTAAATTATTCTTCTGGCTATTCAGCAATCTAATAAAATTAGTGGTATATGAAAATAACTGTTTTTTCATTTGGCCAGATATTTTTGTGTTGACATGAAGTTACTACAGGGAAATTACTACATATCCAATTCAGAAGCACTGAAGTCAGGTGAACTTTTGCAAGCAGTGAGGCAAACTGGGGGGCACCCCAAATATGTCTACCACCACTCAACAGCAGCCAGCATTAATGGAAGATGCCTGACTGCATCAATACATGCCAGTATCCTGTCTCCCACAGTGGCCAAAGAGGATGCTGTTTAAGCAGAGCTTAGATAAAGCTTTGTGTTAAGGACACTGGGTATAATATACTTATTCACCAGTGAAGTGAAAGTGAATGTGTGCATGGGAAACAGATGACAATAATACTCATGCAGCTTCTTATTTTTTTTAGTTTTTAAAGGCATAAGCCCTACTGCCCAAACTACTACCAGTGACAACTACTTGTTTTTTCTGCCTTCTCTTGCCTGGGGCTGGCTCTGTTCTGTAAACCACACAATAGCATTTTGATCCTTTTAAATGTCTTCTCAAAGTTTACATGCTAATTCGGTCTTTACAGGAACAGCTGATTTCTTTGCATAGTCATGGAAGTACTACAGTGGAAAAAGATGTAGTTGAGTTCTTGAGTGCCTGTCTTCAGTTATTTAGAGGCCTGATTGCTTTAAAGACAGTGCTGACCTGATTTTGTTCAGAATTTTGAAAGACCTTCGAAAGACCTTCACTTGCCTGAGATGAATAAAGGTTGGTGGTGTACATGGAAGGGTTTCCCATCTCCTTTCCCCTTGACTGGAACCATCCACTTCTTTTGCTGTTTATAAAGACAGTGTACCAGCTTTTGAAAGCTGAGCATCTAGGACCTTCTGATCCAAGGGAATTAAAAAGAAATCTGGGAAAGGGCTAAAAGTTGCCAGAACTGTAACTCCTTAGACGGTTGTAAGCGTGACATGGAAATAAGACTTCCCTATAGAGAGAAGTAGCCAGTCATGGAGGGAAATGAGTCATTGCAGCAGGGAGAGGAATGACTGCTGTGCTTCTCAGTGCCAATAATGCAGGGATTTAAAATGTAAAATGAATAGAATTGAACATCACACATTGAAAGACCTTTGAGTTTTCCCATCTCCCTGCTGATGCAGAATTTATTTCCACATTAATTATGTATAAAATTGTGATTCTTACTGTACTAAAAAGCTGTTAATGGAAGAAAACTAAAGATATGTTGAGTAGCAGGGAAATGTGTTTTTCCAAGAAGACTGAGTGTTGTCTGCTCAAAACTATGCATATATGGCATAGCATTTTCTTAGCATTTCTTGGCTTGTTGGTAATTTTAAATATCTGTCAAAGTTTCCCAGTGGCGTTTACATCTCTGTCCTAATACCATGGAGGGGGAAAAAAAGAAAGCAGGTGTCTAGATTTTTCTTGCCTTGTACTTGGTAATTTTGGTAATTGCAGTTTTTTACTTCCTGGTCTCTCTAGAAATATAGCAAGCTCCCTTGTGCAGAAAAGACAGATTGCTTTCTTTTTACTTGACTGCACCTATATTTTTGACTTGTGTGCCCTTCAGTAATGCCAAGGATTCTAAGGACAGGAAAAAGAAAGAAAATTGCGCAGTGACCTAATTTACACTGATAAACCAGATGCTTAAAAATCCAAGAGAATCTTTTCAAAGAAGAGTATGGTGATATATGTCTGGTTGTTCTCATCTTTATCTGAATTTTTCTTTATCAGTGCTCTAATAATACCGAGGAAAGTGTAATTTAAGTGTGAGATATCGACTAACATACCATAGACACAAATTGTTCTAATTTCACATTTCTTATCATAGTCTTTAAATACATCACACTCATTTTAACAGGCATTTAACATGTCATTTAATAATAAGTGGTCAGTGGCACAAGGACAAAACTCAGCAGCTTAAATTCTGAGTTCTGAGGTCCGAATTTGTTAGCTCATTTCTGATTGTAATTCCTGTGAGAAACAGCATGAGATTTATCTTTTCAGAGGGATTTAAACATTCTGACCTCTCCTCTCCCAAGAGAGAAACTGGATATCAGAATAAATGAATGTTATGAATTGACTCAGCACCCAAAGGTGATCAGTGTTCATCCCTTAAAAAAATCATCCTTCGTGTTAAGCAGAGTCACATAAACCCCATTAAATTGCAATAGAAGTGCTAACTGCCTCTGGAAAACTTGGCCCAGAGCTCAAGTTAGTTCCCTGGACCACCAGACTGGGAGCCAGGCAGAGCACACAGCATTGTGCATCTGCCAAAGGGAAAGAGAAGGATGCTCTGGGGAGGCCACCCGTTCATTTGTGTGACCTATCCCTCACAACATTGAAGTGCCATTACTTGGCCTTCTCACCTACTGGGTAAAGTTAAATTTTATAACTTCAAAACCTAAATAGAGCCCAGGTGTTTTAATCATGACTAGTCGGTGTCCCTGGCTTTCTTAACCATCCAGGTCCTTCCTATGATCCAAAACAACGTATACTTACTGAAAAATGTGAAGGCCCTTTATTTATAGGCAGTACAATACAAAGCTGTGGATAAGAGTAAAATGGATTCTGCTCTTAGGAGAACTAAATCAACTTATTCACCTAATAAAAATAACAATTTTAAGTGACCTGCTGTGTAAAGGATTGTTTTTAGAGTTAGCATCCTACTGGGTAGTAAAGCCTTGTCACAGGGGTATGTGTAATATAATTGTTTCTCTGCAGTCATTCCAAGATGATGAGAATTTTAAACATCTCTTAAAAAGTCAACCCCTGGGGTGTGTTTGTAAGATTGTGATGAAATCATCATCAGCATATACAGTATCTGTAAAACAAGGTTGGTGGAGATACATCACCTCCATTAGGAGGTATCTGTTTGGAGTACCTCTTGAAGGAGTTGTGAGATGGAAAGCTTTTATTATTCACAGTGGAAGGATATCTCAGTAAGTCATCGACGTGCTATAATATAATACTAAATGGTGTACTTTTCTGGGGAGACGAAGTTGTTTGTTTGCTTATGTTTGCCAGGTAAATTCACTCCCATGACTCCAGCATTGACAAATAGAAACTTTTTTAGGTAATTCTTTCTCATATTAATCATCTTGACAAAGTGAATTCTTTCTGGTATGCTACTAAACCCAAGAGGTAATCTGAAGAGTAATATCTGTTCCTTTCAAATGTCTGCCTTTCCTTGGTTTACCAGGCTTAGGTACCTTTTTACATGTTATTACTTCGCTATCCAATCTATCTACAGCAACAAAGTCTGATATATTGTTAGGCTGCAAAATTGGCAAAGTCAAATAATGTTCAAAACTGCTTTGCTATTAAACCCTTTTTTGCAGGGTTTTGGCTCTGCACTGGACCTTAGGCTATATTATATATGAAATAATACGAGGAGAGATCTGACGGAGTGCCAAGCAATTTATATTGTTGTTGCAGTTTCTGAGACCGGTTGCAAGGATGAGACAGATCATACCCAGAGCAGAATGATATTGTCGGCAGAAGAATAAATAAGTTGTAGCCCGTGTATGTCTCCTGTTTGTGTCACACATTTCCATTTCTATGAAACAGGTCTGTTACAAATGCACATAGTGCCAAGTATCTGGCCTAAAGTCCATGTCCTCTCTTTGTAGCATTTCAGACCTTCCTTGGGAAAGATGACGTCTCTCATGAAGTAGAAGAAGTTTTGGCAGAGTCTCGAGTCCAAAGAAACACCAAGTTAGTGTCGATTCTTCAGCTCCTGAGAACCCGTGCTGTGCGATGGCAGGTCGTTACCGTGGTTGTCACCATGGGCTGCTACCAGCTCTGTGGGCTAAATGCTGTAAGTGTCCTTCTTTGCACCATGACATCTCCTTCCTTTCTGTTAAATACAAGGCTTGTGCTATACCATTCAGCAACCTCTGTGACTTTCTGGTGTTGACTCATTCGTAATTGTTTTGTTACACCAGCATGTGGGCAGTTCCATGGAGAGATGCATACTTTGTGGTTTTTTGTTTTTTTTTTTTAAACAAAAAAACGGGGGAAGCTATGTTGTGTTAACTTTGACGGAATACACAAAAAGGTAGCACAGATCAGCAAAGAAAGAGCGTGCAGATTCTCATACTCAGATTCTCTGTTTCTGATCAGTTAAGATCTGGTTTGATAAGACCTGTGTTTGTTCGTTAGGCAAACTTGGTCTTTTCAGTAGACATTTCTGCTTGGATTAATCCAGTTCTGTACTTACAGAAGTCAGCAAAAGTTTCTGTAAGTGATTTTGTAAGCTTGCACTGGATGTTTGATTTTTGTTGTTGTTTCATACAATTTGAAAAATAAGCCGCACTTAAATATGCTTTTCTTAGAAAGTGGAGCAAAAGAGGAAAAAAGACACTAAACAGTCAATAGAGAAGTCCTGTTGACCGTTAATGTGTATCTGAGGCTGATGGACATCAAAGTCTCCTTTTCCATCTGTCTGAGCCCATTGCGTCAGCTAGGAGAGGGTCACAGGACAATTTAGCTTGGAAGGGATCTTTGGAGATCATCCGGTCCAGCCCCATGCCCAGAGCAGGACTGACTCCAGGGTTGACTCAAGCTACTGAGGGCTTTCTGCAGGTGAGTTTTAAATATCTTCAAGGTTGAAGAGTCCACAACCACCCTGGGAGACCTGTGCCAGGTTTGTTCACCACTTATGCTGTGAAAAGTGTTTTCTTTATGTCCAGCCAGAACTTTCCTTGCTGCAGCTTGTGACATCTGGGTTAGATGTTTACGTTGCACAATACAAATTTTCTTATGAGGTGCCTCAAAGTGAGCGGGGTTTTTGTCAATAGTTCAAAGGCGTTAATTGCTTATGTATATGAAGGGCAATTAATGAATGGAGCTCAGCAAATGCAGCTTCTCACTGTGGCTTTGTGCATGACACCATACTTGAAACAGCTTTTTTCCCCTAGGGCTAATCAGTGATAATAAATGTAAATGCTTCTGATACCTAAGACAACTAGTTCAGGCTTATCTGGGGTATCTCTGTAGCTTTAAAACTCCAAATACAAAGTAATTTGTCTGAGACCATTTGAAAGATAAGTGCAATTAGAACTCTGGTATCTAAAAGTTTTTAATGAAATATTGGGAGGGAGCTAGAAGATTTTTTGTCGTACTGTGGAGTCAACTATAAAAACATTTGTATAGGTGGTATTTTCTTGTAATTGTAGGATTTTGGTGCTAATGACAGGCTATTTTGTTCCTCATTGTGGATACTTTTTTAAGAAAATAAATGGAATTATCTTGTCATCCAGTCTTTCTAAGATTTATCAACGCATAAGTGAAATAAAATGACACTTATAGTAAGAAACAGACTGTTAAAATAATGAAGCGTGTTGTCTAAAAAGAAACAACCCCGCCACAGCTAAATTTTCAGGGGAAAGAGATGAGGTTTTTGGTTTTGAGGATATTTAATAGATTTGACATTTATGATAATTAACAAGAAATTGTCCAGTATTCCGTGGCAGAACAAAGCCACGCTTCCATAGCTTGAGTGGTGGTGTGGGGCAATAGTGAGACATGTCAAGTCCAAAATGAATACTGGAGTTGTTTTAAAGTGTCATTAGGTGGCCACTTTGTGAAAATATGCCTCAGAAAAACTATTTTTGTCAGGAAACCTGTATATCAATTGGCTGGTTTAAGCCTTGCCTTTTTTTTTTTTTTTTTTTTTTTTTTTTAATTATTACTTTGTTTCTCCTCCCACATAATGCCACTAAATATGAAAAAAAAAAAATTATTCACACAAGATTTGCGTTCTGAAATTGATTTTTTTAAATAGTTCATCCAGGAAAAATAAGCAAATGATGACAGGTCACGAGAAATAGTTGGACCACTTGATTTAGAGACCAGGTTTCAATTCCTCGTTTCTTCTGCATGGCTTTCCTGGCTGATCTTGCTCAAGTTGCCTGAAGCTCAGAGATTAGGGGGCAGGTACAGGTGTGACAGCTACTGCTCAACCTGGGTCTTGGTTTGCCTGGCTGCATCTGAGCTAACCTGCTGGGTATGAGCCAGCATCAGCAAGGTTTAACTGGCTGCAAAAGCTTCCTTCCAACTCATAGCTCCCACCGTTTGCTTTGTCTGTAGTGTCTGTAGTACTCAGTCTGGTCTTTTCCACAACTGCCGTCTGGGCAGGGCATATGGGAAAGTTGGACTTCTTTCAGGCAAGAGTCTGAGGTCACTCTCAGGGGAAATTACCAACTAGCAGACTTCTGTAATCATCCTGCTGGTATCTGAGAACATTTGCTTCCTTTTAAGGCTTGTACTTTACAGTAATTTTTTTTTTTGTTTGTTTAAAAACAGTACATTTGTTAGTTTCCACGTGGAACAGAAATCATGGTGAAGTCTTGATCATATTAATATATCCAATTACAACGAAATACCGACAGTCTGACCTCAGTTGACATAAATAAATGAATCCATATTAGTCTCTCTTCGTCTGATAAAATTTATCCATGATACATGTCATCCATAATAAATATATTTATCTTCCACCATTATATCTCAGTTCTAAAGAAGACGCAAGACTACAGTGAAGTTCTCATTAGTGAACTTTATCCCTTTTCATATCAAGCAATATATAATGCACTGCATATTGCTCTGATAGGGTCATTCCCAAGTGGAATCCCTAGGCTTCTGTGGGGTCTGTCCTTAAGGCAGGGACTGTATTTCAAATGGCAAGAAATCACGTTAGGGGATGAGGGGGGCCATGCAGCAATGCGTGTTTTCAGTATGCAAAAGACCTACCAGAGGGTGTGCTTCACGCTTTCTGTAGAGAAGACCTGGCAGCAGGTAGTGTGGGAAGGGAAGAGCATGCAGTGTGCATCCAGCGTGCAACACAGTATGTGTCTGTGGTGTTGCCCATCTTTTTTTTTTTTTTTTTTTTTTTTTTTGCTTTCTTTTGCCGTTGAAGAGTTGAATTTCTTAGGAAGTAATGTATGTAGGGAGCTGCATGAGAAATAAAAGGACTGGAAAACTGGGTCAATGCTAGAGGGGTCCCTGGTGTGAAAAAGTTTGGGAATGCCACGGGTAACATATAACACATGCCACTTTAAGCTTATAGGAGTAAAAGCTTATGATAAGCAACGAAAACAACTTTGATGCAGCGAACTGTAATCTACAGACAAGAATGCTAAAATGTTGTTTCCAAACTCACAGAATTCAGACTGCAGAGATACAACTGTTCCTCGTGGCAGCTGTTTAACTGACCAAAATGGTGAAGTTCTACTTCAGTCTGTGAAGCAATGGAAACCCACCATGAGTGTAGGAACTGGGATGTCCCTGTGTTGATTTGGACTAAACAGTAGTTACGTCTGGGTTTTTGACCTACTGCTTCATTTTCCAACAGCTCTTTTGTTCCAAAACTTTTAGCCCAAATAATTAGCTAACAAAAGCCATGTTAGAAAAATAACTTAGAGTAATTGTCATTAGCTTAGTAAGTTTGTCTTAGTAATATCCTAGAGCAATGTATTGCCCTGTTTAATGATACACAGGCTGAAAAACATTCACTTTTGTTGTTTTCAAATGTGTATATCTTGTTAATTTTTACCCTAATTTATTTTTGTGCTACTATGGAGGGCTAATAACTCAGTGAACCTCATCCTACCTTTGCTCTGCCAGGTTTTCAGTCTAGCTGTGTTACTCTACCACTCTTGCCATCAATGGTCAGTCATGCTCTTCTGTAAAACTACTTGTGAAATGTCTTATGTTCTAGTTGTTACATTTTGGAAAATTGCATTTGGGAGTTGTCTGCGTAAGTAAGACCCTTCGGCCTCTTTCTTCTCGTTCTCTTTCAAGGTCTGCCATACCTGCATTATTGCCATAATTTTTAGCTCTACCTGCTACGCAAAACTGGTATCAAGAATGAAGTACTTAAATTACATGGTTTCTAACTTCCATTGCATGGATTTTTCAATTCTGTAGCATAGACAAAAAAATTACTTTTATCATGATTTTGTACTATGTTGTTTTCCTTATAATCACTGGGTAGGGGTGTGGGAGGTGAATAGGTTGTCAGGTGACTGTTTAGTCCTTGGTATTTTATTTTACTTTTTTTTAGTGTAAGATGAGTTGGATTTTCTTCTTTGATCTGGAACAAACAGCTTTGCTGTAGAGCTAGTTGGGAATTTAGAATTACCTTTTTTTTTTTTTTCCAAAGCTCCTGAGTTAGTAGATTGATGATTGATGAACACATGTAGCATGTGCATAATATGCTGGCAGGCAGCATGGTTTTCCTCATGCGATCATAACACTTCCATTAATCAGAAAAGCCTTTTCTTTAACAGTGCTCACCCTGTTAGGGCTTGTCACATGGACAGCATATGGAAAAAAAACTTCACTACTAGTTTTATGTTTAGTGCCATTGTTATCTCTGGCTTTCAGTTTTGTTGCCGCAGCTGATCAGCTGTGGTTTAGAACTTTATTTTCTACTCATAATCAGTTGTTTCAAGTGGTTTTCATCTTCTCTAGTAAATCAATTATCTTTCCCCTCTCCAAGGCAGTCTCTCCTTGTTACATGCTTTTGGCAGCCAAAATCTTTCATTGGTCCTCTTTGTCACCTTGAGTCCAACATAAATATAATATGGTCTTCAGTCTTTATTTGTGGTAGCAATGTGGCTTTGATACTTAGCAGAGTTGTTATTTTAAAGTATATATATTCTCTGTCTGGATATTGTCATCACTGGGTATGGTTTTTAAGCCTTCCTCTAGGCTGGTAGCTGTATGCTCCCTGTGTTTCTGTCCATTAATGACAGCTCCTTCTATCCTATGATTCACTTCATCCTAAAAGCAGCTCTTTACTTTTCACCAAACAGCTCTCACTCTAAAAATATCTTTTCTTTCTGTTGATGATAGAGAGATTAGGGTGATGGCTTGACTGCAGACGTCCACGCTGCACTGAGGTTAAAGTGAGATAAATCTCACACCTTCTGTCTGAAAAGGAGCAGTTTTTGCAATGCCTCTCAGCATCTCTTCCCTGTTCTCTGTTGTTATGTGCCATTGAAGTATTCCATAAAACCACCCAAACCTCCTTTTTAAGCAGTGGGGCTCAGCCACATGAAACCTATTTGTATCCTCTTGTTCAAGCTTAAAGTGAGTTTCTTTTATTTACTCCTAAAGTGAATTAAGCTAAATTGAGTTAAAGCTGTTTGTAATTCTGCCGAGGTCTGCCAGCAGAAGTACAGCAGCTGTGTTGTGACTAATCCACCTGAAATTTGTGCCTTTCCTTCATTTGTTGTCCCAGCCCTCGATCATTCAGGGGTGCTCAGTGTTTTAACAAGTCTGGTCTCTGGCAGATCAGGTGCTTGAACTGAATGCCAGTAGCTTGTAGTCCAAGCTGTAATGATTAATAAGTCATTTTTTTCTCTCTGACACAGATCTGGTACTACACAAACAACATCTTTAGTGAAGCTGGGATCAATCATGAGACAATCCCCTATGTTACCCTAAGTACTGGTGCTGTTGAGACTCTGGCTGCTGTGTTTTCTGTAAGTATGGTTATAAAAATCCATTTACCTGGTTGATATTTAAAGTTCTGATTTTATTCCCTTACACAGATTAAAATTGGCCGATAAAGTAGTTGAAAATATTATTTCTAGGTTCAATCCTAAACCCTGTTTTGTGGCTTAGGATTTTTTTTTTAAGAAGATGCTATCTAGTTGCAAATAAGAAACATAAAAAGTTGATATATCTTGAGGTGCTTTGTATGAGTGAAGAGGAAGAAGGCAGGAACAGCAAGTCCCGAAGTATATTAAGTGATAACTCATAAGTGACTTTACCTGGTAGCAGTTCATTCACATCTCAGAGTCCTCTTCTGTGCCTGCTGGGGAAGGCTCAGGCGTAGTACAGCAAGGTGTGTCCAGTGTGGATTGCAGAAACAGCCATATGTATTACTGGGCATGTTCTAATGACACGTTTTCTCTAGCAGCTTATGAACAGTGAGGAAAATTCTTCAGCCAGTTAAAACTATGGGAGTAAATGTTCATAACCCAGCTTGCTGGAAAAGCCAGCCAGCATGCTAGAACAAGGTTTTCCCATGTTGTGTTAAATTCTGCTCTCTCATTCACCGAGGGCAAGGAAGTATCCTTTCTTAACATGTGAGGTCCTGAGAAGGTCATGTACCTTTGCCATGCACTGAACGTAGAAGTAGCTTAATAGAAAAAAATAGAAAAAAAAAATCCATGTACATTGTTTTCTTTCCTATTTCAAAATGGACAAGTTGACTAGGAAAAAAATACACTAAACAAGCAAACTAAACCTGAAAGGTTTAGTAGGTGAATGCACCATTAATTGCTAAAAGAAATACATTTCTGTTTGCACTGAAATAAATAAGAAACAATAGGAGAGGTCTTTGGAATGGGAAGTTGCAAATAAGTAAATACTCCTTTCTTTGTTAGAATTTTTACTTATCTTCTTATAGTCTATACCAACTGTATTTGTACAATACTGGACACACCAGACAAGCATTTTTAAATGTCAGAAGAGTGGTTTTGACAAAAAAAAAACCTTTTCCAGTGGGAGAGCAACTGCTTGTGACCTATAAAATGTTAAACTAAATCCAACTATCAAGTATATTTTCTTATACTCTAGGACATAAGGACTCTCAAAGGTCGCAAAAATCTTCTGCTGATCTTTGTAAATTTCCACAAATCTATTTTCGGATAAACCATCTTATTTTTATTTAGGGACATTCTTTTTAATAGGTGGAAATAGTGAAGTGTGGAAATCTCTACCTCTTACAACTTTGTGATACTGCAGAAATGCTTCTTTGTTTAAGATATATGTGAAAATAATAATGATAATTCTGCCAGTGATTTAAGTCAAGTATACACCTCTTTTTTGTGGAAACAAATGAAAATTACATAGAGACCATTGCATGATATTAAAGGCATTCTATAAATAGGGTCTGTCATCTTTTCAGTTCCTTCTGTGCTATCGGTTTGTGGGGCTTATTCAGAGCATGTTGTTCATACATAATGAGGTGGATGTGTCTGCTTTGGTTCCCGGTATGTGTGGTAAATTTTTTTATGCCCAAGGGGAGTGTTTTTAATACTTTTTCTGTTTAAGCTATTTGCTGTGCCTCTGGAAATGCTGATGTATTGATATCTTCACTCCCTTCAAATTTGCTCTTTCAGTTCAAGCGAAATGCTGCTTTGCAGCCTTAATTTTATTTCGGTAATCTTCGTAAATGTTTCATTTCTGCTGTTTAAAGGAACAATAGCATGAATTTGGTTTTTCAGTTGAAGGCTTTGCAGCTTCTCGTTTCTACAAGAGACTTTCTCTAAATGTTTTTCATGGTTGAAAAAGGGGGCTGGAGGATTTCCTCCCACTCCCAACCTCTCAGCTTCTTGCCTCTTTTAAAAAAAAAAAAATCTATTTGACAGCATTGTCAGGTGCATATGTCTTATGTGCTACTCAGAGGGAAGAAGCACGACTAAGCACGACAAAGCAAGGGGAGATCTTAATTTTCCTGGTATTTTTTCCTATATTGTGCTTTTTAGCAGAAACCAGATTTTATTAACAATAAATTGCAGGATTTCAGTAGATGCTCCTCCATCAGTAATAGAAGTAGAGTTTTTGTTCTTGTAAATGAAATAGCTATTGGAGAGGTCCACAATGAAATCATGTACCATCTCTGATGATTATGCATATGTTAGGTAGTCATGAGACTGAGTAAGAATACTTAGGTATTGATGAGCTCCGTTGATGAGGCCCATATGAAAGGATTGAAATAGATATATTTCATAGAGAAGCAAAATAATGTTTAGGAGATAAAATACCATTCTAGCTGTGGAAAAATTTGAAAGTCTCCCTTTAATGTGTCTTCTGGGAGCAGCAGCATAATAGTAATAATGTTGATGTGGTCCTTGAGGAAAGGCAAATAACATCGCATCCTTTTTATAGCTCTATATTGCCTCAGCTCACGTGATATGCCTGCTAGTAGCATGCTGTGCTTACAGATCCATCCCTCTTCCTCTTGAGCAAAAAACACATAAACAAGACATTGAAAATTAAACATATGCATCACCATTTTCCTTTAATTAATATAATTTGGTCGCAACTCCTGCTTACACTATCCCTTCCTAATTTACTTCATGAAATACCTGTGTTGTAGCATTTTGTACTTGGTGTCCTGGCTTCTCTCTGGGGAAACGATACAAACTTTCTCTATATTTTTCAGTTAATTGTATGTTTCTCCACCCATTGTACTGAACACAGATTCAGTTTAGAGGACTTGATAGACAAGCTACTTTTTAATGAGAGCGCCATTAATTTCAGTTTGCTTCTGAAGAAGTTTGGTATCCTCTGGAATGAAATACAGAATAGATTTCCTACTCATAGATGTGTTGCAGCAGTAAGTTATCTAACATAAAGCCGTGCTTTTAAGCTCGATGGAATATACCTAAATAATTCCCTGGCAAATATTTGTTTCTTAGAAGTCTGTTCTTCAAATCCTTCAGTAAGGGGACTCCACAGACTTAGTTGTTCTTTAATAAGATTGGTTAATACACATGGCTTTTTTTTTGAATTTTTAGTAATTGAGGTTAATTTAATTTAGTTGTCTTACTCTTAGTGGACAGAAAGAGCCATTTGCCAATGCCAATGCCAGGCAACAAGCTGAATGGAAAGGGAGACAGAAGTAAATGTGTGAAAAGACTCCTCCCCCCTGATGAAACCACCATAGAATAAAAGAGAATGTTATTCAAATTAAGCATCCCACATCCAATTTTGCCATCTGTGGCGGCACATTTGGTCTTTATATAACGTTCACAGAAAGAGACTAGCTATGACTATATTGAGAAGATTATGCCTTAAACATTTCCCGTAAGGTGATGCATCAAGGTGTTACTAAAGTGCCTTCAAAAGCCTGTACAGCAAGAAGCTGCGCGAAGCCTGGAATGAGTTAAAATATAATTCAGTAGTAGACCATAAAAGAACATAGGAAATTCTTTGCAGTATCACACAGAAGTCAAGGAAGCCAGCTTTGTTAGGTGAGACAATATTATTCTGCTTTGGGATGCAGAATAGGGCTCTTAGACTTGTTCTGTGTTTCTTTTAATGTTAATAGATCTTAACATGCTTAGGGCATGGCACATCTTAAAACAAGGACACTCCAGATACTTCAGAAGGTATTCATCCCTAACACGTTTCCACTAAGGTGTCCAAAGGGTAATGCAAGATATCTCCATTGAAACTCTGTGGCTCCACTGGGGTCAGAACAGGAAGAATTACATTCCAGTGAGAGCCAGTCGTAGCAAGTGGAATAAATGGGGTGACAAATACATTAATATCGAGGGCTTTGAGGAAGTTTTGTTATAATCTGATTTTTAGTAAGACTTTTAGTACAGTCCCATGTGATGTTGTTTGCACTAGGTTAGAATCAACCCTCACCTATCCATAATCCCTAATAGCCTGTAAATAGAAGAGAGGTCAAGAATAGGACAAACATGGCACTTTCCTCTTTTGCTCCCCTCACCCTCACAAGCTGTCGCTCAAGGAGTACTAGAACTAGAAGGTAATACCTTGGCCTTCAATAGCCTGGATAGATTATTTTTTTTTCCTTGGAATTTGTCTAGTTACTTTGCAACTTTTGTATGTTTTTAGAACACACAGCATCCTAAAGATGAATTTCTTTAAATGAAAGAATTTCACAGTTTTTCATACATATTGTATGAAAAATTCCATCAAGCTGAGATTAGAGAATGTGAGATACAGTAGGTGTGAGCTGGCTGAAATGATAGCAGTGCGGATGCTCGGCTAACTGCAAATCTTTACTGTCATACAAAAAAATATCAAGTGGGATACTGTGCTGCTTTGTCCCGTGTCAATTAATCATAAAAATATCCATTAATAATATGGGAGAGGTAACAAAGAGCCTTTATAATCAACTATGTCATTCAAAATCCCCAAAGGGAGAAACTTCAAAGTATTTGCAACAATTATGAAAGATCATCAGAAATTGGACATGTGGGCTGAAATTGTTAAGATGAAATTCAGGAAGGAAATGCACCCAGTACTGCACTTCAGGAAGGAAAAAATCATATATGCAAATACAAAATGTCATGTGGAACTGTGTCAAGAGGCTTACTGAAGTCAAAATCTATCATGTTTTTAATTTTCTTTTTATCAACTCAGCTTCCTCCCCGACAGTGAAAGAAGTCACACCGATCTGCACTGAGCAAATGTGTTTTGGCTGTTCTTATCACCTTCGTCTCCTCTAGCTGCTGTCAGACTGTTTGATTGGTTAATAATTCATCCTAGTGTTTTGGGGAGGATGAAAGCAAGACCCTCTCTTCCTTCTCCCTACATAACAGAAGATAGGTGCTCTGTCTGCCCAGATCCAGCACTCCCAGATATTGCCATCAGCTCACAACGTTTCTGGGGTTTTCATTAATCATCATTATGAAAGCCTCATTTTAACTAATAAATTGTGAGGTGAAAAAAACAGTCTTTAGTCAATATGCTACTGCATATTGATTTGAGGGAAAAAGTTACCTGGCACTGAAGACCATTAATTTTATCCAAGAGAAATATTTATACAGCTCATCATCTCTAATTTTAAAAAGCCATAAATAGTTGCCTACATGAGCAAACAGTTGGCTTCCAAAATTGCCTACCACACTAATTTGTTTTGCCGATAGAAAATTTCAATTGCATGAATGTTTCGACAATTTACATACGCTTTGCTCAGTCCTACGAAAGCACTGCTAAGTATGTCTAATAAGTGAAATCTAAAAAAACCTCAGTGATTCATTTGGAATATGAGATACTGAATTCTTTTAGATGCAGAGTCACTAATTACTCCCTAGTCACAAATTCATCCTCATTCCAGATCTCAAATGTAAACATGTACAATCTTTATGGAGCAAATTTCTGAGTGGAAAAATACTCAGATTTATGTCATTGTACTGGGCAAAATGTAATCAGAAAGAATCAGCAGTGGCAAAGAGATAGTGACCCAGCAGCTTCCCAGGACATGGTATTTGTCAATGGCCAGAGTGCATATGGGCACATTTTCACTGCAGGGTGAATCTCAGAGCATGACTGTGTTGACAAGGACAGTATTTCTTCTTAATCATTTCATAACACTTGAGCTTTTGGATAGACAAAGGTTACACGTGTTGAAGTAACGATGTAGTGCCTTCTGAGAGAAAAGGTCTCCTTTTGAAGGTTGCCACAACAACCTTTTGAAGGTCGCCTTACAACGCCACGTCTAAGACTCAAGGCATAGTGGGTTGGCAACTGTATTTGTCTAGTAGAAAATCCTTCAGCCGGATATATTCAGAAACTGAAAGTTTTAAAGACATATCTCCTGCTTTTGAGTAAAAAAAGAAAGCTTGTGAGTAATTTTTTCCCAAATTTATTAAAGATGATCTGCAACAGAACATTCAAATAGCATCAATAGAAAATGAAGCACCAGCCATGGTGATCTGTCATAGATCGAGGTCAAGATCTCGTCTAGCCTTTCTAACATGAACCTGACACAAGACAAAACTTAGTGTGTTTAACAAATAAATCGTCAACAGCAGGAGCTTTGTTTCAAAATATCTACTGAAGGGACACAAATAGGAATAAAGTAATGGGGGGGTTTGTGCTGCTGAGGCGAAAGTGGCCGGCTAGAGCGGATCCCTGCATGGGCTGCGTCTTGGTCATGCTGGTCCAGCTGGCATTGAGTATGAAGACCCTCTTTAATGAATGGAAAAATTCACTGCCAAGGGAAATGGATTAAGGCTGCTTTACTGCAAAATAGTTCAGACTGAGCTTAGAAATTTAGCAATCAATTCCACCCTTTGCTGAAAGTAATCCTTTGCCTGACACCTACAGAATATGTGTAGGATCTTATCCTGTCATGGCATTAACACAGATACAGGCAAACTGATGTGAGAGCCTTGTTCTTATGTGGTCAAACTTGGTGCTAGGCCTCTAAATTTCATTATAGGTACTTAAATAAAACAATCCATTTCTTTGTTTTACAACTGTATAATTCATACAGTAGACTAGTGGAAATGTGCTGGGACCAGTGCTGTTCAACATCTTTGTCGGAGACATGGACAGTGGGATGGAGTGCACCCTCAGCAAGTTTGCCAACGACACCAAGCTTGGTGGCACAGTTGACACGCTGGAGGGAAGGGATGCCATCCAGAGGGACCTGAACAGGCTTGAGAGATGGACTTGTGCAAATTGCATGAAGTTCAACCAGGCCACGTGCAGGGTCCTGCACCTGGGACGTGGCAATCCCAGGCGCAAATACAGGTTGGGCGGAGAATGGCTGGAGAGCAGCCCTGAGGAGAAGGACTTCAGGGTGTTGGCGGATGAGAAGCTCAACATGAGCTGGCAGTGTGCACTGGCAGCCCAGAAAGCCAACCACATCCTGGGCTGCATCAAGAGAAGTGTGGCCAGCAGGGCGAGGGAGGTGATTCTACCCCTCTACTCTGTGCTCGTGAGATCCCACCTGGAATACTGTGTCCAGTTTTGGAGTCCTCAACACAGGAAGGACATGGACCTGTTGGAACGGGTCCAGCGGAGGGCCACGAAGATCATCAGAGGGATGGAGCAGCTCCCCTATGAAGACAGGCTGAGAGAGCTGGGGTTGTTCAGCCTGGAGAAGAGAAGGCTCCAGGGAGACCTCATAGCAGCCTTCCAATATCTGAAGGGAGCCTACAGGAGAGCCAGAGAGGGACTCTTTTTCAGGAGATGTAGTGACAGGACAAGGGGTAATGGTTTTAAATTGAAAGAGGGGAGATTTAGATTAGATATTAGGAGGAAATTCTTTACTGTGAGGGTGGTGAGACACTGGAACAGGTTGCCCAGGGAAGTTGTGGATGCCCCATCCCTGGAAGTGTTCAAGGCCAGGCTGGATGGGGCTTTGAGCAACCTGGTCTAGTGGAGGTGTCCGTGCCCCTGGCAGGGAGGTTGGAACTCGATGATCTTTAAGGTCCCTTCCAACTCTAACCATTCTATGATTCTATGATATATAAAAAATTATGAATCAAAAAACCAGTTTATAACCCTCAGTCTTCTGTTCCTCTCCTTTTCCTGGATGCAAGATACTACATACTGTGTCATAAATAGACCTTACTGTGATATAAATGTGATTATCCATTTTAATCCTGCTATTTAAAATGGAAATAACACAGCATTAGCATGTCACATTAAGTCTGAACCTAGACATACAGTCTTACTCAGACCTATATCTAAAATACATGAGAAAATGTGTGGCTGCTCTTGATGTTAGTGTATAGATCAAACTTCTTTACAGAGCTGAGACATCAAGAAAATCTAATAGGGTTTTCTTAGTATAATTTAGGGCCAGGAAATAAGTAGGGAATAGTATTCCGTGACCTCCTGTTTGGGCTGTAGAACTTGCTTACACATTCATTTTACCCAGAGAAGCTTGTCTGGTCTTTTTTAATGCACTCCGCTTTCGTTATGTCAGCCCCAGTATCTGCAGTTGACTCAAGGGAAAAGATTGACATTTGCTTTTTTAACTTTATTCACAAGTGTTTTCTGCCAGACAAAAGTAAGTTGTGCGAAATGTTAACTTAGTTTGCATATCAGTTGCCTTTTTATCACCAAACGTTTGTGTTGAGAGAATTTTGGTTGCAATATTTTTTTACACATTTTCAGTAATTTCAGCTGTGTTAATTGCCATGACTTGGGTATAGGCTTCTACAAATGCATGTTTGTGATCACACATAAACAAGTATCAGCCTACACAATTTGGCACATAACTCAGTGTGCTGTCACAGAGAACAGTTGTAAGATTCTTTTTTTTTGACTGAACTTGAGCATATACTAAATTTCTTGTTATTTCATTTACTCTACTATATAGTATATTTTGACTTGTTATAGGCCTTCAATAGGTAACAGTTACCAGCACATAGCAGTGGAGCATTCAGAGCTATAAATACTTGAGAACTGGTGAATCATCTTCCACTTCTTATGAGTCATAAGCATCTTAGTGGGTTTTGCAAGTTAACAAGTTTTGGATTTGTATAATCATAACTAAAAATGAAGTTGTTGTCTGTTTATAACCTCAAAAGCAGCATTCTTTTCACCAGGGAAACTTGCTGTTATAGAAGATGTGTTAGACCTTTCTTTTCAAGTAGTTGCTAAAACTTCAGCGTTTATTTTTTTTCCCATCAAGAGAAGGGGAACAAACGGTTCAGCAGAGAAATTTGAGGTACTGATGTATTGTCATAGGTTTTCTTAAGAAATCCTCAAAAATAAATCAAATTTTAGTCAGAAATACTATAGACCTAAACAGCTTGCTGTGTCTGTAGGTTTAAACGATTCAAAAAACGTTTTTGGCCTTGATGAAAGATGGTGCCTTCTGAGAGGCTTTTCCATTGTGGGTTGGCTCCCAGTTGAGCAACGTTTGTCTGCCAGTGGGCCCTGGGATGCTTCTGCATTGCCTCCTGACCAGCAAAGCCACAGACAACTGTTCTTCCCAAACACACATTCTGCTTTTCACGAGACCACAGCTTTGCAGTTTGTATCCAGGTAGGGAGCACAGTTTTGATTGTGGCGCTTGACTTTTCATGGGCTTGATTCTGTGTAGTGTCCCATTTCAGCAGAGGCTGGTGTCCTCAGTCTGTGCCATAAGCAGATGTCTTTTGTTGGGTTGGAGCTGGTGGTACAAGAGGTAGGTCACACATTTGAACAAATTAGAGGTGTCCTTAGCTTTGAAATGGAAGTAGGCATTTCTCTCCCCAAAACCATGCAAGTTAATCACATCTAATTGAGAAGCCTTCAGAGTCTGTATTTCCTAGATCTATTAGTGTTGTCAGTGTACTTAACTTCATATCAACTTTGGAAATGATCTTACAGTTCCCAGCAATTCTGGTACATCACAGTGTCCCTGTGAATAAGGACAAAATCGCTTATTTTTTCCAGTGAACAAAGTTGGTCCATTCCATCAATCACAAGAAATTTAACCAAGAATTGTAATTCTAAATTCTTTTGGGGCAGAAACTGCAGGGAGTACCCAGAAGCTGAAGCATTCAAGTTCCTTATTGCTGCTGTATTAAATACATAGCAATGATGAATGCTTGGGAAACCTGGCATCACCTCAGGGAAAAGAATGACTGCACATGGATTTGCTTTATTTCTTTCTGAATTGTCATTGAATATAAAATAATTTAAATGTATTAGAAACTATTATTCTTTTCTGTAAAAAGGATATGGAGCCTGCACATCTGCTGTAACTGTATCTGTGCATGGCTGCTCTCAGTTAAAACGGAGAGTTTCCTCACCAATCCACCTAGATTTGCCCAAATATGTCCAGACTACTTCTTCTCAAGGCCTACAGGCACAAGTACATACACACATCTTTTCAGAGGGCTTAGTCCAAACTGTCCTCCTTTACTAGGGTTTGTTTCTCTTTGAGATTTACAACCAGAAGCCATCTAGCACTTTTTCCCCATGTTTTGCTCTTTCTGAGAGCCATCTATGAACCTGTTTCCTTCTACGAGAAACATTCATCCCTTACACTTTTTTAATATAGAAACCACCAGCTTCTGTAACACCAAGATTGTTTAGTCACAACCACCAATCCAGAATTAAAAAAGATAAGGGAAATTCTCTGGTATGTCAAATTACATGTGCAGCATCTATTCTGAACGCGTAAATCATATCAAATTACATGTGAAGCACCTACTGCAGAAGCCTCCATCATCTTACGGACCCTTCGAATAATGTTTCATCCCTCAGCCATTGAAAAGGTCTCTCGCTTAAGTGTATGTGTGGCCACATGTGTTTGCAAGATTAATTCTTTAATCATAGTGGAAAATACTTGGCATCTTGTAGAGGTTTTGATGGTGCAGCCATTGCAGGTTTGGAACATCTGGACCCCGTGAGCACAATGTGAAATGTTAATAACATCAGTGCGGATCTATTTTAAACACGGCTCTGAAATAAATTGTATTATGGAAGCTGTGGAAACTGTCAAAATGAGTATATTTTCTCATTTAAAGAAATAAAGAAAGCTAAAGCTCGCCCCAGAGCTGCTTTCTGTGTTGTGCAGCATCACGGTGCGTGTCTGCGGTGTGGGAGTCCAGCTCGGCAGGGTGCAGAGTCCTAACATCTGCTGGTGGACCTGGTGCTGCAGGAGAAGCACTCTCTGCACAAGGCGTTTCTTCCCTGGGTGACTTTGTACTTCCCTTTAAGACATTTCTTCTAGGCGCTCGCTATGTCTCCCAGAATTAAGGCTATTACTCCAGATCTCATTTTAGGTGCTCATTTTACTTTTTGCTTGAGGGAGGTGTGAAAGGGGGATTTCAGTCTCCAGTGAACAATGATGTGGCAGTTGTGTGTTTCTGACTTTAACTTGTTTGAAGTGGTACATTTTGGGCTTCATAAAATTGTTTTATCCTTCTCACAAGAAAGCCAAGTGTAATCAGTAGTTATAGTAGTTATCAATGGGAATAGTACATTAGATGTCATGACCTAACATATATATTAGCCTACTTCAATGAGTCATACTAGCAAACTAAAGATAGTTTCATGTTACAGCACTTCAAAAACTCTTCATTGTGTTCTTTAGCCAATAAGTATTCAGAATTTCTCATTGCTTTTAGCTGATTTATGTTCAGGTGCTAAGTATAAATTCAAAAACTCCATGAGTGCACAAGTATCAGTGTTACCGTACCTCGTCCGAGCAAAGTTTTCTGGCAGGTGGATTTATTTTATCTGACTATTCTTATTACATTAGTTATCCAAAATCACTACTGAATGTTTTTTCTGTGTTAGGACAAAAAAAGAAATTAAAAATAAATTTTAGATTAATTAAAAAAATTAATCTCTGCTAAAAAGCTTTTAACCTTGAATGTTAAACTTCTTAAATTCAGAGAGATGTTGAAATTAAGAAATAGCCATTCATTCAATGTACAATTATTTTTTTTATTTCTCCCCTCCCCAGTCCCTGGAAGTGTTCAAGACCAGACTGGATGGGGCTAGTGGGAGGTGTCCCTGCCCATGGCAGGGAGGTTGGAACTAGATGATCTTTAAGGTCCCTTCCAACTCTAACCATTCTATGATTCTATGATGATTTATGCCCTGAAAAAAGATAAATCAAACTTCACATACTTGTCATCATATTAATTATTTTTATATAGCTAACGTACAGCACTTATTTCATTATTAAATTGTGGCATGACGAGTTAAATGTAGTAGTAACTTTGAAATCTACCACGCTAATAATATGAAACTTGAATTTACCAGTTGCATGTTTTTCATATCTATATGGCATATTTGTTCTGTAGTAGGAAATCCAGGCATAAAACTAATACCAAGTACTGCTTTGATGGTTTCCTAGTTCTTTCCAGCAATTTCAAATAAGGTTGCTGATGCTGTACTGGCTTGTTTTTTCAAAGAGGTTAAATTGTGTAAACATAATCGTGAACACAATTATGAACACATCATAATATAATATAAAATCAGCTCTCAGTTTTATTTTTGATGTTCGTATTTACTAGGAGAACATATAACGTGGTCTCCATCCTTCAGGGCTTTATCAAGGAAGTCAAATGCCACTTTTTGTTTTCCAGGGTTTAGTTATTGAACGGCTGGGACGCAGGCCTCTTCTCATCGGGGGTTTTGGGCTGATGGTTGTCTTCTTCGCAGTGCTTACCGTCTCTCTGACTTTACAGGTAACACTATGGGCACTACCTATTTTTACTCACTCATTTGCCTATTTTAAACACCAGGTGCTCAATACCTGTTTGCCTCGGCATTCCTACATAAGCCAATCCTTTTAATCAGCTTGACATAAAGATTCAAATGTCTGTATTTTGCTTATTTATGAATCTGTTAGTTTCAAGGTACTGTGGTTAGCCATAGCAGCTTTTGCATTAAAAAGCCATAGGGGCTTTGTCACGTTCAGTCTCCTTAACTCAAAGATTCATGCATATGAAGACAGTTTTACCCATAGTTAGGTAAATAGTTTACCCATACTTTGTGTTTTTATCTTTGTTTATAATGCAGTCATTTTGAGATTTCTTTCATACTTTATGTCATCCTTATTCTTAGGTTTAGGTGCTTTTTTCCAGTAGTGAAAAGATTTCCATGTTTGATGTTTCTTTCAAGTTACATTTCTGATATTTTTATTGAAAATATAAAGACTTAGCCTTTGCAGAACGTCTGCATTTAAGTTCTCAGATATTACTATCAGTCAGTTCCCCAGCTATTTCAAATGGTCAGAGGAGGATTATTAAACCCTTCTAAATACTGATTTTTCCTTGTTTAGCTTCTATTTTCATAATGATGCAGTTTTTATCTGTTCCTGAGTGCTTTTGAGAAGTAAAGCTGAGAGTCTGCAATGGTATGGTTTTTGGGTGGTCTTTCATCAAGCTGTTTCTCTGCTGCCGTTGATTCCCGTGTCTTGCCATTAATCTGACTTTCAAATCTTGTTTCTTGGTTGAGGAGAGTCAGTAAGTCAGTTTGACTAGCAGTATGCCAGTAAGTTTGATTTGACTGACCTGTAAGTACAGCACAATAAAGCTTTACTTCACATACCTGTCATGACAACTGTAAGACAGCTCTCCAGAAGAGGGATGGTTTTGCCAGTTTTGTATGCTGAGTGAAAAATTCTCTTCCAAATCTTGTAAAACCTAGTTTGATGTGTAAGGACCTTCAGCTATTTTAAACCTCTGAAATTTGAGTACCTTTCGGCTTTACATCCTTTCAGAAGCGTCTCAAGTATTAGAGATTAGGTGGTTCTTTGGACAATGGACCAGGGTACAAATTGGCTTGATCTCGGGGGAATTTGTATCTACTCCATATTTGCACCTTCTCTGTCTCCATGCCTTTAGAGACCTCGGATCTGCATTCAGGTGTGAAGTGCGAAATGTGTAATTTTGATAGATCTCAAGTTTCTTGGTTCATGTTAATGCCTAGGAGACCATGTTTTCCACATAACAAAAGGAATAACTCAGACTGAAAGAGAAGCAGCATTGGAAAATAGGGTTCTTGAACACTGAAATAACTACCTATTTTAGCAAGCATATTTTTACAGTGCCACTCAAGGTGATGTTTTGGTGATACTACAGTTATACATATCTTAACTGACTTTGCAAAAATAGTAAAAGTCTAATAAAAACAGCATTCACACTTTGCTGATGGAAAACCCCACTGATGAAGAGAGAAAGGAGTGGGAATCCATGTTTTTTTCCCATCTATTAGTATTATTATTAAGCATTCACGTACATGGTTAGGAAAGTGTCCCGAAAACTCGGTAGAAATTGCTTATTGTATTTCAATTTCCTGTCATTTAGAGGTCTGAATAAAGAAATGCTAGACTAAATTCTGAAATAGAATGGAAAACACTATCTATTTTCTGTGATTTTTTTGTTTTAAATATTGGCGATACATACAATATACTTAACATGAATGTCTTTTTATCTACCCAGACAACTGTGCATTGGCTTCCTTACCTCAGTATATTTTGCATCCTTGCAATCATTGCATCATTCTGCATTGGACCAGGTATGTCTATATTTTTTCACATTTCTTTGTACACCAAAGCAGAGGTATTTTTGCACTGGCACTATGTTAATACATTGCTTGTAGGAAACTTCACTTTACCCTTATCTGAAGACCACAAGGGGTCTAAGACAATGAAAGGTGGTAACAACACAAAAGTGACAGCAACATTCTTGATAAAAACCCATCTACAAGTGCATTCACACTCAGTTGTCAGCATAATTGAGAACTAGTGCCTAAATTGCAATCAGTACCAAATTAAAATGTTGGCTGTTATTGTGGGATCTCTATGATTTTCTAAATCTATAAAAATCTCTCAGACTGGAAGCTGTTTTATTTATCAGTGCTTATGTTAGCAGTTTAATGCTGGGCAAATGTGCACTGGAGGAAGGGGACAGTTGTGTCTGGTTTCTTTCTTCTCTTTCTTTCCAAAGATAGAGACGCGTTTTGCAAGAGGCTTTACACATAGTCTTTTTAGGAAGATAATGGAAAAGATGGATGTCCCAATGGTGGAGCTGCTTCACGTCTGGCGGTTCTCTACTGATTGCATGCATTTCAAAACCAATGTTTTTGTAGGTTGTAATGAGTTTATCAGACCTATATTCCCAGCCCAGTTTTGATTACATGGAGATGGATACCACTTTCTACACAATCCAGTATTCACTGGTTGTAATTTTTGTATTTCATTTTCTTTAACAAAGAATGTTTAAGGTATGAAAAAATAATAAAGCCAGACCTTTCTCAGAAGTGTAGAATGAAAGGGCCAGAGCAACAGCCTCAGCAAGGGCAGTTCTGACTGGATAGAAAAGAAAAAAGATTACACTGAAAGTGGTTGAGCACTGGAAGACATTGCTCAAAGAGGCCATGAAATGTCCATCCTTGAAGCTACTCAAAACTCAGCTGGACAAGTTCATGAACAACTTGCCCTGCTTTGACCCAAGGCTGAACTCCAGAAGTCCCTTCTAACCTAGTTTATCCTGTGATTCTAATTGCATTATATCTTTGAAAAACACATTTTAGTAGATATGCATAATATGCATATACTTGCCTGAGTGTAGTATTTCTCTAAACAGTGTTGCTCCAGCCTTCTGATGCTTGATCAGAATCGGATCCTGCAGTTATCAAATAATGAAATGTTAACCTAAATTATTTGCAGATAGATTAAGAGGAATTTAATCCAAATTCAATTCATGTACAGAATAAGATGTCAAAACAGTGCTTAAATTTTCAAAGATTTTCTCACAAACTGTTCTCTACAAAAATCGGCTGCTTTTTAGATTTTTCACAGGTATTCTGCTCTAAACCTGAAAGTAAGACTTCTGATCCCTTGAGTTCTCAGGTTTTTTCATGCACCATTTATTGCCTCTTTTTCTTTATAAAGAGTTTGACATTAAACATTAATCAACTGTTTACACATCTTCACCACTGAAGTGATCTAATTAGTTGATTGTGGTTTACTTGGGGAAAGAAAGAGTTGCTGATGTCTCATGTGACTCTAATGAAACGTTGCTGTAATGCTGTGAATCCTCTTTTGGAAAAGCTGAGGAAAAATTATGCTGCTTTAGAGGAAAATGGGGAGATCAAAATATTCCTTTTCCTCTTGCTTCTGGGAAAACAGTTTGTCACTAACCTCTGTGCTTATTCCTTCGCTGACTGGAAGAAGGAAGGAGTCAAACTGGCTTGACTTGGGTCATTAATGCACCTAACATAGGTGGCCTATGAAGACTGTTCTTCTTCCTCACTTCCAGCTGTTCTTGCAAGGCAAATAGTGCAGTCTTGCAATCCCTTTGTCCTTGTGTAAGGACAAATCTCAGGTTCATTGAAGTCCCTAGTATTGCAGACATATGTTTCTTAGACTGAGATTGTTTTTTTTTTCTTAGACTGAGATTATTATTTTCAGTATATTAAGATTAACCCTCTGCATTTCACCTTCACTTCACCGTTTTTCAGAATGGATTCTGGTTTTCTTCTCTTAGCTTCTTTCTTTTTACTGATGCTACTCAGGATTTTCTATTGTACTTTGCACTCTCTTTGGAGCAGTGTCTCCAAATATATGCCAGACAAACAGCTTTGGTTTGATATTATTTACTTGCTTTCTACAGCAATTCTTTTCAGTTTAATCTTCTTTTGTGTTTCTTGTGCTTACTGCTTTTAAAACAGAAGAACATTAATTCTGTACTGGTAGCTACCTAGTTGACCCTTCCACCTTTCTTGTGTATGTTCAAACTTTTGTAATACCTGACAATGAAAAATGTCATGAAAATTTTTTATGAAAATTTTGTTAATTGACACTAAAGCTGTTGAGAAGAAGTTGAGAAGAATCGTATTCTGGTTCCTCTGTAAATAAATAGCAATATTTTAGCTGACTTCAGTGCAGTCAGATTTATCTTCAGTGAAACTTTTCTGTTCTGTTTAGTGGGGCCTAGGAGATCTAAACTACCTGGCTATCTCTTCATATTTCAGAATATGAAAGCAACTTCCATTATTAGCCATGTTTTAAGATGAATGAATGAGATGAGAACATACATATTTTTTTCTGAACAAAGAATTACCAAAAAGTGAGAGATCCACTGCTTTTTGTATCACAAGACACAACTTCAATATTTGAGTGCAATTACTGTTGCAAGTTTTACCCCCAGCCCCCCAGTACACAAAAGACATCAAGAAGCTGAGGCGAGTCCACTGGAGAGTCACCAAGTCAGGGACAGGAGCCCTGTGAGAAGGCAGTGAGTGAGCTGGACTTGTTCAGCCTGGAGAAGAGACAGCTTTGGGGACACCTAAAAGCAGCCCCAGTACCTATGAGGAGTGTGTTGCGATGACAGAACCAGGCTCCTGTTGGTGTTGTATGGTGGGAATGCTTCAGAGACAAAAGGCATATGTAGAAAGATGCAGAGTGACTACAAGGAAAAACTTTTTGCTTACAGATAGTTGAGTGAGGGTGCCAAGGATTTTGAGTCCTTAATTGCTACGCAAAGAAAAAAAATTCGTAGTCTGCACTTCTGCTTTTTTACTTCGGAACTCTGCGGTCCAGTGGGAAATCTGTATTTCTGGATCTTCCTAGATAGGGCAAGTGCTACTCACTAGCAATTACAGGCTGATTTAAAATTGGCTTTGTTTTGTTCAAAACTATAGTGTCACGGTTATACTAAGATACCCTATATGTGGCAGATACAGCATATACATATATCTATATCATACATATACTAAGGAACTAAGTTTTTTCTCAAGGAGATGTGCAATGCCAGTGGAGTGTCATGGTACACAGAAACATAATTTCTTTAAATAGGAAAGTGACTGATGAAAATTAACCTTATCTTTCGTTTCCTACTAATGTTAGAGTTTTAGCAAGAGGAAGTAAATAGCAAAGAATAAATTTTTTAGCACATCTCCAATGCAGTCACTGTTAGAGAGTATCTAGAAAAAAGTATGAACAGGGCAAGCAGGTGAGACACTTTTCTGGAACCAGTAAACTTAATTTCAGCTTAGGGTCTTCCTGAGACATAGTTTCCAAGATTTTCGTGGTCTTCCATGAACATATTCATTCTCTGTCTGAAACTGCAAAATTTTAGCATCCTGTAGCAAAGAAATCTACATGTTGACCACCTCTCATGTACATGAAGACATCCTTTGTTTTGCTTTGGTCCCTTTAGGTCTTGCACTGGAAGAAGTAGAACAATCGATTCCCTTCCTCCCTCTTCAAGTTTCTTGTGATCTTGAAGACTTTTACCTTATCGCCTCAGATTTTTGCAGACTGAATGTCTATTTCTTATTGCTTTCTTCTCAGTGATATTTTATGACACCAGTTTAGCAGAGAAATTTCACACTTCAATATCTCATGTTCTTTTGCAACAGTCTGGTAGTTTAACAAGACAAGGCTGAAGTTCAGGAATAACTTCCCCGCTTTTCTGATCAGTAAAAGGGTTTTTCCCCAAGAAGATTGATTGCATACTCATTATTATTAAGCTGTAGATTTTTAATGTTTTTATGTACTATTTTCATGGTATTACTAACCCTTAGTATCCTATTTAATTCCTTCTGTAGCTATTTAGAGCATTTCAGCATTCCTCAGAGTAAATCCCACATGGTTTGTTATGATTCTGCAGTACAGATCTTCATCTAGGATGAATTCGGTTTACATTCATTGAGCTATTGGTACTTGGAAGAATTATCCCATCTAAAAATAGTAAATAACATCAGGAATATTGCTATAACTTTCTAGAGCATAAAATTGCCTTTAAAAATACAATATTTTATGTCTTGTTAGAACATCTGATACTTTCCTGATAGCTTAGATGTGGTCTCCCACTTTGTGACAGCATATGGATGAGTCCCATCTGCTCCTCTACAGCTAGGATCAGCTGTTACTATAAACTGTGGGGTTTTTTTCTTTGTTTCATTTTTCTGAACTAGGCTTTTCGGCTTGCAGATGTTTTTTTCAGGCATATCGCTGGGGACTGAAACAGTAATGCTAACAACAGGTACTTCCAGGCATGTGTGTGATTTGGTACTTCATCATTTTTATCAAAAGACAAACAGCAGAAAGCTTTCATGCATTTACTAAAAATTAAAGGGACCCTTATGTTCAAGATAGTCAATCTATAATCTGAAGACATTCAAAGCAATTCAAAAATTGCTTATTGTTTTATAGATTAAGGAGCTGTGCTGTTCCAAACAGTTGCTTCGTTGTGCCCATTTGGTTAATTATGCACAAGTGAAGATATTTGGTTGCAGAGAAACATACTGTTTTCCAATATTAGTTTTGATTACGGGAACACATTAGTAAATAATTTTACAGTTTTCACTTCAAGCAAAAAACAGAAGCTTCAAGGAGATGTTTTTCTTGGCCTCATGTTTAACCTGAAATAAGTACGTGATACATTTCAACTGAAGAATTGTCATCCAGCAAAGAGTAAATAGAAAGGACTGAGGTGATTGGTTCTGGCTCCTGAGGAGACAGCAAGCAAAAAAAAAATAATTAAAAATTTAAGAAAAATAGTAAGAGAACATTTTCAGTATCTCCTCAAAGCATTTGTGCTGTTTGGGTTAGGCATCACGAGCAAATACATTGATTTGGAATGCCTTTACTGAGTGGGTAAGTAACGTGCAGCTCCTTGGAAATTTGGGTAGTGATAGGTGGGCTTAGGTACATGTGCAATGTCTTCCTTCTTTAATCTTGGCTTAATACTTAAGGGAAAAAGGAAAATCTAAAAGCTGCTCTCCTAATTAAACCCATGTGGCTGCCTCTTTATGTACACTGAATCATGTTGAACTGCGCTTGCAGAATCTATGTCTCTTTCAGGAAACCCACACTAAAATCTGACTTATGCACAAAAAGTGTAGGTTCTGCTTATTTTTATCTATTTACTTGAATTCCCAAGTCGTCTATTGTGCCTTTGCAACAGTTGCTGTGCGAACAAATGATTTTTGATTTTGCTGGGTTAATTGAAAAATATCTATAAGCATGTGTATGCATTGGGTGATTGGAGATAGTTTTATAAAGTTGTTGGAGACTGGCCCCTTTTATCTACCAGCCAAATAGTTAAAAAACCAAACCAAAACAAAAAACAACAGCAGTTGTTTCTGGGTCAGCTGACCCGGAATGTGTCCAATCCAGGGACAGTTTCCTTATTTGCCTTCGGGGATGTGACCCCACCTGCCAGGGAGGCCATCATGTATTCTGGGATGAGCATCTTTCAGTCTTTGGTTTTGATGCTGTTCCAATTTGTATAAAACAATTAAACATTCAGTTGCTGAACCAGAGAATGGCTCTTCTGCCATGTGTCAAGAGATTTACCCCAGATGGTGGAACACGTGGGGAAAAAACCCAATCAACTGAGTAATTGGGGAGTACAGTAATGTTGGCATGGATAACCTTCCCGATGGAAATAAGCATGACAAAGACACAGTGAGACCCTGAGAACTTCAGAAACTTGGCATAAAGCATTTCCATGCACTATTTTCATATGAAGAGATTTATTAATGTCTTTTCCTTAGAAGAATATTTTAAGTGCAACATCCTTCTATCCAGTTTTGATAAATGGAGGAGGCAGTGCTGCAGAGACAGGAAAGGAAACCATGGTGGGGGAGGTTAGGTATGATGCCTGTCTTTAACTAAATGAAAGGGTGGGAGGAGGTGGACTGTTTTAATAATATACATGGCTTTGAAGCAATCCTTCCTTTATCAACTTCTTTCACAAATTGAAAAGTATCATCTCTTTTTAATTGAACCTTTGCATATTTGGTGGCTCTGGAAATGCAGTTAACTGGAACACTGGACTTATTTGACCATTAGGAATAAGTAGAAATAACCCAAGACCCTATTGTTGCAGTAAGACCTGTAAAAGGTGTTTGTGTACTACAAGTGTGTTGTCCTTCCTTCGACCACTGTGGCTGGGAGGGAGGTCAGTCACATGTGTGCCCAGCCAGGCGTGCAGAGTTCCTTGGGGTCCTCTGGAATGACAGAAATCAGCTTTGATTACAACAAGCAGTAATACTAGGGGCAGTTCCAGAAATCTGAGGAGTTGCATTTGTATCCATTGCTTGATGGTTAATAAATCAAGCCATTTTTGTGCAGGAAATTTGTATTATTTTCGTAGCACTTTCAAGTTTGAGATTAGCGATTTGTTTGAAATCTCACTTCATCTTTCACAGTTAACCCATTTCTAGTAATAGGACATGTATAACTGCAGGCAGTTGGAGAGAAAAAGAGGCTTAGAAACTCAGGAACAGGGTCAGGGTTTAAGGGTGTCTGAAAGTATCAGTTAGCTAAGGGAGAATGCAAGAATGGTATCTGTTTAAGTGTCACATGGAAAACTTCTCCATAGCTCTCTATTTTTTAAGTTATTTGAAAGATTGTTTTATATTAATACTCTTTTTATTAGCACATTCTTTTACATATTTTCTTAGAGAGCTAATGCATCATATTATCATGCGTTGTCTCTCTGCATTGTAATGTGAAAAATGCTCATTGTGTTGTCATGTGTCATGTCATCATTTTTGAGACGAAGACTTAGGGTTGAATGTTACAGCATAAAACTGCTCATGCAGCAGTTTGCCAGGAAGGCTGCAAAGAGGGGCTACTGTGAAGGTGAATAAGATAGATTTTATTAAAAGATACAGGATGATAACTTTTATAGAGTCTTACAAAAAAGACTGAGAATAGGATTTCTGTTTCTAAAAATGTGGGCAGAAGACAGAGTAACACTGAGAAGACAGAAAAGCTGAAGGTAAATGTTGCTGAAGAAAATCACAGCAAAACTCCAAATGTAGGTGCTAGCTAGCCATTAATAAATTTAGAATAGAAATTGGAAGAAAACTGCTAGCCACTAGAGGAGCTGAGTTCAGTATCAGCTTCTCAATGGCAACAGCAAAAGGAGGAACTAGAGACACGAGTATTATAAATTTCTAAAAGGACTGTATGAAATACTGCCTGAAAGAGCTGAAGATTGGATTTGAACCAGATGATCCAGTCTGATCCTGGGTTCCTTTATCTCCAAGTTCTATGATCTTCCTTTATCTCTTAAGTGAGATATTTGATCCTCTGTATAAAGTCTTTCTTTTTTTCCATTTGTGAAAAAGCTCCTGTGTCTGCAAAGATGAGCGTGTTCTCAGAGAGGATTTTCTAGCTGGTCATTGCATAGAGCATGTAGCCCATGATTTTATTTACATCAATAGCTGCTATTTTTAAATCAGTGGTGCTATAGTGAGAAGAAAGCAGGAGTCTCTTGTTAATCCTTACACAGTGGCTTCAGGGCATCTGCCTTTACTGACTTATGCTGTGTAACGTCTTAGAAGTAGTTATTCTGATCCCAAATCCTGTAGATATTTCTGTGGGTTAGTGGCGCTTCCCCTCAGAAGACGTCCTGCTGGCTGCAGTAGAGTTTGTGTAAGCCTGAATTTAGTGTGAATAGGATCAAACGTGAATCAGTATGATTTTGCTTTAATTCCTACTTTTAAAAACAGTTCCTACTCAGTATGCGTAAGGATGACAAAATCAGATCAGTGGCAGGCATGTTTCCAGTCACACTGTCGTCACAGGAAAGGGAAATTGATAAAATCTACTCCCTAGTGGAATTTGAAAAGGTAGTAATTTCATGATAGTTAGATCTTCTTTTTTTGACTGTTGCTTTTTATAATGGTTGCATTTTCAGACACAGCTAAGAAACATTAACAAACCAGACCAGTTCAGAAAAATGTTTCACTTACTTTTTGTCTCTTTTTTGAGAGTTGTGTCTTATAATTTAGTTTTATAATAGTTGTCAAGGTTTATGGAGAGTAAGTGAAGCCTTTCCTAGCACAGAGGAATATAGACACAATAGAAACATGATAATGGTATATTCAGCATGTGTTAAATTGACATTATGAAGTAAACAAAAGAAGACTCAGAGGAAATCATTGCTGTGCCCTGAGGTGTATCAAAGATATTTTGATATTTAAAGTTTAAATCAGCCTGTGCTCTTACTCTGAATGCCAACGTGCAGCTGTATTGACAGCGGAGCAGTTGTGATAAAAGGGTCACTTTGAAAGTCATGAGGTTCGTTCAATCTGAAATGCCATCAGGGAGGAAGAAAAATCTTCTCTTGGATGTGAAACACAAAGGTGTGATTGCACACACATAGACATAAAAGTACTGAAATGAAAGGCAGCATCAGTATTATTGCCTGAAATAGGCATTTACAGAAGCTTTGTGTGATGTTGTGTTGGCTTCTCCAAGTGGGATGTAAGAATTTCTAATGCTCATGCCCTCCCACAGAGGCATTCTTTTAGTACACTTTCTTTTAGTACACTGAGAAAGAGTTTGGAGCTTGCTTGCATGGAAAAAAACCCTTCTCTTTATACTAGAAAAGTGTATCATGTTCAAAAGAAACAAATAAACCCGTGTTGCTATATATATTTAATTAAAAAGCAGTAGATTTGAAAGTTTAGGTTAATTTTCAAAATGTCTTTTATTCTGTAAACTAGAAGCCTTTACAGTATTTCCAGGAGGTGGGCATCCTTTGATAATGCCAAATAGTTCCTGCATCAGATAAGATAGGCACTTGTGCAGAAATGGCCTTTCGTTTTCCTGGCAATTTAAGAAAAGGTTTGGTTTGTTGATGGTTGTAAGGCTTTTGTGGGCACAGCAGTAGATTTAAAACATGCTGCACTAAAAGCAGTTAAATATTCCAAACTTGAGTTACAATTGAGTTCAGGAACTTCTAATAACCTGGAGACATAATTATTATGAGATGCGTACCAGTCTCAGTTGAAGATTTGCTTGAGGGGTCTAGCCCCATTCCCTGCCCCGTTGTGCCACTCCATTGCTGCTGACTACCATCCATCCATCCAACGCAAGTAGCCTTGGGGTTGGCATTTTAGCCTCCCAGCTGCCAACCATCACAGCTTGCCATATTAATGCCATTGCTTTAATTGACGTGGTCTGTGAAGCACAGCAACAGGAGACTGGATTTACCTTTCCTTTTCTGGTTTTCTCTAGCAATGGAAAAACCTCCTTCCTACGCTTGGGGGCAGGAGTATTGTCAGCTGCTTCTACTAAGTCAAAGAGATGAAAGGATGGGAAATTTAAGGGCTTCACCTGAGAATTTGTCTTCTGATTGCCTTTCAGTGAACAGACTGATTTTTTATTTTTTTTTTTTTTGGCCCTTAAGAAACATACTAGACTTGCTTTCAATCTAGCCACACCTTCACTGAATTTTTTGGGGGGAGTGCCTTTTGAATATATTAAATACAGGTATCATTCAGCATACATTTTTGGGATTCATACCTGGTTTATGTTTTATTTGAATATTTCACTCTTTAAAGAAAAGCATTGAGTAAATGTGTCTTTTTTAACACTTCTGTTACAGAACTGATTTAAATTATTTATAATTACTGGAAGTTCTAAAGAAAAGCAAAACCATAGTACTTGAAAGGTAACCATATTTGTCGGATAATGGAATTGATGGAGATGACACATGGAGTTCTTAGCAGCAGGAAAACTTAGGAACTTTATCTATTTAACAATAGATTTTACAAATTATCTTAATTGAAGCTTTCAAAATGTGAATGCTTTGACACTTGTGAGCACTCCTCTTACCTGAACTAGCATGTTTTCCTGAATTATTGTTAATTACTTGCTGAGGGTTCACAACTCCAACACTTAAGAAATTTACTGCTGGAAAAATGCATCTGTGTGTTTTAGAGCTTCATGTAACCATGAAAAATTGATTTATTCAAAAGCTGTGTAAGTAATTTAGGTACATTATTCAGATTAATGGGGACTGAATATAGAAAGCCTAGTAAAAAAATATACTGTTTCTTCTGTGAATTAGTATAAAATATTTATACTTACAAAAGTGCAAAATAATAAATATATAGAACAGTAGATGTAGGACTAATGAATGTAAGGCACAATACCCGGCAAAGAAAAGTTCTAAGTTCATCTCATCTGTTTTTGGCTAAGCTCCATGGCTAGCATTTAAATGCAAATGTTTGTGTGTTTTATGTTGCAATGAAAGTTGCTCTAGGGTTTACACAGTGTTTCTTGATAGCCAGCCTTCTATGTACAAAGCTAAATAAACAGCAGCAAGAGACTTACTGGGGGAAAAGTGGGTCAGAAGAACAATTACGTGAACAAGGGAAGTCTGATGGTGTCAGTTTGACCGAGTAAGCAGTTGTTTCCTTTGAATCTCCAGATGTTATCTGTCCTACTCTGGAAATGTCACTTTTTTGGGAACTCTCAGTTATGACTTTGGCAAATTCTTTCTGAAATTCATCAGAAAGAAGGCTTATATCTTTCATCCCAGCAAGACTGTTACTGCCTTTCTTCAAGCTGGTACTTCTAGTCAAAGTGCCCTTTCATTTTCCTTTCTACTTGGTAGCAACGAGATACTGCTATTTGCTATATCTCTTTTGGTTTTCGGCCACAGTAAGGAAAATGAAATATTTTTATTGTCCTACATTAATTAGTTCTACATCTACTGCTCTCCATACCCTGTCTACCATCCTGGAGCAGCAGCCAAATTCTTTAATCACTGGCATTTGAGGCCCTGTGTCCTAAAGACTTCAGCAGTTTCCAGAAATCATAAACAGTGAAGACACGGTCTGTTACCCATCCTAAACAGGAGACGGAGGACAGAGAGAGACTCTGCTGCCCCAGCTTCTCTGAAAATGTCGTCCACTATTTTTACTCTTGGGGTCCTTCAGAACCGTTGCAGTTATGCAATGACATACTTGTGCGCTGCTACTATGATTAATTGCTTTGTTAAAATATTTCATGAGGGAAGCCTGACATGCCACGCTCAGTTTTCAAGACTGTTTAGCTTGCATAGGTTCACAACCAGCAGCGTTTTGTGCTAATGGGCTGTCAACCTGAATTCCTGACAAGGAAATCATGTCTGATGTCTTTATTTTTTTTTCAGGAGATTATTGTAGAAGTAATAAGCATAGACTAGATAGGGGTTGTATTTTTTTTTCTGTTTTCAGTCCTGTCATAGTGATTTGACTGTAGGAATATTTCATTTAGCTAGGACTGATCACACTTCTGAGTCTCTAATTCAGGTATTTCCACAATACTGCCATCTGTATGGTGGATGAAAATGTAAGGGACACTTCCTGTGCTTTAATTAAAGTAAAAACTCTCTCATCATTGATCTCATCATTGAGATCGTTGTTTTTAATAATGTAATATTAACAGAAGTTATGTTAATCATGTTAGTGTCTGATCATCGTTACAAAGAATAATTATAAATTAATTATATCATAAAGACATTTAGTCATAGCTCAGTAAAGAATTTTTTTCTTCACATTCAAATAGAAGAACAGAAAGTCAGGCTGTAATTAGAGTTCTGATATGATAAAGTGAGTTTGAAAATATAGCCGAAATGTTTAAAAGACTATTTACATGTAGTTAAAAGTTGAGTGTATTGTTTAATTGTATTTTATTCTTCTGTAGTTACAGAGAAATATAATGGTGAAGCAAAAAGAAATATTGCAAAGTACCATAGTAGAAATTTAATGTTGATGTTCAGTTTTTACAAAAGAAAAAAAAAAAAAAAGCCAACACAAAAAAAAATCTAATAAAAAATAATAATCACAAAATACCCCACCAGATTGAAAGTCTTACCAAAACACCAAAAAAAGATGTATTGGATTTGGACAGCAGTTGGCAGAATGGCCAATGTCTGGAGTTCTGGTTTCTATTACAATAAAAAAGCAAAAAAGGAAAAGCTATTAAAAAATGAATATAATACTCAGGCTTCCAGGAAACAGCTGTGTATTACAACGTGTGTAAAGAATGATATCTTAAAAGTACTGATATTATTGGGATTCTTCAGTTATGTAGTAAGTATTTTGCCTTCGTTAAACAAATTTTCAGAGAAAAATGATTCAGTCAGTAAATGCTCATAAAATTCTGCTTGAGAACGCTGTCTGATGGAACTAAAAATTATAAGAAAATGCACTAATTATTCAAGAGGAGGAGAACTTCACTGACAAATTATCAGATGGTTCAGATAAGGGTATTCTTATATCTTTTGCATTACAAAATTACATGGAATATCTGCTTTAGATATGGTTACCTAAATGGATGTAGAAAGAATATCGTGTGGTTTCCTCATTAACTAATAGCCTTGTTGTTGTATGTCAACCATTTTAGTGTAAATTACCTGAGAACTAAGAATGAACATTTTAACTAACAATGTTACAACAGAGTATATCAATATTTTTGTTCTACACCATTGCTTAGTTTATTTATTTACCCTGTGTGCTGTGGGTTACCTTGCACCAACAAAGTTCAGAATAACTCCAGAACTGGCTCTATATATGCTGTTTGAGTGACAGGTTTTATAGATGCTAAACCAAAGGGCAGTTAATCAATGCAAAAACACTTTCCACAAAATACCGTATTAAAAGCTAGACCATTAATAACTATAGGTACTAAGTATTATGTTACTGAGTTTTTGGCAGGTTTTGTGTTATTTATTTTTTCTAATTTGGTGTTAAGGTTTGCACTTTTACTTTGCCATAGACTGACATAGCTTTAAATGTGCTTTATTCAAGTGGCCTTTAACCGAAGGCAGAAAAGACCACGCTCTTCAAATGGCACAAATTAATGTGGTTAATCAACTATCCTGTTTTATACAAGCGAAGTGCCTGTTTTGCTTAATTCTGCGGCAGATGAGATCAGCAGTTCTCCCATGGAGAAGAGCTGGAGACAGATAGCAGAGTCTGTAGCATGAAGCTGTGACTCAGTGTACCCCGTCACACATTCTGCTCCCAATTCTCTCAACAGGATTAGCCGGGCAATACCGCTGTCACAGCTGACTAGGTAATGTTGTTATTTGGTGGGGTATTATTCTATCAAATACGATGTACAAGTTAAAATAACCTGACAGGTTACAGAACACCTCCTTGAAGACCGAGATACGTATTTTGCAAAATTCTTATTCTATCTGTAGACCCACAGAGATGGAAGAAACTCAGTAGTTGGCAATGGATCCCTCACTGGCAGTAATCCTACAATATATTTTCCCATGAGGTTTGGTGTGGATTTTTTTGGGTGTTATTTGGGGTTTTTTGTTTGAGTTTTAGGGTTTTGGGTTTTTTTTTTTGGTTTTGTTTGTTTGTTTGTTTTTTATTAGCTAAGCCCTGGGTAGAAACTGGAAGCCTTTTGCTCTCTCACTGAAGAATATTGACTTGTTTTTCCAGCAGTTTTCTAGGTTTTTTTCAGAATATTTGTCTCACTTCCATTACTTCTCTCCCACAGCTTCCTTATAGAGCTGTCTTTTGGCCCTTGAATTGCAAATACTGAAGCCTTTCATTGAGATAGTACTTTATCTCCCAACCCTATTAGGATATATCAGTTTTATCTACATGCCTTGCCTTGTATTTAAAAGCTGGTTTGCTTGATTTTGTCTAGAGCTGCACAGACTTTTTTTTTCCAAAACAGAACATTGATGCAAAGCACTTGCCTATTTTCTCAAAACATCTCACTTCGAAGACTCCTTCTCTCAAAGCACAGAGTTAGGAAGTCGAGGAGCTCTTGCCCTAATCAGGGCTCTCAGGATTTCCAGGCTCGCTCCTTTATGGGCAGAATTTGGAGTGCTGAGTTGTGCAGGAGGCCACTAGGCTGCGTGGCCACTGGTGGAAACCCCACAGCTGGCCATGGAGCCACTGCCTGGACACGCAGAGGTCTGTCTTGAGCGTGTATTGAGAGATGAGCTGATGAGAGATGAGCTCAGGGAGTGAGTTCCTTTCTCTTTACTGGTTCTTAGGGCGCACAGTTTCCACCACCTTGAGAGGCGATTTACCAGTGTAATAAATCTCCCTGATTTGTATTAGGCGTTTATTATTGTAACAATTTCATTTCATAAATCATGTATATTGCCATGACTTCAACTCCCAGTTAGGTACTGGATAAAAACAGAAGGAGGATCTCAGTATTTTCTTTCTTTCTTCCTGTTTTCTGTATTCAGATTTTTGCACTGAACTGAGCAACATCTGCTAAGCAGTGTTTATTTGTAAATGCTTACTGAACAATGTATATGCGTACTTAATTTTTCATAAGAAAGCATGTTGATACTTGTGCAAATTTAAATATATATTTGAAAATCTGTAGCATGTATACCAAGATTATTATTTCTGTTCATGCATAAAGGACTATTGGATTGAGATTCTGGATGTTTACCAGCAAATGACATTGATTCTAAGTGTAACTGGACTAATTACGGCGCATAATGAATAAAATACACAGATATAGAAGTATTGTTGCATGTTTAATTGTGTCATGTGGGCTTATTCTAGTTTCATTAAACAGCCCATTGATATACAGATCCTGCCATAGGAAATTTGTAATTTGTAGTAGATGTGGCATGCTAGCAGGTATAACAATCTTTCTTTAATGGCACTGCAGTATGTTAAGAGCTTCTTCCATTATGTTCACTGCAATGCTGAAAAGAACGATGTATTGGGAATGAATCACTATAATTATTGTGGTCAATGCATTACCTTTTTAAATTCATGTTCAGAAGCTACTTTGCTGAAGAACTCCTACAGGAAATCCTAATATACATTTTTGTTTTTATGATCAGATCTAAAATAAAGCTGTTTCACTGAAAATTGTGTGGAAAGCCTTCCAGGGGAAATGCTAATGCCAGGTTCATCCCCCATGAGAAAGAACATCAGTTAGCTTTTTTGTGAAACAATTTCACCCACGTTCAAACACATATTAAAGTTGCAAAACCCATGACAAAAAGACTGTTTCAAAAAATACAGTGGTTTGGTTGGATTCCTTCTGGCTGTGGTTTCCAAGTATCTGTATTTGAACACAGGCCAGTATGGACCCATCCAGCCTAGTGATTATGTAGAGAACCTTGCAATGAGGCTGACTCTGTAAGGAATGGTTGGTGAGATGCCATATTGTTGTTATGACTCAACTACTCAAAAAGTAAGGTGGAAAATCCTGGGATTTTATAAAGAGAGTGTGAGGGAGGCACAGACTGAGTAGTGGTACACTGCAACCTGAGTCCAAATTGACCTAGTCAAAGCACGCTACCGCTTCTTTCAATCCCATGCACCCAGATTTCTTTATCAAATAAACTGAGTTCCAGGAGAAAAGGGGTCCTTGAACACACCTCTGACACTTTGAAATGGCTGGGGGTGGACTCCCGGAGCTATCAGTTCAGCTGATCTCAGGTGTCTTCACTGTTTGTGTCTTAAGGCTTTACGTTTTTCCTTCAGGTTGCCCTAATTTCTTTCTTACTTCACTCAGTTGTGGAGTGTGTTCTTCACAGTGTTGTGGCTCACGGGAGGTATTTGCCTGCATCCTAATAAGATCAAGTCTCTGCTCTTCCAGGCTTATAGCAATATCCAGCAATGACCTGGCTTCATTCAGCTTCTCTTTTCAGGCCCCTTGGTTCTTCAATATAATTTGTCTTAAGTCACCCCTTTACAGAAACTGACTTTCTCTGTTTTGTGATGCGATGGAGATGCTTGTTTATGCTACGAGACAGTCTGGAGGTCTCTCTGTGCTATGTTTCGTATTCCTCTCCAGGATATTTGAAAGAACTCAGAGCAGCTGTCAATTTATTTTTTTATTTTTTTTTTTAGACTTTGCAAAATACTATTTTTGCCATCACTAGATTAATTGATGATTTTTCAAATTAGATTGAAGAGCTTTTGTGGCAACTGTGACTAATAATAAATTTTAGTGATGATTAATTTGTATCTAGAAATTACATTTGAATTTCAAGGAACCTTTTTCCAAGATAGTGCCCGTGCATTTTTATTTCCATAACATTTATGCTTTCTGATATGTTTCTGTCCTTTTGTACTGTTTTTTGTCTTTTTTTTGCCTCTGGCTTTTTTCCTCTCTTGTACAATGTGTGTTTTCCCAAATGGGTCTCGAACAGCATTTTTTATTATACTGACAAGAACAGCAACACCTCTGTAGATTGTCCTACAGCAAAGGCATGACAGAATAAATGATCATAAATAAATCATCTTACATGATTTCTGTGTTTCCAGTCTTTCAGTTCCTCTCTCCAAGGGTCAAGTGCCCTGGCAAACCACTGCCTCACATGGCATTTGAGACCTAAACCAGACGCTGACAGAACAGATATGATTGTTGTTTTGCCTGCTATATCCTAGGGTTTGAACCCAAATCCCAAGTGTTTGATAAAATAGGCAGCAGAAGCCACCAAGGACTGATAGACCACATGTTGCTTGAATTTTGATAAGTTATGCCTGTTCAGCTGCTTATTCTACATGTTCAAAGTGCTATTGGGAGATGTCACTTTTTTTAGTCACAGAATTCAGATCCTACATGTGGCTTGTGGAAGGACACTAAACTAAGGCTTGGATGGCCCAAAACCTCCATATGTCAGTTTCCTGTGTATAAAGTAGAAGTAAATAAGTTTACTTGCTCTGTGCTTTTTTTTTGGTGTAATTTATACTGGCAATCTTTGGGACAGAAAGTTCAGTTGAAGCTCTTGCTGCCATTGTAGATGTGTTGTCACAAAAAGTCACATTAGCTGGTGATGGAGAGTGATGCCTACTAACATATATAGCCGTTTGGTGCATCATGTTGCCTTTATTTTATGTACATATTCATGGTGTCTGCATCTGAAAGGTATGGAATGGAGGAATATCTGATACCGTGTGTCATCCGCATGTCCTGTCACATGTTTAGAAGTTTCTATCTCATACTGCTGATAGGACAGCTTCTGATGCATGTGTTTAATGGTCGTGCTGTTGAGCACAGGGGGCTACATGACAATGCATCACTGTAAAGCACTTACAGATGTATTCCCAGCTGTCCAAGAGTAAGGGTAGTGCAAAAGATAAACACATAGATCAAGCAAAGACATGCAAGGAGAAGATCCAGGGGATGGATAAGTCCTTAGTGGTGTTTTTAGCTTAATTTTTATGTATTTTGGAAGTCAGGATTGTTATAGAGTTTTTTGAGAGGAAGTGTCCCCATTAATAGGCTTTTTGATTGCTCGCTAAAGCAGAGAAAGGACTTGCACAGTACCTGTGCACATGGATCTTGCCCACAAAGCAAAGCGATGCTGATGATATCAGCAGACATGAGGACATAGAAGAAGAGATTGGTAGCACTAGAATACTGAAAACCTGTCTGATATAACTAGGTTTACAATTTTCCAAACTGTGGTGAAATAATTCTGCGAGTAGATGCATGTCTAATGTGCAACATTAACTGAAACCTGTGTCCAACCAGCAAATGCAATCCATGTCTTAATCTATAAAAATAGAAATATTTCTATTGAAAAATCCTATTGGAATGAAGGAAGCTAAAGATCATAAATTGAGACTTTCAGCTACTAGACAGCTATTCCCTGAGGGTATTTTCAGGCCAGCAATATGCCAGTGCTGTATAAAATAGTCCACTGTCTAAGTGGAAGGAAACACAAGTGACAAATGTGATATTCAACTGAGCTTGTTATTAAAGGGGTCAGAGTCCTTGACTGATGGGAGAAGTAGACCTTGCCAGAAGTGCCAACAGCATATCTAGTAAGGGAATGTATTAAATAAGCATCAATGAAAAGTATGTTTAGAAAGAAGCAAATGTTTTGCCTTTTTTATTTCTAAAACAAAGTTGGTAATAATTATAAAAAAAACAAAACAAACTGTTTAATCTCTTTGGAGCCATCTCTCCACCTGTTAAGGTAGAAATATAGTTTGGAGTATTTCTGAATTTTCAAGCATTTTAGTAGAAACAATTATTCTGTTAATAAACAGCTCATCACATGGTACTCTAGAAGCTGTTGTGTGGAGTCACTGCTCTGTTACCTGCTTGTCATCACTGAAAGGATGTAAACCAGGAGATGTGGTGGTGTGAAAGACAGAAATGTCCCTTTTCTAAATATGGTTTTGACAAATCACATTTTACTGGCTCAGAAGCCCCTGTAGTCTGCATCCTGAGCAGAGAGTTGTAGAGCAGTGCTAGTCACTGATATGTGTAACACAGAGCATAGAATCATGGACCTGCCTAGGTTTGAAGGGACCTTTCAGATCATCTGGTCCGACCATCAACCTAACACTGACAAAAACCATCACTAAACCGTGTTCATCACTAAAGCATGTTTGTCTCTGTAAGTGAAACAGCTGTTGGCAGAGGAAGTTTACTAAAACGACTGATTTGTTGGACTGTGTTTCAGGTGGGATTCCGTTTGTCCTCACCGGAGAGTTTTTCCAGCAGTCGCAGAGGCCGGCCGCATTCATGATAGCTGGGACAGTCAACTGGCTCTCCAACTTCGCAGTCGGACTGCTCTTCCCTTTCATTCAGGTACTCAGCAGCCTTGATATTTGATATACTATGATATAGCTGGTAAAGTGTTGCATATGATGTTTGAGTGGTAATTTTCAGGTAATAATAAATGTCTTTTTATCAAAGTTGGATGAAAATCCCACCATGTTTTTGATACAGTTCAATTGCACTACCCACATATCTCCTTGTTTCAATGTCTTGGAGAAAATTGTCCTGCAAAATGAAAATTATGGTAACCATGGACAACCCTATATGGTGAATTCCCCACAGGAGTGCTTTAGCAGTGCAATGTGATGGCTGTGTCAAGAGTTCACAATGACTGATGGTGATGATCACGGCCTTTTTCTTCAGCCTTTAGGCCACCCATCTTCTGGTTTACCCTAGGCTTTGGGAATCCTTAACAGTCTCGCCAGGGAATAGATCCTCTCCACTCTCCTCCGTCTAAGCTTGACTTCATGTCTCTCTCTTTTTCAGTCTCTTCTGTCAGGCTTTTATCTTCAGTAGCTGGTTCCTTCTTGCTGCAGCCTTGTTGCTGCCTGGATGAATTTGTTCCCATTCCAGCTTCCCCAGGCTCCCATAAGCTTCACTTTTAGTGGATTGCTTTATTTCCTTGGCTGAACTAGTTGCCTGGAGGACAGAAGCCAGTTTCATCAAGAGCTATCTGTCAACTGATATTTGTATTCTAACAGGATAAGTTTATTTTCTAAAAAAAAAAATAATTTAAATTTAAAAAGTATTAAAAAATAAAAGTCAAAGTTCAACACAGAACACCATTTTTCCCCTCTGATTCCTAAGAATGCTTCATCATTGTTAATGTGTCATTGTGTAGCAAAGGAGGCTTGAAGCAGCTTCTCATTCAAAACCACACTGAGGGCCTTTTCCTGACCATGAACTTCTCCCAAGGAGCATCTGCAGTCTCTGGAGCTCACACAGGAGCTGATTCTCTGCCTCAGGAGCTGAAGGACAGCTGATCAGTCCCCTGACCAACCATGTCCAAACTCTTTAAAGAGCCATCCTGCTCCACTGGTAACAGTTTAAGAGTGAAGCTCACAATTACAGCACAAAATAAAGAAGTCCTAATTGTTTATTTTAAAGTCACAGAGAAAAAGTACTAGGGGCAAGGGAAGGGCACAGATGGGGGCAACCCTCCAGGCTACTTGCAGGTCCTCACAACCGGGAGGGAGATTTTGGATTACTCTTCAAATCATCTCTGAGAAGGAGATTCGAATAACAGGCAAGAAGGTGTTGCTGCCATTTGTGCCTTCTTACAACTGAAAATTTTATGATACTTTATTGCATGCAATGCTGTATGACAGTGTTTGCAGATGCTGTAAAGTTGTATCATGCTGTAAGACAATGTATTCATTTCCATTTGACAAGTAAGGCTGCTTTTGCTAAGTAATACTGTTTAAAGTTATCTGCATGAGATAGTTTATGGGAGAACTTGAAAGTCTTATAAAGCCTGACCCTTGATCTAAGTTTGACACTTAATTTAAAATTTCTTGTAAAAGGAAGAAGTCTCTAGTCATTTCGATTACTTGGGTCACCTTCAAAAGTCAACATGAGTATAAAGGCTGTCATCCTTCCAAATGCTGTGCTCCTACTAACATTGACTTCAACTAGACGGCTCAGAGCTAAAAGTCTTACGAGCTTGTTTCAACGCTTACTGAAATCCGTGAGTGTTTTTCACCAGTTTCACGGTGTGGAGTAAGGACTTGCCAGTGCAGATATTTAAAGTGAGATTTTCAAAAGCAGGCAGAGACATAATTGTTTTCCCACTGAGGTCATCAGAACATCTACCAAATGCAGTGGAGAAAGAATGAAGACAGTTCCCGTGTGTTTTTGAAAACCTAACTTTAGTCATCAGCATCAGCATGGTCCAGGAGGCAGCCACGAGCTCATCCAGCAAGTGGATGCTTCTGTGTGGTTTCACAGCTGTTTCTCCAAGAAGACAGGGACTATTTAAGCAGCGTTGGGGATTGCCTTCCACCCTGGCTCGCCAGGCGCTAGCAGTCCCACCATCTGCCTCCGTGGCAGCCAGGGAGGTGGCCAGAAACAAGGTCTCAAATCTAGGGGCGTATAATCAGAATACTTTTATTTGTTAGGTTTTTAAATTGTCCACAAACATTTAAGGAATAATCACATTTCTCAAAAATACCTGGTTTTGCCTCCTGCACAAAACCAAGGAATTACCTGAGCTCTGGCTGTCAGTCAGATCTGAATTCCTGCAACTCAGGGCTCTCCCATCTTCTCCTGCTAATCCCACCTGGCAGATCACCTGGTGGGAACTGTTTAAAAAGGCCCTCAGTAAATTCAAATAAAAAGGTAAACTATATTGTCTAATTTTTCATTTGTATATTAAAGCTTTTTGAGTGATTTAGTATGCATCCATATGAAGTTTTCTGTAGCCTTGGGGAATTTATTATTTTGTGTCATAAAAATTTCCCATTGTGTGATTGCAAAATTACTAGTTTAGTTTTAATGAAGGTAAATTATATTTCCACCTTGCAGGGCTTTTGGTTTTCTCTTCTTTAAAAAGTAATAAAGAGTAAAAGCTTAGAGTTTGCACCTAAAGATGAAAGCAGTGTTACTCAGACTTTGATTTTTAAAGCTTTTTCACAAGATCAAACTATAACGTCTCCTCATTCCCTAACTTTCACTTATTGCCTATTTCAGTCAACTTTATTCTCAAAATTCAGCTTGTGAGTCACTTGTTTCTTTGCAGAAAGGCAATAGCCTCTTCTTAGCTCATCTTTGTAAGTCTAAAACAGGAAAAAATCTTTAAAATGCCTTCACAGAATGAATGCATAATCCCTTCTGTGTATTTAAATACTAACCTGATTGCTTGAGAAACAGCAGCCACTTTTTTGATCATTTGTGTACTTCTACAAAATTATCCCAAATGTTTGGGAAACAACTATGTTAACTTTAGAGTTACTTAAAAAATCAACCAGTAGTTAGTTCTCCAAATGTCACCAATTAACTAGTTTGAATGCCTAGATTTTCTCCCCTCAGCCATCTGTAGATACATATAATAGAATAAAACAGTGGCTTGGCTCATACATTAAAATGTATGGATGAAATTGAAAAGCTAGTGTACAGATCAATAAAAAAAATAAAAATAAAATGTGGCTACTGTTCCAACCCTCATCACTGCTTATTTGAGAAATTTGGTTTTGTGAAGGATCAGAACTGAAGTTAAAATGACAACCAATACTATATGAATTCACAAGTATATTTGATATTGTGTGATTACTAGGAGGTGTCTGATAGTAGGTGTCAAAAAATGTGCATTTTTTAAAAATCTTTTTTTAGTGCAAAATATAATAATTTAAGAAGCATTATTGCATGGGAGCTTGGAACATACAAGAAATTATAAAAGATGTGGTTTATGGTTTGAAGGCATTTCAGACTTGTGTTTAATGTAGAGCTTGACCTTGTGAAATGTCACACGTCACCTTGAGTGACGCTCAGCAGTATCCCTTTCCCCTTGCCGTCACTTGAGAGTGAAGACATGATGCTTTTCTGAACCACGAGCTGTGAAGAGACAAAGACAGCTTTGATAAGCCAGTAGACCAGACATGCATGAAATGGTTCATAAAGACATGGTGACCCCTCCTTTCAAAGCATTTCAGTGCTCTTACAGGTGCTAGATCTGGGTCATCATGCTCTGTTATTTGGATGCCAAATCTCCAAAGTTCCATTCCTGCAAAATATCCATCAGTGAGTATTTGGAGTAAGGAAGGAAGCACTTCAGCCCTCTGCCCTCTCCTCTGATTGCATATCTCATGTTTTTTGTGTGGCACTTGCGTGTCAGAAGATCACAGCAGTCCATGTGAGCAGTGGTGTAGGGAGCTTCTCTTCAGAACAGAGCTCCACGATGTGATAATGTTCACTGAATCAACCATCTAATAGTAAAAAAGTAATTTGGCCACTTGGGAAAGAATGCCTGAAGTTATAATAATACTTGTGTAGGCCTGAATAAATTAAAATGCTGTATCTGAAATAATTACAACTTGAACACTTTTCATTTTGCCTTTACAGTATATACTATAATTTATACTTTTAATCCACTGTGATTGGATTTGAATCTCAAATTTTTGTGAGCATTTAGAAAGGTTCAAGATCTGTGTGAGCTTATGAAAACCTTATTGAATATATTGTCATATCTAAATAGGTATGTTGTGTCCTTGTTCTTAGAGAGTTATGCAAACACTTAATTCCAGCATTTGATTTAAAGGTGGCTTGCATTCATAAAGCTATCGATGCGCATTTGTATGCCTTTGAAAGATCTGAACCTAAAATACCCGGTATTGGTTATTCAATTCATGTCTGTTTACTGTTGTTTGTTATGTTTTTCTTTGTTTCAATATGTAGATGTAGAGGTGAGATTAATAGCATTTTTCCTTGTGCACATCTAATTTTTTCACTTTCCTGGAAGATTTATAAACTTTTTTTAAAAAAAAGTTTTCATAAATGACTCAAAAAAAAAAAAGTTAAATGAATAAATGAAATTGTTATACTAGACACCACACTATCTGCCCAAAATTTTTAAAGATAGATTCCTGTAAATTCTTAATCCAAATTACAATTTATTTGATTTCCAGCTGTGTTGCTGAAATTGCAGCAGAAATGCTCTGGGGTCAGCATCTCACAGAAAGCATTCAATAACTAGCTCTGGGTGAAGACCCAACTCACCTAAACACCCTCAAACACCAAATCTTTCTCCCTTGTTTGCCTTTTGTGACGATTCAGTTGCTGTAGATAATTCAGGTCAGCAGCAGGGCTTGTCTCACAGTCATGACAGATAATATTGCTTCTTGCTTCAGCCCTAGATTGCAGTTTTGATGCACAGTGTTACAGATCATCCATTATTCCTTTTGTGACTACTATCCTCTGAAAAATGTTTTAAAGCACTTCCTTGCTCAGAAGGCCTATAAAAGCACAACTGTTCTTTTTGATGTGTTCGTAACAAATCAGTCTTTGAAAATATGACTCTTTAATATATGAAATTATTTTAGAAAATGAAAAGGAGATTAAATCAAGTCTTCCAAAGGCTAGCAATTCTCCTGAGACCTCCAAATAATATAGTTTCTTGAGGTCTAAAATAAGCAATTCCATCACAGACATCTTGTGTGCAGATCACACAGGCAAGTAATCCTCATGTGGCACGTAAGCTGTCTCATCGTTGAGCTTGCAGTGGTAGCATGAATTTTGAGAATTGTTCTTCAGAAGAATTTCTTAATTTCTTCCTGAGAAAAAGTGCTAGATGTTGCCCCTACTGATAAAATTCACGTACTCATTTTAAAATATCATGTGTTGTTGGAAATGTCTTTTCGTTGCTTTATGGTATCAACAGAGTATCTCGACACATGAATGTGGCATGGCAAGCTGAGAGGATTAGTCATCTTCTTCGTGTGCTTTCCTAATGATTTAGCTTCTGGGGCTATGAGGCACAGATCCTCTTTATGGTTTCCTTCCAAGTAAATGCTAAGCTGGCTGTAACACCTGGAGCAAGTTGAGTATCATAAAACAGACTCCAAGTATTTCCTCGTACTTGAAAAGAGCTTATGCTCAGTATGCCGACCTGTGAGTACTTAGCTTTATTTTTCAGTGTGTGCAGAAAGCCTACTGAGAATGAGCTTCTCTAGTCATCCACAGCAAATCATTCCATCATTTATTCATATCATCCCTTGGGAAAGGGGATAATATTTTGTCTCAAGTGAGCAAACACAACAAACCAACAAAGTTTTTGGAGCAAAAGTGTTGGGCAGTTGTGGATGTAATTACAGAATTATTCTGGCTGGAAGGGACCCAAGGGTGGCTCTGGTCTGGCCTGTTGTCCAGTTGTGTCTTAAAAACCACCAAGATTTGGCACTTCTGTGTTAGTTAGCTTTTAAATTCAGAGGATTCAGTGATCAAAACTGACTGTATCCAAAATGCAACCAGAGTTTGGCCATTTCTAAGAATAGTTTTAATCTCAGTTTTAAAAATTGAATATTATTCAGTATTAACCTTGAGTTGAAATAAAACTTACTGAAAATTCTGGAAAAGACATTGAGACTTCCTGCTGCTCATCACTGTATTTTGTAGGATAAATTATGACAAACGTTTCACCTTGTCTTAATAAATGGATGCTCTCTGGATGTTATCAGGTGCATCTGTTCTACTCTCTGTCTGTGAAACTATATTTAGAAAATTAACCAGGAAGAGTCTATGGGACAGATGAGTTTATGAGAGTCTATGGGATATATACACATCTGACTGTACAGTCTACCTTTTCTCTCAGAATGATCAGATACCGATGATCATCTTGAGAGAAAAGGGAGATAGTACAGTTAGATGTATAGGAGAAAAACAAAATCAAATTAGGACCATTTTAAGTTCCCATATAATGTGGATTTTGTGAACTCTGTGCACGTGTGAGATAGAATGCAAGGTACTTGTATCAGTGGAGTAGAGATGTTTGTATTCAGGCTCTCTAGTGTTTCAGAATAAACAAGCAGCAGCCACGTGGTTCTTCCTGACACACAGATCTGCAGGTGTAGCTGGGACGCTTCTCACCTTATGCATTTGGATCAGTGATATTAATGGTCTGCAGAAGCCAATATAAGGCAACCAGTTTCTTTAGTTTCTTCTTGAGAAAAAATACTGATGCTGTTTTGATGAGAGAACAAGTGTTGATGATGCTACTGTGGTTTCCTGTAGGAGTAAGCCATTGTGAAGATCTTTTCATGCTGGGGACAAAACTTGCACTGTCCCCAACAAGGGGAGCAGGAAGCCCACCTTCATCAAGACATGGAGGTCTTCCTCATGACTGGGGGCTTCCTCGTTAAATGCCTCTGTTATGTCTCTGTTCTAATCTCAATAACAGTGATATATAACTAAATCACAGCTCGGGATAACAAACCTGAATATGTCAGATTTTCAGGTTAAATTCACAGACTAGAATGGATAGCACTAGCAGAATAATTAGTACTTCATTCCATAATTTATTATAGCCAATGGAACTTTAGAGGGATGAAGAACATACATATTTTTAATTTTTTTGTTGTTGTTTTGGTACATATGGTAAGTTTTAGTAATTCCAGTTATTTCAGTATGTCTAATAGGTTCATCTGCGTGGTTAGACTGAAGCATTCATTTCAATAATTACATTGTAGGTATTTTATAACCCTCCAGGTTGCTAAGCAGCTTAATACATGACATCAATTAGTCTTTGACTAGAATTCACAAAGTAATTTAAAAAAAGAAGTGAGCCTTTTACATGGGAAGCAAAGGCAGCATACCTGTTTGTAGGCAGCATAAAGGAGAATTTTGAAGGTCTCTTCTTTGTGTTCTGTGTGCTTTCTTCCTAGCAATGTGTGTTTTTAATCTAGACTTGCACTTGCAAGCTTTTTAAAATTAGACTAATTACAGCAGTGGTTATGTGGCATCTGTTTTTCCCAATTTAGTAGATTACGTGGCTTAAGTTTGCTGACTGTTGTTCCGACATGTAGAGCCTGTCAGATATCAAATCTTAACTTTCTTTCCTGGAAAGTGACTCCACAGCATGAAAGTGTGAATGTTTGTGTAGTAGACATGACAGTAAACATTCTTTAAGGTCAAAGTCAGTTAAGAGCATCCTCATTGCTGTCAGTGGGAAGGGTGATTGTCTGGGAAATATGCAGTTTTTTTCCTGCACAGGGCTGTTTGGTTACTAAATATGGGTATATTAGGAACAATATTAATGCCTGTAGTTTAGTTTTAATGCCTTTTTATATTAGCACTGTACACTCTCCACTATCGTGGCTTTACCTCTACCTATGTATCCACACCCCAAACCAGACTGGGGTTGCATTTGCACCTAAACCTCTTCTCAGAAAGAGGGTCTTGAAATCTGAGAAACTTGGATTTGCGTCCCTGCCCATCTGGAAACAGTGGGTTTCACTTTCAACAGGGCACTTGGACCCAGCTTCACAGGTAGAAGTGTTTGCTGGTCCAGTAGTATGTCCTTAGGAATGCTGGTAATGTAACCAAGGGCAGAGCTGGCAGATGCTGATATTGTGCCTTAATCTGCAAGACCAAGCACAAAGTACTCAATGGTGGATGAGACCACACACTCAAAAAGCCAGATGATGGTAGTGGTGGTGGGATACTCCTTTCAGTTGTGGTTATACAGAAAGAATAAAGCATTTAAGAGACCCTAATATGTGTTTTTAAAAAGAGGATGCTATTGTATTTCTGTCTGCATCAGGTCAAGCAGCCGGCCCGTTTGGTCAGAGCTGAATAATGATGGCAATCAGAACCTCCAGCTTCTCAGCTGCACGTGTCCCCATCCCAAGATGGCTTTTGCTGCCTATCAGATATGAGCAGAGCCTTGCTTTTCAGGCTTCTGCAACGCCTATGAAGCATAATGAAACCTTTTTATCAAATTCCGTTGGAATTAATTGATTCTTTTATTGATTGCTGCAATGAATGTGAAGTTTGCATTTAAGGAGGTCCAGCACAGGGTCCTCTGCAGTTACTGAGCATCGCAAAGAGTTAGTTCAGATAATACCTCCAGCAGGGAGGTGCTTTGATACTCAGCTTAGTTTCAAAAGTTCCCGGGCATGCCAGGCCCACTTGCAGTTGCTTCCCCATTCTCTATTTATCTTGGGTGCAGGCCTGTTTCTGTTCACTGGTTTCACCAGCAAGGAAGGTGATGAAGCAGAGAGAATGCATGTTATATTTTCAGATAGCTGCATCAAGAAGGATATTAGGAAACCTTTTAATCATGAGAATAGTGTAGCTGTGTAATGATGTGTGGAGAAACTGTAGCTTGTCCATTACTGGAGATCTATAAAAGACAGGCAGGCAGATCTTTGTCAAGAACTGAGGCTGCCTTAGTAATGGGAATGAACTGGCTGGCATCTGTGTTCTTGGTTTTCTGTGAGTTTATTGACACTTTGAATCCTTCAGAGGAGGATTTCTTTAAGTGTACAAACAGAATGGGACTCCCTTAACTCTCCTTTAAGCTTTTCTTTTTTGTGTTACTGTGATATGCCAGTGTCACTGCAGTAAGGGCTGCTGCAGGTTGTGCTTGCAGGAGAATCCAAACTCCAGGAAAAAGTAAAAGACAACTGCAATTACTCATCTCCTTGAAAATGGTGACAGCATAGTACAAATGCTGTAATGATGCTTTGGACTAAATAATCTTGAAAAATGACAAAAACTTAAGAGGAAGAAACAGCAAAAATTGCAATGAACTCAGAGTAAAAGAAAGCAAACCTAAAAATATTCTGTTGGAGAAAGGAAAGGCTAACTGAGAACAACTGAGGAGGGAGAAAAGATCACTTATTTTCTTCAGTTCAAAAGGATCAGAAAGTGTTAAACTCTGACACATCAGAAGGAACCTTGTGAATTTCAGAACAACTTGAGCAAGAATCAAGCATCCACAGAAATTTGAGGAATCTCTAACCTGAAGGCCTTCAAGGTTATATTAGTCATCCTTCTGTAAGCTTATTACTATTTCATATATTCCTTCTTTTATGGATGATGAGAGGAAACAGATTATTTTCCCTTTGGCAATAGTGACTCATTACCAAAACAAACCCCAAATATAACCAGAGGAACCTATAGATTCTTGGCTGGTTTAAGGTACAAGCCATCAAATATCACTTACTTACTTCCACATTAGTATTTTCTAATTGTACTAGAGTGTCTCTCACATGTACAGTACTCAGTTACCACTGAAGGCTTCCAGTGGATTTCATGCTTCTCAATAGGGTATTCAATGATGAATTCTAACTCACATCTATTTCTGTTTTAAATTTAACTGACTTCACCCTTCAGCCATCAGGTACTTTATTTCTTGCAAATTTTTGTTTATTTAATCTTCTGTTGAACAGAACAGACTGGAGGTTTTAATATATTTTTAATTGCTGGCTGAAGAGTTCATGTGAATGTATTTCAAGTAGTGGAGTTTCTGTAAGTCACTCGCAACCATAAGGAGTTCATCATTCCATAGGATATTTATTCCAGTCTTTAATTTAATGAAGAACTTCTTAAACAGAAGAATGATAAATGTCTTAATAACATATAAAACAAATATGCTTGCTTGTCCATAAGCCTTCTGCTTTCTCTTTCTCACAAGCACATATATTTCCAAAGCACTCAAGATGAACAAAACCCAAATCTTGTAAATGTGTGCATAGACAAACGGATACAGGCACACCCTTATTAATTTAGCCAGATTTTTTTTGTGGATATTGTTTGGCATCACCTTCTTAGATTTTCTGTTTCATTTTCTGTTGCTGGAAGCAAAATCTGACTCCTGACTTTGCTGGAGCTTGTGGTTCAGAAATCTGTTTTAAAGAGTGAGTGATGGCTGGTAGAAATTGGGATGCTGAGGAGGTGCTGGAGGGTGGAGAACAGGGACACTTGGTATGTGTATGTGGAAATAGGTGCAATGAGCTGAAGCAGGCAGAGGGGACAACAAACTACAGCGGCAGGAAAGCCCAATCTAAAAGGCTTGAAAACCTTTGGTGCAATAGAATAGGCTTGTGTTAAGCTGTTGTTATTCAATAAGTTTGCAGGGACAGACTTCTGTAACCCGATGGTGTAGCAGGACCATAAATTACATGTTATCTAGAAAAAGGTGCTGTTTATCTTTTGTAATGCATCATGTAAATGCCAAGAATTACTAAGCATTAATAATTAGAAGTTAATTTCATGACATGTTATTTTCATTACATGTTGATGCATTTTTATTTCATAGTTCAGTTTGCTCTAGTAGGTTATTATGAGGCACTTAAAGACTACATGGTAAATGAGTATTATGCTGCAGGATAGCATAGCAGATTTGTGTTGTAATAATTTCTCTTTCTAGCAGACTGTGCAGTGTCTTTTTTTGGTATCAAAGTCATGCTGTGTATTATTGCTATGTATTTTATTGGAATTGGAATCTTAGCATGGATATACTAAACTACATTGTGGCATAACGTGCTTTCCTTTCCCATTCACGCACTGGAAACAGGTGTAAGCCAGAGAGGAAATAAGGAAATTAGACATTTTTATCTGCCGTGGATATTCTTGGGATTTCATACTTGGTTCTGTAAACATCTCTCGTGTTGCTCACCCTGTTGCCCCACATGCATCCCCCTTCTCCCTGCGTTATGGTGATGGCAGCTGGTTGAGGTTATGTGTGCCTCTGGTTTGTACCCTTCTTTGCTAGCCCCTGTGTCATCCTCATTCCGCTGGCCTTCAGGCTGGTGACTGTGCTTTAGCAAGGGGATGCCTCTGCCTGGCTGCTCCATCTCAGCAACCAACCTGACTGCCCAGAGCCTTCCTTTTCTACCTTTCTGCCCTGCAGAGACCGGCTGCATCTTTGCTGCTCCTCTGGTTCCCTCCCTATCCCATCAGTAATTTTCCAGAACATCTCATCTTCAGGCTTTCCTCCTAATTGAAATGTTTCCAATAACAAGGGATCGCAGAGGAATATCCAGTTACGATTACAGGTCCACTAAGTGGAAAGCTGATTTTACTCCCAGCTGGGGTTTGACTTTTACTTTTGGCAAGGAAAGAGAGAGTTTTGAAATCATTAGAAGTGTTGGGGAAGTGATCGATGGAATCTCCCTGCATGGTTGTACCTAGAAAATTATGTAGCTCGCTATCGAAATGACAAAGAACTGAATTGCTGCTGTGGTTTCCTAGGAAAAAGAAGGGACTTAAATGAGGTTCATTTAGAAATGTATGGAATCTCTTTTTCATCTTGCTAGGCCTACATGCAGCCCCTGAGCACTGCAGGGATTTTTCCCCTCTTTTATTTCTGCCACAGGAGAAAATTGTGTTACCCCAAAATGGGATACAAAGGCATCATTCTCTTGCAGCCTTTTTGCAGCAAGACTGAGGCAACAATAGTAATAAACTGTGAGATGTTTTGCAGCTCTCTGGCAGAGCAATAGTATAGAGTATCTCATTTTTGCAGAGACTAATAAATGTCACTGTGCAGTTTGAATGTTTTGTCCAGTTATAAAAAAACAGCTTTATTTTACAAAGTCGTAATAGTTGTATCTATCCTCCATCATCTATTTTTTTGCTTTGTTTCCATGAAATTGGAAATTGGGGCACGTTGATAAAGCAGATATATATTGTGCTATGGGTTACAGAGATGAACACTCAGACCTTAGTGAAGACTTACATAAAAAGCTTAAGTTGTAGATAGGTGCTTGGCTCTTCAGGCTGGGGAACCAAACAACTGACAAAAATTATCTCTGTAATTCCTGTCCACTTCACCGGTAATGGAAAATGATGTGCTTTTAATGATGGATGAACAAGTCACTGGATTTGGGGCAGGTTTCAATAATATCTGAGAAATTGGTGGAAAGTTTTGGGGCTGACCTGTCACACCCCATCAGTGCCCCTCCTATAAGGTGTACGTTTTCACAGGAAGGTTCAGCCAAAAGGTGGTAGCTTATTCTGAGCCATAGCAAACATTAGGAAAACCTTTAAAATAAATAAAAATCATATTAATATGTTTGTTCTCAGAAAATGAACAGTTAATAGCATGAGCAAAGAAGGATATGAAGGGGATTATATAGTAAATAGAGAGTGTGTGACAAAAGATCAATTTTAAATATTTATTATGAAGAGCTGCCTATGTCCTCTGTAGTTGTGGCTGGGAAGGACCTTTACAATGAAGAAACCCTTGGCATCGGGTGCTGATGTTTGCCTAACCTTTTTGCACAAGGGCAGTAAAATGAGGACATGGCTGTAGGTGTGCAGCTCGTTGCAGCCCTTCATAGTCAGATTGTGGGCAGTTTCTGAGCTGGTGGGTAGAGGTCTAATTCTTGTGGCCTGGTGTGGGAGGGCAGCGTCAGTGCTTCCGTTGGCAGATGTTGATGCTGAGGGGCAGAGGCTGATGCTGAGATGACAGGAAAAGAGGTCAAGTAGGTGGGTGGACATCACATCCCCCAAACAGTGAGTGCTTTTACTAGCTGGCTTCTGAAGTGGGGAACTCAAAGACTTTGAATCTTCATGTGTCTTCTTCATATTAGCTTTTTACTTACATTAGGGTAAAAGGCGTCTGAAAGAAGTAAAGTACAAATTGTTACTAGCTACAAATTGAGTAAACTTTGATTTTCTTTCATTTTTAGACTCATTAAAATATCTTGAAAAATAACCTGCTTGGGTCTGTGGCCCGCATGGAGCTCAGTATCACATGGGATACAAGTGCTAAAAGGCTTGTAGCCTTAGTTCAGATTGCTTACTAGTATGATGCAAAGACCCTATACGTGTGTTTATTTTCCCCTTCTCAGAAACTAATTTATTTCTGCCTGTGAAGTATTACTTCTGAGTCATTATACTTGTTACTGGAAGCTCTCCTGCACTTCTGCTCTGTTTCTTCCTTATTTTTACACTTGAGATTTTCCTTATTGTGCATCGAGAATCATTTACCCAGCAAGATTGTCTTTTGTTTTTCCTTATTATTTCCTTTCAGTGTAATAAAACCCATTGACTTTTTCTGTTATGCAGTACAAGAATTTCAATAACAAAGATGTGCACAAAAGCCCATACATGGATTCCCTCAGTCAGGCTATTTTAAGCTTTTGCAAATACATCTGATGTTTAAAGTAACTATAGTGCACTTGTATTAAGGGAAGTGGCTAAAGTTCCCCTCAAAGACGAGAAAATGGAATGTAGGCTCTCAGAAGGTTAGATATGAGAAAAAAATGCATTTAATTAGAAGCAACTTCCTTTAAGTATAAAATCCAAGGATCTCTTAACTTTTTTATGAGGAGGTAGTGAATGTGTGAGGGTTGGGCTTGAAATTGTGGTTCATGTCTGAAAATGTCTCTATTTTTTACTTAGGAAATAGTTTTCATACCTCATATTTTAGTGCTCTATCCTTCTTCATTGTCCTGCACCTTCAGCAGAACCTTAAATTATGTCTGAAACTGAAGAAGGACACGGGGTAAAGGACACAAACTCATCCAGTTGTTTCAGTGGGTTATATTAATTTGAAGCAAAGTAAGTAAAGTCAAATGTCTACATGAATAACTGTTTTGCTGATGATCATTCTGGTAAGACATCTAACCATTATAATTTGACCTCATCCCTTCAAAATCTGGTTTGTCCCCCATCTCATGACTCTAATCTTCATGGCAACTTCCGAATGCAAGCATCTTTTACCAGTGCCAAAGGGGCTGGGACATTGCAAGTTGAGAATACGGAATCAAATTTTGGCATTTGCTGGGAAAAGCCAAAAGTTCTGTTTTAAAAATATTAATTTCTTAAGCTTGCCAAATCTGATTCAGAATTTGTTCATTATTTGCTCATTTATTTTTCTGTATCTGCCCTAGAATAGCTATTTTCCTGGTTTCAGTATCAGAGTCCTGCTTAGAATTTGACCTTTGCTACAGAGTGAGTTAAGTCAGTAAGCAGCCATCGTTAAATAGCACATGATGATATTCTACTTTACTACTTTTATATTTTTCCAGGCTACAGTGTTCACAGCATGTAAGCTATAAGCAGGAAGACTGTTCTCAGCTAGCAGACTTTCAAAGTGGCAAATTGTTAATTTTTTTAAGTCAAAACCAGAAATCTGATCATTCCAATGACAGGTCTTTTATTTGTTTCAGTTTACTTTTTAGCCTGAAAAAAAATTAATTCTTTTGTTTATTGATTCTGGGCACTTTAAGTAAGTTCATAATGGTAAAAATTAAGTATTCTTTACCATATTATTGAAAGGGAGATGGAGGAAATGCCTGTACATTCTGCCTAATGTGTATAGCAGCCCTACACAGGCTGGGAATATGTTTGTTAACCTCTTTGCTTAAGAAAATGTGGCTGGGCTGCACGTACTTATTCATACAACTCACTTATGCAGCTACATCTCATCTTCAAAGTCAGGTTTGATTGCTTGCCGCGCCTGGGATCTGATTTGGGGGAATTGCCCGAGTCCTTCAACTCTGATTATTTTTTGTGGCAATCACATGTGTGTCTCAGGTGAATAGTTTCCTGGTTTTCCTTTTTATGACAAATACAGAGCCTTGATCAGCTGCAGAAAAGAGAAGATAAAAATGAGTAATTCAAGATTCAGCTGGCAGGAGATTTCCGGAAGCGCTGTGTTTTAAATAGCCTCCTTCGAAAGCTGGTATGAAAATAGAAGGTGATGAGTTTAGAAGTTTATGCTTAACTTCTAAATATCCCCTGTAGCAATAACCCTCACCAGCCTTGAAAAATCCAGTGTAAATCCTGCTTTGGAGAGGCTTTATTAGCCTGCTGACTGGCTAGGAACAGGCTTTACGTAGCCAAGGTGCTTTCCTCAGGAAAATTAATGTGTGTCTGCTGTTCCCTTGCTCTCCCCTGTGCAGCTGGGAAGGCAGGTGACCTTCCGTAACCTGTGGAAAGCCTGGCCTTTTGAGGACCTTCTCCTGCATACCTGACCTTGACTCCAAATGAATATCTATGAGCCTATCAAGAGAGAGCCGTTATTATTCAGGAAACCACCTGAAACTTTGGGCAACTTTGAACCTTGGATGTTCCTGCAGGAGGCCCTACTGAAGAAACGTTAGGGGAAAACAGCTACAAAGCACGGACTGCTGTAGCGCTTCATTCTGTCTTCCTTCTAACCTTTTGGTTTCTAACCTTGTATGTAAAGCCTGGCTTCAGGTGTTGCTAAAGAAATGTTTTCCTAGCTCTGGCAAGCTGTCGTGGATGGAGTGATGCACTTCACTTGTAGAGAGAAGCAGCAGTACATTTACTGATATCAAGCAGAGATTTAATGAAGTTTGGTGGTAAATGCGACAATGTTTTAACAAGATTTTATGACAGGGCACATTTGGTTATTTACTGCACAGAGGACAGGGTCAGACAAGCTGCCAGGGAGACCCTCCCATTGAGTCATGAGGCTCAGAAAGGACCCCTTTGCTTTCTAAACTCCTTCTCAGAGAGGAGTCGAGGTGCAGCTAGATCCAATCCTAGTCCTAAACTTGGTCAACTTGTCTTATGTCTAAGGGATTATATATGCGCAATCAATCCTTTTTATCACTTAGCTAAGATTTCAAAGTTTAGCATGCTATTAGTCGCTTACCGAGGATCTGTTGCAGCAACAAATCTCTGAACCTCGAGAAGTAACCTTGAGGGGCCTCCCTAGTCAAGCATTGTGCTTGGGTGGGTGCATTGCTTGTTCGCCCTCTCCTCTTGTGTTGTTATCTGTCTCCCCAAAACCACTCTGAGCCAGATGCCACCATCACGACTAGACGCACCCACTGTGACCACCACAGGTGGTTATCACTGGGCAGGATTACAGGAGATAAAGGTCAGGTTGGGGGCCAGAGGGGAGCACACTGTGACACAAGCCCATCTGGTGTTGGAGGAGGAGCTCCTCAGTGAAGGTGGCAGGTTCTTCTGAACCTGAGCAGTATGTGCAGGCCGTCTGAATGAGTTATGAAAGGCTTATGAATATGAGTGTCTCTCCTGTGTGTGTAAATCAATAACCAGCTTTAAGGAAATAATGACTGAAGACTAGCTGGTGATAAAAGGGCATTTTGTTATTGCCCTGCAGTCTTTCTGTCCGGGAATTAGGGCTCCATTGGGCTAATCCTGCTGAACACAAGGAGTGCAAAGTCCCACAATCCCATTTGAAGGATGTATAACAAAATTTAATTTTTAGCTTATTCTCTGTGGAACTTCAGTTGGAAGTAGTCCTTGGGGGCTACTTCTAAAGGGATCTGCAGAAATTAAGGAGAGCAAGTTTATTACCAATAAATGTAAGTACATTATGTAAAATAATTGCAAATATAGTATGCGCTCATGATAGTGTTCAGTTCAATCAGAAAAGGTTTAAGGAGACATGAATCAAAGAAGATAATAAATGCTAATTTAGATAATGGGCAGCAAAGAAACAAACAGGAATAAGAAAGGTGGGATAAAGCTGTGACTGCGCCACTGAGAGACACAGGTAACTTGTGGCATCTGATTAACAGGCGTATTCGTACTAGGAATTAATGGTTCATTTTCATCACAGAGAAGATTTGGTTCAATGAAGATTTCAAAAAGGGAAAAACATGATTCCATATTGGAGCTGTACCATTCAGCTGAACAACAATTTCAAATGCAGAAGATGCAGATGCAAAATTTGAATTCTTAAAATGACAGAATGATTTATGAGGCACTGTGAAATTATTTTTTCCTGTCTACTAAATCCATTTGCTTCTGGCTCTGTATAAGCTCAAAAGTCATTTCTGTTTCCATGCTGGAATATTTCCACCCCCCATCACCCGTGCTCTCATTGACTTGTGATTGTCAGGTTGCTCAGGAGTTCGTGCTTCTAGGATTTAACAAAAAAAAGAATTTATGATCTCAAGAGTCCATAGTCAATATCAGAGGATGCACTTTCTAGCTTTTCCTATTATGGACAGGAGTGGAAGGGATGAACTCGGTAATGAATTATCCACGGAAAACACTGTGACTAGGCAGGCTGGCAATAAGCCATGGTATTAAAAAGCAGCTACAGAAAAGGTTTTTTTTTTCTTTTTTTTTCTTTCTTGTTCCACACACAAATTCATATTCTTCTTCCACACCGTATGTGACATATACTGAGCAAGTTAAACATAAAAATAGTCCTAGGAATTGCGTGCACCCTGAGCCCCCAATATTGTAATTATCAAATGTTTTTCAAAACTGTACTATTGAAATGTAACTGAAAGCTATTAAATGATCTAATAATGACCAGGCAAGAAATACTTAATATTTCAGTGAAGTGCAACTCCTACTAGTTGGCTGGAGCCTTTATAATCAGTTTATAGATTAACATCTTTGTGTCTATACTCCTTTTTTGCAGTGAAGTAAAATCCAAAACATTCAAATATGGTCTGTGCTTTGTTTTCAGTTAATACTTACACTAGTTTCTAGCATGAAAGAAGTGCGTTTTACAGATGTATTTCCTGGCTGTAAGCTCTCATAACCTTAGAAATTATGCAAATGTCTGCCATTGTGTTTTTTTTCCCTTGTTTATTTTGCAAATCTCAAAGCTTGTAACTACTGTGCTGCAGATGCCCCTGGCTATGGCAGGTTCCTCGCGTGTTGTGTTACAGGTGCACGGCATTGCAAAAGCACACCTCACTTTTCCAGCCTAGAAACGGAGAGGCAGCATGCAGAGCAACCTGGTGAAACATCTGCCTGGTTGCCAGAAATCTGCCGGCGGTGGGCTCGGCGGAGCTGTGCACGTAGCAGGAGCCCTGCTGCCACCTGCTCTCCTCGCACCCGCCGTGCCTGAACTCACTCAGATGCTTGTCTCCCGGCATCACCCAGATTGCAGATCTGCGCGCCGCTGCCAGGAACCTGCTTTTCCATCCATGGGCCACAGGCAGTGTTGGAAGAACTAGAGATTCATGCATTTTTATGAACTTCTAAGCACTGTGATTTGCAGTGACTGCCAGCACTTACTGTACTTGGTTAAAAATTGCTCCATACCAGCTGTTTTTCTCTTCCAAACCATTCCTGATGTTGCTTTTCTTCCAAATTTTGTCCCTTTTGTAATGACCATCTCCTTTGTTTTCTATTCGCAGAGTGGTTTACAGACCTACTGCTTCCTAGTGTTTGCTGCCATCTGCTTTGCGGGAGCTACCTACCTGTTTTTTGTCCTGCCTGAAACAAAAAATAAGACTTTTCACGAGATCAGCCAGGCATTTGCCAAAAGGAATAAAGTGTCTTTAGAAATGCAAGAAATGAACCACTACTCGGGGGAAAGGAAATCGAGTGCAGAACAAGAATCAAACTTCACGTCTTCGGTGGACAATGGGGAAACCAAAAAAGGGATCGTGTAAACCCAGGATGCTCTTTCAGGGGATGGGGGAAAACATGCATTTTTTCATTCAGTACGTTTATAGCAATGCACAACTTGTATTTTTCAGTGACAGCATGAACTGCTTCCCCCTTGAATATGTTTTAAGTGAGTACAGGTGAATTTGTTAGCAGCTCAGGTGATGGTTGAGGAAATGAGAGGCAGGAGTGGTGGCACCTGATTATATAAATAAGAGCCAGAGTTTTCTTGGGCACCTGTGAAATAGGTGCTGTGGTGGGGAATATAGACTTGGAGAAGTAAAGTGGTGGTGGAGAGCTGGGGTTGTGAGGAGCAGCTGGCTGAGCACTCCGGTGTGCTCACGGGGAGGTGTGCGTGTGGTCACTGGCGGGGAGGAGGAGGAGGAGGAGGAGGAGGAGGAGGTGGTGGCAGCAGGGAAAAGAGAAGAGATCCCAGCAGGGGTCTGCTAAGAATTGATGCAAGCACACCTGAAATGGTACCAGCTTGCATTTCTCCACGTTTCCCAATACGTCATTAAAGTTGCAGGTGAGAACTGAGGACTTCAAAGAAGGCTCGTGACACGCCCCTGACCTCTCATTCCTTTTCCAGCTGTTTTGACTTTCAGTTGCTTTGTCTCAGCATCTCCAGCTTCTCATAAATGGGGAGCTCTGGGTCCTGATGAGTTTTCTTGTCTCTCTTGCAAATCCTGATCGACTAGTAATAGACTTGCCTCTAGTTTCTGGGTTTGCTGATACTGCATTTCTGTGGAGATATATATATTTTTTTTTTTTAATTCTATTTTTCAAGAATAGCTATAGAAGCTTTAATATGAAAAGAAAACTAAACCTCATGGCGAAGTGAGAGGACTCTGATGGTAAATGTAGGGTGTAGCACTGAAAAAAATAATCAAACACCAAGTTTTCCAAGGGTTGAGATTTTTTTATTGGGTTTTGGCTTTTCTTTTCAAGTTCCTTTTAAAACAAGTCTTAGGAGCCAAAATTTCCTTGAGACCCAAGAAGTGTCATTTCTTAACACTCAGATCTCTCCAAAGGAATTTGGGTGCCTTTTTCTTACTTAAACACTAATTTTCATTTGGGCATTAGATTCTGAAGCTCCAGGCCTAGTTCACATTAATAAGTTTCTAAGCTATTTAATGCTTTGTAAAACTATCCTCAGAGTCTGCTTAATTTTGAGCAGGCTGTTGGGGGTTAGGTGATCCATTCCCTTCCATATGGGATTTTTTTTTAATGAACATCATCTTTCTAGTTTGTAATTTTGGTAATAGTTCTTCTTGACCCTTCTAGGTACCTGGATGCTGAGGGGGTAATAAGCACTTTTAAATTAAATAGTTAGCTATTTTATATGAAAACTCAGTAAGTCTTAGAGCTGCTCTCAGTTAGGAGAAAGGCACAGGAGGCAAGTGAAGCATTTAGGTAGAGCCAGGTGCTTGCACAAGTTATATTTAATAATTGAGGAGTTAATAAATTTAGGGGTATTTGAGGGGGGAAAAACAATATATGTACTCATATATATTCCAAATATAGAAATATATATGAATATGTATTTTCATATATATACAATGGAGAATTGCTTTCCAATATGTGGGGTTTTTTAGATGTCCCTGAGTGATAAGCTGTTTCTTGTTTTATTCTACACTGTAAATTACACTGTAAATTAAAATCAGAGATCCTTATGTTCAGCTATTACTACTAAATGACATATATGGTTTTATACTGTGATTTATTTATATGTGGCATATTTACTGCACACATTGTAAGCTGACCTAATAGGGCAATTTTACTACTGGCTAATGGAAGAAAATTTGATCTGAGCCTTTATGCCAGGATTTCTGCTATTTTACTGGGATAGAGGTGCAGCAAGAAGAAAGTGAAAATACATATGGGCAAGAGAATTAAGAATGAAAAATCAGATTTATTATATTGGTGCTACTGTTAGGAAACAGAGTGAATCAGGATTATACCAGCTGATAATCATATATAGGAGCTAATCAAATACTATGGAGAAAAACCAAAGAAAGATGTCTTCTGATAACCACTTGTAAAACTATATATATAGCAAACGGACGTGTCATCTTTCAGTGGCTTTAGTTGCCTATTCCATGTGTTACCTGAGTCTTGCTAAGTGAAGGGCTACGTAAAAAAAATGAGTTTGGATGCCACGAAGAAATTCTTCCTCTTCTGCCTGCAGGGCGAGACTGGCAAGTTCAGACCCTGTCATTCAAATTGAGAATTACTTTACTTGCAGTTAGAGCTACTAACGTGGTATGATGTGATCTGATTTGAGTCAAAAGTGTCAGGATTGGAATCCATTATTATTATTATTAGAATTGGGAGACTTTAGCACTTCCTGCTGTTTATCAATGTACATTACAGGCATTGCATGATGATAACGCTGCCATTGGATAACTTCAATAAAATATCATGTTGGCCTGATAAGGCAGTTGTATTGGAACTTCTGCAGCAAGACAGTTGCATTTGGAGCCCAGCTCTGAACGCATTGGTAAAGAGATGGTTCGATAGGATTTCCTATCACAGCTCAGCGGCTTGTACAGATTTAACAGCAGGGGGTTGTGTTTCCCTCTTCTGCAACCCCATTTGCCCATCTCTTGCCCTACCTGAGACAGGCACCCTCCAGACAGGCACTTTCTGTGTGGCTGCAAAGAGAGCTGCTACAGACCGAGTACGCCGTGGGACACTGGTTGCACATCCCACCAGTGGCTTGCTCCAGCCCATGGTACAGGTTCAAAGCGATTCCAGTCTCCAAACTGTGTGTGTGTGTGTATGACGAGAGTTTTGTGTTCTTCAAGTAGTTCCATAATGGGGTTTTTTCCATTGTTATGCTGCTATAGCTTCTCCAGCAATGAGAGGACAAAATGGAAAATATCGGCAATTTATCCTTTGTTTTTTCTAGTTGAATGTATCAAACTGTCTACAGCCCATGTGTTTGTCAGTGAGTGTCGTGTGGTTCCACATTCTCTTTTCCTGTCTGTGACACTGGGGTGAGGTGCTGCGAGGTGGTGTTCGTACGAGTAACCGCAAGCGGGTTATGTGTGTGTGATCAACTATGTCCGTGCACCGTGATTGCAAAATAAACCTTTGGAATTAAACTAAAATGATGTAGATTTTGTTCTGGGTAAATCTGAATCTCTACAGCTGTACAAGTGTCATTGTACAATTCCCTGGGGTTTTGTACGTCCCAGTACAAGACTGTACATTCCTACACCTGGATGACCTGAGTCATTGTGGAATTTATAGTTGGGTGGTTGGGAGTTATGGGGAAAAAAATAATCCCTGAAACTGTATATTTTTTTTTTCATTATTTACATTTTGCTTTTCAGATCACTTCATTCTTTCATATGCTTATATTGGGCTTTAGAAATAAAAATGCAGATATCGGTGACAGACAAATGATTAAAACTGGCTAGTAGTAGTAATAACTGTATATAAGAATTGTTGAATCTGGTTGAGGCTATTTTGCAGAAAGTTGTCATTTGCAATGGATGACTTTGAGGCGCTAAAGCTCTACTTTCCGATGAAAAATTCAATCAAATGACTATTTCTGCTACAAAGATATGCAAAACCTAGGATCTGAAATATGTATAAAAAATTCAATTTCATACTTCAGGTTCTGAAGCCAATTTTCACTCCACAAGGATCTGCTTTCTAGTGGGGGAAGATGTGAGTAGTTCAGCCATATGGGACAATTTTCATCTTCAGAGTAAAATGAAAAAAAGAAATAAACCCACCAAAAACAACTCTTTGAAATTTGCTTTCTTCCCTTTGACTGTTTTTACGTGCTTTTCCATATAGAAATCACCATATAAACTACTAGAGCTCCCATCACCTCACACAGCAGGAAGAACAAATCTGAGTAAAGCATTCTTAGGAAACACCTGCAGTCTTTTCCTTTCAATCTTACTCTAGAAAACAGAGTTCAGATACAATCTAAAAACCTGATCTATATAGGCCTAAATTATGAAGAAGGTTTGTTAATGCAAATATTCAAGCTGTTAAAAAATTCAGGTTTGGGTCCATACTTAATTCTTTCTGCAAGTGATTTTATTAGGGAGTCAGCCCTGTGAGAAGGTGAATTTCATGGCAAAAGCTTGGTACTTGGACTCCTAATCAAGTTATCACAGCTCAATAAGCAATCGTGCATATCCTGAGTCACTACAACCCTCTTCCTTGCAAGCTGGGCTGTGTTAACTTTGCTTTTTCCACGACTTAAAAGAAACACAGGCAGTGGATGGTCGAGCTCTTTCTTGAGATGTTCCCGCTACAGTCAAATTCTTTTAAACCTAGGATTTCAATTTTTAAAAAGCATAGAAGAAAAAGCTTTCAGGAGACTTATCCAGTGATTATCAAAGTCAACAGAAATCTCCTTCAGTGGCTTCAACCGTACAAATGTACCCAAGAAAGGCATGGTATACACAAAGGAGTTCTAAGCTTAGGAAATCCTGCACATTTTTATCTTCCTTAGATAGTAAACTGATGGCTTGCTTTCTCAGTCTGAGAAAACAATATAATGATTCAGATGCTGCAAAAGCACTGATCTGATGCTTTTCTTCTGAGTTTGGGGATGGGGGGGGGGGGGGGAGTGGGTTGGTTGGTGATTTGTTGTTTTTTCTTATTTAAGTGGGAGCATTAGTAATCTGGTTCATACGCCAAAGGAGAATGCCAAGCATGAGACTGCTGGAGTTGCTGGTTGTCTTAAGATAATTCCCAAAAGGTAAAAAGCAAAATATAACTCTGTCAGACCCCCAAAACAGAATATATTAAGAGTATGACCTTGTAAGGATAGAAGATAACTTTGCTGCTGTGTAAGCTGCCACACAGAGACACTGATTTTTGTTTCATTTTCTCTTGTTTCTCTCAGTTAAAAAAAAAAAATCAGTCAAGCTAAATGCAATGCTCAGCCCTTTACATTTGTTCCACCTTTTGTTTCTGACTTGTTCCACCTAATTATATAAATATTTTTACAGTTGAAATTTGAAAACAGGAAAGCAATAGTTACTTAGGAAAAGCAAACATGCCAAAGATTATAAAAATTATAAATAAGATTTACTCTAGAGGCTGACATTTTCAAAGATGAGTTCAAGAGTTAATCACTTAAATCCAAATTTCATATGGTTTCATCCCTTTGAATTAAACTCTACAGACTGTATATATGCATATATATATATAGAGAGAGACTTTTATGTTATCCCATTGAAAATGTTCAGCAGCTTTAATTCTCATACAGAAAAGAAATTGGGCCATTTGGATATTATGTCAAGTTGTGAACTAGAGTCTCATGGTGCTCAGACACTTGCATTAACAAACTTAGGTAAGTTTGCATGATCTTAGGTTTGGAAAAGTTGTCTAGCAAGGCTGTCTCCTTTTGGCCAGCCTTACATTTTTCTTTTTGCTCTTTTCTAAATTGCTAGGTGGAGAGTACTATGCTAATATATATATAAAAATTTATATTTATGTGTGTGTATTATATTATGTATTAAAATACATAACAATATGGAGATAGTATTATAATATATAATTTACTTTCCTCAAAAGAAAAAGTATGGAGTTTTTCTAAAGTCTATGGAACTGTATTTTGTTAAACAAATGTAAGGTAAATAGCTAATATAAGAAATTACATATTGCTTTAACAAAACACTGCAATAAACCAAGGTTAGACAATTTATATTCTGTCCCTGGCTGGCTGACGCCGTATATTCCTAATCAATACGCTCACCGAGCTGCGATAGACCATCGGGATACTAACAGTCAACGAGAGGTTTTCACGTGCTTGTTGCACAGCGCAGGAATCTCCTTGACACAAAGCTGGGGGAAATCCTTCTCAGGGTAGCTCCAGTTCTGGACATTGATGCTAAAATAATTGCCAACATGTAGTAAGAGAACCAATTTCCTTTAGTCAAATAGGCTTCAAGAGGAATTAATGAATAGAATAGTTATCCTTAATGGTAACTTTTGGGTTTTCTTTTGAGGCATCAAAGGAAAACATTAAAACTCTTTTCATCCAACTAGAGAACAAATTTGAACTGAAGACCCTCAAGAAGCAGGATGTATTAGCACAGTGCTCAGCCTGGGCTAAGGCAAATATAGTCTTCCAGTATAGTGAAACTCAGATGTGTTTTGTACAGCAGAAGTTCTCAGCCTTTTGGTGGGGAGGTCCCATAGCCACCCCCTCCCTTCCTCCATCCCCACCTTCCCCCTTCACCTCTCGTGTCGGCACGCTCCAGGATGAGCTGTGCCAGCATGTCATTAGAAACGACACTTTCATCAACTGAGAAGTGAAAGAGTATTAAAAGGCAGAAAGGGGGGTCACCTCCCAGTGGGATGAAAGGATGATGCTGTACAGCCCATGGCCCTCTTGCAGGCAGGCTTGGCTTCGTTATTAAACTTTTTCACAGACTTTAGAGAGGGCACGAATGCTGCAATCACAAGGAAGGTGGAAGAGACTCAGAGCTCGTGACTGAACAGCTGCTGACAGATGAAATCTCTGTCTGAAAAAATCGTCCAAGTGGCAGAGACATTGCTGCTGTTGATTTAGTATAAAACATGTAGGAAGGCACCTCAGGTATCACTGCTCACTTTTCAACAGGAATCAAGGAAAACAAAGGGCCAAAGGAATAGCAAAGGACATCACAAGAAAAAGGCAGTATTACAAGTCTGGTCCCCCTCTCTAAAAGGGGCATAGGATGAGGCAGGTGATAATTATTGGAAGTTTTCTAATGAAAAATGAGAGTTAAAAAAGTTAAGAAGAAACATGACTGAGGAAACAGGATGCCAGACAGATGGATAGCTTGTTTTTACAGTACATGACTCAGGACCTATTCAATGAGCAATTAAAAATAAATTTTAAAAAAATAGAAACTTTTAAAAATGCATAACTAAAGCTGTAGAATTCCTTGGCACAAATTAGAATTAATTAAAATTAATGAATTTTTATAGGATTACATATTTAAATTTATGATATCATTCCAATTTAAATTAGGCAAGAGGAATAAAAAGGGAAAGCTACAGCTAATAAGAGACAAGAAATTTCTCTGAGGAGCTAAGTAGCCTATAATTGTCCATTAGATCATTCTCTCACCTTCTTTTGAGATGTTCAGATAATTTGTGGAGACAAGATGATGCTCTATGTGGATCATTGCTCAGACATGCTGTCATAATTTTTACAGGTGGCAGTGAGCGCTATGAGCTGACCCAGAATACAACAGAAGTGGGGAAATCCCAGCACTACTCAATAAACAAGTAAATCAGACTCTAAGTCTCACAATTGCTACAAAAAAAAAAAAAAAAAAAAAAAAAAAAAAAAAAGAGAAAAAAAACCCCTAAGTTTTCTCCATACAAGGAAGCTTTTCAGATGAAAATTGGAACATTATGCCTAGTGATAATCACTGGGAACTTGTGTGCTGAACTTTCTTTGCTCTTTTAAGAGCTTTGCTACATTTTATTAACTCAATTTTGCCAAGCTGTTATATGGTGCAAGTTTCAGCCTCTTCTGATTGTTCACAGCTTAGGCTAATAAGCATGAGAAATGAGTGTTAGTAAGACAGAAAAGAAAATGGTAACAATTCAGCAATAGTAGGAGGAGAATCAGCATGTCTGGCAAGCTTGTGTATTTTCTATGAACTAGGAGAGCTGGCTTTGATTATTTAAAATTTAAAAAGCCCAGTAAGTAGGTTTCTTAGACGTTCTCAAACTATGTTGCTAAATGGGGTCAGCGTTGTGGTCCAAACTAACTGCATGAAGAAACAGAGTCCAAATGCAGTGGGTGATGTTGGCATGCGGGATGTAGTTGGTGCTGAAGAAATGAGCACTCTGGAACGCAAAATTGTTCACAGCTCTAAGACTATTTTTTTTTTTTTTTAAATTTAGAAGTGACAGAAAATTGTAACACATCATAAATGCTTTCACTGTCATTAAGCTACTCAAGACTACTTCAAAAATAAGATTTTGAAGGCAAAGACATTTCTTTTTCCTTTCAAATGGAAGATATTGACAATACTTTCTTCTGTACACAATATTAGATCATGGACATCTCTTTGATGGCCACTTTTGATCACCAGACCAACAGCAGAAAGCTCTTTCCAGCCCCACATGATAATGAGATGTCTTTTAGGTTGCTCCTACTTCATGATCGAAACAAAAATTACAATATAGTCAAATATAAAAGCCATACAGCTCTGGAGTTCTGGGCCGTAGTTCCTGGAGAGGTTTTACCATTAAATATTGTAGATGGGATCTGAGGTGGGCATTGTCCTGAAGGCAGCTAATTGGCATTGTACCCTTCCCTTCCATTGCAGGTCAGGATTTCACTCAAAACTTTTACACAGCATTCACATAAATGCTTGTGGCGGTGGGAAAGTGATTGATTACCAACATAAATGAGGGCTAGTCAGAAGGTTAATAATTAGCCGGACTGGGTCCTTGTTCTGTACACAGCAGACACAACAGCTATTACCAATCCCCCCCTTCTGTGGCCCTATAGATTTATTATGGAGCTAACCAGAATATTGCTGTTACCACCTAAGAAGGGTGAAATTAAAACCACCTCTACAGTTTGCTTTCTGCTTTGAGAAACTGCTCTGTAGCAATTAGTACAATGAACAGATTTGCCCTGGGCGTTTATCTATAATATTTCCTCTGACCTACATACGCGACTCGACCAGCAGGCGATCTGCCCTCCTGACAACTGATGGGGTTGGACCGAGTTCCTACACGTTGTCACTGCTGGCAGCAGATCCGAGATCCAGTCTCTCTCCCTCAGCCTGGCAGAAGTGCTTGGTTTAGTCCTTCAACCATTACTTAAAGGACAAAAACCTTACAGCTTACTGAGACGATACATGATAAATGCGTGATCTGCTCTATGACTGTTCATGCTTCATATTTATAAAACTCAAGGGTTGCCTTATTCTGTAGTTTTTGGTGGTCTCTTCATATGTCTTTCATAGCAAACTCAGTCCAGCCCTTGCATCTTTCTAAGCAGCAGACACCTGGGAGATCAGATTCTCTTGCATTATAAAACCAAAAAATAACCTTGCATTGTATTTATTTAATACCTCATCAAATAACATCTCATAACCCCTTTCAAAGTCTATGTTTTTGTCAGCTGGATTTACCTGGGGGCGAGAGAGAACAAGGATGAAGCAGCACAAGAACAAATGTCATAAAGGTCCACGAAGGTGTTGAGGCTGGAAGAGTCCCTCATCCTCCAGCTGCCTCTGTCCTGGAAGGAGCCAGCTCACCTCTCACCTGCAGGACAGCTTTGGGGCCCAGAAGCTCCTACCACATGTCAGGAGAAGAAGCAGCACCCCTCTACCTTGCTCCCTTTTGCTTATGTTTCCAACAGCTTCTCAGACAAAAACCAAACTGTGAAGGGGATGTGAGAAGCAGAAATAGCAGCTAAATGGCAAGCTCTGACCAGCCAGGCTCTGCCAGCTGACCCAAGGAGCACCCTTAGCACATTAGACCCAACACATAGCATAAATGCCCACAAACATTTGTAGCTCAAGGAAAAATCACTGCTTGAAAAAAAAAAAAAAAAAGGATGTGTAATGGTCGAAGTTTGCTTTTCTTCAGGTGTGATATTCCATTGATAATGATGCTGCCATCATATACCAGTTTGGTTAGACCTCACTTTCATTTAGTGGCTCAAACACAGTTTTGCCACTGCAGTGACTGATGGCTCTGCATCAGATGTCTCTTGATGCAAAACAGAAGGCGCACCATACATTAGGCAGCTAGATATTAGTCAGTTATTCCTTGTATATGTTCAGTAGAGTAGGAAGAACGCTTATGAATTTTAAATGCCTTCTGTTGTTATGATGGTAGTGAAAAGGTTTGGGTTGTTTTTTTTAATAGTTATTTTCAGATAATTTTCAGTTAATTGCTGTTTTCAGATACTTCTTCTACAATATATTCAAATAATAGTTATGCACAGAGAAGTGTGCAGCTCAGATTCAAGAAAAGTCTTGCTCTTGGGTTAATAGTGCAGCTATGTGATTAATTTCCAAAATTACAAGTGCAAAGTTCTTTTTATTCAAAACAGAGAATGTGTACAAAAATAGTGTGTCATTGTAATAATTGCATTCAGTTACCAGATCCATTCCAAGAATAATGGAAATCGTATGTGCACTAGGGGAATAATTATATATGTATTTTCATGTGCAGAGTTCTTTATACATATATGTTTATTTATATATATAAAAAATTACAAATTTACATGACCTGAAAGATTTAAAAAAAATGAATTACATATTTTAATAGCAATAATCCATAAAATTCAGTAAACTGTATCTCCTTGCACGTGTTGGATTAAATATGACTTTATTAAATTGCACAAACCGAAGCACTTCTCCAGACCAGTTCACAGATTTTTAAATTAAATTATTTATGTACCTGTCAACAGTTTAGTGATTTGCTTTCTTTAGTTAGAAAGGAGAAGTTCTATAAATCGTCACTGGAATAGTTCTAGTCCTTGAAATGTAAATGCAATTGTGCACAACTTGTGAAGAAGGATTGCAGCTCCCTGCTGGTTTGGATTTTTCTGCACTCATTCCCAGTTATTGATGCAAAATTTGTAATAACTATCAGTGTACTTCCATGAGAGCTGTCTGTGCAGATCCGGGGCCAAATAATAATAGGCTGCAAATCATAACTCTTGCTGAACTTAGAGAAGATTAAAAAGCCACTGAAAATAAGTTTTCATGCTATATAAAGCATATTCAGAAATTCTCACACAGCTTAACTAGCAGCTTTGAATGCCTCATGAATTTTTATGATCTTGTTAATACTGAAATAGTGAAGTTCTTTCTGTATTGCTTAGTTTATATTGGCAGTAGAATGGGGAGTTATATTATTCTATGGATGCCTGCATCTTTTTATATACTCTAGCACTACGTTTATAGAAAAAAAACGTGTGTGATAACATAGGTAGTGACTCTTTGGGGCTTGACAGCTAAACCCTAGGTTTACACATGACTAGATGGCTTAGGTACAGTAAAACAACTTGTAATTTAGTCCTCCAAACCAAAATCCACTGTTTTTTACACAAATTAGAACCGTTCTCCATGTTTGAATTGTCCAAACACCTTTACAGCAGCCCAGCGGATGCTCACAGCCTGCCTGACCAGGTCAAAATCCCTGCTCCTGATGGATGTTTTTAGGGGAACCACTAAGGATACGGAGGGAAAAAAACACATTATTCAGCCTACCTGCTGACTCCATTTCAAAATTACACCAACCTGCTGAGAACATCCCTTTCCTTAGTTCCAGCATGTTCTTTTAAGCGCAATTCCCGCAGAGCCTTCACTCCTCACACAGTTCCAGCCCTCTCCATGTATTGTCCATCTATTACATTGTTTTCTGCTCCCTGTCAGCCTATCCATCGTTGGCACAGACAGTTTTTCAGGACTGCGGTCCTGCAGGCTTCTGAAGACAACTGAGATTCACACATTTCTCACTCAGACTTCAAGCCGACCACGCTTGTTTGAGCCACTACTCAGGGTTCACCACGAGGTAAGTTCAGTCGTTTACAGCAAATCACAAAACAATGCGCTGACACGGGACAAACCCAATACAGAGGTTTTGGGAAACAAAGTTTTGTGGTGCTGACAGACAGTAGCCTCTGAGGAAAGAATGAAAGAACCAGTGTATAGCATAAAAAAAAAAACCCTCCGCGCTGAGAAAACCCATATGTGTAAAAGGCTGCTGCAGAAAGGGAGGGCATTAGCTGTGCTCCTGCTGGATGCAACAAGAACTAGTGGGCTTCAATCACAATTGGAATTTTTTTCTAGCAGTAAAGGCAGCAGGACGCTAGAGTAGATGCCTGTGGGAGCTGGGGAATGTTCCTCTCTGAGTCAGTCTCAGGAATAAATTGTACAAAGGTGTTTTAGATGCAATTAATCCCTCTATGACGAGGCGCTAGGTGGCTGCCATGGATCTCCGTTGGCCTTGTGCAACACTCTTCTGGGGCTCTCAGGTTCGAACTTCTGGAGTAAATCATTGGCAAGATGGTACAAGGCAGAATAAAGCCAACAGCACCACAACACAACTGTGAACAGCCACAAACCACGTAGGAAGCAGGAACGAAACAATGATTTCTCTGACTCCTTTGAAGTGCCCCCGAATCCCCATGGCCCTGGCCAGGAGAGAGCTGCAAGCAGGCAACACTCAAGCCACAGATCAGACACAGATGTTTCTAACTCCATGTGGAATAACCTGTGTTTCAGCTCCTTTAATCTTTCATCCTTTTCTCTCTTTCCACACTATAATCAAAGCCTTTCAGCGCAATTTTCTTAACTGACAGGATACAAGACATAATTGTTGAATTTTTGAGTGACTTCACCCAGAAAAACCTCTCTCCTGTTAATCCATATATTTCTCTCTCCAGCAGGAGCAAGCTGTAGTGATGATCTTTTTTTTTTTTTTTTTACTTGCTCAGAACTTATTTTACCCTGAAATTGTTTCACAGTACATCGGAGGAAAAGCTAGCCATAGCCATACCGATAGCATCACTTTTAGCTAACACTGCTTCAATCGTGGGTAGCTGCTCCCGTCTGTGTGTTTCCACAGAGACAGGGTATAACAGTGTTCCTCTTGACTGTGATGGAAAAAGTCAAAAAAAAGGAAATCAATGGGAATAGGAAAAACGTTTTAATTAGCATCTAAAATTTAAAAAGCTGACCATATCGATCTGGAAAGTCTCTAGTAATTACAGCTGAACCTTACAACAGAGAAATGCCACAACACTCAACTACACCGTATTTTAAAGCCATGTGGCAAAAAAAATAAATTTGCTGCTGAATAATTTTATTCTGTTGGCTCCACTTTAGGGGCAGTAGCGGTTTGTGTTGATGTTCTGGAGTGGGAGACTCCAATGTGTCATCTGAATGGGACCACTGGGTGCTGTAAATGCGCTCTTCATTAAGGCAGTGTGGTTAAATGACGGAGCGAACTCTGCCATCAGCCATTGAGAACTTTCAAGGCACCTTGCTGTGCGCTAGGAACTTGGTAGGCACAAGTTTAATCTTCCCAAATGAGTCACGGTAATACACACTCAAGCAACAAATACCATGCTGAAAACAAACAGAAAATGGAGTCTCTTCAATAGATATTCCAAATCCTATCTGCTCCACAATAAATATACACAGCACAGTAGTAGAATATTAGCCCTTTCATTCGCAGAGGTAATCAGCTTCAAATAACTGACCATCTACTTCCAGTAGTTACATAGTGCTTTACCTTAAATAGCCATCTTTCAGAAGAGAGACACCCTGTAGAGCATGTTTTAAAGATGACCTTTCAAGAGCATGCTTACATCAACTTAGTAATAGTTATAACATCTATATGAGAAGTGAGCTATGGCTCATGTCCTCTCTCAGCATCTCAGGTGTCACTGTGGTGGTAACACCACACAACAAGCGGTGGAGCTGTGCTGGTACGAGAGCAGCCGCGATGGGAAACAGTGAAACGTGCCTGCAGGGAGGCTGGGAAAACTCAGGGAGCTATCTGCAGACCCTGCCCATCCTCCTCTGAGAGCAGAGCAGCGGGACCCCTGAGGAGCTATTCTCATCTCTGCTCCTCATCTTCTCAAGGTCTTTTTCTCCTGTCAGAGAGGGAATTTGGAGGCATGGGGGAGATCTGGTGACTCTTTCCCTTACAAAGATTGTCAGATGAGGCTGAGAGGAGGTAGGGGAGCTGGCCATGCCCATCACAGCCAAAGTAAATCAGAGCAGCAGGATAAACCCAAATGCAATGCAGTCACACGCTCTGTGGCAGTAGTGGCTTGAGGCAGAAAGGACCATGCAGGGTTCTGTCCCTACTCTTAACTGGGAGCATAGCACCTCACCAGAAAACACAAACAGGGAGAGAGGAGACCTCTAACATCCCTAACCTACTTTTTGCTGGGTAAATCCCGCTGCAATCTGCCCTCAGGCTCTAGAAACTGTTGATGAAGCTATATTATTACATGCTCAATTGTTAATGACATTCAGAGCCAGAACCCATTTCAGTACCCGTGACCCTAGGGATGGAAAGGGCATTCTCTCTCCATACCGTCATCTCTTTCTGTTATTACTGTTATGAAAGCCATTCTGTAGTGCAGCTGTGGCCAATCCACACTTCATGGCCCATGTCTCGCTCCTGGGCAGTTAAAACTTCGCTCCCATCCTTGGGCTGTGTCACCTCACTGACAGCAAGGCTGTGCCGGCCCAGGAGATCACACGTATGTGACCAAGCCAGCCAGGCACCATCTCCTATGGGATCGTCCTGCCTGGCTCATTCTACAGCCAACCACATCACACACCACACTTGTTCTCCACAGCAGCTGCGGGAGCCCTGGGTAGCTGCCATCATCTGAGTTCTACTGCTTGTAAAATATAAAGCTTTCTCCTACCAGTAAAAGAAAAAGAAAGGCTAGTTTTAAAATTGCCCCCTGCTTCACGTCCCCCCACCAAGTCCCCATCCCACTGTTGGACACACACTTCTTGTGCCCCCTGCATCCACTGCTCACAGATTGACACTAGCGACTGGCAATGTTTAGTTTGTCGTATTTTTCATTTTTAAAACACTAGTGATAAAGGACAGGCTTTTCAGGAGAACTTGAAATGCATTTAAGCAATAACAGAAGTGGTTAAATTTTGACATGAAATGGGTATGGCAAGTTAGGCCATGAGCATCTTTGAAAAATGACTCTGTCAGCACCTGAGCACTGGGAAAAGGTCCAGCCCCAGAGACATGTTAAAATATGGCTCTTTAAAATTATTCAAAATAATTTTAAAATTATTCAAAATAATTCTAAAATGTTATGGTTTGAGATTGTCTTTAAGGAAGTGAACTCAGGTGACAGCTTTTTGCAACAAGGTTCATGCAGAGATCAAATCTGCCTCAGTCACATTCCTGTCCAGCTGCTCAGTAATCTAACAATCACCTTTCTACTTTTGCAGGTTACATAAATTAATTTTAAATAGAAAGATATGACATACAGGGGGAGAAATGAACCTCTGAATTATCTAAATTATTCTTTCCCTGTCTATCTTGACATTGCCTATTTTGTCAGAGATGCCAGGGTTGCTGGAGTCACAATTTTAATCACTTTGTGCCAGGAATATCACACTGCATAGCTGAGAAATGTGTGCGTTTGGAAGGAAGACTGAGAAAAATACGTGATTCTCGGGTATCATGGTGATAAGTGAATGACAGCGTGATGTTGCTTCCCACCAAAGGTATTGCCCCAGCGGTAACCAGAGCTGGATGCAGGGCTTTGTTTCCACGGTCGCATAACTAAATTTTAGATCAACAAGCTGAAAAAAATAGTATTTTCCTAAAGTAAAAATAATCGTCTAAATTCTGGTGAGACTCTGACTGCTATTATGCCTATGTAACTTTGCATACATTGGCCCTGGGTTTATGTCACTATAATGGTGTTAAAATCCTAGTCCTTTACACTCCCAAGAAGAAATGTAGACTTTATGCTGAAACGAGATGTGAAATATTGAAACTCTCCTGACGATAAAGGAGGATTCCTCCTCCTAGTAGAAGGAAAAGACTTACAGGCTTGCCAAGGCACTGAGAGACACCCACAAAGGCTGCCTGCCTACTGCCAGCCACCCAAACCGTGTCCCGGGGAGTCCTTCCCTCCCTTGACCACAGGGCACCCAGGAAGAGGAGCCCCACTAGGCAAAAGTGAGCCTTTTTTTTTTTTCTAATACTGCCTTGCAATTGAGTACTCACTGCCTAGTAAGTGTAAGTAAGCATACAACTGAAGAGGCACAGCCCCTTTTCAGGGATTTGTATGTAAATGCATATTGGTGTCAAAAAATCAGACCTACAAAGACCAGCTGATTATCACTCACTAGATCTTGCATGAGTTACAGCCAGCACAGGCTCTGTAGGAGCTCCCGTACCATCCCAATCCAAGAGGGACCTTTCCCCATGGCTTGAGAGGTCCAGCCCAGTCCTAGTGAGAGGAGTTGGGAGAGGGGATGCCCGACTCCAGCCTCTCCTCCCATGCTCCAGCAGCCCCCAGGCAGGTGTATGGAGGTGGATGGAGGGGGATGGAGGTGGAGGCGTGAAAGCTGCACAGAGCACAGCAAAAGATTTTAGCTGTCAAAAATTGTCAGCATCGCAGATTATCAGAACTGCCTCACATAAATATTTCTGCATTATTTTATATTACATATATGAGGAATAAAGACACTGCCTTCTGTGCATTGCCTAACGCTTCTCTAGGGGCAGCTAACCGAAGTGCTATTCTCAAACATAGTGTGAAAGGCTGTAATGAAGAAAACAAAGCCATTACTCCATTTTCCCCCTTTGCAATTTACTTTAATTAGTACTTGTTTCATGGCTAGAGATGCTGTGTAAATGCTATTACTGCTATTCATAGCATACAATCAATCTACATATATGGTTTCTTCTGATGGGAATGTACAAATGGCATGTCTCGTTTTGAAAATCACTTGACTTAATTTGTACAATGTTTGCAGATCCTTCCAGTCAGAAAAGATGGTATAAATATAAATTATTGTTTCCATGTGCTGTTTTCTTCAAATAAGTATAGACTTTATCTATACTCCAATTTTTTTCTTCATGGATCTTTCTGTTGATTCTTAATCAATCTCTGTTGATTCTGTCAAAGGCAGACACTAAGTGTACTGTTAATTATTGCCATTACAAGTTCAGATGATCAGACTATTCAGTGCACAGGTTTTGTGCTTTTTAGAAAAAAATCAAGTCACTCCTACTTATGACATTTATCTAAATGGGCTTTTAAAACAATTTGGCAATGGAATAAACAAAAAATATCATTTTGTTGCTGAATTTAGTCATTGCAAAAGTTTCTTATTTGCAAGTGCTTTCAGTCATTGATCGTGTCTTGGGCTCCAGCTGCAGAAGACTGAGTGCACTATTTGTACATAGTTTATCTGGGTGGGCAGGAGCAGCAGAAGCTGTCTGTTTTACTGGTATTCCTGGGAGAAAGTCAGCCTAAGTCCTGACCCCTATTTACACCCACACAGCACCACACCAAACTCTGGGACCCTGGACCTGAACCCTGGTTCCATGTTCCTGGAAAGCCAGTGTTCAAGTAATTCAGAGCTAGAGCCTTTTTAAAAATGAAGGATTGCATTGGATTAATGTGCACATAGGCTCTGAACTAACCTGGAATAAACTGACATGCCTCCATTTCCAAGCTACTTCAGATGTAACAGCCAGGTATCTGGAACTGATTTAATTGTAATATTACAGCTGTCAGAGGAAAACATACTTTTCTATCAGTTCATAAGACATTTTATAGCATGGAATCAATGTGCATTAAGTTCCACATTTTCTTACCTACAAAGGCTTGGATTCAACTCCCAAAGCACACCCTATTACTACATAATGTGGCACAAGTAATTTCTGGAATCACTCTCCAGTCCTTTAGGATTAAATTCAACATTAGTACATTCCCCACATGCTTCAAAACAAAATCTGTGTAAAAGATGGTGAATGCTGCAGTTTGGCCCAAGACCACTATTAAAATAATAAACCAAAGAAAATTGACTGTGTATTGGAAACTACCTTTCATATCACTCCAGAGAGGATACAAGTCTGTAGAAACAGCAAAGGAGATAAATGTCTCCCTTACTGTATATTTCTCTTTTCACTCCAGCAGAGTAGCAGGTTCTATTTAAACTCTAGAGGACACCACCACCTTGCCTCTCCTGTTGGTAAAGATTTTAGCCACTAAATATACTCTTAACAGGTCAGTATTTATTAGGTTCTCATCCAAAGATGGACAGTGTAGCGATAGGATGAAGGATAATGGTTTTAAACTGAAATAGGGTAGATTTACATTAGATATTAGGAAGAAATTCTTTACTGTCAGGGTGGTGAGACACTGGAGCAGTTGCCCAGAGAAGCTGCAGATGCCCCATCCCTGGAAGTGTTCAAGGGCAGGCTGGACGGGGCTTTGAGCAACCTGGTCTAGTAGGAGGTGTCCCTGCCCATGGCAGGGGGGTTGGAACTTGGTGATCTTCAGGGTCCCTTCCAAATCTAACCATTCTATGATAAGATCTGCATGCAAGTTCTGCATAACTCTCTGTCTAATTTACACCCTTACTGCAGAGCCAGAATTTGTGTTTCAATTGAAATTCTAATGGGCAATGTTTGTACCAGCTGCCCGGTCTCTAATGGAAACCTCCTGCCATACATCACAGCAAACTGGCTGCTCCTCCAAATGGTTCCACAATGTAGCTGCAGGATCAAGGGAATAACCAGAACTTCTCCCTCTGCCAAGCTGCCTGTCCTCCTGTTCCATGGCGAGGAAGCCTCCAGGCTGCACAGCCCCCATGCACACGTCCCAGGGCAAGCAGCCATGTGCTGCTGTTGGAGATGCTCCTCCTGCAAATCCAATACAGGTTGTGGGGCCAGAGGTGGCAACAGAGGTGCACAGAGGAACAGTGTCCATCTTGGTGATGACACCAGATGTCAAAAACTAATAATATTCCCTATGATCTCTGATGGTTAAGTCTGAGTCTGTAAATCAAAAGGGAACATGCCTGGGCACTCTAACCTTACAGTTGTCTGTAGTGTTAAATCATTAATAGCCAGGTCCCTGGCTCAGTTTTGGCCCATGCTGACTGGCAGTCTCCAAAAAACTTCCCAGGCAGAGTCTGGGAGTTGGGACAAGCCAAGGACCACTCCTGATGAGCAGTTTCTCATTTCTCTCATTTCTTACTGCAGAGCACAGCAACAAACTCTGGCATCTTGGTAACAGGTCAAATTTCCCCACTTTTTGGAGACAGTGCTTGTGCATAGGTAGCATCACTATCCCTCAGTAAAATGCTATGCAAGACTGTCTGGTTACGTTTTTTTCAAATATGGTATAGAAAAATAGAAAAAAAGTTTCTAGGTTCACACTTGCCAATTTTTTCCTATTTGCTGGCCCCTAAACTGCTTCCACTGGCTACACAGATTCCTCTGTGAGACAAAGCCCACTGACAATAAAGTTACTTTTCTTAGGTACTTCCATGTACCTCCCAAAAAGCCAGCCAATGCCACTGTGACCAGCCACAGGGCAAAGCCATTCGTCCAAGCACAGTGCTGCACTTACAGGCTGAGGAGAGCCACCCTTTGGCTCGTCATGTTTTTCAATACTGTACTACAGCTCCCTAAAAGAAAAGGGCAGCCCTAATTTTTTGTGATTGCCAAGTGGCAGGAGGTGACTTGTTTTGAACTAGGAAAAAAACAAGACAGAAAGAAAATGCCGAAGTTCCCAAGTGCAGCACTCTAAAAATGACTTTCAATTTGACAAGCATGAGTGGGAAGAGCTCTTCACCAGACTCTGGACTGTGGCTCTGCTCACCTCAGGAGCTGCAAAGCACAGGTCAGGCCAGTGAGGTATGCAACGGAGAGCAAAGCAGAGAACACTGACAAGGCATTTGCCTTCACAGAAGAAAAGGAGAGGAATCATTCTGACATAAATCTAAAAAGCCTTCTTAACTGGAATAAAAGAGGAGTGGATACAATTATAAAAAAGCAAGCAGAGCCCCAGGAGGAATCTGGAAAACTCTTAGGAGGACCTGTACATGAAAACACAAAATGCTAAAGCAGCGACAATATTATTAAAGAAGTTCCCCGAGGATTTCACAAGTACACAATTCAGGCTACTCCCTAGGAATAAAGCTGTTGCCATTCTCCAGAGAATCTCCAATGGGGCATAAATCAAAAGCCTCAAAGCGAAAGGAGATGATTCATCTCTCAGATGGGCACCCAACTTGCCGAGAATAATGCAGAGTAACCAGTTAACCTCCTGAAGAAGGTGATCAAAGGAAACAGGGATTTCTAAGCAACCTATCACCAGCTAAAGATACTGTCTTACAACAGCAAAGTTTTCTACAGCTTGTCAGATTCAGTATATGCTCAAGCCTTTAATCAAACTATTACATTCATATATTTCTGAAAGCCATGACGTGGACTCATCACACTGCTCAGGGCATTTGCTGGTTTGATTTCAAGACCTTGGTAAAGAAAAATCAACTTTTCTAGAAAGGTCAGCCAGTTTGCACTGTTGAGGGGGTTGCATTACTGCTGGGGTGAAGTAAAAAACGCAGCCACGTTTTGGGCAGAAGCCCAAAACTGCAGTTTTAGGACAAAAATGCAACACAGCAGCATTCGGCTTCACTGCACACAACAGGTAGGCACTCTCTGTACCACAAGAAGCCCGAAAGAACAAGATGTGGAAGAATCTAGGGAGTTATCTGTAATATCTTAAAAGAAGCTAACAGTGTGCAGGTAAAAAGCTGAAACTAGAATTATATAATAAATACAGTTTACTTGCTCTCTGGGCATTTTCATCTTCACTTACTAATCTGTCTTCTAATGGGTCCACTGCTAATGTTTCAACTATGTCAGCAGCTTTCAAAGAACCACCGTGTCTTTTAACGTGAGTAGCTTCAAAAAAACAATTTCTTCCCCAAAGGTCATTAATAATGCATTTCTATTGCACTAGTTCATGCTTCATGCTGATGAGGTGGAGACATTTTGAACTAGCGTATTTTTATTTTATCTTAAATTAGAGGAACCATCTCAAGAAGACTCACTGCAGACTGAGGATGGCTGTCCAGGCTCGCAAAGCCAAGCTGAGGGACTTTCTTTCCTGCTGCAGCCGTAGCGGCGAGGAAGAGAACATGGCCAGAGAATATGCAGACACCTTCATTAAAGTTAATAAAAGTTTTGCACGAATGAGAACAGCTCCAGAGCAAACGAATAAACACCATGATGACAACTAGATACATAAATGTATTTTTTCCCAAATACCATCAAACCCCTGCGATACGGGGAAGACCAGCAAAATATGCACAAACGGGAATCTAGTGAGCTCTCATTTTAGCTTCTAGCACAGTCCTGAGCTGGGAATTCGTGCAGTTGTAGGCAGCGAAATGGTATTTTGCGAAACAGGGGGGACAAAGGAGGCCTTTTAACTTCCCAGAGTGTACGGGGTACATGTTTCCAGCTGGTGGCCTGCTATGGAGCTGGTAAGGTAGTTCATGGACCTGTTTTCCCTAGCCTTGGCAGAGCAGTCTGCAGCTGCAGAAACACTAGCAAGTGCCTGTCCTGGCCTGCAAGAGAACGTGGGATATTTGACCAAGGGCACTCAGGAGCATAAAGGCAGGAGGCTCCTTTCATCCCCTGTTCCCTTTCCAAGCAATGCCGGACTGCACCTCAGCAGCGTATCCCACAACCCTCACCCATGGTTTGCTTCATTCTGAGGATCAAAAATCCCAAATGCTGCTCAAAAACTTTACATTGTATAACCAATATTCTCTCTAAATGTGTCTTCACTGAAAAGATTGTCCTAATGGCCAGCACCTGAGTATAAAGTATCCAGGCTAGCCAGAAGTGAGCACCCAGGCAGGAGAGCCACACGTGAGCTGCTGTGTTCTACAGCCACTGAAGGACCTCAGTGCCCACAGGTGAGGGGACACAGCCTGGCCTCCAGGCTGATGTACAAAGGCACAGGCAGGTGTCCAACTTCCATATTGTGCAAGGACTCCTCAAAAGGGCGACCCAAAAAGTCCTGAGCACACTGGAGAAAGCTGTCTAGAGCTGGTGTCAAACACAAGGTCTCGGAGTGGAGCTTGGGCCTCAACTCAGGGCTGTAAGATGGGTGGATGAGCTTTCAGCCCTTAGGGTCCAGAGACTGAGATCTGCTGGGAAAGTTTCAAAGAGCTCCTCTGAGCTCGTTCCTTTCTCTGTTGCTCTCCCGACATACCGTAGTGGTTAAAGCACAGCAAGCAACAGACCTGGATTTATTGCTTTATTTTTGTCTGGGATGTGATGTTCAAACTCCAGCTTCCCAGAACAAATTTAGACAAAGCAGCTAAGCCTTTCTACAACATTGCTTAGGATTCTGGGGGCATGTTGCAGGTGTCTTTGTGATCTTTACCTCTTCAAATGAAAGGAAAAATTGTCTGTCTTTCTAGCCCTAACTAGAAATTGCTGTGTTGCCAGCTCTGCAGTTCAGATTATGACTCAAACCTGACAATCATAAGAGAGAGAAATCACCTTCAAGTCTAGGGAGAGCTAGGAGGGGAAAAAATAGAAATCAAATTTCATCACTAGTTTTTGCAGCTTCCTACTTCACCTCCCTTTCCCACATAGAAGTGGTAAATGTTAATTGCACGGAGGGAGAGTTTACTTTTATTCTCTTCAAAGGAAAATAATAATAATTGTCAATTGTTGATTAGTTTTGCTCTTTGTTTCTTACCTCCAGTGCATAAACATCCTCTCCAGATATGCCCCTTTCTTCCTCCATATTCTTCCATGCCTGCAAGTGAGCCCCCTCTCAATGCCATTCCAGCAGCGAGTCCTTCAGGTGAGAGCCATGCTCTGCTCCTCTCCCACTCCTCCCTCCTGCCTCCGACCCTCACTGTCTGTGGGTACATCATGAATTTACGTTGGAGATACATTAGGGAAGAGGAATCATACTGATGCCCCAAGCCACAAACAGTCCTTTGCTGTCCCAAACAGCAGCTGTGCCTGCAGCCACAGGATGAAAGTCAGTCTGATGGCATTCATGTAAAATGCCCGTTGCTCAGGAGTGTTTGCAAACCTCAATTTTAGGGCAACATCCTGCAATCACTTCCATTTTTTAGAAGTTCCTGCTGTGGAACTTGACCTTTTTTTTTTTTTTCTGTAAAATCCTGAAAAAGTTGACATGAATGAAAAATTAGTAAGTTGTTCTATCCTGGATGCTGCTTCTCAGTGCTTTATTGAGAATTGGGGTGGGATTTACCAGATATGCATACGGTGTGTGTAGTCCACTCCATTTGCACTTAACCCTGCTCATGCCAGGTCACTTCTGCCCCTGGTGCTACACTAAGACATATGTCCTTTACCTCCTCTACCATTCTCTAAACTCTCCCACAGGGATGGCTACAGAATGACCAACAGGCAGGGGAACAACAAGGGTATCATCAGGGGATCAGTAAAAATAGAAAGACAAACATTACCTGGAAATGTATCTGCTTTTGTCAGCTTGTGTCATTTTTAGCTGAATTGGAAAGAAAATTGTGAAAAAAAATTTTGGCTTGGATTGAAAATGGGTATCTGACAAATAGCTTCTAAGTAAGAACAAACAAAGCTTAATAGAATGGTGAGTCAAGTGGTTGGAAGAAAAAGAGAAAAGATTTCTTTTTATAACAGTAATGGTAATTCCACCGGCATAAGTATCTCTCAGTGCATGACTGAAGGTAATACTCAAACAGACAAATGTCTGCATCATTAGAGGCATAATAATCAACCATAAATTTGGGGTGTATTCAAAAAATTGAATTTCATCAGATCATCCATGCAAACAGCAAATTCTTCAAATCAGACTGCCTTCATCTTCCACCTACAGAAGGCACCAGCCAGGCACCAGCTCTTCACCTCATTTTTTCCCTCTTTTCAAGGCAAGTTTCCAGATATGGCAGGCCACTGGGCCAATGTTAGATACACTGTGGTATAAGCAGAAAAGTGGTGGGGGCCATTATGGCACACAACAGGGAATAAGTCCTAACAGCTGATGGTAAGAGTCCCTGTGCTCTCCTGCCCCTGCTCCAGCCGCCTGCGCCTGGGGATTGGGGTGAGAGGGTCCTTCAAACCCCACCTATATCACAGAGCTCCCTGGGCTTGGGACCACCCCACCCAGCTGCAATTGCAGCTTTACTCCAGTCCTAATGGATTTTCTTTCAGCATGCTGAGAGAGTTGGGGTTTTTCAGTCTGGAGAAGGGGGCCTACAAGGAAGCTGGAGATGAACTTTTTACAAGGGCACGTAATGACAGGATGAGGGGTAATGGCTTCAAAGTGGAAGAGGGTAGTTTTAGATCAGACATCAGGAAGAAATTTTTCATTATGAGGGTGGTGAGGCACTGGAACAGGTTACCCAGGGAAGTTGTGGATGCCCCATCCCTGGAGGTGTTCAAGGCCAGGCTGGATGGGGCTTTGAGCAACCTGCTCTAGTGGGAGGTGTCCCTGCCCATGGCAGGGGGATTGGAACTAGATGATCTTCAAGGTCCCTTCCAACCTAAATAATTCTGTGATTCTATGATTTATAACAGACTGTCAGCAAAGGTATACTGTACTTGCCTTCAATTACTATTGCTTTCATTGTAACTTTTTCTCAGTTTTGCAAGCAAGAACTTCACCATTTCCTCTGCTAGAGTAATTCCTCCTTTGAATTTAAAAGCATTCACAGGACCAAGATTATCTGGGCAGCGTGGTGAAATAACAAGGTCCATGAACGTGGTGTTGCTTTCGGTGACCTTACACTGAAGTGTACGAGACACTGGGATGATTTTACACTAACAGGTCACACAACGATCTAGAAGCAGAAAGAAAACTGTCCCTCAGTGGGATGGGGAAAGAGAAAAGAAAGAATAACAGTGAGAAAAGTCATGGGTCAACATAAAAATAGTTTAATAAACAAAGATGAAAGGAAGAAAAAGCAAAACAAGTGATGCAAAGGCGATCACTCACCACTTGCCTTGTGTAGACTGATGTCCATCCAGTTCCCGACCAACAGATGACTACGGTATCTAACCTTCCTCCTCTCTGTTTTATTGCGGAGCATGACATTATACAGCATGGAATAGCTGTAGTTGGTTAGTTGAGGACATCTGCCTGTTTGTGTCCCCTCCCAGCTTCTTGCACATCCCCAATCTATTCACTGGGGGGACAGAGTGAGAAGCAGAGATAGCCTTGGTGCTGTGCAAACACTCTCCAGCAAAAGTTAAAGTGCTACCAGCATTGTTCTGGTTACAAACCTAGAACACAGGACCATACAGGCTGCTGTCAACAAAATTAACTCCATCCCAGCCAGAGCCAGTACAGAAGAGCTGATTTTCAGATGAGATGTGCAGCTCTGGCTGCAAATAGCTACATTAACTATACAGAATTCCTTGCCAGAAGTTGATCATATGTTTGTTATATTTATGAAAATTGCCTCTGGATCTTCAAAGGCAGATTTAACGTAGTTGGGTGAGCTGGCCACTGAAAATCTTATGAACACAAAACTAAATTTGATGTCAGAATTGTTTATCAAGCTCATGTTGCAGAGTTTTAATATGAATGTGGGTTTGTTTACTTTCTACAGAGAATGTAATGATACTTCTCTTAAATTGCACCTGGCAGCCTTGTCTTTAACTTATGTTTTTTGTGGAGGAGGAAAAGAGCTAGGGAAAATAAAATATTGCTGATAGAATTTCCTAACAACTTGGCAATCAGTTGGAGAAATACAAATTACTTTAAATGCATCTGAGTGAAATATTTTGACTTGAATCCACATATTTCAATTTCTTGTTTGGAGACTGAGTTATTATGTTTTAGGTTGGGAAGGGGGAGACTCAAGCTTAGTGAACTTCTAGACTCATCAGATCTTGGACTGTCAGCTGCACCTCAAAAGCCGTTGATGCATGACAAGTCCACTCTCGTTATACATCATCAGCTTTAGAATCAGATTTGTCCTAAGAAGGATATAAAAATGACCAACCCACTACATTACAAAACTACTCCTACTAGCGCCAGATGCTGCAGTAATTCTTTTGTTGTTGTAGTTACCTCCAAATTTTAGCACTGAAATAAAAAGACTTCTGCATTTTAATTGCAGGAAGGAAAACAACAGTTGGCCTTTCCGTGCAGCCCCACTCCTTCGCTCCTGCCACACACATATGGCTCCTGCCGCTGCTGCCACTCACACACCCACAAATGCAGGGATGGGGCTCCCATACAACACTGTCTAGAGCACATTCTGTCACTTAAAAGCATTTGACTTGCTTCCTCAGCCTAATACCTTTTTTTTTCTTTTTACTAAACCCTGCATATGAAAATAGCTATAATCCTCCAGGCAAGGAAAGAACACTGGCTGAAGAAGATTTTTTAATGCCATGTTATCTGCACAGCGCTGACTCAAATGGTTAATGATGTATGGGAATGTTAAGTAAAACGAGTCATTTTCTTTTATCAGGGCTGCCACTCCTTAGATGTATAATTTAAAAAATAACTTCAACGTTTTCCCAGATCTGCATAGGGCAAGATAGTTACTCTCAAAACTTTTCCATGAGATTGAAAATACATGGAAGAAAAAGATGACTCTGTCAAATGTCTCTTTGAGTTGCATCAGTGAGTCAAACTCTTTGTCTGAACCACTCTCCCGGCTTTGCTTTGATTTCAGGTTTTGCTTTTCTTCCTGCTGCTTTGTTATCGGATAATGATTCCTACCAATCTATTGCAAATTTACACCCGTGCTCTTGCTGAGACAATGCGTTAAGGTGGTGTAAAAGTGTCCTAACTCAGTTCTGAGTCAGGCCTACAGTGGTTACAGTGGTTATGCTTTATATAAACCAGGGAGGCAGAGCTGTAGTAGGGCAGAGGTTTTGCAGAAGAACTATAGGGGTCATGAACAACTCCCTGTAAAGTGTGTAACTGAAAAGTTTGGAAACATGTATCTTAAAAGCGTATAAGCTCACAAATAACTTAGACTGGGAGGTTTTGTTCTCTTTGCCAGATTAACACAAGAAATAAGGAGGTGTTAGATGAAACTGAGAGGCAGTAAATCAAAAGCTGATCACAGGAACCACTTTTTCAAGCACTGTTTGACATCCTCAGATTCGAAAGAGAAACTGTAGTGAACTTCTAAGACCAAGGTGGATATTTACACAATCTTCAGTAATATCTAAAGTTAGTTAAAATAGTAGAGGAAACGCTGCTTATCAAGGCTATAAGGACAGCGCTATTTGTAGCAGGTAGTAGTATCTTCTTTCATTATCTTCTGTGACAAAAAAAAAAAAAAAGCCTTTCAAGCACGCACACTTGGCTTCATCAGATATAGAGGCAAAATACTTCAGACCTGAAGAAGGCTTTTGTTCCCAGAAGGTTGACTGTTTATTGTATCAGTTAAATGTAAGCTCCTGTAGCTTTCTCAGGATTTATAATAGTGAATGACAATAAAAAACAGGGAAGAAATATAAAACATCATGCCTAACACACCAATATTTTAAGCATAATTTAACATGGAACAGCTACTGAAAAGAAAATGCCTTCATTTTGACCATAAATATTCAGAAGGGTTAGACAAACCGTGCACACATCTTACCAGGTGTGACTGTTCCTTTCTTCTGGGATTTCAGTGTAGAATCTTCCTGAAGACCTCAGCAATCTCCCTCCCCACTCCAGGCAAAAGTTATCAGCTCATTTTCAAATACCTTCAATACCAGACCAGTAAATAGGACATGAACTTTCTTAACTGTGGCAGAAGTTGGTGAGAGGGCCGGAGTACCTCTCCTGTGAGGACAGGCTGAGAGAGATGGGGCTGTTCTGCCTGGAGAAGAGAAGGTTCCAGAGAGACCTTACAGCAGCCTTCCAGTACCTGAAGGGGGCCTACAGGAGAGATGGGGAGGGACTCTTTATCAGGGAGTGTAGTGATAGGACGAGGGGTAACAGTTTTAAACTGAAAGGCAGGAGATTTAGATTAGATACCAGGAAGAAATTCTTTACTGTCAGGATGGTGAGACACTGGAACAGGTTGCCCAGAGAGACTGGATGCCCCATACCTGGAAGTGTCATGACCAGGCTGGATGGGGCTTTGAGCAACCTGGTCTAGTGGGAGGTGTCTCTGCCCATGGCAGGGGGGCTGGAACTCAATGATCTTTAGGGACCCTCCCGACTCAAACCATTCTGTGACTCTATTATTCCAAGTTAAATCTTGCCATACCCACATTATGGCTTATTAAAAGTTTGACAAGAGGCATTAAAGACACTTTTCAGTGCCTTTGCTTCACTTCTTCCCATAGAAAGAACTTTGTCCTGTGAGGATAAAACAGTTTATCTTGTACAGGTTGCTCAATAGACTACATTGATCCTATAACTACTAACCAGGTCTGGATTCCAACCAGAGACCAAATACAGAGACACTTTGGATAATCCACCTTCTAAGTTATCTTCTGCTGCTATAACAAATATTTGCTAAGAGGCAAAGTGAGAGGAAGTAACAGGCTGAAATGAAGCCATAAAGCAATGCAATTACTACTTGCTAACCCTAGAAAGTTTTTTGTTGTTTTTTTCTTTAACTTTTTAAGCATAGGTTTGTCAGTCTGGACATCTCATCTTTCCTTCTAATCAAATTCAGAGGCTTACCGCTGGGGAGCAAATTAAGCCAGTGGTGTGGCACAACATGGGCTACATAGCACAAAAGCCAAAAGGGTAGAAAAGCATTTCCAATTTCCTTTTAGCTCTCAGTTTTGGAAAATCCAAAATGAGTGACAGCTATGGGAAGCAAACACCAGGCAACTAATTTTATCAAGGACTTTTGATCCGGACTGGGCCTTTGAACAGGTGGGAAATGTATCCAGGGTAACCTTTCAAAGCACATTATTTACACCAGGACCAGACCTTCTGAGCTCTGCCCACTGTGAGAGCAGGACTGGACTCAGAAATGCTGCCACTGTGAGCCTGGGCATGGGCTGCCTCCAAATCTGTCCTTCCTGAAGGAAGGAAACATACAAGTGCAGCCAGTTCATAAAGAGACAGCCTTGCATGGGATGGTGGGACTATTCGTGTAGCTATTCACTTTTTCTTGTATTTCATCCTTCATCTTTCCATATTATCTTCTTGTGTATGGATATTCTAACTCATAATGATGGGGACTGATCATAGTATCTTGCTCATCCTGTCAAGAAGGCGGCACGTGAGAGACCACATTCCCACTGTTCAAAGCCTCAACAGGTATGATGTCAGTGCAGAGCGCTGGCAGTTAGGCTGCTGCAGATCCCACCACCTCCGACAGAGTCAGAGACTTAACTGAACAGCTGAGAGTAGCAGGAACTTCATAACCTGACACAAGCAACAAATGAGACCTCCTAGGACTTAGGAAGGTGCGCATCGTTTCTCAAAGCAGAGCGGATTCTTAAAGGGCGATAGTCTGGCTCCAATACCAGGCAAAACTGAAGTCAATCCACCACCCTGATGGACCTTGAATGGTCCGTCCTCACTTCAGTCACAGGTCAGTTGCAGGTAAGCTAGAAGCCCAATCCCAGTCTGGCTTCAGACCATCACTGGTTGCCAACTAGGAAGAATACACAGAGCCAGAGAAGTATTTTCATACGACCTGAAAGCCACTGACTTGAACACAGAACAAGACATGCAGAAATTATTCCCCCCTGAATTTGGAATTTCTTCATGTGAAAAAAAAAAAAAAAAAGAGTTTGTGGAGGACAATTTCTAGCATATAATCTTTTCTAGCTGTTGTAGGTGAGAGTTTAAATTGTGGACATTAACAGGCTGTAGACAACCTGTGGCAAGAAGCAGGGGTTAGTATCTCAAATTAAGCTTTGAAACTGTCAAGCAGAAGGCTGCTACTTGCTACCTGCAACTAATACACACACAGAAATTTTGATAAAACTTGGCCTGAACTAAAGTGGCAGAACGTGAATCCTCCAGTGAATAAAGAGGTGTGAGACTGCCACCACTGCCAACGGCTGATCGTGCAGTGTGCTTCTGCACGTAGACTGTGCGGTGCTTGGGGTCCTGGAAAGCAGATGTGGTGCAGAAAAGCAGGGTTCCCGAAAAGTAGTCATCTTAGAAAGAAGAAGGGAGCCCAGAAAGAAGAAAGTTAAGGTCTTGGCTAGAGGAAAGATCTGGAAAGTAGGTTTACTCCAGCTATTGATTAGCAGCTCCCTAAGGAGACTATCAGACACTTTAAGGACAATTTATTATATCTAATCAAATAGAAAATAACTTTTCTTCCTGTACCAAACAATTTTCTCTAGTGCTCCAGCTAATATGCTAGGAAATTAAGAAGGAGAGGAGAGACAACAAAAAAGATAATTTTAGAATGGCAAAGTCATCTCTTTTAAATCATCTTCACCACTGAATGATCTGTCCTAGTAGATTAAAGTTATAAAGTTTGTATTGCTGCCATCACTGAATTCATCACATTTGCTTTTATACACAATGCACTGAAGCGTACCATCTTTTAAAAAAGCAACTGAAAGTGGGCTGTGCCTTTTTGAGCCACAAAATAAAGCTCTCAGCCCAGAAAGGTGAACTTAAGGGCGTCTTTTATCTTCCTCGTGGCTGCCCAAACGCGCAAAGAGGCACAGATGTAGCACAAGCCTGTTCTCTGGCCGGCCCGAGCTGGGGGGCACATAGCATAGGATGGTCCTCATTTTACACCCATCGGTCCCAGTGCTGCCCAGCCCTGCTCCGGGGTGTTTTAACAGCCCCTGTACGTGAACGGATGCAGTAGTATGCGGGGGACGGTGGTTTGCTTCAGCTCACAGTGAGAATATGAAGCAGACACTGAACCAGGTGATGCTCACAAGTGAGAAGGGGCGATCCCGCTTCATCTGTGCTTGCGAAGTCATTCAGCTTACAAGCTTTTATGTTGCATTCCAAAGCCTGTCCAGCTGGGATCCAGATTCATTTGCAACATGTACAGGTATACTTGAGTAAATGCATCTGTACCATCTATGAGGTATTAAAATGCTTACATTTCCACGCAGGTGGAGTTTGGGTGCCTAAGTTTAGGACAAAAATCTTGGAAAAAATCCCACTTCCACACACAGCTGATTTTTAAGGCAATATTTTCTCCAAGTGCCTAAAGCTGTGCCATCACATAGACCCCATTGGCCTTCATTATTGCTGGGATGCCTTCCCAACAACGATGGAGGGTTGGCATCTGGAGACCAGATACTCCTGCATTGCAGCCACTTGCTTGATTTACTGAGCACACTCAGAGCCTACCATTTAGCTTTACTCAGAAACTTAGCCAGTAAGGACAGTATTTGCAATGCATATCATGGCCTGGTGGTTAGAGACCCTGCTGAAAACAGAGAGATTAAGCTTCTGCAGCCTCCAAGGAGAGCTGCTGAGCTGCAGCGTGGGCAGGGACACCGTCTCCCCTTCTCAAATCTGGGGCACTATTGGACCAAGACTGTGGTGTGCACAGATCCAGAGGGAGTGTATCTCATCCAGGTATGAGATGTTGAGCTTTACCTGGTGCAGCTCTTTGTGCTAACCTGGTGAACACATGCAAGCAGAGGTATTGTCATTTCTCATCCAACCAGTACATAAGCAAAATATTTAAATTTTGGAGTTTTGTCTGCAGATCTCTTATTACCATCACCTGGGTATGCTGACAAAAGACACTAAAAGGTTAAAAAAAAATTCTGCAAAGATGTAAACCAGTGTGAGCCTTGTATAGTATAGAACTGAATATTTTCATATTAGATATTACATTATATATAAATATTTATTTATGAAGGTAAGCTGTCTGTCTTTTAAGCAACTGTCCCATCACTGTAAATGTATGTGTACTCAACAGGCAAACCAATAGTAGAAGTTAGTACCTTTGCATTTGAAAAAAAAATATTGTTAATACTTGTATTTAGCAGAAAGCAGAGTCCCCACATCTTTTGTACTTGCACATTGGCAGATTTGGGCTTGAGTTGCTAAGAGTCAATTCCATAACATCATGTTACAAGTCACCACTGGAGATCAGCTTCTCACAATAAATACATGCATTCAATATATAGCAACAGACTTTGACTATGTTCAGTACCTCATTTCCACAGATTAAAGAAATCATAGTACTGACATATCGAGGGCCATTCTACCAGGGATTTCAAATGCTACTAGGCACCTTCAGAAAGTTTCTGGAAGACAAACTTGCTTCTAGCAATCCAGCAGAATTAGGACAAACCTCTAAAATGCCCTACCATCGCACAGCAAAAACAGCACTATACAGTACAATGGGAAGGTGATCTCAAAGCCCTCTTTGCTCTCCACTTCATGACTAAATATTCTTTGCAGGATGACATAGGGTGTTACCGTGGAAGTTATTCTCCAAGCTTTAACACAATGGAATAGATATGACAGCTCTTCATCTGCTGCACAGTAGGCTGAGACTTGAGTTGTACCTGCTTAATGATAAAATTAAATGGCAATATTGAAGTTATTCAGAAGTGGCAGGAGGGGATAGCACAGAGCAGAAGAGTCTGTGGATCCTCGGAGGTGAACGGGTGGGTGAGTTCTCCACTATCAGCCCTTCCTCTGTCGGCTTCCCCACAGAAACATCACCCATCTCTGTATGGCCTACCAGAGCCACACAAGCCCCTAGGGATGCTCAGTGCCCAGAGCACTCCATCCTGATCCCTTCCAGGCCCCCTTTCACCCACTTGCTCCGAAACCTCTGTTATCACCCCTGCCTCAGCCACCTGGGACCATATCGATTCCTCCTAGTCCCTTGCCTTTTTCAACCACCACCAAAGTTCTGCCTTCCTGGACCCTCAGATGGTTTCTCTTATTCCTCCCTAAAATTCTCTCCCTGCCTGCTACCCAACTACTTCATCCCTGTCTTCAGACATGGCTCTGCTATTGCCAGGATGTTCAGTTGCTCACTGCTGCTGAGCTGGTCCTCAAATTTACACTTTTCTATCCCATTTGACCTAAGAAACCCTGACCCTTTGCAAATATTATTTTTAAGAGAAAGGCATAACTTGAATTATCAAAGTAGTTGTTTAATACAGAAAATACTTCTACCTAAGCTGCCATTTAAAGTTCGGACACTGTGTTACCTAAATTGGATGTTTTGAAAAGTTATAGAATACATTTTGTCTTCTGATGAAGCAGAAGCTCTTTGCAAGCTGTCAAGAAGTTTGCACCTTTGTTTCACTGAAATGGAAAGACAAAAGCATTGTTTAATATCCATCATTGAGACATCCAATAAGTACTTCAAATCATGTCCTCTTCTTGCTGTCTGTCTCAAAATGCTTATAGATAAAGATCAATTAGCAAATAATTACAAAAACACTTTAAATATAAAATAGTTCAGAGAAAGAATACTGTATGCTCCCTTTTGCTGCATAATTCAAGTTTGGATTTTCAAAGATTCTAACTCTGAACAGCCAAAATGTCTTTTGAACAACTGAGAAGACAGTGTACTTGTCTTTGTTGTGATGAAAGAGTAATAGTAAAATTTTAAGATCTGACTTGCTTCCTTCTGGATGAATTTGTACATTTTGTATTTATATAGACACAAATATATTTAATTGCCCTGTAAATATGATGAAATACATTTTTGTGCATGTATACATATATACATAAAAGAACATATGCATGCATGTAAGTGTATAAAATCAAATGCATATACTCTTCAGAATGAAAACATCCAGCCTTTATTCCAATAAAAAGCCAAAACTTAAACCTTTTGTTGAAAAAACTCTGGTGATCTTTACGCCTGATACCAATCAATTCTCATTTTTAATAATCAAGCAGAATCCCTAAGCGCTTTAAAAAAAGTCCGTTTATGCTTGTCCTCTAAGTTATGTTTCTGGCGAATAATCTTGTGTTGAGGAGCGAAATGGCGCTTGGGGGAAAAAAAAAAAGATCTAAGAGATTCCCTTTGGGATGGAGACATAATGTAATTTAAGTGTAGCTTGAGGTAGTTCCAGATTTGGCGATGATGAGGTACCCAAGCAGCTAACTCCATGCCAGGAGCTTCTGTTCACCGAAGGAGACTAATTATATGAAGTTAGCGGAGATAGCAAAAGGTCAAGGCCAAAGGCTAGAAATGTAGATTTATAATTTTACTAAAAAACTTTATGATTGGAAAAATGAGGTCAAAGGGTAAAAGAGGGCATGCTGAACTTCCTTGTTAATATTTTACTTATAGGGCATTTTCAAAACAGCGGGTGAGCCATAGACAGGACCTCTCCGACGGCCTGGGGAGCAACCAAGCTCAAGCTGCAATCGAGGTTCATCTCTGCTCTGTAACCACCAGACTGTGTTTTGCAGTGCTCCTCAAAGGCTGTGGAAAAACTATATGAATTTAGGATTTCTTCCCCTCAATATTAGGCCCCTAAACTGTGACACACAATGCAGTTCAGATATTGAAACCCTGAGCAGCTATCGTAGCCACATCCGTTCAAGCACTAGCCAGGCAGCAGCTAAACCAGAGAGGCTACACCAACCACATGTCACTCGCAACCACTTATGTCAGAGCACGACCTCGAAAAAGAAAAGTGTGGTTTCTCTTTTATGTAGTAAACAAAAGTCAGAGCAGCTGTTAAATAGTTCGCATTTCCTAAGCATTACATGCAGATTTTGAGCATCCACCTTAGAAGCAAGGGGTCTGCCACACGAGGTCTCAGGAGGCAGCGTTTGTGAGCTGCTCGTGCACCACAGGAATGGCTCGCTGCCGTGCCGTCCCCTGCACGGGCTGGCTGACACCAGACCCATTTCAGGCGAACTGAACCTATCTGTACACGTTGCTGCCATTTCATTTCTTATTTTTCACAACTTCCTTCTAACACGAATCAGCAGATTATTAGTAGCAGGTTCATAGAATCATAGAATGGTTAGAGTTGGAAGGGACCTTGAAGATCACCCAGTTCCAACCCCCCTGCCACGGGCAGGGACACCTCCCACCAGACCAAGTTGCTCAAAGCCCCATCCAGCCTGGCCTTGAACACTTCCAGGGATGGGACATCCACAGCTTCTCTGGGCAACCTGTTCCAGTGTCTCACCACCCTCACATTCTAGCTTCTTCTGGTAGCAATGAGAGCGCAGTACAGGATACAAACAAGTATTTGTTGCTAACACTGGGGAATAATTCACAGGAAGAATTTTTTTTTCATGGACTGGAATTTTTAATTATATTTTTATGATTGCTGCCTTGTATTTTGCAAACCTCACAAATGTGACTGTGATACAAAAGATTAAATCCATAAAAATGTTTATCCTCCATAAACATCTATTTGTCCACTATAAATCTTATTGAATGCTACCTTCAGTCACAACTGAGAATGGATTTAGACATATAACAAGATAAAATCATTCTGTAAATTTTCTATTCAACTAAACTATCCTGGGGGAGCGAGCAGCCTCCCCGAAAGAAACAATCCATCATCTGCTTCAGATGATAATATTAATTGTATTTCCCCTCTTTACACCCTTAATCCCATTATTGCTCACTGCAATCTTACTACTGCTGCAATAAACAAAAGGCTGAAGAAAGAGGCATATCTTTGGTGCCCCATAAATAACGGAAATGTCCTCATTTATAGGTATTTTTGTGCACATCTGTGCGTTTAGACCAAAAGTATACCCTCATCTTTGAAAAAAATCATCTTAAACTTAGAGGGGCATAATTCTGTTCATAAAAGCATAGTGCACTATATAGTTACCAGGGCACTAAAAATGTAAGCAGTTGTTGCTGATCTGAGATAGATCAAAGAGGAGATGCTCTGTGTGGACTTTGTGAAGCTCCTGGCAAGTTTGAAAAATCTTCCAAAGTTTGAAAACAAATAAGTAAATCTGAATAAAAGAATTATTTCTGCATATCAGCTGATGAAATATTTTGTTCAGCATCCCAACTTTAACATGTCATCATCCACTAGCAGAGAATACCAGGAGTAATATCCGTAAGAAACCAGGAGAAATAATTTCACTGCTCTGTGACCCAAGCCCACATCCATCACTGAGGTCTTCTGCTGATTTAAATAGGCACTGAATAGTTTTAAAGATCTGATGAATCCAATTAAACAGTAGCAAAGATGGCCTCAGAGGAAAGAAAAATCTCTGCATAATTATTCACACCGACATAGGTGTATACCCTGCCTTCTGTGTGACAGTGACGAAAATGCTCTCCTGTCAAGAGTGGCAATTTTGGCACATACAAACTGCTGAAGGACTCGTGACCTCTCAAACCTCCAGTCTGATGCATGTTCTGAACACTGCCTCCAGTCTTGTCAGTCTCTTGAATGCTGAGTTTATACATGATTGACTCCTAAATGGTGTAAGATTGTCCTTAGTGTTACTTCTATGAGAAGCCTTCCTAATTTTGAAGCCTTTTTTTGTTATATGTTACAAAAAACACCCGAGTTCTCAGCAGGGAGCCTCCCCGCAGAGACACATCGGATGTGGCTGCAAAAGCAAAAAACACAATGAAAGCAAAGGGATAAAGTACCAAACTTACAAAAAAAAATACTGCAGTAATTTTTCTGCCTTTGAAAAGTGTTTTGTTTGTGTTCACCTCTGAGAGTCATCAACGTTCCTTTAGCTTTGGGGGTGGGGGTGGAAACTCTGCACAATCTACCACCCCTTGTTAAAGCCAGTGCTGTTAAAAGCTCTTTGGGGGTTTGAATAGTGAAAGAGTCTTCATGGTGTTTGCAGCATTTTACATAAAACACTGTACGTTCATGTCCTCCATGTTCCAGCTTCTTAAAAATGAACTAAGATGCCTTCACATCTTCTGCTCTTTCACTAAAATGAACTCCTCGGTCATTAGTTAACTCAGGCAGAAAACATACAGGCTACTGATATACTGACCCTCCTGTGGTATGGAGTTATCCACGACTAAAAGAATAAGCCAGAACAGAAGATTTGGCTGGCTCAGAGGTAATTTGACAGTGACACGTATTGCAAGGTAAAATATATAAACACCACCACAAAACAGAAACTGAAAATAATGGGGGATCTTGAAGGTCAACCATCACTCAGGACTAGATTAAGTAACAATGACTCAAAGCCAAACGGCACTGTACATTCAAATCATTAAAGGACAAAAAAAGAGAAACCTCCCCCAAAAAATTGAGCTAGCAATAAGTGATCATGCTTAATTAGGGAGTAAAATGCATGACAGGAGCAAGGTGACTTTCATGGAAGAAAACATGTTGATGGGAGGCACAAAACCACTGGCGCAGATGAGTTCCAGAGTGACACCACAAGGATATAAGGATTATAAAAACCTACTTGCACTTCCAATGAACTCTGCTCTATGGCTAGGCAGATGCATTAGTCCTGAAGAGAGAAACCATTTTAAAAGTAGGGCAGCAGTTTCATCTGACAGAAACCAGTTTAAAAAAGCCTTTTTGGCGATGTTTTCATTAAAACAGTCTGCTCCTTTTGATAGTTCAAGGCACATTTCTTTAAAAAGTTTATCTTACTAATTCTGAATACACTAGCAACAAATTGTCCCTATGTTGCAAGTCAAGAAAAAAAGGTTTTCTTTCAGATCTGTAAGGTCAATCTGTGCTTCCAGCAAAAATGTACCTTCTCTCTGTCTTTTGAAGCAGAAATGTTCCCTTTCTGATGCTCCTGGGCTCCAAAGGATGAAGCCCCCTGACAGGTACATACTCCAAGGAGAGAGACTACATCACAGAGCCACCATCAGAAATCATTTACCAGCTGAAGTCATAAACTAAACACTAGTAAAGGAAAGTGGCAATTTGGCCAGTTTTCTGTATTATCTTAATTGTGCTCCCAGATTCTGGGGGCAGGGTAAAAATTGCCTTCCTTCAGATCTGAGATAAGCCTAATAGCCTAATATATACCTAATATAAGTTCCTAACTCTCTGTGCAAAGTTGTTATATAAACCCACTGATGGAGATGTCACCTTCTTCTGACAGGTTGAGAGTTGGGGTTGTTCAGCCTGGAGAAGAGAAGGCTCTGGGGAGACCTTATAATGGCCTTCCAGTACCTGAAGGTGGCTTACAGGAGAGATGGGGAGGGACTATTTATCAGGGAGTGAAGCGATAGGACGAGGGGTAACAGTTTTAAACTGAAAGAGGGGAAATTCAGATGAGATACTAGGAAGAATTTCTTTACTGTGAGGATGGTGAGAGGTTGCCCAGAGAAGTTGTGGATTTCCCATCCCTGGAGGTGTTCAAGGCCAGGCTGGATGGGGCTTTGAGCAACCTGGTCTAGTGGGAGGTGTCCCTGCCCATGGCAGGGGGGCTGGAACTACATGATCTTTAAGGTCCCTTCCAACCCAAACCATTCTATGATTCTTGCATCCCAGCATAAATGCATCCCCTGATTCCAGAAATCCATGTAGGTAAAACCTCAACGAGGAGGAAAAAAACCTAACAAGGGGATGGATGAGCATCTTCTTGTACACATTTACCCCTCCACCACACCTGCAGGGAACTGGATCCAAGGGAACTGTTGCACCATCAGCACAGGGATTATTTTGAACAGGAAAGGCTGTGGAGGTGGAGGAGACACCCTCTTCACTGTTACTACTGAACCTGTTGTGCTGCTCTGTGCCGCTGCTGGAGCAGGGTGTAACAGGCAGAATCCGACTGCACAGCCTGCTGGCACGCAGGTGCTCAGGAAGAGATCATTTTTTCCCTTCCCCATTTCCCTGGGCTGCTTCTGATTTAATATGGACAAAATTGGATAAAATACAGAGTTGCCCTGGGAGCTGGAATCAGCGCCAGGTGCCTGCACCTCTTGCATCTGGATATCAAAGGCTTTTTGCACAGATCCAGAAAATTCAACATGCTGTATTAGCCTCAAAATTTGAGTAGTGACTAGAAAATGCAAAAATCTAAATTCTGGTTGGGATAATTCTTCAGTGCACCACCAGAAGCAGTTTCCTTCATATTTATTTGGGAGAATTATTTTATTCTGGACAAGCTTATCCAACCAGCAGGGCTAGAACTATGGTTAACTCCTGGCAACGTACGATTGCTTTAGTAAAGGAATGATAACATACTCACCCTCAATGTCAAGCCATTAGTAGGCCGACCCTGGTTAAAAGCACGAGATTTCTGTTTCTCAAGCCTCCCTAAGCCCCAGTCACAACACCCTTTTCTGAGGACAGCCGTAAAGGGATATTACACTGAGATTTCATATCAACAGCGAAGAAAACGCTCAGGTAGATGTCAATCTTCAGTGACAAGCAGTTGAAAAGAGAATAAAAAATGACGATATAACCAATTAATACCAAAGACTGCACACACAAAATGTTGCTTGCAGACAAAACCGGATTGCAGCAGAGGCAACCACAAAGGGGTATCAATCACACGCCGCCTGCGCTTCTTCCACCTCGCATCCCAAGGGGAGGTAAAGCAATCCCCAAACCAGTACGAAGGGCTTGACTTCCAAAGGGGCCCAATACTAAATCTGTAACATCCACAAATCCCAGCATCTGGTTCAATGACTTCCCCTGATCCATGCTGCCTACTGTAGATCCTACTTTTTCCCCGTACATCATATAGGGGCCTTCAGTTCCCAGCTGGGCAGGACGGGGGAGGCCCCAGGTCAATTTAAATCTGCTCAGCTCGTGGCACAGGTATTTCTAAAGGTATTTCAAATGTTGTTCATTTTGTGAGCCTAAACTTTATATAAATATTGGTATTGCTTTTACTACCTTTGATCATTTGTCTTGGAAATAACATCACCTTATTTCCGAGCTGAAAGTTTACAAATGTTTCTAAGTAAAATAATCCATTTGATGTAAAAGTTTCAATAGAAACAAAGCTTAAAACACTCTTTTAAAATTTTTAAAGACTGCTTTAAAATGTTTTGCAAAGTCAAAGCACTTGAAGTATATTTAAGTTCCACTTAATAAGTAAACAACTACATCAACAGCATTATTTTTTTCTTCTCTTGGATTGAATGAGTTCTCTAATGTCTACACTGGGAAATGCTGATTATTAACATAATTTTCAAACATAATTATTGGTTTTAGACACAACCAGCTCCTAATTCTATCACCAAACTATCCTCATTAATAGTATCTTTAAAAACTAAGTTCAAGTATAAAATTAAGTGGAAAGTTTTAATAGCTTGTAGGTATGTATACTCGATATTCTTAGCTGCAGAGACGAATAGCATCAGTTATAATATTAAAGAAAAATAGGCATAAATCTAGCTGTAAGCAGAGCCATATAAAAGTTAATTTAAGTCAATCATTCCTATGAGCCTTGCTTTTATTCAAAAATTGTATTTTCTATACAGACTATTTTGCTTTCAAAATAATAGGGTTTAGCTGTTAGTCATTCTAACCATTCAAACAGGAATGTTAAAGTTTGAATACTTGTTGTAAACCTTTCAGGGTGATAAATGAAAGATAATAACCCCTTGATCAATGTAACTTTTTATTTATTCATCTGGGAACATGGCAAGGATATCATAGGCAACAACGCCGCCTAGGAGAACATGGATTTCACATAAACCGTTTTGGCAGAAACACGCATTTAAATAATCAACCAAATCACCACCTCACTATTTCTATCTTAAAAAACAAAACAAAAAAAGAAACAAAACAAAACAAAAAACAACAGAGAAAAAAGAAACATAAGATCTTAACAAACAGCCTAGTTTTTTTATCTAATGTCTATGCCAGCCACATCTGTCCCTGATTTTAGAAGTTGTAACACTTAGCACTGACAATGGGACCTTTCATTTGCAAACACGTTATAAACATGAACTGACCGTAATTATAGCACAATACCTCACCACAGCTAATCAACACGACTGCCTGGTCCTCTCTCTGCCTGGGGAAGTGCTGCATTAAGTTTGTGCCGCCAGCTAACCTGCACGACAGTGTCTACATCCTGCAAAGGGCTACACAGAGAAGTGAGTTTAGCATGAAGTGACCGACCAAACTACAGCATAAAATCAAGCAGGTTTTTCCATTCAGTGCTAATATTTTGTTGTATAATCCAAGAAGGACTGACCAGGGCAGGATGCAATTTAATGTAAACCATTTGGAGTGAAAGGTGTTATTTTGCCTAGTGAAATCTCTCCCTCGCAGTCCAGCTCACAGACAGAGTCAGTGGCAATCTCATGGTCAGGGGAGATCTGGGACATCCTATCAAAAGGGTCCTCACGGTTCTCCTCACAGTCAACCACATTTGGGATCATGTTAACATAAGCAGTCACTATCTCCTTATGGAAAAGGGTGTCCTGGTTGTAAGAGATAAGCTCGTTGCTTATATTAACAGTCTCCACTGGAGTACTAGAGCAAAACTGACCACATCCCAGGAGGTTGGAGAAGACCTTTCTGAAGTCAGCGTTGAAGGCATAGATGATGGGGTTGAGAGAGGAGTTGGCCCAACCAAACCAGACAAAGATATTGAAGGTGGTCTCACTGACGCAGGGAAGGCCAGCGTGGGGGTCACTGGGTGGGCTCTCACAGAAAGGAACCATGCAGTTCAAGATGAAGAACGGCAACCAGCAGCAGACAAAGACGCCCATGATGACGGAGAGAGTCTTCAACACCTTGGTCTCTTTCCTGATGGAGGACTTGAGGCTTGTGTGATGGTGGCAGTCAACGTGGCTGCTCCGGCAGCTCTGGGCATGCTCGGCTGCCCTCTCCAGGGAAGAGATCCGACGAATCTGCACCTGGGCAATGCGGTAGATTCGAGTGTAGGTAACTATCATGATAGCCACGGGAATATAAAAACTGATCAAGGAGGAGGAAATAGCGTAAGTCCTGTTGAGGCTGGAGTCACAGCTCTCTGACGGTCCATGAAGGGTATCATTGCTGCCAGAAGTCCCATCAGAGGGTCTCATTGCTGCTAATGCCACCCACGTGGTGCTCATGTCTTCCGCCCAGGTGGTGACAGCACCCGCTGCCGCCCAGCCAGTGCCAAATCCATCCCCAATATCACCAGCAGCAACAACATCCCCACCTTTGTGCCAGTTGAGCTGGACAGGGATGAAGGAGATGAGCACAGACAAAGCCCACGCCACGCTGATCATCACCAGAGCCAACCGTTGGGTCATCTTCCTCTCATAGCGGAAAGGGCTGGAAATAGCCCAGTACCTGTCCACACTAATCACACAAAGGTTCAGGATGGAGGCTGTGGAGCACATGATATCAAAGGCCACCCAGACGTTGCAAAAAGCCCCAAAGGGCCAGTACCCAGCCACCTCAGCCACCGCCTTCCAGGGCATGACTAGCAGAGCCACCAGCAGGTCCGAGACAGCCAGGGAGACGATGAAGATGTTGGTGACCTTGCTCCTCAGGTGCCGGTAGCGGACGATGGCCGCGCACACCAGCACGTTCCCAAAGAGCGTCCAGAGGATGAGCAGAGCCAGCAGGCTGCCCGCCGCCACCTGCGCCGCCCCGGGGGCGCCCGACGGACCCCGCGCCCCGACGGGGGGTCCCGCCGCCGGCGGCAGCGGGCTCCGGCCGCCCCGCAGCATGGCTGGCGGCTCCCGCCGGCGGCGGGGGGGCGGCGGCGGCGGCCGGGACGCGCCAAGCAGCCAGCGCCGCCCGGCCCCATGGGGCCGCTGCCCCCCCGCCCCGCCGCCACCCCTGCCGGGTTGGATCCCCCCTCGATCCGCTGGTCCCGCTCCGCGGCTCAGCGCGTCCTCCTGCTCGGGGTGCCCGTCCCGCGGCCCCTTCTCCGGGGTTCCCACTCCGCGGCTCAGCGCGGGTGCCCCTGCTCGGGGGTCTCCGCCCCGCTGCTGCCGCCGGGGGTCCCCGCTCCGCAGTTCGGCGCGTTCCCCTGCTCGGGGTCTCCGTCCCGTGGACCCCGGTTTGGGTACCCTCCCCGCGTCCCCCCTGCCCCTCCTGCGCTCCCCGCTCGGCGGCTCAGCGCACTCCCCTGCTCGGGATCTCCGCTCCGCCGCTCATCTCCTCCTCGGGCTCACCGCTCCGCGGCTGGGCGCGCAACCTGCTCGGGCTACCCGCCTCCGCGCCCGCTCCTCGAGGTGGCGGCTCGGCGCTGCGCGGCTCGGCTCCGCGGCTCCAGTTGGCTCCCGTCCGGGCTGGCGGCTCCGCCCGCCCCCCGCCCGCCGGGGCTCCCCGCTCCCCGCTACCGGCTCCCCGCTACCCGCTCCCCGGGCCGGCCCGCCCGCCCCCGCCGCCCTCTGAGCATGCTCCGCCGCCGGGGACGCCCCGTCGGGGCCGGCGAGCAGCGGGGTTTGCGGGGGACGGGATGGGACGGGAGGTCACGGCGGGGGTGACCGCCCTACCGCCCTCCTTTCCTCCCTCCCGAAACCGAGTCATCCTCGCAGGCTTTGGGTTTTTTTTTTTGTTGTTTTTTTCAGCCGTCACCGGCTCCGTGCGGTGGTTTTGCGCAGGTGGAGGAAAGAGTGCGGTCCCACCGCGGGGAACGGGGAAATTATCCCCCGGCAGCATCCCCGGAGGGAGCCGGGATGTCGGGGACGTGGACGGCCACAGCGAGCGGGGCTGGAAGTTGCCGGGAGGGGGAGAGCGGGACGGGCTGGGTTGCTTCCATAGGGATGGGAAACGTAACCTAAACGGCTAATTGTCCCCAAAGGCTTCTGCCGGACCACCGAGATGCGTTGCAGGCAAGGGACTCGGCAAACGGAACCCAATTCTGTCTTTTTTCGGCTCGTTCATGGGATGAATCATTCCTCTCGGTAGGGCCCCAGCGCAGCCAGAAAACAGTGACGACCCTGAGCAGTGCAGGTGTGACTGCTGTGCTGGGGGACTCGCCGTGCACTCACGTCGTCCCTGTGTTTCAGAGAAGATGCTTGAGCGATTTTTTTTTTTTTTTATTTCAAATATTATGGATTTAGTTCCTCCAAAACTTAATTCTTTTTTAAAATCGTTGACAGATCAAACCCATTCTTGACTCGGCAGCCTGGCTTGGAACTGAAAGGGCTGAGAAAGCCACTCTCCAAGGGCCTCCCAGCTGCTTCTCCAGGCAGATGGGGAAGGACAGGACTCACTATACCTTGCTGGATCTGCAGTGACATGAAGGAAGATTAAGCGTTAGAGTTACTAAATACAGAGTAAAAAAAAAAAAATAAATAAATAAACTCTGCAACCTTTTAGGCAATTTTCTAAAATTGTCACAAGAAAACCTGGAGCTTCACTGTAGCTCTCGCTTAAGAAATTGGCACTACTTTTCCACATTTAAGCAGAGTTATATTTAATATTGGAGGGAGAATTTAGCTTTTGTCACCACTGAATTCTAAACAGCATGACTAAAGCTGTGATGCTGAGGCAATGTGTTGCTCGCACAAACTCTGCTTTCCTAAGCAATGCCTCCTACAATTTGTATAAGCGGAGGACTGAAGTGCACAAGCACTTGTGCAGGTGCCTGTTGAAGCTGCTGGTGCAGAAATGTGGATATTTTATGTCAGAAGGCAATGATCTGATTTGCTCGTTTAGCTGATATTCATTGCTTCACCAGTGTAGAGGTGTGCACACATACGTGCAAATCCATCAGCACAAATTATATATAAATATTTAATTATAGAATCATAGAATAGTTAGAGTTGGAAGGGACCTTAAAGATCATCGAGTTCCAACCACCCTGCCATGGGCAGGGACATCTCCACTAGAGCAGGTTGCTCAAAGCCCCATCCAGCCTGGCCTTAAACACTTCCAGGGATGGGGCATCTACAACTTCCCTGGGCAACCTGTTCCAGTGCCTCACCACCCTGACAGTAAAGAATTTCCTCCTAATATCTAATCTAAATCTCCCCCCTGCCAATTTAAAACCATTACCCCTTGTCCTGTCACTACACTTCCTGACAAAGGGTCCCTCTCCAGCTCTCCTGTAGGCTCCCTTCAGATATTGGAAGGCTGCTATGAGGTCTCCCTGGAGCCTTCTCTTCTCCAGGCTGAACAACCCCAGCTCTCTCAACCTGTCTTCATAGGGGAGGTGCTCCAGCCCTCTGATCATCTTCATGGCCCTCTGCTGGACCCATTCCAACAGGTCCATGTCCTTCCTGTGTTGAGGACTCCAAAGCTGGACACAGTATTCCAGGTGGGGTCTCACAAGCACAGAGTAGAGGCATAGAATCACCTCCCACGACCTGCTGGCCAGATTTAATATGGTATCTATGTGCATGTATGTATTTACATGCATGCAGTCAGTATGCATTAGCTGTTTAAATAAATATATGTGTAGGTATTTGTCTGCGTAATAATAATAGTAGCCCAATAACAACATAGCCTGCCCACGGCTCGCCAGCACCACGCACGCGCTGGTGGCTTTGCTACAAATGGGCACCAGCGCTGGCAGCGAAGACGTTGGGCTGTGGCTGGGAGCAGCGGAGGCGTATGTGATCTCCTGCCAGCTCTGCTGCGTGTGGTGGAGTCAGGCGGAGAGGAGGTGCAAGCAGCCGGGAAAGGCGCCTTAACCCATTGAAACAAAAATTGTCAGAGCTCACTTGTCAGAGAGCTAACGAATGACATTTTACTATGCTTTCTACGGTACTGTCTGCGATAGGTGGACCCGAAGTAGAGAGGAGATTCCAAAGTATCTCATTTATCGGCCAAGTATATCCTCTCCCACCTATTTCATCTTTAGAAAATGTTCTTGAATTTCAGCTGGTGTGAACTGAAGTTGCTTACCAGCGATCCCTCGGGAAAAAGACCTATCGTTGAGCCGGGGGAAGTTTCATCAGCCAAAGATGCACCTGTACCTACGGGTGCCCTGGTGATACAGTCTTCTTTCAGGTCAAAGGAATGCATTAGGAGATCAGGAATATTTTCAATGGTAGCAGAAAAAAATAATGGTTTGTGATGGGGTGGCAGATGAGAGTAAATCCCCCAGGCTAAGAGACTCCAGCGAGTTGGGAAGAGGGGGAGCAGGAGCGCGCAACAGGACAACTGCTTTGCTGCAGCGCTGGTACCAGAGCATTCATAGCGGCACCGGGCCAGAGCAGCAATCATGTAATGGGCATATTTATTGTGTGTTATAATATTCCATCCATTGCCATCAACATTTTTTTCAGCTTGAGATAAAAACCTTTAACATTTATAGGTTATTAGCATCCTTTTTTTACTTTCTCTAGGCAGTTTGCATATAAATATCATTTTAAGAGTACTCCATTAAAATCACAGCTGTCACTTGCTGAGAGATTTGGGGTGGGTTTTTTTCATCCTGAAATCATCTCTGTAATGGCTTTTGTGCTTTTCCTTCAGAGCTTTGTCTCGTTTTTCTTTTTTTTTATTCACCTGTTAAAATTGCACTTCTCTCTCACAGCTGGCAGATTGGAAGTAATGGAATTTAACTGCTATTGCAATGGTTCTGAGCAGAAACAAAATATCTTTGCAGTTCCTGATTTTAGAAATGTATGTTTTACTAGCTCTTTCCCTTCATTGCCACATACTTTGCTTCCATTTCAAAATACACAGACCCACTGTTCTGCCGAATGATATTTATTTAAAAATAGACAACACTCAGAAATTAACGCATTCTCTCATGTAAGAGATACTCAATGTAAAGAGATAAAAAATAATTAACACCAAAAGGAAGTTCAAATACATAGACACAGATGTAATGCTGAGGTTTAGGCTATAAAAGCATCCCATCAAAAACCTCCCATTACATTTAGGCTCTAAAACGGGCAAGAAGAGGTAGAAGTCACTGGACATCGGACCAATTTAGCGAAGTTGCTGGGCATGTTCTTAACTGTAGAAATATGCTCAAGTGGAGCTGTATTTAGGAGCCTGGTTGAACACATGCTTAAGGTCCATCAGTTTTACTCACTGAAGCAGAAATGCTTTACTGCACAGGGATGGAAAAAGGTGCAGGTGTATATATAGCCACGTGAAAATATTGAGGAAGGAAGGCAGAGAACTGGTATCATCAATTTATTCAGCACAGAAGAAATCCTTGCAGACTAGGACAGGTTCTGCTGTTCATGTTTCAAATAAAAATAAGTATGAGCAAGCGGAAAATGATCAGAAAAGCATTACAGGAATCATGTCTGGGAAACTTCCTCAGCTGAGCGGCGGGCACCAGGAGGGTTAGAAACAGCTGGTGGTGTCTTACAGGGGGAAACATTTTCTGATAACAGATGACTTTTAATCTTTCAGGTAAGGTTACAAAACCTGCAGGGGCTAGAAACTGAATCGATGAGAAATCAGGGTAGAGGTAAGGTGCACATTTCTAACCGTGAGGATGATTAATGGCTGATGCAATTGATTTTGGATTGTAATAGATTTGCCATCGTTTGCAGTCTGAAAGCCAAGGCTGAATGTGTTTCTTAGAGAGTCTGCCTCAGCTCATCCCCCAGCTGTGTCTCGATTCAGACAGTACCAAACAGCATTCTGTAAGTCTGCGCTGTGAGAAAAGTCATTTTAGATGGTTACAGTTATCCCCACTGGCCTTAAAACCTATTTAAGTTTTTGTTGACTTGGGACTATGATGGATAGTATTAATTAACCATATATAACAGAATGAACAGTTCTCCCAGTATGTCCGTTGTTTTTTTTTCTCTATAATGAGTGTGATATGGTTCCTACATCAGCCGTTTAGCACTCTCTGGGTGAAATCATGAAGTAATGGATGCTACTGGAAGAGATTTCCACACATTTTCCTTTATTTTTTGGTTATTCACACTGAGCCTGACTTCATTTAAACCAATGGTAAAAGATGGAAGATGAATGCTAGCCAAGACCAAAAGCAAAGGGACTAGGATTTTTGTAAATATCATTTCCTAGTGGGCTGTCTTAGTTCTTTTTGTGGCTTTTATCTTATAAAATATTATCTTGTATTTCTGTATGTCATGATTTGGACACTGCATCTTCATAATTGTATACTAAAAATTAGTATCATTATTTTTAATATAGCAAGATCTCACATCATAAAAAGATACAAAAGATCAGTGACATTTGAAGCAAGGTAAAGAAAAAAAGAAAAAAAATTATTTATACGATGGCACAATTTGGGTACATTATTTGCATTCTCTGGCTGTGCATGGCTACATCCCAGGTGGACATCTGTCCTGAGAAAATTATCAAGATGAAAAAAGCAATTTTAATTTTCTAATACTGAACATTTCAAGATTTTTATTTTGTCTTTTGTTAACTATACTACCAAACTGCAAATGAAAATCAGGTGGGCTTAATTCCCAAAGAAACCACTGGGTTAATAGTATAACAATTTGCCCTATGGAGTAATTTGAAAACAAATTTCTTTTCAGTGTTCTGATTTCTCTGTTTCTCTAATCCAATGTATATTAACTGGACCTATGAGTTTTATATTGAATGTATAAATTGCAGGCTTTTTTTAGTTTATAATTTTTATTGTTAACACTTGCAATCAACATCATTTATCTTAGGTTTTTACCCTGTCCATTATCTTGGCGTGAAATTGTCTTCCACAAAATGAGTAGGAAAACCAAATCTTTCATGGAATGAAACAAACAGTAATTTCCATAATGAAAACAGGTGCTACTGTGAAGACTTTTAAGTCTGATAGAAAAAGGGGACTCAGAAGCCAGTGGCTGGGTCTCAGCCTCTTGAGGAACACAGGTGATGCCTCACAGGGTCAGACAGTAACTCATTGTTGGGCTTCCCTCCTCCCAAAAGGCACCTGCTGGATGGAAGGGAATGGGGTTGGGGAGTGGGACCCCCAAACTTCGTCTGCTTCGCTGGCACTGTGGGACAGCTGTATCCTCACAGGACAGCCTGTTGCAAATGCTAAACAGAAAACTGCAATGCAAGGTAATTTTACAAGTGTGTCGACAGTTAGAGCTGATGGGTTTTTTGATCTGTATTTTTAAGAGCTGTATAGGACCAGGCTAGATTTTGTAGTTCAGGATTTATGTGGGGGAGGAATTCCAGTTTCAAATTTTTAAATACTAGTAAGAACGAGCAACTTCATCACTTTGAGATAAACAGCAGTAAATTACTGCTTTGGCTTAGTTCTGCCTTTTTTTTTTTTTTTTTTCCCATAAGAAAGATTGAAAATAAAATGCTACTTTAGAATCAACAGTTCTCATTCATCTCTGTAGCAGAATATCAGTAATAGGGATTAGAAAGTTCTTTATTAAATGCCAATTGCAATAATCCTGGGGGTTATTAGTGCTATTACAGAACACAGAGGAACAGCTGATGAAGACATCAGTCTGCTGACCCAAGACTTGTCCTGGATTTGACAAAATAAAACTAACGTGTATTCTTCTGTCCATCTGTGAGACAGCAAGAGCTATTTATTCTGAATCGTGAGTAGCCTTCTGCATGTTGAGCAGCGGCATTTCATCCTACAGCGGGTCTAGATCTGTCATCCTCTTGGTGTCCCCTTCTCCAACACACGTAAGGAGGGTCAAAGAAGAAACATGCGCTTTTTGAAGTGCAGAGAGCATCAAGCACCCCCTGTAATGGCTTTGAGCCCCATTCTTCTGGCTGACACACTGCAAATCAAAGGAGGCAACCTACAGATGAAAAAGCATGTTCTCCAATAAACTGAGGTAAATATACCAAATTCAGCAAAAAGTCATAGCCACAGTGGATTGGCGCAGTCTGCAGCCTTGGAGCAAAAATCACCTTTGTAAAGGAAGGAGATAGGGCCTTGGCAGCATCGTATGGGGCAGGCCCGGGATCTGATCAGTCCTGGTGAATTGGTCAGTCTGGGGTTCGTTTGGGGAATGGCACGGCTCAGGGAAGTCTTTTGTTAATAGTCACAATGAGACCTAAGCAGTGGCCGTGATACTTACTGGGAGCCAACAGTTCGTCCCAGTGATCCCTGTGTTGGCAAACCAATAACTCTACCCAGTGAGATTTTCTATATGTTATTTTGACTTTTACATATACTAACTTCCATGATATGTTAAAAGACTATTTTTGCCTTGGGGATTCAGCAGAGGTAACTGTACACAGGTCAGTCTTCCTGAAAGACAAAAAGCGTATTGATCTGAGACAAAAGGAGTTGCCATAGGGAGCAGTGGGTTCCTGAATGTCAGAGCAGAAAACAAAGCCAAGGACAGAAACTATCAATTGAAATATTGTCTAGCTTCTTGCATCAAAGGCAATATTGCAGATCAAATTATCTCATATTTGTGAATTGTTTGTTGCACAGAGGCTGTACTGATTGCACTAATTACCTGCACTAATGATACCCAGCTCTGGATCTGAATTTTAATTTTAGAATAATTTGCAACTACTTATTGTTGCTGCTGTGGCCTTATAGTTAAAAATAACTAGCTAATGCAATTCCTTTTAGTGCTATTGACCAAGATCTGTGGCCTGAAGAGGAACAGGCTATTTTACTTTAGCTGTAGCTCTATCCAAACATAAAAGATAATCATGAGAACTGCACAGAAGTTTCACATTCATTTCTGCTTTGACAGAATATGAGGTAGTTGCCTTCGTTGGGTCATTTAATCTATTAATTACGCCCCGCTAATTTATGTTGTCGCAGTACCAGGTCCCCACCTAGCGGCGTGCGGACTGGCGTGCCCCTGTGAGGTCTGACCCATGCTTGATGGCCACCTCTCACAGTGTCGGTGCCACCACTACGCACAGAGCTGACGTCAGGTGCAGGCACAGTCACCTCTTCTTGATATAGTGAAGTTTGGGTTCTTGACTCTCATTGCACTGGCAAGATTTTCCCAAATGGTGAGTAAAGAAAATAAATATAAAGGTCTGGAGAGGAGAAAGACACTCTGATGCTTGGAAAAGGACTCAAGAATGCTTGCAGAAGTATGTTTGGCGAGTGTCACATCTTATTAAAGCATTTCTTGGTCATGAAGGTATTTGATTCAAGCAGACAGAGGTGGAAAAATCCCACCCGGGGAACACTGCAGGAGTGCTCCTCAAACCAGGGAGAGGAGCAACAGGAGGGACAAGGAAGGGGGTTTATGTCACCAGCTGCCATTAAGACGTTATTATGAAGGTATTGCTTACTACCTCATAGCTGTTAGCGGCTGCCTTCCGACAAAGGTCATTGCCTCTTACAGGCAAAATTGCTAAATTCAGAAGATGACGGACTCAAGTCCAAACCAAACGCCACACATAGATTTAGCCCTAGATATGTTATGAGTTGTCTCTGTGCATTTTTAAAAGTATTCTGATCTTCAGTTAAGCCTGGTAAATATTTGATTGCAGAATAAATTAGAGTAAAGAAGTTACGCTATCCTTGATAATCCTGGCTGTGTGGACAGGAGCTGTTCCTCTCTGCTTTAATTAAAATGCTGATGTGGTTCCCTGGAATTAATGGATCTGTGTGTGCTTTTCACAAACTGGCTTTTAATATCAGGTATGTTGCAGTGACATTCAAGCAAAGATTTATTGGAAAATAAACATGAAGCACTCACTGCTTGTGCAAGTTTTGATAGAAAATGTTGTGTAAAGATAATAAATTGTGTTTGTTGCAAGCAAAGGAGAGAGATGGCAGCTGGTTTTCCTGCCGTCCCTGGTCTTTCACAAATTTCCATCTACTGCATCTATGTTTATTTGATAACATTTTTCTCAGGTCTGAATTGTGGTCCATTTGTTTCTGGCAAGAACTAGAAATGTGTTGGTAAACATTTTGCCAAAGGACATAGTTATAGGGATGAAACTCAGTTCTCTTTTACGTGAAGAATAGTAGCAGAAGGCAGCAGAAGACATCATAGAGAATGGCAAGTTTTGCTTTAAATCTCAGCTAAATGAATATCATGGGGCATAACACACCTCCTAATAAACTAAATAAAAGGACTCTAACCATTGACTATTGACATTAAAGTGAGATTTCCCACTATCAACAACTTCAAGATCAAATTGATCCTTTAAAGCTAATAAAGCCAACCCTGTTTTTTAAGGTTCCCATTAACAATTGCAGCTGCTTCAGTTCTGTTTAAATCCAAATCTCATTTTATTCATGCATGGACAGAATGAGGCCAAATCCGTGGGGACAAGAATTCCCAGGGAATAAGTGAGCCAATGAGCCAGCTGTACATATTTCATCTCTAATCAGACAGAGCGAGGTAGGTAAATTTAAAAAAGAGTGTTTGTATTAAAATCTTAAAGTTTGGGGATCTTTTTTATTTGATGGATTTTAGGTGAAATTTAATGAGTGCGTGTTTGTTTTTCATTAATAGATCATATAAGATATGGTCAATGGTGTCCGCAGACTAATTTTTCAGGATCCAGAAATGAATGATTGAAGCATATTTGTACATCACTACACAGAGATACTCATATCTCCATTCAACCTGTGTTTTGCATACTGTCAGGTCACCTGGAGAGTAACTAACATTCAAGTAGCATTCATTGGTTTTGCCAGGCTGCTTTCCAACCTGCCTTACTAAAACTTCAACGTGGCCAACACAGGCCTACTCAGATACGAGTAAAGAAGTGGTGGTAACTGTTAAAATGGAGGCACTGTTTGTAAAACCACATTCTGGTAGTGTCCAGAAACCTCACCTTAGAAAAAGCTCTGAAGACCTACGCTTTTAAAAAGCATTTTTTCCCTTTATTCTTGCAAATGTAATTTCTAAGCATTTCTTAATCTTATTCAGTAATAAATTAAATTAAAACTCATATTGGCTACACAAAACAGTGTCATAAGGTTTACAAGTAAATTACCCTGGTCACATTATTATGATGAAATCTGCACTTAATTTTCAGCTAGAAAAAACTCCAGCAAACAACAAAGCCTACAACTTAACAAAACTACTATATCTTTAGTTTTCTTTTTAATCAGATCCTGCTTTTTTCAGAGCTTTTGTAGGAAAAGGCAGAATAACACAAGCAGGACATACTATGTGCCCCTACTTAGGAAAGAGTGGTTTAGATCTTGAAGGATTTACTACATGCTGCTCAATGGATGAGACAGCTTTTTTTTTTTTTTTTTTTAATTAACTAATTATCCTCATAAGGACCTTAAATTCCCTAGTCAGTGGAAAAAAGCATGTACTCAAATTACTTGGATAATTTCCCTCTCTGCTGTTCTCTGGAGCCATCTGCTTCTCTGCACTGATATAGTCCACTCAAAGTCTATGGATCACAGGTGGATCATACAACACAGGAACATTTCCAAAATTATCAAAATGGTCATTGGAAAATTAAAAGAGAAAATTCAAAGTATTGAGAAATAATAATAAAAGCAATTCAGTTATATTAGAAAGACTCGACCATGACTCTTCTACCTTCCTCCACCTTAATGTCACTGACACTAAAAAACTCTTGGAAAAATCTATGGTCGTGCAAGTTTGACTCTTCAGGCAAATGCTTGAGGATCACAGGAATAATTTTGCACCTTAGCAGCCTTTATTCCTGTACATATATAAGTTTCAATGCTACTCAAGCATATATTATTGAATAAATTAAAATGTCTAGGGAGGAAGGGAGAGAGTAGAAGAGTCTAACAGAAGGATATGATGAACATCAGAGAATAGCTTTCTTATTAAGATTATGCAGCAAAAATTCAGAATCCTTTAAGTATCAACTGCATTTTGGAGTTGACTAAAGAAATTAAATTTTTTTAAAAAATATCTTTTTAGACATTCCCTAGAGGTCTCAAAGTAGGCAAACTGTCCCCTAGAGGGACCTCAGGAACATAGCAATGAGCATCTGTTAGACCTTTCTCCTGGGTAAGCTGGCTCTCCTGCCTCCTGTCACATGCTTGAGCAGATAGGTAGGCAGAAATAGGGTAACTTCATGCTATCTCTTATATTTAAAACCTCGATAAATTAGTATTGTCGGTATATGCTAGAGGCAAAAAAAAAAAGGGAGAAATTTGAAAGCAGTAGTTTGAGAAAGACCAGGTTTAGCATTGATCAGAGAGTTAGCGGTCACACACTGATAAACAATTTGATTATTGCTCCTGCTCCAAAAATCTATATTTCTTAAAAATCTATGTTTATAAAATGTTCAGAACTTCATGACTCACCATTGCTTCAAGAGTAGTTAAACTAAGACCTACTTCCATAAAATATTCTGCTTTTGGATGAAACAATATTTTTTGAGAGAAGTCCTGACGTGAAAGCCTCTTAAACTTCTCAGGCAAAAAATCAAGTCTCTGATCCTGAAACAGAACTATTTAAGTCAGCGGGTTTTCATCAGTGCAGCTCAGAACAGAATCTGCCCATTAGCATGTTTAACACATTTACTCACTGCCAGAGTACTGCTTTAATTCACTTTTCTGAATAAATTACAATTTCAGCACTCAAAACCAATTTAATATTGTGGACAAATGAAATTATTTCAATAGTAATGTTAAGAAACAGAAAGGGCTAAGTAATTGCAGATGAAATATAACTAAATAAGGTTGTTATTTATTTTTGAAACTTCCAAGTGTGTGCTATGTGTTTGTAATAGAGCATATGGTCCCTTCTTGGCCCTAGGGATTAGCTAGCTCTGCTCTGGTTGAACACAAATGCTGGGAATCAGCTAAAGAGCAACAGTTTCACTGAATTTTTTCACTGAATTTCACTGAATTTTTTTTAGAGTTGGAAGGGACCATATAGATCATCTAGTCCAACTCCCCTGCTGAAGCAGGATTGCTTAGAGAATGCTACTCAGGACTGCATCCAGGCGGGTCTTGAAAATCTCCAAAGAAGGGGACCCCACAACCTCCCTGGGCAGCCTGTTCCAGGGCTCTGTCACCCTCACCGTGAAGAAATTCTTCCTCATATTCGAGTAGAACCTCCTATGTTCCAACTTGTGCCCGTTGCCCCTCGTCCTGTCACTGGGAACTACTGAAAAGAGTCTGGCTCCCTCCTCCTTCAACCCACCCTTGAGATACTTATAGGCGTTAATAAGGTCTCCCCTCAGCCTTCTCTTCTCCAGGCTAAAGAGTCCCAGCTCTCTTAGCCTTTCCTCATAAGGGAGATGCTCCAATCCCTTAATCATCTTTGTTGCCCTTCGCTGGACTCTTTCCAGTAGTTTCCTATCCCTCTTGAATTGGGGAGCCCAGAACTGGATGCAATACCCCAGTTGTGGCCTCACCAGTGCAGAGTAGAGGGGGAGAATGACTTCCCTCGAGCTACTAGCCACACTCTTCCCTATGCAGCCCAGGATTCCGTTGGCTTCTCAGTTCTTGCTGAGAATGACAGAGGACCCGTTCCACAGAACCAGAGAAAGAAGAAACAGGCTTCCTCTAGCCGTCTTTATGAGCGTGTAAAAGATGAAGTGGAATTTGTGGGCTTACCTAGTGAAATGAATTTTTTCTGATACCGGAATTAGCTGGAGAGTTGGTCCAAGAGTTGATCTGGAAGGAAGATTAAAACTTTATTTGGTTATCTGGATGGCCCTATTCACTCTACTTAAAATGGCACCAGTCTGAGAAGACAACCAAGTGAAGTGGTTAGAGCTGGTATTTGCATGGAAGCGGGTGAGATCACTTTGCTGTGTTCATGGGGAAAAATAGAAAATGTTACTGTTTGGAATAAATGTAAGAACTAATAGAGATGTGCTAACAGAGCATGACAAGCAGCCCTAGAGAAAGGCAGAGATTACAGCAATGTGATCAGATGGTGACTCTTTTAAAAACCAGTTGAAATCAAACAACTGACATTGCTTTGCAGGAACATAGGAGTTCTCGTGCTCAGCCTCGCTGATGGTTCATTTAATTCAGACTTCCCCTGCTACTGCAGATGAAGGTTGCTTTACCTGATCTGGGTTTTGCAACAGGTATAGCAGGTAATGGCTGTGTGTACCGCAAAGTAGAACTGAAGATTAATTATGATGTGAAGCTATTACTACTTCCAGAAGTAATCAGGTAATTTATCGAACGGTCTGTGTTTGCCACCTAGTGGTACTAAGTTAAAATTTTTGCTCTGATGTGTGAGAGCAAACAAGACAGCTGAGGTCTTCTGTCTCAGAAGCAGACCTCCCCATGCAGAAATATGTCTGATTCCAGGCAGATGGTGCTTGTAACTGTGGTTAAAAGTATAACTGTCCTTTTAGGAGCTAGAAACAAATTTTGCAGCCCCTGACCAACCAAGCTTAGGACTAGATCATTAGTGAGTTAGCGAGGGTTATCCAGTAACTGATCTGTTGCTCCCTTTTAGTATTCTGGTCTTTGCTCCACTCTTATCTTACAGGTCCAGATTCTTAGAATATTCAGGCACCCAACTTTTCACTGCTTTCTGTGAGAATTCAGGTAACTAAATATGCTATGGATTCAAGATTATGTTCTAACAGCTTCTAAACCACACTTGTAAAAGCCTCAGCCAAGGGACCTCCAGATTTCTAGAGGCATCAGCTACGCTTTACAGCATCCCTGTAGGGAGACATATGATTATCTTTCAACCAGGAGACTGAACTACAAATAAATTAGCAGCTCGTTAAAAAAATGTACAGGGATTATATACCGTTCTGGCAACGGAACATATATACCTAAACATAAGCTATAAGACTAGTTTTCTCTCTTAAAACATGGAACAGGTTGCCCAGAGAAGTTGTGGATGCCCCATCCCTGGAGGTGTTCAAGACCAGGCTGGATGGGGCTTTGAGCAACCTGGTCTAGTGGGAGGTGTCCCTGCCCATGGCAAGGGGGCTGGAACTCAATGATCTTTAAGGTCCCTTCCAACCCAAACCATTTTATGATTCTATGATTTCAAGATGTGTGAATAAAGAATTAACTTTACTTCAGATCTATGTCATATAATAAACACAAGACAAGGGGAATGCATCAGTAGAAATATATTTTATCAGGAGAAATTATATACAGCCTGATACCTAACCATACATGTTGTTTACCTGAATTTCTTGTTGTATAGTTAAGAAAATAATAATTATATATTGATTTTTTATCAGTATTTGGGAAGTTTGATATAATTCCCGCATCCCAACTAAAGAGCAAGTGTTTTCAGGTTTTACTATAAAAGCATAGCTAGGAATTAAAAGTGGGAGTTTTCACTGTATCTCTGTGATTCAGAAGCATCACTCAGTTTAGCTGTTCCCACTTAGTTTAGCTGTTCCTGGGATCTTCCCTCCTAAGTCATACAGGTATTTTTTTTACACAAACCACAACGAATGAAAACAAAACAATTCAAATTATATAGAGGACAAATCCCAGATGACTGAAACAAAGATTAATGAGATAGAAGTAACTTTACTATGTAGTGTTAATCATATTAACACTAATATGATTCTGAAAAGTGTACCTATACAATAACACCACATATATAACAACATATGTGGAAGAAAAATAAAAAAAAATTACATGCTATTAGCTATGGTCCCTTCTTTTAAAAAAAATTATTGAATCTTTTATTTATTAAGCAGCTGTTGCTATGTTCACTTATTCATTCATCCACTCATTCAGCTGTTATTTATTTAACTAATTATTCAACTAATTGTTCACTGAGGGACCAAATATGATCTATGTTTTACAATTGACCTCAAAGAGCGAGGCAGCTGAATGCATCCGATAGAAAATAGAAAAAGGCATCGCAAGGTTCACAACAATTATCCAGGGTTCAAAGCCAAACACTATTTCTTCCAGTCCATTGTCATATTCCGGGCGGCAGCCGAATGCCGGTGGTATCCAAAGCTGCAAGGGAAGAACGCAAAGCCAATATTAATCACCGGTGATATAAGTGGCTACACCTTAGTGACTGCAACCCCATCGACCTGGAATTTGGTTTCAGAAACCTCTAAGAAACCCCTCCCTGTTGCTACTGGGGCACACTGGGGGAAGAGGGTTTCAGCTTCTGCTGCTGCTACAGTTTGTGTCCTGTGACTAAAACAAGCCTCGGCTCCCAGATTCCATCTTTAAATAAACTTTGTTCCCCAAAGGCACATTCACTTATTCTTCCAGAAGAAGTAAAATTTCCTTGCTACAATCTATAGAACCATGTAATTTTAATGTACTTATCAGGCTTGAAAGGTTGGGAGGCTTTTGGGTGTTAGCTTGTGAATTACATTCAAAATGTCTTACCGAAAGATTGCATAGGAATAAAAATGCAGCGATGTTCTTCAGAATTCTCCTCTTGTTGTTAGTAACCGAGTTTCTACTGTAAAATGAGATATCTGAGGCTGAATGCATGACCGAACTCTTCTCCTGACTCGTTTCAACTTCTTTGGCACCACCATCACTTTCTCTGCCACAGATACTGCCCTTCAGCAGGCAGGGCACCTCTCCGCTGCCAGGAGCAGCTCTGCCGTTGTAAATCTCTTTGTAGGAGGGGGTAAGCGATAAAGTGCTCCCCCGAGATATAGTCACGATTCGAAGAGTTTTAATGTCGTCGTTCCCCTTTTCCTGCTCCCGATGTATGGATTCAATGATAAAGAGGTTCTGAATGTATTTCTCAATAATGACCAGGACGGAGTAGGGCAGGTTGTACCACGTGTATTTTGGATGAGCCTGGGCACAGATAATGGCGAGGATCGAGCCCCAGGAGAGGAGCCAGGATCCCGCAGCTGTGCCCACCAGCAGCTCGGCATCAAGTTTTCGAGCGGGATTTTTTGAATTATCCAGTGATCTGTCTTCCAGTCTGTAGATGAGAAGGGCGACGATTCCAGCTGTGCACATCAGAGCCAATACAAAGATAGCGTGCAAGTAAAACATAGTGAGTGCTAACTCGCTTTTGATTTTCGAACGTCCAATCTGAATTAAATAGACAACAACTATGGCTATTGTGCTAGTTAACACGACTAGTCCAAAAATCATTCCAACGGTTATGCCATGGAATTTGAATGGAGTTTTGTGTTGCTGGTGGTGCTCGACTTTGCGGCCAATGTTCTTCCACAGGACATAGAGCATCGTGGACGCTAGGATGTGGTACTCTATATTAAAGGGGTATAGATAATAAATTCCTTGAGAAAATATCGAACAGAGAGTTGTTGTTGTGCAATTGCATTGAGGTGCATGATCATCTAAAACTAAAGGAGAGGGAGAGATTAGTTATGTGCATTATAAGGATTTCTCATTTAAAACGAATAAATAAAACATAAATAAAATAACAAAACATAAAAGGTAAGATTTCAGTCACACAACACATCACTCCAAACAGTTAGCCACCTAAGAAAAGGTTTTGTCATTGAAGTCATTAACCTAACAAGGCTTTTGCATGTGCGCTGAAGTATGATCTCTGACTTCACTGCTCAGCCGCTGAGCAATAATCACATCATGAAGGAATGCTGCACCAAAGGGCACCAAACTTCAGTAGGGTCTTGATAAAAATACTTTTTTATAACACAAAAATCCAAGATCCCAAGGGCTTTGAGTCCTCAGCCATTCAGCTTAGGAGGCTTTTATAGGAGCCCAGGAATCTGTGGATCACATCGAGAACAAGCTTAAAAAGGAAAAAGCTCAGTTCTACTCTCATTTTTATCAGTCATTTACACTAGTGTGGTTTCTGATACCAAAATCTCTTTAATAAAAAGTTTTTTATGTCTTGGAAAGAGGTGAAGTAAACCACAGATACTTTCACTCAATGTCCCAGTATAGTTCTATGGTTAAAAAACCCATTAAAAATCAATCTTCTCCTTTTGAGAGGAACCTATGAAATCATAATCTCTCTGCTGTGCAGTTAGCTGCATTGTAAACCCCTAAGGCATCTCAATGAACAGTTGTTTGTATTTGTAAAATAAATAAATTTAATGTGCACTTATGAGCTAAGCAAATAATTTCAGAAATCAGAAATTTTCACAGTGGCAGAAAAAAAAAAAAGATACTTATTTTCATAATGTATTTATAAATATATAAACACATATGCTGAAGAGCACATTTTTTGGCGCTGATCTTAGATTTGTGCCTGGAAATTCTTCTTTTGTTTTCTATAATTTTAGAAGGGAGGAGGAGAGGAGAAAGTTGGTATTGTTTTCTCTCAAGCACACAGTTAATAGATGAAAAAAAAAATTGCTTTTGCAGTGGGTTGTATGTTAATGCCAAACTTGTCTTGCAGGTCACTACTTCACTCCCCCTTATTTCAGATGCTATTTCTGACTGTTCATAATTGTGTAAGAACTCTGGCAGCAGAATAATGGGAAATAATATAGGGAAACTGTTTCTATTTAACAAGTGGAAATACCAAGAAGAGCCACTAACATGTCACTTGCCTGTTCTCTACTAATGCTCCATGATTACAAAATCTCTGAACTATCATTTCAGCTACCTGATCACTAATGGAAAGTAGATAGTTTCCATAGATACCTCTAAAGGGTAACACTTGCAAATAGCCGTGAAATTGTGGGCATAATTTCAGACACAGTTATACTGAAAATACCATTTAACAGATTTTGACTTACGTGTTTTCACTTATATGTGAACTTTAGCAGGTATTATTAAAAATGCCTAAAATTTTTCAATTTTTAGAGACTATAAATAGGCAAAAAAATAAATTAGTTCAAGCTTTGGCTTTGTTGATGCAGAATCAGGAGTTTTTAGGATACAGGCACTACTGAATTCCCTCTACTGGGTAGGAAAACGTACATTTTCCTCTTCAAAAGCTGTCTGTCCTTTCCCCTGTGAACACAATCAAAATTTATCAGCTGTACTGAAAAATGTTCATGGGAAGAAAATTGTTTATAGCTGCTGAGAACTTTTATTTCCTATTTAAAGTTAAGCACTCCTAATTTCCCCACGCTTCAGTGGCATTTGAAGGCGGAAGGCATCCCCAGCAGTTATACTCAATGTTTGTTGACTATAACTTGCATCATCTTACCAATGGAGACAACGGTTCATTACAAAAAAAGAACCACCCAGAGCAAAACCGTTGTCTTGTAAAGCAGCACTAATGGATAACCCCCATCCCTCAGAGCCATTCCACTGAATCCCATAGGACCACACGCCATGTGTAACCACTCTCCTGGGAAGGATCTGCACGATTATCCATGTTTGTTTTGCTATGAAAAACTTACAAAATAGTAATCTCTGTTTTTAACACTGCTATTTTCCATTTACTTCAATGATTTACTAATAAAGGGGTTCCTCAGTGATGTTACTCCTCAAATAAAATGTTTTTAAAAAAACTGTTTGTTTGTTTGGAATTTACAGCATTTAAATTTCTTCTGCACCTCATCCAAAGGGGAGATGAGTAAAGAGAAAACTACAGCCTGAATCACATATATGACAATGAGGATGATACAACATTTTAGTTGTGATCTGAACCGATCACTTACCAGTTCACTACCATTTGCTCAGGAATGACTATGCTGACATAGTCATGAACAACAGCCCAGCTCCATCCTACAGGGACGCGGTATTTTTTCTGAGAGCATGGTAGAGCAGGAATTCCAAAATGTACCCACCCTTTCACTTACCTATTGTTATGTTCCCAAAACCAAGCGTGATTAATCTTTCCTTATGTTCGTTCAGTTGATGTTTGGACTCTGTTAGCACTCCATTTGTCCACAAGAGCAAATTTGTGAACACAGAATGGATAACCCCAAACCTACAAAACGAAGCAATTATTGAAGGAATCTGCACAGCGTATACCTCCATATACGTTAAATAAAATGGACTGACTTTCTGTAGATGCGGTACATGGCAATATTTGTCAGTGTCAGTGCAGGGAAAAGAAAATCATAACCGATCTCTCTAGAGATGTTCCTCAGTGGAGCACAATGGATGTTAGACTTCCATAATTTTATAGAGTGGCTTAATGTATTAAACCATTAATAGCATGCTGTTATTATTTCTTACGCTCTCTTATGTGATGTTTATTATTCTTTGGGCTGGCCAGGCTTCATCTTAATGACAGTGACTGAACAGTCTGAACAAGGTTACTTGTTTTGCAAGGCATATTTCAGAGCCTTCTGCAGTGCTCGTTCATACTCATTGTGGCTGGTCTTTCTTCACAGATAGCACTGCCTTCTCTAACTTCTAGTCCATGCGTGTTTGTCTTCTGGAGAGAGTTGAAGCCAACAGAGGGCTTTATCCCATTCAGACTACTGGTACAGTGGGGCTAGGTCTCCATGTGCTTTTGAAACTCCTGGTTTCTGACAAACCGGATGTTTTTCTCCTGCACCTGAGGCCCGTAATGTTCCTTCACCGAGAAACAGTTCTTTATTACTGCGCTGTTCTCAGTGATAGACTTGCAGTTAGGGATTTTTAAAATTCTATTTATAAACAGAGCTGATTTCACCAGATGACACTGTAAAGCCTTCTGCGATCTCTCTCCTCATTGGCATGAGGCTTGAACACTTACCCAAGAGAGCAAAACAAAAGGAGAACTTGCTCCATAAATGATATTTCTGAGCAAATGTCTTTTACTTCCTGTAGAAACTGGTCAGCCCATTGATAATTGGAGATTAATATTTTAAAAGTTACCATGTTTGCTTATTTAAATTCTATGTACAGATAATCTACATTAATCGACCTTCTTGCAAAACCAAAAATACATCAGAACTGTACGTCAAAGACTAGTCCTCAGTTCTAGAAGAAATGTATGTATTCAGCTGTTCAGGGGACACATCAGTTACACTGTGAGAACCAAGTTCTGGGCTCAGAAATGTGCACAACCATTAGTGATTTGGGTATATGGGATACCACCGGGGATCTTGTGTTTCCCACCGAATTTGCACATCTGCATCTAGTTCCAAAAGGTGCTTCCCACAAAAATCAATATAAAATACCTCAGATATATTGCACTGACTGCAGGTTGCTGATGCAGATTCCCTTTCAGTAGCTAAATAAAGAAAACATAATATAGTACATAGTCCTATGGCACGTTCTTCCTTCCTTCAAAAAAAGCCAGTGACATTGTGACATCATACGTTGCCCATTTTCCTCTCTCATGATAAAAATATACTTATTTTGTGACTGTTGTATATTAGAAAATATACAAAACAGCTAAATAAGAAAAAAATAATTCAGACTAACAGTTATCTTCTCACTTCGGTAAATGGAGTTACTTGTTTGTATATTGTTTTAATATTAACACAATTAAAAGGAGAATCGAACTCTGTTACGTTTTCCATGTCCCTCATACAGTAAAACTGTAGGTGTTGAAGCACTGTGCAGACCTACACCTATTCTAGATGAGGATCAGATCCACTTTACCTTTCAAGTGTTTTGAAAGACTGGATAATATCCTTTGCATGACACCAAAGAAAGTACACCTAAATGAAAGGAATACAGAGAAATGTCATTACAGTAATGAGCATGTGTGACACTCAAAAAGGAAAGTAGACAGAAACTGTGATGATTTAAACTGAGGTAGCTCCATCTCCACACATGTGAAATAACTTATGATTTCCTCTGATGTTCACCCAGAACCTTTCTGGCATGATGAACCTAAGATTTCTTATATACAGAGTCAGTGGCTCAACTGCAGAAAGTCTCAGTATGACTCACCAAAAAGTCACCATCCTGTGTCTGTATCTGGAGAGGCTTTTATTTCAAAGGAAATAAAGCTACCAGCTGTGGACAGCAGTACGATTGCCGCAGGGTGTGGGGATGCTAAGTTTGAATAATTTATTAAATATATGGAATTGTAGGGAGGGAGAGAGATAAGTGAAAGGATGCCAGACTTGATTAGTAAAACAAACAACCGACACCCAGGAAGCAAGAGAAAAGTTTGTGCTGTCAGCCTGAGAGACAACCGCATTAGGGACACACGCAGTTGAACCCAGGTACGGTGCAGAAAGCTCAAGCTGGAGAATAAAAGGGAGAGAAACAACAGTACCGAGTTAGAAAGTAAAGGGGAAAGAAGTTTTTTAAGTGGGCATCTCTGTTTGTGGGAGGATAATGGAAACCTCAGGGTACAGATTGTTGCTGATACAAAACCGGTTCCAAGTGCTGATCAGTGCAAGGAGCATGATACCGATATTCCTCAGGGATGTCAGGGTGAAACTGGGAGTCCTGTTTACTCAGAACAGCTCCTAGGAGACTGAACTGGACAGTAGGTGAACTATCAGGAGAGAAGTGGCCCCAGATGTTTCTCTTCCAAACCTGCACGGTTTGGTGTTCCAGAAACAGTCAGAAAAGTGCAAAGAGCTTTGGGTTCTTCTTTGGCAATTACAGTAACTGGAAGTCCATTTTACCACTGTACCCATTAATGTAGGCACCCTGCACCACAGCTGGTGGCATCTGAGACATTCTGATGCTGATTTTTGAAAAAGCTAGGAAAATGCAGTTCTCTGTGGGTTGCCTACACCACCCAGCACTAGCATGTTCGTTCACCCCTCTAATGAAGATTTATCAAAAGAAGCTGTGACCACTCTAAAACCCCAGGAGTAGAAACAACAAGGCATCGCAGAGGTTTCAACTGAAATCAAACAAATTGAAATTAGCACTTAGTCTCATCTAATGCCATCTTCAATTTCCCGTTCTGGGAGAGATGCAGTAAAATCCAACAGCAGATGTGAAAGCATTCTTCAAAACTTAAAAAACCGTAACTTTTGAAGATATGCATTAGAATAAAATACAGCAGAACCTGACACATGTTCTGTAGAAAACAAATCGTTAGTCTTCTAGATGACACATAATTAGGAATGCTGTCTGCTGGAATTTCATCCTGTGTTTCAAGGACTTGAGAAGATTTGTCTTAGGTAAGAGGCATCTGGTAAATTACTTTCTAACTTTCTGTTTGATTGCTTAGGCTAACATTCTAGATTTCATTATTTTAAGCTAAGTAGATGATAAATTCAGTAACATCAGGTGATGTAAAATTTAAATTAGAATTCACGTTCCTTTTGTTCAGTGTTGTTATACAGTTTCTTCCACACTCCAGTTCACTGTATCTGGAAACCTTGTCAGCTCAGGGTCACTGGATGCAATGAAAAATGCTACATGTGGATCAGCAGGGAAAAAAGGCTTAATTTCTTTGGTTTGTTTTTCAGCAAAAGCAAAGAAGTGGCAAGACATGGAGAGTGGACATTAAAAGAGTGTGAAATTAAGACTACTTCAACAAAATCAGAATTTCACCCTCAAAGAAAAAGATAGAAGAGGTCAGAACTACTGCTTAAATTTCAATGCTTTTTTCATTACAGAAAGCAGAAAAATGTAAGCTGTTCAAATGCTTATTTACATGCAACCACAACTGCTAGGAAAATCTTTCTTTTCTTTCTGAATGACTTAATTATCTTGGAAAGCGCATTAAATGACCTGGCTACAACTGAGTATCTTAGTTGAGTGGCTTTTTCTTTCCTTCTTTCCTACAAATCTGCTGACGGGGTCTCGGAGCAATTCATGTGAATACCACCGTACAGGATAGACCCAAAGCCTTTAAATAAACAAGCAGCTGGAATATTTTACCGGAGTCCATACGTTTGCTACTGTGCAGTCCCTGATAAGCATAACCAAATGCTTCTAGAAGGAAAATCCATGTTAATTCAGTACAGGAAAGATGTGCAAGTATTGCATAACAAGCTAAATAGCTGGGAAGGGTTTTGTCCCTTTTAAGTATCAGACCTCCACCCCTAACCACAATGGGACATCAGGGGAGGCAGAATGAATTGAACTTGCACAGCAAGTTCTATATACAGAAATAAGTGAATCGTCTTTAGCCAAGCTGCTCATTTCAGCCTGAAAATTCTGAAAGTTATCTATGTAACTCGAACTACATTAAGCATGTAACTTCAACTATAGGAGAGAGCATTTTTGGATTACTTCTTTTTTGAACCCGCGTGAGTTTTATGGCTGAGCAATTTCAAGTTGCAAAGCTTGAATTTACAGATAGAAAGGATACAGGTGCACATGAATTTAGGCCTCAAAAGTATTCTGTGATATGCGTAGAAATTAAATTAGTGTAAAATTCGCTGATGATGAGAAAAGAAAGGATATTTTTGGTAAGAAATACAGATATAATATAAAACTGCAACCAGTGACTTTTACCTGTAAGATGGTGTGCACGGCATGTGTAACAGGAAAAATGCCTTCAGTTGGTGATAAACAGTTTGAAAAATCAATATAATATCCAATTTTAAAAGAGTCCAGAATTAAAGTAATCACTGCAAACAGTGTAATCCCACCTACAAATGAAAAAGACATCAGAAAATGTCAGTGTACAGTTACAGCATCTACAGACACTTTGTACAATATGCTAAAATCTCTTTAGGGAAACAAAAGTCCATCGATATCCATGTTTTTGTTGAAGGAAATAAAAGTAGATCAATGTTCATGATGATAATTGTCTCAAAGAACTAAGTCCCTCTAAGCTGTGAAAGCCTCTGTGAAATCTATTATGAAGACACATCTCCGCACACGCCTGGCACAGCCAGCACAGAGGAGCCAGCCCAGCGATGGCCGGGACCTGGGGACTCTCAGCCCCTTGCAGATGGCTCCCAGCTCCTTGCAAGGTCAGTCTCTCAGGTAACGGTAGCACTAAAGCGGCCATACGGGGCGTGAATTAATGCTCTATACAGCCACACGGCAAACTATACAATTCCAGGGGGCTGAACAATCGTGTTACAGTCTCCTGGCCCAAGAGCTCGATGTCGGTGAGTAACACAATCACTTGGAATTCCTTCCCCGGGGTTCAGGGGGTTACGCTCTGACTCAGAGACCAAAACTACAATGAGCTGTACGGTTT